>NC_080685.1:111735198-112335582 GCF_030445035.2 Dasypus novemcinctus
TGAGCGGTAGCGGGAAACAAGTGAGGGAGTGGCAGCTTAGCAGCGTCAAGGCGGCAACAAGCTGGCGGCGGGACCCTTTTGAGCGTCGGACAAGATGGCGGCGAAGCTACGTCATTTCCGGGAGCCGGCCAAGATGGCGGCGAAGTCACGTCATTTCCGGGGGCCGGCCAAGATGGCGGCGAGGCTACATCATTTCCGGGGGCTGGCCAAGATGGCGGCAAAGCTACATCATTTCCGGGGGCCGGCCAAGATGGCGGCGAAGCTACATCATTTCCGGGGGCCGGCCAAGATGGCGGCGAAGCTACATCATTTCCGGGGGCCGGCCAAGATGGCGGCGAAGCTACATCATTTCCGGGGGCCGGCCAAGATGGCGGCGAAGCTACATCATTTCCGGGGGCCGGCCCGGGGGTTGACGAGACAGGAAGGGGCGGGTAAAGGCGAGAGGAAGCGCCTTTGTTCCCGCCGGCGGGCTCTGATCTGGGTGAGGAAGAAGCAGGAAGCACGCCATCTTGGGCAGGGGTGGAGGAAGGAGGAGGAGGTCCGCCATTCTGAGGAGCCACAGAAACGGTTTCTGTAGGCGGCGGGGAGTGCGAGCGGGGAGGCTCGCGCTCGAGAGCTGCGGCGAGCTGGTCAGACAGAGAATTCGTGTCTCTAAGATCATCGGGCTCATAATCATTGGGTTGTTTAATCGATTTGTCCCGGATGACTTCGGATGGTGCACCAAGGAGGCAGGCACGAACGGCCACGAGAGTAGGCAGCAGGCCGGGCGGAAAAGACCGCTTTTCATGCTCTATGGCAGAGGTAACTCGATCTATTAGCCGTGAGTACGTGTCCGGGCTCCAGAGCTGGCAGGTGGCGAGCCACGGATTGAAGGGGAGTAGTAAGTCCCAATATTTTTGGAGCTGTTTCAGGGAAACGCGAACCCCATTGGTATCAAGCAGGGCGGCTAAAAGCCGAACCTGAGGGGTATGGTGTGAAGAGAGGGAGGTGCCCATAGTGGGAGAAGAAAAGGCGGCGACGGGGTCCCTACCTGGAAAGCTGAAATGGTCGCCAGTAGACAACAACAACGGCTGACAACAGGGGCCGTACGGCGGTGGAAGGAGAGGATCCCGGACGAGCCCCCAAATGTGGGCTCGCTGGCAGTGATTAGCGGCCCACGAGGTCCGGGCAGCCTTCCACGGCTCGGCGGGAAGCCCCTAGACCAGCGTGTAGGCCTAGGTTCTCCAGGCGTGGGGGACGCGCGGTAAAAACCACGGAGACAGCCTGAGCGCAGGAACAAGTCTGCTTTATTGCGGAAGTACACTTGGTTATATAGGGTTGGGTGAAGGGAGGGGCAGGAGCTGGGGCGGATTACTACAGGGCGGTAGTGGATAGGCGGAGTTGTGCAGGCGGCTATGAGGTAGGCAGTAGCTGGGGAAGAAGGCAGATTATATGTTGGCAACGTGGGCGGGACTGGCGGGAAGGACAGCAATGGCTGGAGGAAGGAGATAGCAAAGGCTGGGGGAAGGGATGGAGGGAGGCAGCAACACATTATCATTTGTTTCAAGGTAGTCATTGATTTCTTTTGAGATTTCCTCTTTGACCCACTGTTTTTCTAAGAGTGTGCTATTTAATTTCCAAATTGTCATGTGAAGTCTGGGTCTCTGTCCCTTGCAAATTTCCAGCTTGACTCCACTGTGGTCAGAGATATTGTTTTGTATGATTTCAATCTTTCTGAATTCATTAAGCCTTTCTTTGTGGCCTAGCATATGGTCAATCTTGGAGAATGTTCCATGTGCGCTTGAGAAAAATATATATCCTGCTGTGTTTGGGTGTAATGATCTATATATGTCTATTAGATCCAGCTCTTCTAATATACTGTTCAAATGTTTTGTTTCTTTAGTGATTCTCTTTTGAGATGTTCTGTCCAGAGTTGATAGTGGTGTATTAAAATCCCCCACTATAATTGTAGATGCATCTATTCTTTCACTTAGTTTTTCCAGCGTTTGCCTCACATATTTAGAGGCGCCCTTGTTAGGAGCATAAATATTTATGATTGTTCGATCTTCTTGACAAATTGTCCCTTTCACTAAAATATAGTATCCTTCTTTGTCTCTCACAATTGTTTCACATTTAAAGTCTATTTTGTCTGATATTAATATAGCTACTCCTGCCTTTTTTTGGTTGTTGTTTGCTTGTATGATTGTTTTCCAGCCATTCACTTTCAACCTCCATGAGTCTCTGGGTCTAAGATGTGTCTCTTGTAGGCAGCATATAGATGGGTTGTATTTCCTTATCCAGTGTCCCAGTCTGAATCTTTTGATAGGTGAGTTTAATCCGTTGACATTCAGTGTTATTACGTTTAGAGAGTTATTTATGGTAGCCATATTTTGGTTGGATTTGTGTTTGTTATATTTTGTTTGTATTATTTTATTTTCCCCTTCTATTTTTGTCTTTCTTGTTGCTTTTACACTCTTCTCCATCTCTGACTGTCCTGTTTTTTCCTTTCTTCCTGCAGAATTCCCTTAAGAATTTCTTGAAGGGGAGGTTTCTTGTTGATATACTCTTTCAGTTTCTGTTTATCTGTGAATATTTTGAACTCTCCTTCATTTTTGAATGCTAGTTTAGCTGGATAAGAGTATTCTTGGTTGGAAATTTTTTTCCTTTAGTACCTTGACTATATCATACCACTGCCTTCTTGCCTCCATCGTTTCAGATGAGAAATCAGCACTTAATCTTATGGAGTTTCCCTTGTATGTGATGGTTTTCTTTTCTCTTGCTGCTTTTAGAATTTTTTCTTTGTCTTGAGCATTGGATAATTTGACAAGTATATGTCTTGGGGTGGGCCTGTTGGGGTTTATGACCAGTGGAGTGCGCTGTGCTTCTTGGATATGTACATCTGTCTCTTTCAGTAGATTTGGGAAGTTTTCATTCATTATTTCCTGCAACACTCCTTCTGACCCCTTTCCCTTCTCTTCTCCTTCTGGAATGCCTATAATACGTATGTTTGAGCGTTTTGCGTTATCATTCAGGTTCCTAAGTCCTATCTGGATTTTTTCTACCTTTTTATTGACCACTTCTACTATCTGTTTGATTTCCAATGCACTGTCTTCCACATCACTAATTCTCTGCTCTGCCTCTTCTAGTCTGCTGATGTTTGCTGCAAGTGTATTTTTGATTTCTTGAATTGTGGTGTTCATTTCCATCATATCTGTTATTTTTTTGCGCATGTCTGCAATTTCCCCTCCAAGTGTTGTCTTCACGCTGTTAACCTCTTTCATTACTTCATCAAATTTGTCAGTGATAAATGTTCTGAGATCTTTCATTGCTTGTGCGAAGTCCTGCCCCCCTTCCTGATTTTCAGTTTGTTGATTGGATTCAGCCATGTTTTCCTGATTACTGGTTTGGTTTGTAGATTTTTGTTGCTGTCTTGTCAACATTTTTTCTTTGACGGGTTTAATCAGTTCCTTAGCTTCTTTGTCTAGTCTTGGAGATTAATTAGCTGTTGTTTTTGCGTAAGTGTTATATCTTCTCTTTGTCACTTTGTTCTTCTTATTCCAATTTCTTATTGCTAGTTAAGCTCACTTTAAAGGAAAGTATTAGTGCTGGGGAAAGTCAATTGTGTAAGGAAGGAAAAAGTGTGAAGTAGTATTGGTGATATATGTTTACAAAGCAACAATATGAGTTCTGGGAGGATGGAGGTTAGATCATGTAAATTGTGTAGAGTTATAGTAGTAGGAAAGTACCTATAATGAGGTAGACGACTGAATATGGGAGGAATGTGGTACGTACTAAGAGGCTATTGTTTTCGTGAGAGAGGGAAAGAGAAAAGAAAGGTAATAGTTTCAGGGACGAATACCAGATGGAAAACTAAACAAAGGTATTAGAAATTAAGAGTTAGACACTTTGTGGATCAAAGAAAGGGAGATGGAATATAGGAGAGATAGCAGATGGTGGAGGATATCAAGTTGTAGGGGAAAGGGGATAGTGTAGATAGGCTAAATCTATTCACAGAGAAATGAGGCAGTGGAGGGTGAGGAAACCCAGCAAATGTGAGGTATTTCCTGTAGGACCTATTGTATTGTTAAGGTAAAATAGTATAAGAAGAATATTGGGGACAAGAAAGAGAGGATTGAAAAAAAAAAAAAAAAGAACAAGAAAAGCAACAACAACAAAAAATAAAAAAAAATAAAAAAAAACCAAAGAACAGAAACCCCGCCACCAGGCTCGGCTGGGCTCAGCTGGGCTCCGGTCCCCTGCCCGCCGCCCGCCGCAGCTCGGCTGGGCTCGGCTGGGCTCGGCTGGGCTCGGGTCCCCCGCCTGCTGCCCGCCGCGGCTCGGCTGGGCTCGGCTTCCCCTCCCGCCACGGCTCGGGGGGGCTCGGCTGGGCCCGGCTTTCCCGCCCGCCGCCCGGCGCGGCGCAGCGCGGCTCGGCTCTCCCGCTCGCCGCCCGGCGCGGCGCGGCTGGGCTCGGCCAAGCTCAGCTGGGCTCGGCACCCCCGCCCACCGCGGCTCAGCCGGACCCGGCTTACCCACCTACCGCCCGCCACCGCGGCGCAGCGCGGCTCGGCTCTCCCGCCCGCCACCCGCCGCGGTGCTAGCTGCCTCGGCTCCGCCTACCCAAGGATGGGGTCCTCCACACGTAGCTGGGATCTCCCGTGTATATTTCACAGATGGATCCTCTCTGTTACCTTCCCTCCAAATCGATGTCCAGACACCTCCGGACCAGGAAAAATCCCAAAACAGCCGGTTCCGAAGAGTCTCCAACGCCTCCCAGCCGATTCCCCCCAGGGGCTAGTAACCGGGAAGTTCACTCAGCCGCCATCTTGCCTCCCCCTCCTGAAAAGTCCCAAATTATATCTTATAGACCAGTCCTTTCCGTTACCTTCCCACCAAATCGATGTCCAGACACTTCCTGCCCTGAAAAAATCCCGAAAAAGCCTGGTCCCGGAGAACCTCCAGTGGCGCCCAGCTGCCTCTTCCCAGGAGAGATGGCAAGGCAAGCTCACTCAGCCACCATCTTGCCGGAAGTCTCCCTTACATCCTTAAAATTTATTCCAAGATAACGGATTCTTTTAGTTGATACAGCAAATGGAATTTTTCCCTTCATTTCCTCCTTGGATTGCTCTTTACAAGTGTATAGAAACATGACTGGTTTTTGCAAGATCACCCTGCAACTTTGCTGAATTAGTTTACTAGATCTAGTAGATTTGCTGTAGATTTTTCAGGATTTTATATATACAGGATCATGTCATCTGCAATTTGGATGGCTTGTATTTCTTTTTCTTGCCTACTGCTCTGGCTAGAACTTCCAGGACAATGTTGGATAATAGTGGTGGCAGTGGACATTCTTCTCTTAATGACTATTTGCATGGAACATCTTTTTCCAGCCTTTCACTTGCAGTCTATTTTTCTTTGCATCTAAGGTGGGTTTCTTATAAACAACATACAGCTGGATCATGCATTTTTACCCATTCTGCCAATCTGTGTCTTTTGATTGGGGAATGCAATCCATTAAAATGCACTGTTACTACTGTAAAAGCAGTACTTACTTCAGCCATTTTGTCCTGTAGTTTTTATACGTCATTTTTTGTTTGTTTGTTTGGTCTCTCTTTTTCTTTACTGCAATCTGCTTTTCTGTATAGCTGATTGTTATGATGTATCTGGCTGATCTCTTTCTCACTGTTTTTTTAAACAGAAGTGTGACCGTTTCTTTATTAAATTATACAAAAAGGGGAGGGGAGGGGGCAACTCTGGGGCTTGGCCCCAAACCCGGCCTGGCGCTGTCTGAGAGGAGGGGATCTGGGAGAGCCAGGGACCAGCCAGAACAGGGATATGAGGAAATGAGGCTGGGGGTGCAGAGGCGGGTAGGAGAGCATATTAGTCAGCTAACGGGGTGCTGATGCAAACTGCCAGAAACCGGCTGGTTTTTATAAAGGGCATTTATTTGGGGTAGGAGCTTACAGTTACCAGGCCATAAGGCATAAGTTATACTTCCCTCACCAAGGTCTATTTTCACGTGTTGGAGCAAGATGGCTGCCGACGTGTGCCAGGGTTCAGGTTTCCTGGGTTCCTCCCTTCCCAGGGCTCGTTTCTCTCTGGGCTCAGCTCCTCCGTTTTCTCTACAAGGTCAGCTGTAGACTGAGGCTCTCTAGGCTTTGCCTTGCTCCACAAGGCCAGCCGTCTCTTTCCCCAGGACTAGATTCTCTCTGGGCTCAGCTGCTCTGTGTGTTTACCCAGGATCTGGCTCAAAACTCCCAACTCTGTCTTTTGCCATGTCTTTTATCAACACCCTACCGATGTAGTCCAATCAAAGCCCTAGTCATAATTTAATTAAGTAAAAGTGAAACTTTAGACAGACCAGCTTACAAACATAATTCAATTACTATTTTTGGAATTTGTAAACAATGCCAAACTGCTACAGAGAGACTACTGGAGAAGGGGTGGAATCACAGAAGGTAAGGAGAGAGAGATCAAGGACAGGGAGAGGAGCAACTGGAGACCAGTGGGCGAGCTCAGATGAGCAGGTCAGGAGTTGGGACAACGGTGGGACAATGGTAGAGTGAGAATGGATGGGGCGATGTCCGAAGAGGTGGAAATGAGAGGCTGGGAGAGAAGAGGGTGGTGCTCAGGTGCTCAGGTGCCAGGCCCACAGCAGGGGGCTCACGCCAACGCCCCATTTCCCATCTTTTGTGGTTTGGGATCTGCTTCATCCTCCTCTTCAGCAGCTCTCTTCAGCGTAAGCCCTTTGTCATCCTCTTCTTCCTCTTCCCCTTCATCCTCCTCCTCTCCATCCTCAGCAGTTTCTTCTTCTTCCTCCTCACCTCCGCTCTCCTCCTCCTCCACTTCTTTCTTTTTCTCTTTCCGGCTTGCCTTCTCTTCCACCTTCTCTTTTTCTCCTTCAGGTCCTTGGCACTCAATTCAGCTACTGCCTCCACCCTCTTCTCCAAAATGGGGCTGGGGCTGGCAGGGAGCCAGGGTCCTGAGGCCAGGACAGAGGGACCTGGACGGTGGAGAGTGGCTGCGGTTGGAACCTGGCGCAGTGGCGGTGGTGGCAGCAAAAGCAGCAGCGGCGGCCACTCAGCAAGTGGGTCTCTGGAAGAGGCAGCAGAGGCGCAGGGTGGGGCGGGAGTGGGTCTGGAGCAGAGACCCACAGGGCTGCAGCTGCCCGGAGGGCGGGAGGTGTGGGCCGTGGCTGGTGCACTCAGGCCACGGTCACCCAGTCCTTGGCTCGCCACCTCCACACCAGCAGAGCTGCTGCAGTCCAGCTGCGCTCATTTCTCTTTCTGTATATTTTTAAAATACTCTGTGTTTACCCTGGGGTTTATATTGCACAACCTACATTTATAACCTACTAATTTGAAAGACACCAACTTGGCATCAACAGGATACCTATTCTGAATCTTCATTTCTTCACACTACTCCAAGTCACTCTCTCCAGTGTTTTCCTTTCAACCTGCAGAACTCCCTTTAGTAATTCTTGTAAGGCAGGCCTTTTGTTGACAAACTCTCAGTTTCTGTTTATCTGTGAATATTTTTAACTCTTCCTCATATTGAAGGAGTTTTTCAGGATAAAGAATTTTTGGCTGGCAGTTTATCTTTCAGTACCTTAAATATATCATACCACTACCTTCTCACCTCCATGGGTTTTGATAATAAATCAGCATACAGTCTTATTGTAGATTCCTTATATGTGAAGAATCCCTTTTCTCTTGCTGCTTCCAGAATTCTCTCTTTATCTGTGGCATTTGATATTCTGACTAACATGTGTCTCAGAGTAGGCCTATTAGGATTTATCCTGTTTGGAACACTTTGTGCTTCTTAGACATATTTATTTATGTCTTTCTTAAGAGCTGGGAAATTTTGGACCATTATTTCCTCAAATATTCTTTCTTCCCCTTTCCCTTCTATTCTCCTTCTGTGACACCCATGATATGTATGTTTGTGTAGTTTGTGCTGTCAAACAAATTCCTGAGACACTGCTTAACTTTTTCCTTCCTTTTCCCTATCTGTTCTTTCAATTGCCCTGTTTTCTAGTTCACTGCTTCATTCTTGTGCTTGTTCAAATCTGTTGCTGTATGCCTCTAGTGTATTTTTAATCTCTACTGTTGTGCCTATCATCCCCATTATTTGTTATATTTCTCTGTAATACTTTCAAATTATTATTTATGCTCACACATTGTCTTAATATCCTTTATCTCTTTATCTATATTTTCCTTTATCTCCTTGAATTTAGGAGACTTGTTTGAACATCTTTGATTAGTTGTTCCAAAATTTGTGCCTCTGAAATTTTAATTTGTTCTCTTGATTGAGCCATGACTTCCTGTTTCATAATATGGCTTCCAACTTTTTGTGCGTATCTAGGCATCTGATTATCTTGACGAGTTAACTCTGAAGGTCAGGTTCTCCCTCTGGTCTAGGGATTTACAGATGATTGGCTTTGTGTTAAGGTTCTTCTTCGACACTTCATCCAACTTATTCTGGGCCCTTAGAATAGCCCCAGTTCAACTGATCAGATTTCTTCAGCTCTTATACATCTTGCCCTGGATATTTGGTACATCTGTTAAGACTGCCCCTTTTGTGTAACTGTTTCCCTTCCATGAAAAAACTTCCTTTCTTCTGTTCCTTTCCTAGGAATCTTGATCTGTTCTGTTTTTCTTCCCCAGAAAAATTTTTCACTCCAGTTCCTATGAGTTGTTTCATTCTCTCCATCACTCAGGGACCTATTTTCCTTACACTTTTTAGTAGTGGAAGACTTTCCCGTCTTACAGCAGTGCAGTTGCACAGACACACATATCCTTTTTTTTCCACTTTATGAGGCTTTTCTACCTCCAGTTTCTTCATTGTTTGGTTATCCTATCCTGGATAGCCAGATGGAGTCAATTCAGAAAGGTGAGTTGGCTAGAAAAGTCCGTTTTAGGTTCAGGGAGCCACTGACAGTAACAAGATTGAGTGAGTGTACTTGGCCACCACCATTCCATAGCATTTTCTCTTTTTTTGTCTCCTTTTCCTGGGGGGGCTCTTTTGTACACAGCACTCTCAGTGGCTTGTGTTCCACCCTGGGTCTCTGCAGACTTGGATCCCTGTGCCTGGATATGTGTGGGGTTCCAATTCACTACTGTGAGTCCTCTGCAGTCCACGTCCCCAGGGGAGAGTCACTGACTCTCTGGGGAGGTTTTTTCAGGAGATGCCTTACATCTCCGTGTTGATGACATCACCTCTATGTATGTTACTGAAGTTGTTAAGTTGGTAGTAAAGCAAAGAAGGTTGTTAGGAGATACTGAATATTACATTTAAGCCCCATGTAACCACAATATCAGAGAATACGCAAACTTACAGAGTCAGAAAGCAGAGTACAGGTTACCAGGGGTGAGGGGCAGGGACAATGGGATATTAATGCAAATGAATGTAGGTTTGGGGAGACTGGAAAGTTCTAGCAATGAATGGTGGTAAGGGACTGCAACATTGTGACTGTGATTAATCCCATCGAATCATGTGTTTGGGAGGGGTTGGCCTATTGCCATTAATCAATCAGAAGTTAGGCAGGACAGAAACTTTAAAAATGATAGAAAAGCAAAGCAAAGATCTGCAAAATACATTTCTTTACCTGTACATTCTTTGCAAATCAGATGCTAAGACTCCAGTGTCCACATATTTGCCACATCTGTTACTGGTAAGATACTGAAACGAAAATTTGATAAGTATAAAACATTCAGCATTTCAAACTCAGTGATTTTAATTGACAAACTGGAGATCACACTATTTCAACATGTTATACTTTAATGCAAACTGTTCATTAATAAAGCACACCAGAATCACAAAATAATTGTCAAATCTAGAACCAGAGAATTAACATTACTAATCACTATAACAATGCAGTAATAACAGCATTAACTAGAATAGGAGTAATGCATTAAGAGAGGGCTTACTACCACCTAGATTCCCAAATTCCATGCTGAGACACCCTGAAACACAACAGTAAACTCAAAAAACATCCATCAAGACGTATTTTAAATTCGAGGGAACCAATGATATTTAACACCTGTCAGACATTATAAGAATTACTAGCTTGAGGCAATTCATGGCTTCAATATTAAATCACCATTTATTTCTTTTGATGATGGTATATCTTTGGGAAACAGGGTTTTCAGTGGCTGCTGTGATAACAAGCAAATGGCATGCAAAAATCATTGTGAAACAGTAAATAAAGGTGGCTATATCAATCTGATTTCAAAGTATGAGAAGTTGTGTACTACCCAATAGGTACACAAATCCCATTAGTAGTTGTGGTTAAGAATGCAATATGAATATATTAATTTTCCTTTCAATTACTGCATATTATTATTTCAAACTATGTTATTTTGGCCTAAATACTTATAAGCTGCTTGGACCAACTACTTAATAAATAGACCTATTAGGTATTTCTTTTGGCCTCGGAGTACCATGAAAAATTTACTCAAAAACTAAGGGTGCCATGTATCAAAACTGTTTGGGAACCTTTGCCCTAGGCACCATTCTAGGGGCTGTTTACACATTATATCTTTTAATCTTCATCCCTACATTCTCTAAGAGTTAACTGATTAGTCTTGCCACTCTAGAGATGAGAAAGTTTAAATAATAACTTGCGCAGCAATACAAAATAAGTTGCAGGGCCAGAAGTGAAACCTGGACTAACTCAACAGTCTGTATTACCAATCTGTGTCAATACTTGCTAGTTATTCAGTCCAACTTTCCCACTTCATATAACAATTTCTTCCTCAAGAATCACTAACAGGTGGCGGACTTGGCCCAGTGGTTAGGGCGTCTGCGATTCAAACCCTGGGCCTCCATGACCCGTGTGGAGCTGGCCCATGAGCAGTGCTGATGCGCGCAAGGAGTGCCCTGCCACGCAGGGGTGTCCCCCGCATAGGGGAGCCCCACGCGCAAGGAGTGCACCCCATAAGGAGAGCCACCCAGTGCAAAAGAAAGTGCAGCCTGCCCAGGAATGGCACCGCACACAGGGAGAGCTGACACAACAGTGACGAAACAAAAAGAAACACAAATTCCTGTGCCACTGACAACAACAGAAGCGGACAAAAAGAACAACAGCAGCAAATGGACACATAGAACAGACAACTGGGGCAGGGGAAAAGGGAAAGAAATAAATTTTAAAAATAAATAAATCTTAAAAAAAAAAAAAAAACAAACAGAACAGACAACCGGGGTGGGGGGGGGGGAGGGGAGGGAAGAGAAATAAATAATAAATCTTTAAAAAAAAAAAAAGAAAGAAAGAATCACTAACACATGAATTTCTCCTATGACAAGAGACTCAGTACCCAAAATTGGATCATTCTGGTTTAAGCTGCTAAGTTTTGGGGTAATTTGTTATGCAGCAATAAATAACTAATACTCTATTTTAAAAAAGGCAAATGAACTTACACCATAAACAAAAATTAAACCAAAATGGATCAAAGATGTAAATTTAAGAACTAAAACCCTAAAATCCCTATCTTTATAGGGCAAACCTAAAACTCTATGTTTATAAGGGAAAATCTACATGAATTTAGATTTGGCAATGGCTTCTTAAATATAACACAAAAAGCACAGGCAATAGGGAGCCAATGTAGCTTACTGGCTGAGCGCCTGCATCCCATGTATGAGATCCTGGGTTCAATACCTGGTGCTTCTTAAAAAAAAAAAAAAAACCAAGTTTTAGGAGCAGATGTGGCTCGGGTGGTTGCGCACCTGCTTCCCCCATGGTAGGTCCCAGGTTCAGTTCCCAGTGCCTCCTAAAAATAAACAACATGCAAAATAAATGAAAAAACCAACTCAGGGGAGCCAATGTGACTCAGTGGTTAAGCACTGGTTTCCCACAAACCAGGTCCTGGGTTCAATCCCCGGCCCCCAGTTCCTTGGCGGGGGTGGGGACACCACAGGCAACAAAAGAAAAAGAGATAAACTGGACTTGATTAAAATTAAAAACTTTTGGGAAGTGGATGTGGCTCAACCAGTTGGGCGCCAACCTACCACAGAGGAGGTCTCATGTTTGGATCCTAGGGCCACCTAAAGAAGACAAGCAGACACCCACACTCCACCGCAATGAGCTAGACACCACACCTGCCGCAACGAGCACATGCCTAAATGAGGTGATACCAGCAGATGCTGCAGCCGTGGGGAGCAGATGTGGCTCAGGCCACTGGGTACTCACCTCCCATGCGGGAGGTCCCAGGTTTGGTTCCTGGTGCCTCCTGGAAAAGGCAAAGAAACAATGAGCAGACAGATGATAGACCCATGGGGGGGGGGGGAGTATATTAAAAATAAATAAAGCAAATAAATAAATCTTTAAAAAAAACTTTTGTGCAGGGGAATGGATGTAGCTCAGTGATTGAGCACCTGCTTCCCATGTATCAGGTCCTGGGTTCAATCTCCAGTACCTCCTAAAAAAATAACTTTTGTGCATCAAAGGACATTGTACAAAGAAAAGGAAAAGACACACAGAATAGGAGAAAACAGTTGTATCTGATAAGGGTTTTATATACAGAATAAGTAAAGAACTCAACAACAAAAAAGACAACCCAATTTAAAATAGGCAAATGACTTGAATTGACATTTGTCCAAAGAAGATAAAGCGTAGCTAATAAGCATATGAAATAATGATCAACATCATCAGCCATCAGGGAAATGCAAATCAAAACCACAATGAGATACCATTTCATACCCACTAGGATGCTATAACCAAAAACAGAAAATACCAAGTGTTGGTGAAGATGTGGACATAATGGGACCCTCATAAGTTGTTGGTAGAAGGGAAAATGGTGCAGATGCTATAGAAAACAATTTGGCAGTTCCTCAAAAAGTTAAATATAGAACTACCATATGACCTGGCATTCCACTCAAAGAACTGAAAACGGACTCAAACTTGTACAATGTTCAGAGCAGCATTATTCACAACAGTTAAAAGGTGGACACAACTCAAGTATCCACCAACAGATGAGTGAACAAACAATGTGGTATATATATACACAATGGACTATTATTTGGCCATAAATTTGTGTGCAGATGCCCAAAATATACTATTAAATGAAGAAAGTAAGCAGCAGAATAGATGCCATTGAGCCATTTGTGTGATTTTTTAAAAAAATGAACACAAAATTGTATACAATTGAAACTCTCCATGGTTATCCCTGAAATAAGAAGTAGGTATGAGAAGAATATTTTTCATTTATTCCCTATTATCCCTTTTAGTTTAAACCATACGAACCTATTACTTTTATAATGAACAAAGTAAAAATCAGCAGAGACCTGACAATGTCAAATACTGAAGGGCAGTCAAGTGTGGTGAGGACTTACAAGAGGCCACTGGATTTGGCAACTAGGAGTCATTGCTCAGGGACCTGAATAAGGAGGAGCCACTCATGTGAATATCCAGAAAAAGAGTAAATAACTCAGAGTGAAAGAATAACAACAGCAAAGGTCCTGTGCTTGGCAAGTTTTGAGAAGGCCAATATGGCTGAGTCAGAGTAAGCAGAGAGAGAGCAAAAGGAAACAAAACAAACCAAAAAAATAGACAAAAACATGTAGGATTGTTTAGGATTTTACTCTAAATGTCTAAGAGTACACTGAAGGATTTTGAGTAGGTCTCTGGGAAGTTCTGTCTTTTTCCTTTTAAAAGGATCTCTCTGGCTGCTTTGTGGGGAAGAAACCTTAGGTAAAAGTAGAGCCACAGAAATCAGTTAAAAGCCTATTGCAATAGTCTAATGGAAAGATAGGGGTTTGGACTACGATGGTGGGAAGGGCAGATGGTAAAAAGTGGCTAGATTTGAAAGTATAATGAAGGTAAAGCCAACCAAATTGTTAATGAAAAAGAGAATGATTCTGCAGGTTTTTGGTCTTAACAACAGGATAGATGATATCATTTACTGGGATACAGAACTCTAGCAAAGGACAGGTCTGGAAGAGAAAAATAAAAGTTCAACTTGGACGTGTTAGGTTGGACATTCAGGAGGAAATGTTGAGTAGCAACTGGATATACAAATCTGGAGTTCAAGAGGAAATGTGGAGTCATGAACATACAGATGGAATTTAAATCTATCCCACCGGATGAGGTCACCTAGAAATGAGGATAGATAAGAAAGGAGTATAAAGATAAAGAGGAGATAAGAAGGCAGAGATTCACGGCACTTCATCCGAAAATGAGATCGTGCACCGACAGATGAGAAAAACAAGGAGTAATCTCTCCTTCTAGCTCACTTTGCTTGCTAACTGCACCATTCCAAGGCACTTACCACACACTGCTTTCTACTGACGGTTATGAAAATGAAAAAACTCTAAGTATGGTACCGATTACAATGTTATCTGTTTTTACGATGCGTCTCCAACCTGACTTCAGGCTCTCTGAGAACAGAAATTAATGTATTCTTTATGGGCCCCAATGGACCTCGTAGGATGCGGGCATTTAAAGAACATTTCTGGCCAAACTTCACAAGACAGAACCTATAACTCAAAAGCTAACTCCACTTCAGTGATTTATCTACGGGCGCGGTGAACCAGGCCCACCCGGCTGCACCTTCCCACGGTCCGGGGCTCCTCCTACGGCGGGAAGAAAAAGCAGGCCCCTCCCCGGGCAGGAGTGGAATTAACTAGACTCACAACGAAACCCGAAGTAGGGCAGGCAGCTAGCCAACCTCCGCCTGGGAGTCGCCCGAGAGAGCCAGCGGCTCCCGGGGGCGGTGAGCGAGGACCGCTGCGAGGCCGAGCCGTGCTGGGTACATACCTGGATGACTCGCTGCTTCAGTTTACAATCCACAAACCTCGGCGGTCTCGGCTTCATCTCGCGCGTCCCGGAGGCCACAGGCGTGGGCTGCACTCCCCTGGCCTGGGCTCCACTCCGCTGGCCTGCGCTCTCTCCTCCACGTGAGGCCTGGAGGCTGCCCGTCTCAATCGCCTGTCTAGATGCATCCGAAATACGCTCCGCCCAGCCCAAGCCGTTCCACTCAGAACCGAAGTACAGAGAGTGATGAGAGTATTACTAGGAGAAGGAGAAGATTTGAAAACATCAGGGTGTTTCTAGGAGAATTATTTTTACAGGCATTTCCGACCGGCCCCGGAAGAAGGACCCCTTTGACCACGCCCAAATTTATTGATTGCCTAGGCACGGGCCCGCGGAGTCTGCTGGGAGGTTCCCGCGCGTGCGCTTTGCGGCTCGGTCTTGATGTCTTGTTCATAAATGATGGTTTTGTGTGTTACCTTCCAGCATTTCTAGCCACACATTAGTCTTGACGAAAAATCTTAGCAAAACCACGGACAGTAGAAACTGAAAAGCTAGGGACGATTAAAACAATGAAAACATACAGCCACGTTTCTGCTTCTGCTTGCGTCTCCCGGTAGTTACCTACGTCGTTGCGGCCCAAAAAGGGAGCTGCGAGTGAAAAGGAAGTACTGGTTTACCCAGATAATTAAGCCAGTTGTAAACTGTAAAAATAATTTGATTTTATGCTCTTAGCAACGGCTAATTTGTGAGCTCGTCCAGTGCAAGATTCTCATCTTGGCCTAGAAACTACCCAGAATTTTATTCAAGAGACTGCCCCCAAAAAATTTATGTGGAGACTCACAAACTGTCATTACTCATTAAAAGAATAAGCGGATGTGGCTTAAGCGGTTGAGGGCTGCTTTCCACACGGGAGGCCCTGGCTTCAGCTCTGCACGCCTCCTGAAAAGAACAGATGAGCAGACAGTGAGCAAAAACAAGACCAACAAGCAGAAAACGAGCGCAAACTACGAACAAAATCAATGAGCAAACAGGTGAAGGAGCCATGGGGGAGGGAGGGAATAAAAAATTAATTACCACCCAAAGAACTTAAAACAGATATGTGTATACCCATGTTAATAGCTGCATTATTCACAGTAGCCAAAGGTGGACACACCAGTGCCCATGAACAGATGAATGAACAAAATGTATGTAAACACACCTTGTAAGTGTGAAGCCAGCGCTCAGCTGCTAAGTCACATCGGCTCCCCTGAGTTGTTTTTTTTTTTCCTTTGTTTGCTTTTTGTTTTGTCTTTGTTTTTAGGAGGCACCAGGAACGGGGACCTTCCATGTGGGAAGCAGGTGCTCAACTGCTTGAGCCACATGGGCTCCCCTTAACAATTTTTGAACAAGTGGTCCCACAATTATGTAACTAGTCCACCCAAGTACTCTTAGTTGCTGGTTTCTTAAGAGCAGGGAATAACTGAAACTGTTTTAAGTGAGTTAATACTAGATATCAATAATAATATGCTTGAACATTTTCCTTTGGGATTATTTCCAATAATCATTCCCCTGAAGAGAACTTTATATTAATTCCAGTGTTCAAATTTACGGTACTACACATCTGAACCAAAAGGATTATTGAAGAGTAATCTGAGTGCATATATACATCTAAAGAATTTATGGCAGTTAATGAAATAGCTTCCATTTTTTCGTGGAGCCAACCCCACCTAGTGGTAGTGGCACATTTCACGTTCTGTTCATCAAACCTTGCCCTCCCAAATTTTGTCTCACTAGGAAACATCTTGTCTAATTGTGTTCTATAATCAGGGTGACAAAACAAAAAATAAACAACAAAAAAACACACACCAAAAAACCCGAATATAATTAGAGTAAAGTGGTAAAGTTATGTCCTTTTTGCTCAGGATGACCAGATTTTTTACTATTCCTTCAGCATAACTATGGAGTGTCCCCTTTCTCAAAAGGGTCCTAGTTTGGACAATAAATCATGTGATAGCCCTATGTATAATAGCAACAGAGGGAAAACAGCAAAAGTTTACCATAGCAGAGGTCCCTTACTGACGTTGGTAAGGGATGTCTGAATGCTGCAAACTGAAGACAGTCTCTACCCATGTTTTCAGAGGTAAAATAATTTTTTTTAAACTTTGTGTATTTATTTACTTATTTGGTAAAAGGCAAACAATTTAGTTTTCTAATCAAACTTTGAGATGATTGCTTCACTCATGTACCTAAACATGAATAAAATCTTTAAAAATATTTTCAACTGGCATATTATATATTAATTCTACAAATATTTGTTGTTTACTATGTGCCAGTTACTCCACTAAGATCAGAGGACACAATGGTGACCAAAACAGCTATGGTCTTTTTCACCCCCCCCTTGTGACTTTTTGCATGCTGTCTGCTCTCTGTGTCCATTCGCTGTACGTTCTTCTGTGTCTGTATTTGTTTGTTTTATTTCCTCTCCCACCTTGCAGCTTGCTTGCTGTCTGCTCTCTGTGTCCGTTCGCTGAGGGCTCTTCTGTGTTCTCGCTTGTCTCCCTTCTTTTGTTGTGTCTCCTTTTGCTGGGTCAGCTCTCAGGAGTGTCTGTGGGCCTGGCGGCTCTCCGCAGCATGCTGGCGAGCCTGCCTTCACAAGGAAGCCCCGAGACGCCAACAGAGGGCCTCCCATAAGGTAGACGGGAGTGTGTCTGATCTGATTGAGCCACAGCCGCTTCCCACAGCTATGGTCTTGAACCTTAAGTACTCTGAGAGGGACAGGCAGTGGACAAATAAATGAATAAATGTATTATAATAATGGGAAATGATGGGAGGTTTTTTCATAGAAAATGGAACAGGGCCTTTCTCTTTCTCCCTATCTTACCAATAAAAGCAGACTCTCATGGAGAGCAAATATAGCTCAAGCTGTTGAGCACCTGCTTCCCACACGGGAGGTCCCAGGTTCCATTCCCGATGCCTCCTAAAAACAAACAACAAATAAAAGGTAAAAACCAAAGCTCACATGGCTCAGTGTTTGCGCATTGGCTTCCCACTAATGAGGTCCCAGGTTCCATATCCAGCCCAAGTAATAATTGTTAAGTGAGTAAATGCAAGTTGAGAAAAAATACTCAGGGTACTATGATGAAGAATAACAAAGGGGCCTAATCCAGTCGAGTGGTCAGAGGAGGCCAGTAAGGTAAGACATTAAGGACAGAAGAGCCACCTGGATTACAAAGAGAAGTCGAGAGAGAGTTTCAGGGAGAGAAAGAATCATGCATAAAGCCCAAAGGCAGTAAAAGAAGTTGAACTCTTCTGGGGTCAGAGAAGAGCCCTGTGTAGAACAAGAGTGTTTGTGATCTCGTGGAGCAGTAGGCAGTAGTAGGATCATGAAGAGCCTTCTAGCCAGTATGGGTTTGAACTTTTTCTAAGAGAAATGGGAAACCATTGATGGTTTATAAATACAGGAGTAATTTTTTTTTCCCATAAGGGTCTTCACATGATTGGTTCGATTTTATTACTGGCTCATTTTTTTAAAAGATTTATTTATTTATTTATTTTTCCCTACCCCCTTTTTGTTTGCATTTGCTGTGTCTGCTTGTTATGTGCTGGTCTTTTATATAGAGAGGCTCCTTCTAGAAAAAACAATGAACAAGGGAAGCGGGTGTGGCTCAAGCGATTGAGCTCTTGCCTACCACATGGGAGGTCCATGGTTTGGTTCCCGGTGCCTCCTAAAGAAGACAGCAAGCTAGTGCATCAGACAGATGCAGCGAGCTGATGGAACAAGATGATGCAACAAGAGACACAAGAAGAAAAACATAATAAGAGATTCAACAAAAGCAGGGAGCAGCAGTTCCCAGTAAGACAAGCAAGACAGCAAGCTGTTGTGACGGGCAAGCACAGCAAGCTGACTCAACAATATCATGCAACAAGAGACACAAGAAGAGAAAACATAATGAGAAACATAAAAAAGCAGAGAACAGGGGTGGCTCAAGCGATTAGGCACCTCCCTCCCGCACTGGAGGTCCCGGGTTCAGTTCCCTGTGTCTCTGAAGGAAACAAGGAAGACGAACAGACATAGTAAGTGCAAATAACAAGGGGGTAGAGTAGAGCGAAATAAATAAATAAAATAAAATATTTTTAAAACATCAATGATGATGAGGCTAGATAAAATCACTGAGACAAAAGGAGAGGTAAGAGAAAGAAGAGGAGGCTAAAAACGACAATAAACCTGATTCCACAGAATAAAGCAAACAATGGAACTGGTTTTTGCTTTGAGGGATCTGTACTTGCCCAGGGCCTAATTCAAAGGGCAGACAAGAAAGCCTGTGTGGAAGGCCCAAAGTACACCTGACTCTACTTCCAGGTCAAACCTTCACTGACTGTTCTATGGGGGAAAAAATTGCACAAAAGGAGATTTTTCTTTCTCAGACTTAGCCCTAGGAGAGGAGATGAAGAAAGATAAAAAATCTCTTCTGAGCAATTCTAGCCTCAAGTCTGTAATTACAGGGTTTGGGTGAACAAATTCAGACCAAAAAAAAGTGTGCCAAAAAGCACACTTTTAAAGTGTAAAGTGATCCTAGGTTGTTGGTGTCCCCAGATATCTAGAAGAAGCAAATACAGTGCAGATGTATCTGCCTCAAAGGATTCCCACAAATAAGTGCAAGAAACAAAAACATACTTTCTAACACCAAATTCACAAGGAAACAAGACACAGTGGAGAAGAGTCAGGAAACAAACTGCAAAGCAGCACAGCAAATAATGTAGATGCTGGAAGTATATACAAAATGTAATATAGATGTGATTAATATCTTTAAAGAAATAAAAGAGGGAATTCCACATCGAAGTGACCAAACTAGTTGAAAATGCTTGTAAACCAAGGCTTGTCATTATGAAATTTCAGAACACTGCGGAAACTATCCATGTTTTGTAATTTTCAGTAAAGATCCTAAAAACTTCCTTTATGTAAGGACGGGAAACATGTAAAGAATCAAAATTCCGAATGATATTGAGTGTCACAAGAGAATCACCATGAACTAGCAGAAAATGGAGCAAAGTCTCAAAATTTCATAGGAAAAAAAGTATTTGTAACCTAGAATTCTATACCCAAGCAAACCGTTCATTAACGCTAAGGCTAGACTAAAGGTATTTTCTGACATGAAAAGGTTAAAATTTTTACCTCCCTTGTATGCTTTCTCAGGAAGATAGAGAATGACGTGCTTCATAAAACTGAGGGAATAAACAAGGGTCAGAGAAGATATGGGATTCAGAAAACACAGGAGAAAGTCAAAGGGAATCTCCAGGCTGGTGTTGAGGAGATATCCCAAGACATCAGTTGTGTATCACACCTAGAAATCAGCTGTGCCTCAGACCTTGACTGAGAAGGTCAGGAGATGCTGGGTGAGACGTCTTCAAAATGATATTTATAGAATATAGGATGTATTTAAGCATATTGAGAGTATATTTACATAACTAAAAAAATTAAGAATACTATTATATTGGAAAGGAGAATTAGTCATAGCATACTACTGTGCTTAACTGTGAATAACATTTGCATAGTCACAATAATGTAAAATTTGAATATTTACCCAGTCAAAATTACCATATAAGTATGTTGGAAAGCTAAGGAAATGGCACATGAGGGTAAATACTGCTTTCCTGCTTTTCTATATATTCTGCATGTAGTACTGATGTGGGCTATGGGTGGAAGGCTCTTTGTCTCTTCAGAGATAACTAAGTTGTTTGACTTGTGGGTGTGAAACGGTAAGAGGCTGCAGTACTGCTCTTAGGGACCAGCAGGCTCCAGTCCCAGGAAATGTTTAACAAAGCAAGGGCTATAAACTTTAAGTATTTAGGGGAAATGCAAAAACCAAGGCTTATCTAAAATGTCTGGAGTCCTTGCTAAAAGCTTACCTAAGATGTGAAAGAGATATATGCTAATTGAAGCCTATTGAGAACTGAAACAAAGGGACCATTTGGCCTTTCCTCTCTGTATAAAAGACGTTTGAAAATCTTGTTCGGGGCTCGGGATTCAAACTGAAAGCTCCCGAGTCTGGCCGGCCGTCAATAAACCATTTTTCCTTCTCAAAATCATTCCTGAGTCCTGGCCTCTCTATACTAAAATAATTGAACTTCTCTTAAATTCCACAACATTAATGGCGACCACGAAGGGACAATAAATGAAGGCCAGAGACGGTAGCATTTTGCTGCCCCTTCCAAATCCCCGAGGAAGCCGGGAGGACTCGGGTGAACCCCAAATCTGGGCGCCCCTGGATTAAATTTAATCCAGAAAAGATGTGGGCTCCACCAGAATCTTCCCGACAAAAATCGAGGGCAATGGAAGGTCTGAAGAGAAAGATTCTGGGAACGAAAAAGAACTCCGAACATGGAAAAAGGTAAGACTCCCCGGGTGAGCAGAGTCTGGAAGGCCCTAGCTTTAATTGCTAGGAAGGGGAGGCTGATCACCTCCCGAGAGAACCCTAGTAGCCCCAGAAGGCTGGGGGGAAGCCGTTCTCTCTAGGCTTGGGAAAAGGAGGAAAACCGGGGAAAAGCCCTGGTGTTTTGGGTTTGTCTAACTGCATGTTAGAATCTGGTACTGGTCTTATATCCACTAAAGGAGTGGAGTCTCAATTTTAATAGGAAGGGTATTTATAGGTTCGAGTCCTAATATCCTGGAAATTGGTCTAGATTAAGGAAAACAAAACTTGGTTACAGGAAAATGGATCGGCTTTTCTGGTGGAGCTTGGTCTGGGTGTAAAGTTTAAACAGTGGAAAAGTCTAGCTGAAATCTTTTGTTATGGTGCTAATTTGTGAATGAATTTGCTTTATACCAAATGTTAAGTGTTCTGAGGTTTGTGATGGCTGTGGGGGCAGCCGTGGTGAAAATAAATATATAAACTTGTGGGTCAGATTAGTGACCTTTGTGCTTCTGTCTGTGTCAGCTCAATGTTAGTGTTGGAGTTGTGTCCTTACATGAAGTAGAATTACAGCTGAGCTGGAGCCCTCCCTTGCCATTGGCAAGGGGGTGAAATGATTCTGGGGCAAAAGCTGAGGAGTCTAGATGTTTGTGCATGTTCTGGTGTCTTGTCTCTGGTCTGGCCCTTTGCCCCGGCTGGGAGGCCATCTGTGTCCGCGCCAAGCACCCAAGTCTGTTGGGAATGTCCCAGTCAGGGTGGCTGGGTTCCTGGGAGAGTTGCCAAATTTGAGTAGGTTCTGTCTGCCCATTTTGGCTGAAAGCTGGAAAGGGGGGAGCGGCTTGCCCCTTTCCAGTGAGTCCACCCTTCTATTCATAAGCCGCATTCCTGTTTGTTGTGCACCCGACTGCCTGGAAGGGGGGGAAGTGAAGGAGGTGAAAAGCAGAATCAGAATAAATGCAGTAAAGTTCCCTCCTTAGGGTGTCAAAGCCAAAATACGTTTGCATTCTGCTCAGGTTCTTAGAAGGTATTGTAGTAACCTTAAGTAAGAGAATGTTCTGTGAAGGTAAACTTTGTGTTAAGGGTATAAATATAAAAGTTTTACAAAGCATTGTTTAAGGTATTTAAGTGGCTAATTGCAGAAAGTCATTATTTAACAAAACTGAATTGATAATAATAATAATAAAAGGCAATTTTATAACAAACTTATTCGGCAGCCAATCTCCCCTGCCAACTTGCTTCCAAAAAAACTGTTTCTGGTATTACATGCTACTAAGTATTTAAAGTGAAGAAAAGTTCATTATTTTAACAAACTTGTTTAGTATTAATGGCAATTATATGTTGCAAGAAGTTTGCCTGGTAACTTAGTATGTGGGATATATGGAGTGTGTTTTTATTGTTAAGGCAACAGAAGATGATTTTGTCCTAAGATAAAATGATTGATTATTGGAAAGAGTAGAGTGTGGGACAGAACCTGAATGAATACTGAAAGTGTAGAAGGTTTGTGGAAGGGAAATTTTTATGATTAAATTGAGTAAGATCAATATACAAAGAAAATATTTTATCAATAGCTTCTTGTGCTTTAACCTCATCATATCCTCAATGTTTGAAGAAGAGTCTTACCTCTTTTAAAAGAACATTTTATGTTCTAGAAATCAAATCCTGAAAAGTAGCCTTTTATTTCAAACTAACTGCAAGAGATTTATTCTTTCACTTTAAAGGAAAAATTAAAGTAATGGTTAAGTTCATTTAATATGTTATAAGTTGAATGAAAGGTATTTAAAGGTGTTATAAAATTAATAGGTTTTAAAAAATTAATAAAAACTGTAACTAAGAGTTAAAATCATTTATAAATGCATTTATATTGTAAAACAGTGGAAAGACAATAACTGAGATTATAGCTGGGTGAATTTAGCCTGAACCTATTATTTAAGTGTAAATTCTACACTAACCTTTCCTTTGTTTATGGTTGCTTCAGGCCTAACCTCGCCCTTTGCCTTTGCCTGTGGTTATTTCATAATTGAGAAGAGCTGGGACATCACTGTCTCCTCTTCTGGTATTAGTAACCCTTTCTCTCATGAATTCAAGTGTAAACTAAATAAATTGCTGCCTGATAGAATAAGGTTAAATGGCCACTGGAGTTTTATTATCTCCAAAATCAAAAGGGGGGTGGAGGGGGAGAAGTCTCCTGCCTTGACGGTCAGTGTTCCTAAGAGTGGCAATTCATGAGAGAAAGCAGTCTGTCTCCCTGAGGCTTCAAATAGCCTCAGTAAATATATATAAAACTAATCTTGTTGCTTATCCAAAATTCTGCTAATTTCAAGGTAAAATATAAAGTTCTAAAACAAAATGGTGCTAAGGCATTGAGAACATTTTGGTTATTACAATCCATTAAGTAAGAAAGAAAATTCTTGTGGTAAACTGCATGGTCATAGTGCAAATTAAGAAGAGTTTCAAAAGTCTTTGAAAAGTTTAAAGTAACTAAAGTCATGTTGTTGTGTCAAACTATTCATGTCTGCCTATTTGCTCAAATTGTTAAAAATTAAATATGCAGTTATATTTATAAATATTCTTAAAGCCCAAATTGAACTAAGCAGGATGAAAAAGTCAGAAATCTGATTATGGAAACAATTGGGAAAGGGCCTCCTCTTTGCAAGAGCTTTTAAGGCAAGACTAGGTGTGGCAGATTAAACCTATCTACTAGGCTAGGGAATTAAGAATCAGTTTGCCTGGTAATTTCCCAGTTTAAACCTTTGTCAGCCATAAATTGGAAAAAAAAAAAAACACACAAAGATTAGGTTAATTTTCACAGAAGAAAAATGTTGATGTAACCCGGCGGCCTGCTGCCTCAGTCTCCCACTCCCGGGTTGGACAGCAGTGGAGGAGACCAGTTTAGGCCAGTCCTATGGGCAGTGGAAGGATGCCCAAGAAGGAGCTAACTAAGTCGGTGCCATTTCAGCACTAAATTCTATTCCTTATTTGAAAAAGGGGGGAGCAGGTAAAAACTAAAATGGTTGGAATGTGATAGAGGAAGCAGTTAAATCAAACTTTTGCGTGGGAAAGTTAAATCTCAGATAAGCTGTAACTTCTGAAGTATCCAATCTATGGAAAAACAGGAAGAGCTTGCATGCTAGGCTTAGGGGTATAAATTGTGTCATTTTTCTTTGTTCGGGGCACCAGCCATATCTGGCTCTGCGCCCCTTCTTGCAAGATTGAGAATAAAGTATTTTCTTCTCCACAATCTGGTGAGCCTTATTTTCTTCCAGAAGATTTCTTTCCAACAAAATAAGGTAATTAGTGGCTCTATTAACAAATTTCAGTAAGTAAAGGAAAGTCCATAAAAACTATGGAGAGATCTTTCCTGGGTTATGATTTTAAAAAATTAAGTAATTGTGTAATGTGTTTTGAAACCTGGAAGTCAGTTATGCTTGTGTTTTAAAACCTGGTAGTCAGTTATGCTTTTAAATTAATAATTTTCATAACTTAAAGAAAAGAAGTTTTTAGCTTCCTGTAAGGGAAAAAGAGAACATTCCTTGCATAAACTATTATGGTTTCAATTTTATTTAACTTGAGTGTAATCTCCCATAGTTAATTTATAAACTAAATTAACATATGTACAAAATCTTTACAGTAATGAAAATTGTAAGTTCACATTGGTGAAATTAGGCTAAAGGAAAAAGATTGTAGATATGCTCTCTTAAATAAAGAGTAAATTTCTTTCATTGGTAATTGTAATTTAGTAAGTTTATTTAAACATGAGGTGTCTAGTCAATGCGGTTATAGTCAATTATAAAGAGTTTGTGAAACATCTTCCAAACTGAAAATGTTTAAATAGTTCTAGTTGTAGAAGTCATTGTTAACTAAAGAAACTTAGATTGGTATTGGTAGCAGAAATAACTTCATGATAATAAACCTGTCTGAAGGCCACTGCAAAATACACATTTAAGTAAATGGTAATAAAAGGTTGTCTTGATTCTATTGGAAATATTCTGTTTTCATTCTAACAATGAAAAATAATATTTTTCCTCTATTACTAAAGTGAAGTACCTACTGTTATCTTCATAGTAAAATTGTGTAAGTAGATGGTCATTTGATATATGTATTGCGTTAAGTTGTTTAAAATATATAAAACAAGGAATAGACTTTAACATTGTCAAACTCTTGTGCATTCGAACCAGGCCTTGTATACATTACAGGTGGCCTCTCCATGTGAGTTGTTGGCTGGGCTGGTCACTGACCCCTCAATTGAAAATATGTGCTATATCAGTCTCTGGTTCTGCTCCTGAAGTTGATGGAAACTATATTGCAGTTTCAAGCTCCTGCAGCCAATAATGACTCGGTACAGCCAAGTGTACAGTGGATATCGCTTCCAGACTGGCACTGTTCCATGGTGCCAGAGAGCGCTATGCACCAGGCTAGTAGAATACTGGAAAATCTCTGGAATACTGGAAGGATGCTGCAACTTGCTCACTGCGTTGAAGAACATGCTAAGTGGAGCCATGATACCAGGAGACTGTAAGTAAAACTTAAACAATTGGCATTATGGCCTGCTCTCATGGAGAGATAACATGTAAAGTATTACAAACCTGAAACTCAAAACTAATAATGGCAACTCTGAATCCTTATGCATTAAGTAATACATTAGTTAATATTAAGTGCTGTACCTTTATCCTGTACTAAATATATGCCTAATAATTGTAATGTTATCTTTTCTATTTTGGATCAAGTGCAGAAGTATATTAGACATGTTAAATTCCTGGTAAAATCATTTTCTAAACAGTTAATAACATGTCTATAGAATAAGGTGGCAGTCTCAGCCAGTCTCAGTTAGCAAAAGTGAGGCTTGCTTGCTGATGGTGAGTCACCTATTGAACAAGTCAAAATTGCTAGAAATTGTACAATGAAAACCAAGGTGTAAAAATCTTTATTCTGTAGTTCTGATCACTCCCACAGGTGAAAACTAAGAGTATTTCCAAATTAGTGTTCTAATCCTGAGTGAAGCCAGTTGCCCAAGGAGTACCAGTTCACCAGGAGCATCTGACAGAGCGAATGAGTGTCAATCATTGAACAGCTTGGAATGTGTCTTCAGACAAAGCTAAGTGTCTGTTGCAATTTCTCTCTAAAGATGGATAACTTAAAAAAGAATATATATGCTGTTCCCACCAGCTTTTAAGGAATGCCATCTTTATAGGTACCTAACCTTGTCTACCTCTGTAATCCAATGTGTCCTCTTTTAAAAACAGGTATTCCAAAATTTTAATTAAGTTTGTTTCTTTCAGAGTGAACATCTTATTAACCATATGAAAACTTCATCCAACTTCGTACAGAATGCCAGATCCATCTTCCTCCAGTTAGAATAAATTAAAGAGTTTTACACCTTATTAGGCAATGACTACAGCCCATGGCCAGCAGGAAGCAGTTACAGAAAAGAGATCCGTCTCCCTTCAGCACCCCTTTTAAATTAAAGGTGTAAACTCTTTAAGAGTAAAATAAAGGTAATAGATGGATCTGGAACCTCACTGGAAATCCACGTGAGTGCCAGTGGCAGCAGAATAACTGCAGGAGGCCCCTGCCCAAGATTCTGCTGTCCAGAATGAAAAGCTCTAAACTTCTAAAAACGGTCCTGGATGCTGTACTAAAGACTGATAAATAATCAATCAAAACAACAAACAGCCATCCACCTCATAGCTCCAACAATAATTATGCCAAAGCTTAGCAAGTTAATCTTTGGCAGAAAGGGGGGAATGATGTGGGCTATGGGTGGAAGGCTCTTTGTCTCTTCAGAGATAACTAAGTTGTTTGACTTGTGGGTGTGAAACGGTAAGAGGCTGCAGTACTGCTCTTAGGGACCAGCAGGCTCCAGTCCCAGGAAATGTTTAACAAAGCAAGGGCTATAAACTTTAAGTATTTAGGGGAAATGCAAAAACCAAGGCTTATCTAAAATGTCTGGAGTCCTTGCTAAAAGCTTACCTAAGATGTGAAAGAGATATATGCTAATTGAAGCCTATTGAGAACTGAAACAAAGGGACCATTTGGCCTTTCCTCTCTGTATAAAAGACGTTTGAAAATCTTGTTCGGGGCTCGGGATTCAAACTGAAAGCTCCCGAGTCCGGCCGGCCGTCAATAAACCATTTTTCCTTCTCAAAATCATTCCTGAGTCCTGGCCTCTCTATACTAAAATAATTGAACTTCTCTTAAATTCCACAACAGTACCAACAAAAGGTTTGATCTCAGTTTCTTTTCCTTATCATTTTAGGTTTTACTTTTAGGTCTATGATTTGATTTTTTTTTTTTAGGTTGAAGCCTGGACTACTTAGGTGGAAAGCTAGTGCTCAACCACTGAGTCACATCAGTTCCCCTGAGTTGGTTGCTTCATTTGTTTGCTTTTGTTTTTAGGAGGTACCAGAGGTCAAACCCAGAACCTCCCGTGTGGGAAACAGGTGCTCAATTGCTTGAGTCACATCTGTTCCCCTCTATGATTTAATTTTGAGTTAGTTTTTTAATAAGGCGAGAGCTGCCATTTTTTGCATATGAATGTCCAATAGTTCCAGAGTACTTTGTTGAAATTATTGAATTGCTTTTGCATCTTTGTCAAAAAAACCAATTGACCATACGTGTGTGTATCTACTTCTGGACTCTAATTATTCCACTTATTAATATCTATGTGTCTATCCTTTTATGAATACTATACTGTACTAATCACTGCAGCCTTTAGTAAATCTTGAAATCAGATAATATGAGCCCTTCAACTTTGTTGTTCTTTTTAAAAATTGTTCTAGCTTTGCTAGTTAATTTGCTTTTCATATAAATTTTAGAATAAACTTGAAATTTCTACCAAAAACTCTCCTGGGATTTTGATTGGGATTGCAGTGAATCTATAATCAGTTTGGGAAGAATTAACATCTGAACAATATGGAGTCTTCCAATCCATGAATGTATCTATTTATTTAGGCTTTCTTTGATTTCTTTCATAATTGTTTTGTAATTTCAGCAAACAGAGTTTACAAATAATTTTGTTAGACTTATACTTTTAAGCATTTCAACATTTTGGTATTATTGTTTTTGTTTGTTTTGACTGTGTAGGCTTTTTTTTTCTTTTTTCTTTTTCCATTTAAAAGCAATTTCTTGAAGTATATCATTAATACATAAACATACATAAACAATAAGTGGAGAGTAAAAGTTGTGAACTTAAAAAAGAAACATGCATAACATCATCAGGGTTCCCATACATCACCCCACCACCACCACCTTGCACTGTTGTGAAATATTTGTAACAAATTATGAAAGAGCATCGTCAAAATATTACTATTAACTATAGTCTGTATTTTACATTTGGTGTATTTTCTCCCCAACCCACCCTGTTATTTATTTTTGTTCATAAACCATATAAAGTATATAATCAGTGGCACTTGGTAGAATCACCAAGGTGCACGATCATCACTTCAATTAGAGCATTTTCATTACTTAACAAAAAACCCCAAAAACCAACAACAAAAAAACAAACCACTGTCATACCCATATGTTAGTGCTACTAACTACAAATCCTATAATGTGCTTTCATCATTTCTGTTCATTTCCAAACAATTACTAGTTCTGCACAGAATAAACCTCAGCTTTCCATTCTTTTAAACACATCATATTCTCTGGTGATTTATAATCTAGCTATTTATTGTTTTTAAAATATAGACATGTAATTGAGTTTTGTGTGTTACCCTTGTTCCTGCAACAACTTTGCTAAATTCATTTATTTTAGTAGGTTTGCTGTAGATTCATTGGGGTTTTCTACATAGATAATCATGTCTTCTTCAAATAGTCACAGTTTTATTTCTTCTTTCCCAATTTTTGTGCTCTTTCTCTGTGTGTGTGTTCTTGCACTGACTAGGACCTCCACTACAATGTTGAATAGGAGTGATAAGAGTCGACAAATTGCCTTATTCCTGATCTTGGGGGGAAGCATTCATCTTCTACTGTTAAGTATGATGTTAGCTGTAGATGACATTTATCAGGTTAAGGAAGGTCTCTTCTATTTCTAGTTAGCTGAGTTTTTATCAGGAATGGATGTTAAATTTTGTCAAATTCCTTTTCTGAAAAAATTAATATGATCATGGCTTTTTGATTGATTTTTCAAATGCTGAACCAGTCTTGCATTCCTGGAATAAACTTCATAAGTTCATGATATGTTATCCTGTTTATGTGTTGCTGAATTTCACTGTTAATATTTTGCTGTGGGTTTTTTTATGTTCATGAGGAATATTTGTTTCTTGTAATGTTCATGACCGCTTTTGGTGTCAGGGTACTCTTGGATTCATAATGTGAATTGGAAAGTACTCTTTCCTCTTCTGTTTTCTGAAAGAGATTGTGTAGAATTGGTGTTATTTCTCCCTTAAATATTTGTTAGAATTTATGTGGACCTAGAGTTTGTTTTGTTTTTTGAAGGTTTTAAATTATGAATTCAGTTTCTTTACTTAATAAAGGACTATTCAGATTATCTGTTTCTTCTTGAGTAAGGTTTCATAGTTTCTGTCTTTTAAGGAATTAGTTCATTTCTTCTAAGTTGTCTAATTAATGGACATGAAGTGAATTATAATATTCTTAAGAAAAATTTTTAAAATTTTTTTATTTATGGGAAGCAGATTTGGCTCAATGGATAGAGCATCCGCCTACCACATGGGAGGTCCAGGGTTCAAACCCAGAGACTCCTGACCTGTGTGGTGAGCTGGCCCACGCTCAGTGCTGCCACGTGCAAGGAGTACTCTGCCACACAGGAGTGTCCCCTGTGTAGGCGAGCCCCACATGCAAGGAGTGCGCCCCGTAAGGAGAGCCGCCCTGCACAAAGAAAGCTCAGACTGCCCAGGTGTGGTGCCACACACACGGAGAGCTGACATAGCAAGATGACACAACAAAAAGAGACACAGGTTCTGGGTGCCTCTGACAAGAATCCAAGTGGACACAGAAGAACACACAGCAAATGGGCCCAGAGAGCAGACAACGGGGGTGGAGGGGGATTTATTATTTATGTTTTTAAAAGAAGCTTTAGATTACATAAATGCTACATGAAAGTATAGGGGATTCCCACATACCAACCCCCACCCCCTCCCACAATTTCCCACCTTAACAGCGTCTTTCATTACTGTGGTACACTTGTTACAATTGATGAACACATTAAAGCATTGCTAATAACCATGGACTATAGTTTGCGTTATAGTTTACACTTTGCCCTACACAATTTTATAGGTTTTGACAAAATGTATAATGGCCTGTATCGGCCATTGTGATGTCATGCAGGACAATTCCAATGTCCCCAAAGTATCCTGTGTTACAACTATTCTCTCTCCTTGCCCTCAGAACCTCCAGTGGCCACTGCTTCACATTAATGATACAAGTTTTCCATTGCTGGAATAATAATAAGTTTATAATAGAATCATAGAATAATAAGTCTATTCTAGTCCATTGTTCATTCTCTGATCTTGAGGATTTGGGGATGGTGATGCCCACACTGCTTCTGATTGAGAGGGGGCTTAGACCCCATGGGGCAGATGGATGGAACTGTCTTGCTTGCAGTTATAAATACTCTCTGTTTTTTGGTTTGGGCATTGTCCATCATTATCTTTTGTTATTGTCCTGGGCAAGTCCGGTGAACTGGAGAGTAGGTGTTGCAACTCTGCTGAGATTCAGGGCTCAACCGGCCTATGAACAGACCGAAGCTTTAAGTCTCTGGAACATATACTTAAGTAAAGTGCTAACTATAGGTTCAAATAAAAGGGGCAGGAAAGTCATGTGTAGGGAAATTATAAATGAGTCTAACTCTGTTGCTTTGGGGAAGATATATTCCATACATATATTCCAAAGCAAGGCCCACTAATAGGGTGGTAAATTCCTGAGATTGCCTGCCCTGCTTAGAGTATCGAGATGTCTCTAGAGCCCTCAGAAGCCCTGCTGTTCTCCTCTTATTTATTTATTTAAAAATTGTAATAATATTCTCTTATTAGTCTTTTAATGTCCAAAAATTCTGAAGATTCATTCCTTATATTGATAATTTGTATCTTCTCTCTTTTTTTATTGGTCAGTCTGGATAAAGGTTTATCAATTTTATTTATCTTTTCAAAGAACTAGCTTTTGGTTTTATTGATTTTTCTCTGTTGTTTTTCTGTTTTCAAGTTTCATTGATTTCCACCCTTATCTTTATTATTTACTTCTTACTATTTGCTCCAGTTAGAACTTGGTCATCTTTTTCCAGTTCCCAAAGCTAGAAACTTAGATCCTCGATTTGAGACTTTTCCTCCTTTCTAATAAAAGCACTTAATTCTATAAATACATGAAACCTTCTTTCACAGGAAGCATTTTACATGTGCTGAGTTTTTATATGGCCCGGTGTGACGGTTTGAAGCTTTTTGTGCATTGCAGAGAAGGTCATGTTCTTGAAGCTAATGCATTCCTGTGGGTGTGCAACCCTGTGATTGGACTGGATTCAGTTGTGGGGCCCTTCGTTGGATTCTATCAATGAGGCATGACCCGGGATAGGTCTTGGTCCTCTTGCTGGGGTCCTTTATAAATGGAGGGCTGAAAGCAAGACCACACAGAGAAAAAGCCACAGAGATGTAAAGAAGGAACCCAGGAACCCTGAGAGGAACTCAGGAGAGAGGAAGCCACAAACAAAGCAACCAGAAGCTGCTTGAGACCTGGAAAAGAAACAGATGCCTCCATGTGCTTTCCTACATAGCAGGAGTGCGATCACCAGCAGCCGACCTTCAGTGGGACAGCATCTCTGATGATGCCTTGATTTGGACATTTTCACAGCCTCAGAACTATGAGCTTTTAACCTAATAAAATCCCATTGTAAAAGCTAACCCATTTCTGGTACATTGCTCTGTGCAACGTTTAGCAAAGTAAAACACCAGTATGTGGTCTATCTTGGTAAGTGGCCCATGTGCACTTGAAAAGAATGTATGTTTTTCTACTGTTGTAGAATGGAGTAGTCTATAAATGTCAAGAAGTACAAGTCGATTGAAGTGTTTTCAGAGCTACTTTGTTACTAATTTTCCATCTACTTGTTCTATTGTTTATTGAGAGATTGGTGTTGAAGTTTCCAACCATCATTTTGCATTTGTCTATTTCTTCTTTCATTCTACCCATTTTTGCTTCAGATATTTTGATGTTTTTGTGTTGTGCACACATTTGGAATTACAATGACTTCTTTGTAAATTGACACTTTTTTTGGTCGATGTCTGCTTGTTGTTTGCTTATCGTCTTGCTCATTGTTTTTGCTCAATATCTGTTCACTGTCTGTCTTCTTTAGGAGGCACCAAGAACCAAACCTGGGACCTCCCATGTGAGAGGCGGTCACCCAACTGCTTGACCCATACCCACTCCCTAAATTGACCCTTTTATCATTGTGTAAAATTCCTCTGTTCCCACTTGCCTGCATTCTTTTGGATTATTTGAATGTTTTTAAGTATTCCGTTTTAATTTATCTTATTAGTTTTTTCTGCTATATGACGTTGTTATAACAGTGGTTACTTTAGCGGTTACAATACATAAGTCTCACCTTTCAGACTCTACTTGGTGTCAATATTTAGTCCCTTTAAGTAAAATATAGAAGCCTTACAACCATATACGTCCTTATTCTCTCCCAGTTTCACAACCATATAGGTCCTTATTCTCTCCCATTCAAAACTTTTTATATCATTATAATTAAGACAATGGTATTGGTGCTGAGATAATGCCAGATATATGAAAGACTTAAATATGAAAGGCAATTTAGAAGAAATTTTAGAGTAATATCTTTAAAACCTCAAAAGGAAGAATTTGTTAAATAAAACATTAATGTACAACTGTAAAGGAAAAGATTGAATAAATGACAATTAAAATAAGAAATTCCACTAAAAAGATCCCATTAAAAGTGAAAAGAGATCTATTTCTTGACATATACCCATCTGACGTATACCCAACTCAAATACATACTTGTACACCAATGTTCACAGCAGCATTATTCACAATTGCCAAAAGAAGGAAGCAACCCAAGTGTTCAACAACAGATGGATGGAGAAACAAAATGCAGTATATACATGCCATGGAATATCATTCAGCTTTTATTATGTAAAAGGGAATGAAGTTCTGATACATGCAACAACATGGATGAACCTTGAAGACATCATGTTGAGAGAAATGAGACACATACATGCAAAAATATTATATGATGCCGCTTATTTGAAATACCTACAATAAGCAAGTTTCGTAGAGACAGAGAGTAGATTACAGGTTACCAGGGGCGGGAGTGGGATGGGGTGGGTGGGGCAGGAAGGGAAAGGGAGAATTATTGCTTAATGGGGCCAGAATTTCTGTTTGAGGTAATGAAAAATTTGGGGAAATGGATGTTGGTGATGGCAGCACAATATTGTGAATAATTAATACAACTGAATTCTACACTTTTCAGTGATTAAAGTGGGAAATTTTGAGGGGAGCAGGTGTGGTGCAATGGTTTGAGCACCTGCTTCCATGTACAAGGTCCTGGGTCCAATCACTTGTACTTCCTTAAAAAAAAAAAAGGGAAATTTCAAGTTGTATATATGTTACTACAATAAAAAGTTTTAAAGTAAAAAAAGTGAAAATACAAATTGCCAATTGTGAGAAGATATTGAATTGTATATTATCTGGGCTATATAAAGCACTCTTACAACTTAATTACAAACTACTCACTGGAAATATGGTCTACGAAAAGACACTTAACTTATTTAGTAATTTAGGAAGTGCAAATTGAAAGCACAATGAGGTACTATTATTACCTCAAGGTTAGCAAAAATTAAACTTTTGACAACAGATGGGGAAATCTGAATACTTAGCTATTTCATAATACCATGGAATTATTACTTTTTTCAAATGTGCTAATAGATTTGTGTTTATAGTAAAGAAAATTGAAGAACAGCCTTAAATCCACTATGAAAAACTGTTGGCAGTAACAACACGTATTCTCTGACCCAGCAATTGCACTTCTAGTGTATGCCCCAAAGAAATATGTATATATATTCACTAAAAGACATGCACAGAAATGCCTACAGCAGCATTATTTAAAATATCACAACAGAGAACAGAAACAGAATACTGAAAACAGGAAGATGAAGTGAAAGTTTTCAAACATGAAACCTCAGCCTATTTCCCCATGTGGCTATCAGAACACTTCCAGGTAAGAGCTTAGATTCTTTTTTTTTTTTTTTAATATTTATTTATTTATTTTATTTTTTTCTCTCTCATTCACGCCCTCCCCCCCCCCCCCCACTGCCACAGTTGTCTGCTCTTTGTGTCCATTCACTGTGTGTTCTTCTGTGTCTACTTATATTCTTCTTAGTGGCACCCGGAACCTGTGCCTTTTTTTTGTTGCGTTATCTCGCTGCGTCAGCTCTCTGTGTGTGCGGTGCCATTCCTGGGCAGGCTGCGCTTTTTTTCGCACAGGGCAGCTCTCCTTGTGGGGTGCACTCCTTGTGAGTGGGGCTCCCCTATGTGGGGGACACCCCTGCATGGCATGCCACTCTGTTCACATCAACACTTTGCATAGACCAGCTCACCACATGGGTCAGGAGACCCTGGGTTTGAACCCTGGACTTCTGGTAGGCAGATGCTCTATCAGTCAAGCCATATCCACTTCCCTTAGATTCTTTACTAAGGCAATTGAAGGACTCCAAAGAAAATATCTACATTTGGGGGGCAGGGGAAAGCATGGGTGGCCAATGTCTAGGTCACCACTATTGGACATCATTGACCAACCATGGACTCCACTAATCAACCTGCCCTGTCCACCAACACTGAGCTCCCCATCCTCTTTTTGGAGTATCTCTTTCACATATGAACAGAATAACATGAATCAAAGTTCATTAGTGAAAAATTCCCATCATAGAATGCAGACCAAATCAAAGAAATGGGGGGAAAAAATTGGAAGAAGCAGAGACAATTGATGGAACAGAAGAATATTTTAAGCATAGCAAAATTTGTATCCTCACAGAGATGAGAAGACCCTGCATCACCGAAATAAGAAGAGGATACAATAAAAAAGAATAATCAGAAGACAAAAAGGGCTCTTATAAATTAAAAAGATGTTAGGAAATAAATTTCATTAGAAGGGTTGGAAGGTAAAGTTGAGGAGTTTCCATAGAAAGTATAACCAAAAAATTTACAAAGATAGAAACAGGAGATACAAAATTCTCAGTCTAGGAGTTTCAATATACAACTAAAAGAAGTTTTAGGAAGCAAGAAGGGAAAAACAGAAAAAAAGAAATGGCCAAAGAAATGACAGTAGAAAATTTACAAGCATTTCTATATTGAAAGAGTCCACTGAGTGCACAGCAAAATGAAGGAAAGAAGACATTTCAGAATGGCAGGGATAAAGAAAAGGTCCTAAATCTTCCAGGGAGAACACAAACATAGGATCAAGAATTTTAGAATGACACAGACTTATCTACTTGCTTCTAGAATCTGGAAGACAGTGGAGTAATACTGTCAAAATTCTACTGGAAAACAATTTTCAACATATAATTCTACACCAATTAAAAAATATCAGTCAAGGTAGGAGTAGAATGAAGCTAATCTCAGACATGCTAGATCTGAAAAAAATTGCATCCATGTATCTTTTCTCTGGAATCTAATGAGGGAGGTCCTCCAACCAGGTGAGGAACCAGTTCAATTTGTACCTTAAAAATATAATAACTAAAATGCATATAATACAATAAATATATAATACAAATAAGGAAAATACATAAAAATATAATGAATAATGTATGACACACACACACCACTTACATTTTTTTTCCTTCCTCCAAATTTTGCATTCCCTATAGCTGTTATTTTTTTTCAGGAGGTATGGGGGATTGAACCTGGGATCTCACACATGCAAGCAGTCTCTCAACCAACGAGCTACATCTGCTCCTCTCCCTATAGTTTTTTTTTGAACAAATCAATTTTATTGGTACATATTAATAAAGCATAAATCCATCCAAAGTGTACTATAAATGGTGTTCAGTGTAATCACATATTTGTGCATTTATCAGTTCAGTCATTCTTAGAGCATTTTCATTATTCCAATAACAAGAATAAATAAAAAACAAATAAACAAACAAAACTCATCACCTCTCAATCTCCCTATGCTTCCCCTGCCATGCATAGCTGTTATTCTTTTTCCTTCTATTTTCTATAGTTTTTATATTGCAAGAATGTTTTGAGTTTTCAACCAAAATAAGAGATGAAGGCTATCTTAACTAGTAGGTAATTTAATAATTACCTCTTGTTATGGTACTGATTTTTTTATTTACTAAGGATGAAACTGCAGGCAAAGAATATGAAATGGTCTGTTTTCAGTTCCAACTTAGGAAATGTGTGTGAGAGGAGGTTTATGTTTTAATTAACTGTAGAAACTACTGTCCTGATAGTATGAATCATTCATTCAGCGACTATTTATTAAGCACCATATATTTACAGGATAGAAGATAATATACTAGGAAGATACAAATTAATAAAATCTGTTACCCGGATCATAATCTAAATTGTGGCTGGCTAGGTATGGAAGAAAAGACAGTTACTCTCTCACCCTTCTTCACTGTGCTTCAGCCACACTGGGCTTTTTTCCTGTCCTTAAAGACACCAAATCTGTGTGCAGTAGGGTCTTTGCAGTCACTGTCCCCACTGTTTGGAACGCTCTCCCTGCAAATCTGCACACAGCTGTTGTTCAGATTTCAGCTAAATGCCCTTTCTTCAGTATGGCCTTCTCTCTCTCTTTTTTTTTTAAGATTTATTTATTTTTATGTATTTCTCTCCTAATCCTCCCTGTTGCCTGCTCTCTGTGTCCATTCGCTGTGTGTTCTTCTGCGTCTGCTTGCATTATCTGGCGGCTCTGGGAAACTGTCTCTTTTTTGTTTGTGCCATCTTGCTGCGTCAGCTCTGTGTGCTGCGCCACTCCGAGACAGGCTGCACTTTTTTCATGCGGGGTGGCTCTCCTAATAGGGTGCACTCCTTGTGTGTGGAGCATCCCGATGCAGGGGCGCCCCGCATGGCAAGGCATTCCTTGCGCTGCAGTGGGTCAGCTTACCACATGGGACAGTAGGCCCTGGGGATCGAACCCTGGACCCTTCAGACGGTAGACGGACCCTCTGTCAGTTGGGCCATGTCCGCTTCCCAAGCCTGACCTTCTCTGATCACTCAGTCTACAAGTGTTTCCCCATCCCTTTCGAAGTACGTATAACTACCTGACCTTATAGATTTGTTTGTTCATTGTTTGTCTTCCCCGCAGTAATGTAAGTTACACCAATGTAGGGAATTTTTTCTCTCCTGTTCACCCTGTATCTCCAAGGGCTAGAACAGTACCTGCCAGAGAAGTCACCAACACACACTCAGCAGCCATTGCCCAGCCCTTGCCTACACCCATCCCTCCTCCTCCTTCCCCAACCGGCTTCACTGATTGTGTGCCCCTTCCATTCCACACCCTGGGGCAGATGTTAAGTCTAATGAAAAGGCCGGATCAGGCCGTAAGCCAAAAGTGGAAACAAGCAGCCCCAGATGCTTATCCCTGCAGGAATTTTCAGTGGCAGATCTTCTTCCCCCAGGATGGATCAATACTACTCTCAAAGAGCATGCTTCCTGTTGCAAAGTGGGGCTTTAAGAACTGCCGTCTACGATCCCTAACCCGGCAGTTTTGGCCACTCGGTTTAACAGGCCACTACGGCATCTCTCCCCCTGCTCTTTTAGACCCTTTGTGCTGTGTACATACTAAAGTGGTCATTTGTTGAAAGTTTCTGTTGTGCCCTGAGCCTGTGTTCCTACAATACACTGTGTAGCAACTCAGTCCACAGTACCTGGCATCTACTAGCTGCTCAAAAAATTTTGGTTGATTGAATAACATAATTTCCTTATATCTTTCATCACCCTCTGATGATATTTTCCTATATTTATTTGTTACTTCATTGCCTGTGTCCCCATGAGGGCAAGAATCTTGTCTGCTTTGCTCATTTCTGTATCTCCAGAATCTAGAGCAATTCTTGGTATATAGCAGGGGCGGGGCCACTAAATATCCGTTAAATGAATGAATAGATGAACAAGACAACCTTATTCAGTCTTCAAAGATCTTAAAATTCAGAATGAGAGGGACACTGCTGTACGATGAGCAAGGGACTGAGAACTCTGGATATAATGACATCAGGAAGGGAAAAATCTCAAGGGTCAGGCCAGGGGTGCTGAGGTTACATTAGTGCTTTGAGGTGGAAAACCTATTACCACCCCCAAGTCAGGCGATGCAGAGGGTGCGGCGCACACACCAGTGATACTTTCACACGGGGCAGACACTTGCTGCAGGAATCCAGAACACTACAACGCTCAGTGAATTCCAAGCCACTCGCCAAGATTTCCGGAAATGATCAGCCGTACTCAGAGCGGAAGGCCCGCCCGCGCCGTGGAGAGGTTGACGGTGTGAACTGCACTTCCCGGCACGCTCCGGGACGTGACCCCAGCGCGCGTCTCAGAGGACTACAACTCCCGGCATGCCGCGCGGGCGGGGTGACCCCACGCCCGCCGGCCGCGGCGGGACCTATGAGGGCCGGGCTGGGGCGCCGCCCCGGCCTGACGGAAGCCCGGGCGGCGGAGGATGGAGGCCGTGGTGTTCGTCTTCTCGCTCCTCGATTGCTGCGCGCTCATCTTCCTCTCCGTCTACTTCGTATCCTTGCGGGAGGCGGGGGCCCGGCGGGGGCGAGCGCGGGGACGCGGGCAGTCGCGGGCGCCTCCCCGGGCGCGGGCCCGGCGGGGGCGGCGGGCCGGGCCGCGGGGGCGGGGGTGGTTGCGGCGCTACGCCGCCCCTCGCCCGGGGTCCTGGCCGGCCGTCCTCGGGGCGCCGCGGTCTGCGGTCCTGGCTTCCACGACGCCCCGGCGGAGCCCCTGAGGGCCGGCTCTCGGCCTCCCCGTTGACCCTCGGGAGACAAGGGTCGCAGTTTTCCTCGGACGTTCCCCGCGTCGGACCCTTGGGTGGATGCCGGGGGTCTCGGGAACGCCCGCCCAGGTCTCGGGGACCAGCGGAGGCGAGCCGCCGCCTCTTGTCGTTCTGCGGCACCAGCCCCGTCGTCCCCGCCTTGTTCTCGCGGGTGCTGGTCCTTGCCGGGACCTTTCACATCTGCAGAGTCCACGCATTTCGAAGCAGGAGAAGGGGTTTCTTCGCAGTATCGTTTTGTAGGGAGTTTTGGGAAGGGTTTATTTTAAAAAACCATCAGCAAGTGATTATTTTGGTTGCCCCCGGCTGTTGCAGATCTGTGAATTCGATCGGTACACGTGATTTAGTTCCCAGTCGCTTCCTAACTTTTATGATTACCTGTGTGGGTCTTTTCCATAGCTGTTGATGTTACTTCAGATTGCGGTTTTCCAGCCCAGTCAATGGTTCTTGAACCTAGCACGGTCGTCCCTGCCCTGAGGGAGCGTCTAGTCTTAGTTCTTGCCCAGTGTTTTAATGCACAATCCAGTTTTAAGTAATTAAATATGCACTAGGGAGAAAGCATGAGAAACTATTATCTTCTTTCTTTGGAAATCGCTTATACCCCTTTCTGACCGAATTGAACTTTTTGTTTGCCTGAGCATGCTGGTTTTATAGGATAGTTGTACAAAGTATTTTTTCAGTGTGGCTTCATACTTGGTTGTAGACAGGCAGCCTCTTGTAGTGGAAAGGGGCAAAATTTGGAATCACAAATTCCTGCTTAGCTAGTTATTTTCTGTGCATATTACCTCACTTTTCTGGGCCTTACGGTTGTTATTTATTTATTTTAAATAGCAAGTGGTAAGCAACCAGCACAGGACCTCCTGGCTCATAGCAAATACCCCCTGCATTCCCCCCATCCCAATTAAGCAGCAGTTTTTACTTTACCTGATACTATGTAATGAAAACCCTGAGTTTTTATTAATAAGGTTTGGGGAACTGATTGAAAAGGCAATATAATTTGCCTACATTTTTTTTCCCCCTAAGTTAAACATGAATTTTATTGCATCTTTACAGTATCACAAATAGGTCTGGCATCTTGTTGACTCCACGGCTGCAAACCCTTAGATCTTATCAGCCTACTGAACTGTTCCTTTTTCAGAGACATTGATACCATCCAAAATTTTTCTTCTATCCTTGTTTTTAACAATTGTGGGTGGTTGAATCAAAGCAGCTGAATTTGGTACAAGTTCAGTATCATTTCCTTCAAGAATTAGCTCATCTTTCTGGGCTTGAGAAAACAAACAAGCTACACTTGCCTTCATGTGAATTCGGCAAATGTATTTTCCCAAGAAATTTGGATTTCAACCACTCTCCTGAGTAACGGCCTTGATGGGCAAGTGAGCACACACAGACTTCACCTTCTAACGGAAGCCTCGTGTGACCCTTGTCGGTGTTCTGTACATGACCACAGATGCTGCCAACTGTAGCAGCTTCCTTCCTGTTTCCCCACCATCTGCCTCTCTTTCTTCCCAAGGAAACCGAGTTCTATATTGAGAGGATTGAAATCCCCGACAGGGCTCTTCTGGTGTCTGCCACAATAACTGCCTCCCTGCCCCTTCAGCATGATGTCAACCTTTTCTGCAATGTCGACAGTCTGGTTGCTGAGAATGATCTTCATTCTCGCAGTAGATGCGGCAAAGCACTTGCCTAAGTTGTGATGACTCAGGTCCCTCTTGTGGCATAAGGAACTGGAACTCTTAAACTCAGAGATAGGAAACTGCTTTCCTCTTTCCTTGCAGTTAGGAAAACTAGGCTTGATAGTTTAAAATAGCCTTGGTTTACACCAATTTGTGTTGGCAGAAAAATGGTAGGTGGAATAAATGATGTAAGTAGACATTAAGCTATACGTTCAGGGTGTATTTTGATAAAATCCAGTATATTGTATTAATGTGTTTTAGGATAGTTGCACTAGTTTAGTATTAAAGATAAGAGTGGACAATGATCAGGGTAGACTTTATGTAAGATATCAGTTTTTCTGGACTTTGAACTGTGAACAAATCTACAGAGGAGGAAATGGATACTCAAAATATACTTAAAAGAGCAAAGAGGCAGAGATGGGTATGCTCATGGCTTTCATGGGGCATGGAGTAAAGGAATAGGCCATCTGGAGCACATAGTTATTTTGGTAGTGGTAGAAAGGTATTTTGGAGAGGCAGGGTGAAAGGCAAGATTAGGTCAGATTGTGGAGAGCTTAAATGTTAAATGAAGGCTTTCATTTTTATCCTGTTGGTAGGATATAAACATGTATTAGGAAGATGAATCTACAGGGTGAGTTGGAAATAGGAAGACTGTTTAGGGGATATAGGCTCATCTGGATTTGAAAGAGAGGGCTAATTGTAGGCAAGTGAAAGATTAATATGAGTGATGACAGGAGGAAATGACTGACAGGACTTGGTAATGATTGACGATGAGAAACAAAATGTGGAGACAGCTTTCCATATTTTGAGCCTGGATAATTGAGCAAATGACCATTGGCAGAAATAAAGTAAATTGGAGGAAGAGCAATTTTGTAGGGAAAGTGATTAGTTTGATTTTATATGTGATGAGGGCTATCCATATGGAAATGTTTAATATTTAACTGAGAACATTAATTTTTGCTTTTTTGAATGGACATTTTCAGACATTAACATAAGTAAAGAGAGTAGTGTAATAAATTCCATCAATGAGCTTCAGAGATTTTCAACATTTTGCCATTCTTTTTCTTTTTCATCTCTCCCTCAACTATATAGGGGAGTGATAGAGCATTTTAAAGTAATTTGCACACATTATGTCATTCATTCGAGGACTGTTAATATTTATATCTATTTACCCCTCTTAAATTTTTAATTGTGGTTTTATATTAAACATTTTTAGTCTAATTGCAATATTATACATGTTTACTGTGAAAAGTTTGGGGAATAAAAGTATTAAGAAAAAAGAATCATCTGTAATTCAACTTTCAAATCATAACCACTGCCAACATTAAACAATCTGTATTTACAGTTTTATATTCTGTTTCTTTATTCATATCTTAAGTCTTCAAAGGTGTTTTATAGACATATCAGGAACATTTTTCTACACTGGGAATTCAGGCTTTAAACATTTAAACTGTTTTATAGGTTTTATTTTCTTTTTCTTATAGCCGTTGTTCCACATTTGAGGAACTCAGAAAAGAGAGTTATGATATGGGTCAGATTGGAATTGAACTTAATAAAGGGGTTGTTTTGTGAAAATCAGTTGTTATAAGGAACATAAATTTAAAAATTGAGTTGTCTAATGAATGAACTTTATTACTTAGTTGTTATGAAACACTTATAATTCCTTACCTTGATCATCAGATAATTACACTGTCTGATTTAGAATGTGATTACATTAATGCTAGATCATGTTGCTCGAAATTAAATAAGGTAAGACATTTCTTTGCTCATTTTCTGATATCGAAGTTCTTCATTTTCTGTATTAAAGATTATAATATAACATTTTATGTGATCTAGGTATCTTTTAAAAAAAGATAAAGATTATTATAACCAACATATATATTTTATATATGTATATATATATATATATGTATTTGGTTCTAGAGTGCATGCTGTCCCTTATTGGAATGAGAAGAGCTTATTGGAATGGAAAAGAGCTACTGTGTTTTACAGTGCTTTAGATCATGAAATAATAATAGGAAGACCTTACATAGAAATTTTTTTTTTTTAAGATTTATTTATTTATTTATTTATTTAATTCCCCTCTCCTCCCCCGGTTGTCTGTTTTCTGTATCTTTTTGCTGCATCTTGTTTCTTTGTCCGCTTCTGTTGTCAGCGGCACAGGAAGTGTGGGCGGTGCCATTCCTCGGCAGGCTGCTCTTTCTTTCGCGCTGGGCGGCTCTCCTTATGGGGCGCACTCCTTGCGTGGGGCTCCCCTACTCAGGGGACACCCCTGCGTGGCAGGGCACTCCTTGCGCACATCAGCACTGCGCATGGGCCAGCTCCACACCGGGCAAGGAGGCCCAGGGTTTGAACCGCGGACCTCCCATGTGGTACATGGACGCCCTAACCAGTGGGCCAAGTCTGCTTCCCGAATGGGTTATGCTTTTTAAAATGCACACTACTTATTGGAAGTTCCAATTGATTGCAAATTAAGTTTAAGGCCCCCCCCAAATCACTGTTTTTGTTTACAAAAGTTATCTGAGGGGAGTAGGTGTAGCTCATTGCTTGAGTGCCTGCTTTGCATGTAAGGAGTCCTGGGTTCAACCCCTGGTACCTCCTAAAAAACAAACAAATAAAAAGTATCTGAAATCTAAATGCAAGAGATCTGGGACCAGTATGCCTGGCTTATGCTGTATTGCTCTGCCACCAAGTAGCTGTGTGACCATGACAAGTTACTTAAACTCTCTGAGTTCTCTCTTTTTTTTTTTTCCTGAAAGTGGGGAGTGCCGGTTTCTGGCTCAATAAATACTAGCTGTTAGCTTCCATTGAAAGAAAATTATGCACTAGATAGGAGAGTAAGGCTATTGGTGACTTAAGAATCCCGACACAGTAGCTGCTGATTCATGAGAACTAGGAAGTTAGATAGTAAATGAAAGGAGCATAGATAAGTGTAGGAGGTCCTCTGTAGCCAATGTTGGGTTTTTAACATCCTGGTTCATTATCACACGTGGTCAATTTCGAGCTGTTGTAAGCCTTTAAATCCTTTATTACTATTTTTTTTGTGTGTGAAGTCATTTTCTTCTTAAGGATTCTAGAAATTAGAAATGCTTAAGTTTGATATTCTGACTTGAATATTTAGGTGGATATCAACTATCCCAAATTAGAGTAAAAGACTTTAGCACAGCTGTTAGAATAGAAAGTAAATAATACTGTTATGTTTCCCTAGTTACCATCCAAAACCTGTGTAGTGAATGAATTTAAACCTTTGCCTGGGACAAAATTTAATTAAAATATAAGTGCTTGGGTGGGGAGTAGGGTATATGGGAACCTCTTATATTTTTTAATGTAGAACATTTTGTGTGATCTATGTTATCTTTTAAAAAAAGACAATAAAAAATTTACTTAAAAAAAATTAAAGTGCTTTATTTTTAAGTTGTACCCACATGTATTTGCATGGGGTATGTAGTTATAGCAGTATGCAAATAAGGGACATGTGACCTTAAAAATAATCTTGCAACACTATCTTGTAAAGTTCTCTGTATTTTCATTGATTTAGCTTTGAAAAACGTGTACAGTCAGGAAGGACATAGCAGTGGAGATGTAATAATGTGTTTTTCCCTTGCAGTGGGTGATTCCAGAATTGATTGGCCATACCTTTGTAACTGTATTAATGCTCATTTCATTGCACTGGTTTATTTTTCTTCTCAACTTGCCTGTTGCCACTTGGAATATATATCGGTAAGTATGATTTGTTTACTGTTTCATGTCAGAGCAATTTTATGTTTTTGTTTAAAAGGCTTCTCTTCTCCACTAAAATATGCGGCAATAATAAAATAAATGTCAGCAGAATGCTTCATTAAATCACCATTTGTTCACTCTGGGGTGTTGGGCCAAGCGGCAATTTGCATATCTCAGTCTTGTATTAAAAACATGAATTTACCTATGTAAATTTTTAAAAAAGATCTATTATTTATTTAATTATTCCCCCCTTGCAGCTTGCTTGCTCTCTGCTCTCTGTGTCCATTCGTTGCACGTTTTTCTGTGTCTGCTTGTCTCCCTTTGTTGTGTTGTCTTGCTGTGCTAACTCTCCGTGGGCATGGGCCGTCAGCTCTCCTTGGGCACAGGCCAGCCTGCCTTCACAGGGAGGCCCTGGGATGCGAACCCAGAGCCTCGCATGTGGTAGACGGGAGCTCAGTCAACTGAGCCACAGCTGCTTCCCTTTACCTGTGTAAATTTTAAAAATAATGTTTTGTTGTGATGTCTGGAAGCTTGAAAGATTTTTTTTCAGATTTTGAATATCTTTTTCCTTAAATTGTGATCAAAAGCATGAGAATATAATAAAAGGTCCTTATTTATATCTGTAATTTTAAATTAAAATGTGCTTGGATTGCTCCAAAGGAAATTATTTTTAATTTGCAAATTATCAAAATTTTGATGTAAACTTAGGAAGTTGTTCAAACATAGCTCAATGGAAGCACTAATTGGACATATTTTATAGTTGGTCCTAGCATATTTTTATGGGAACAACTGTGGAATAATCTTGACAACCTGGAATTATTTTTATGTAAAAGGGCTGTTGCCCACTAAGTTTTTACGTTTCGTTTTAAATTTTGTTTATATCTAGGTTTTTAGGGTAAAATCATTCATCAGCTGATTTCTTTTTTTCATTTAAAAATTATTGAAGTATATTATTCATACATGAACCTATATAAACAAGTTTATAGTAAAACTTGTGAATTTATAAAGCAGGCATACGTATACAGGGCTCCCATACATCACCCCACCACCAGCACCTTGCCTTGTTGTGAATCATTGTTATAAACTATGAAGTATGCTAACTATAGCCCATATCTTACATTTGATGTATTTCCCCCCAACCCACCCGATCATTAACACCCTGTATTAGCATTATGTATTGGTTTATGAAAGAATGTTTTCATATTTGTCCTGTTAACCACAGTCCATCTTCCACCTCAGGATTCACTGTGTTGTACAGTCCCATGCTTTGTGCAGTCCTTTCAAAGTGCACACTCAGTGGCCCTCATTTTCATCAGAGTTGTGCTGTCATCACCCCAGTCAATTTAAGAACGTCTTCATTACTCCATAGGGAAAAATTCCATGCTCCTTATATCCCCCAATTGTTGTCCCTTAGAATTGATGTAATATCTTCTTTGTCATTGCCATCAGCTGATTTTTAAGTGTGATTTTTTTGAAGTTAGGATAGGAAGGACATAGAAAAGAACAAGGGAGGATAGGAGGAGGGTAGGAAGCACAGGAAAAGATAAAGGAAGGTACTAGAGATGATAGTGAGTAGATTTGGGAGAATAATCTTAGAAAGATCATGAGGCTAGAACCTGAGCTAGGAAAATTTTCTTCATCTCTTCCTCTCTTTTAGAGGGTGGGTACCCTGGGATAGAATTTTTTTTTTTTTTTTAAGTTTTATTGTGCTCTCCCATGATCACTCAAGTAGACCAGCACCCTAACCTGAGTTGAGTGCTGGAAAAAGACTCCTTGCATATTTGGTGAGGTGCAATCCCATGCAGACTTTAGCATGACAAAGTGTCCCTGCGGTCCCACCAAGCAAAACACAAATTTGGAAGTGAGAGTGGGAACTAGAACTTCTTGAGACTGTAGATCCAAATGATACTCCAGACCATACCATCACTCATTTATGCTAGAAATGAAAATATTTTTGAGGAAGAGAGAGCTTTGGTATGGCTTCTTTGTATATGGTATAGACTGATAGAAGAGCTCTTTGTGGTCTTTTTTTGGGCACTCAAGTCCAAAGATTCCTTTTTCTTCTAATTACAGAATAGAGAAAAAGATTATGTGTGTTTATTGCCCTGAGAACTGTATTAAAGTTGACTGTCTGCTGGTCACAAATTTGAAAGGTTAAAAAAAATAAACAGATTGATCATTTCTTCTTTTCTGATCACTGTACATTGTTATTGGCTATAAAAACATACATGACATGGACTCTACCCACAGGACAAAGAGGCAAAAATGGAATAACAAAATATACTAGTTAAATAAAGGGTATCCCAAAGCAATATAAAATAGTTACTATAAGAGGGTAATAAGGATTTTATGGGTGCGTAGGAGAGAGGGATTACTGTGGACTGGGAGAATTTAAGGGAATTATGGTGTCTGAGCAGGATGGATGAGGTTTGACAGGAGTGTGGAGAGACTTCTCAGCATTGGAAAGATAAGGGGAAAGAGTAGAAGAGGAGCCTCAAGCAAAAACACAGGCATGTGTGTGTGTGTGTGTGTATTTTTTAATCCAGTAAGCTTTATTTCTCTCCGGTTAGTGTCCGGCACTGCGGTGAGCTGCTGGTCTGTGGTCATTGAAGTGCCCCCTCTTAGGACCTGGAAGCCCTCCGTTTGATCCTCTGTCTGGGTTGGGTGGTGGGAAGAGAGGAAGTGTGTAAAATGGTTTGGGAAGTGTTGGAAGTCCGCCTGCAGGTGGCATCCATCATTTCTGCCTACATGCCATTGATCAGCTCTCAGAGAAAAGCTTTTAGGACAGAAATTCCAGGTTATGCTTTCATAATAGGTGTGTTCAAAATCAACATGCATAAGAAAATATGCTTTTTTCAGAAAACTAATATTTGTTATGGTGTTGTCTTCCTTTTTTTGGCTCATTTTTAAAAATTGATAATAGCAAAATCATACAGTATTTGTCCATTTGTGTCTGGCTTCCTTCATTCTATGTAATTTCCTCCAGTTCATCTAAGTTGTCATATGCTTCACAACTTCATTTCTTCTTACAACCGAATAATATTCCATCATGTGTCTGTGCCACAATTTGTTTATCCGTTTGTTAATTGATGGACACCTGGGTTGTTTCCATGTTTTGACAGTTGTTAATAATGCCGCTATGAACGTCGGTGTGCAGATGTCTGAGTCCCTGCTTCTGGGTATATACCTAGTAGTGGTATGAACACAGGCATATTTAAGGATCACTTAGGCTGAAATCATGTAGTTGAGGGAGGAGTGATAGACAAAGCTGGAAACGTTGATTGGGATAGATATCAGAGAGCTTTGAATGCTGGTCCAAGGAGTTTATTATGTATAAATATGAATACTCATAGCTTTATAGATTTCTTAAAATAATAGCTTTTTTGAGATATAATTGTATACTGTAAAGTTAACCCATTTAAAGTGTACTATTCAACACGTATTTAGTATTTAGTAGTCACTCCTACTTGCACTCCTCTCCCCCATCCCTAGTCAGCTACCAGTATACTTTCTGTCTCTTTGGATTTATCTATTCTGGACTGACATATGTAAAAGGGATCATATGATACGTAGTCCTTTATGACTGGCTCTTTTGCTTAGCATAATATTTTCCATGTTCATCCATGTTATAGGTTGTGTCAGAACTTGATTTGTTTTAAGGCTGAATAATATTCTATTGTATGGATATACCACGTTTTATTTATCCATATATTAGTTGATGGACCTTTAGACTGTTTCCACTTTTTTGCTATTATGAACAATGATCCTTTGAACATGCATATGCATTTTAGTTTGCTGGGGCTGCTGATGTAAACTATCAGAAATGGGCTTGCTCTTATAAAGGGAATTTATTAGGGTAAAAACTTATAGTTCTGAAGCTGTGAAAATGTCCAACTCAAAGCATCGTCAGAGCTGCTTTCTCACTCCTGCCACGTGGCAAGGCAAATGGCGGCTTCTCCGTGCATTGGGCCTGCTTTCCTGATTCCAGCCTCTGGACTCTTTCTCAGCCTCTTGGGGTTTCTCTCTTCAATCATCTCTTTCTCATGGCAGGGTCAAAATGGCAGCTACCAAAAAAAAAAGCAAAAAAAAAATATGCAGCTGTCAGTCTCTGTATTGCTGCCTTCAAGTTCTTTTTTTTTTTAAGATTTATTTATTTCTCTCCCCTTCCCCCCCACCCCGTTGTCTGCTCTCTGTGTTCATTTGCTGTGTGTTCTTCTGTGACCGCTTCTATCCTTATCAGCAGCACAGGAATCTGTGTTTCTTTTTGTTGCGTCACCTTGCCGTGTCAGGTCTCTGTGTGGGCGGCGCCATTCCTGGGCAGGCTGCACTTTCTTTCGCGCTGGGCGTCTCTCCTTACGGGCGCACTCCTTGTGCTTGGGGCTCCCCTACATGGGGGACACCCCTGCGTGGCAGGGCACTACTTGCGTGCATGAGCACTGCGCATGGGCCAGCTCCACACGGGTCAAGGAGGCCCGGGGTTTGAACCGTGGACCTCCCATGTGGTAGACAGACACCCTATCCATTGGGCCAACTCTGCGTCCCTCAGTTCTTGTTTTATGTAAGTCCCTAGCAGGAGGGCAGAGAACCTAACCTGGGTCATCACTCACTGATGGAGTCCAATCAGAGGCCTTACAGTGACTAATCAAAAGGGATTTAGGGAAACAGATGTGGCTCAAACGATTGGGCTCCTGCCTACCACATGGGAGGTCCCTGGTTTGGTTTCTGATTCTGGTGCCTCCTAAAAAAGACAGCGAGCTGGTGCGACAGGCAGGCATGGCAAGCTGATGCAACAAGTGACACAAGAAGAAGAACAATGAAAAAACACAATAAAGCAGGAAATGGAGATTCCCAGTGCCTCCTAAAAAAGATGAGCAAGACAGCAAGCTGATGAAACAGGCAGGCGTGGCAAGCTGATGCAACAAGGTTGATTAAACGAGCTACAAGAAGAAAAACACAATGAGAGACACAACAAAGCAGGGAATGGAAGTGGATCAAGTGATTAGGTGCCCCCCTCCCACATTGGAGTTCCCAGGTTCAGCTCCTGGTGCCTTCTAAAGAAAGAAGAGTAACAGACATAGCAAGTGCAAACAGCGAGGGGTGTGAGAGATAGATAGATAGATAGATAGATAGATAGATAGATAGATAGATAGATAGATAGATAGATAGATAGAATAAACCTTTAAAAAAAGGTAATCTATTTAAGGCCCCTTAACTGAACCTAATGCAGTCAAAGGGTTTCATATCCACAGGAATGGATTTGTTTAAGAAATGGTCCTTTGTGGGATTCACAAAACTTCAAACGTCAAAATATGCAAGTTTTTTTTTTTTAATTAAAAAAATTTTTATTAGAGATGTTTTGGGTGTAATAAATAATCACGCATAAAACCACACACCACACCACCGACAAAATCTTGCATTGGTGTGGAACCTTTGTTATAATTGATGACAGCACGTTTTTATACTTGTATTTTTTTTTTTTAAGATTTAATTTTTGTTTATTTCTCTCCCCTTCCCCCCATGTCTGCTCTCTGTGTCCATTCGCTGTGTGTTCTGCTGTGTCTGCTTGTATTATCTGGTGGCATTGGGGAACTGCATCTCTTTCTTATTGCATCATCTTGCTGTTTCAGCTCTCTGTGTGTGGCGCCACTCTTGGGCGGGCTGCGCTTTTTTCACTTGGGGTGGCTCTCCTTGTGGGGTGCACTCCTTGCGCATGGGGTACCCCTATGTGGGGGTGCCCCTGCATAGCATGGCAGCACTGTGCTTGGGCCAGTTCACCACACAGGTCAGGAGGCCCTGGGGATCGAACTCTGGACCTCCGTATGGTAGACGGATGCTCTATCAATTGAGCCACATCCGCTTCCCTGTACAATTTTTTTTTTTAACAGTAATTGCCTTTTTTTAAAAAGATTTTTAAACCCCCCCCCCCCCATTGTCTGCTCTCTGTATCCATTTGCTGTGTGTTCTGTGTCTGCTTGTCTTCTCATTAGGTGGCTCCAGGAACCGATCCTGGGACCTTCTGGAGTGGGAGAGAGGCAATCATTCTCATGCACCACCTCAGCTCCCTGGTCTGCTGCGTCTCTTATCTCTTCTCTGTGTCTCTCTTTGTTGCATCATCTTGCTGTGCCAACTCTCTCCGTGGGCCAGCACTCCTGCATGGGCCAGCACTCCGCATGGGCCAACTTACCACATGGGTCAGCGTGCCTCCACTAGGAGGCCCTAGACATTGAACCCTGGACCCTGCTATATGGTAGACGGGAACACAATTGTTTGAGCCACTTCTGTTTCCCACAGTAATTACTTTTGTTACAATTGATGAAAGGTTATTAAAGTCATACTATTATCTATTGACCATAATTTATATTAGGTGTATTTTTTCCCCATATGTCACCCTAATATTACTACCTTCTATTACTATTGTACATCTGTTATAATTCATGAAAGAATGTTCTTGTTATATTGAGGAATTTTCCTTCTATACCTGTCTTTTGAAGCATTTCTATCAAGAAAGGATGCTATATTTTGTCAAATGCGTTTTCTGCATCAGTTGAGATAATCGTGGTTTTTTAAATGTTTTTTTTCCCCCTTCATGTTAATGTGGTGTATTACATTAATTTATTTTTGTTTTGAATCACCCTTGACTACCGGGGATAAAACCCACTTGATCATGGTATCTAATTCTTTTAATGTGCTGTTGGAGTCAATTTGCAAGTATTTTCTTGAGGATTTTTGCCTCTATATGCATAAGACAAATTGGTTTGTAATTTTCTTTTCTTGTGGTGTTTTCATCTGGCTTTGATATTAGGGTGATGTTGGCCTTAGAGAGTGAGTGAGGTAGTGTTCCCTTCCCTTCAGTTTTTTGGAAAAATTTGAGCAGGATTAGCGTTAGTGCTTCCTGGAATGTTTTATGGAATTTACCTGGAAATCACCTGATTGGTTTTTGATGACTGATTCAGTCTCTTTACTTGTAATTGGTCTGTTGAGGTCTTCTATTCTAGAGTTGGTGTAGGTTGTTGGTGTGTTTTTAGGAATTTGTCCATTTCATCTAGTTTGTTCAGAGGACAGTTGTTCAGAGTATCCTCTTATGACCCTTTTATTTTTCTGGGATGAGTAGTAATGTACCCTCCCCTCATTTCTGGTTTTATCTATTTGCATTTTCCCTTTACCAACCCCACCCCCCTCCTGCGCCCTTCAACCTAGCTAAGGGTTTGTCAATTTTATCGATCTTCTCAAAGAACCAAGTTCTGGTTTTGTTGATTCTCCCTATTGTTTTTTAACTCTCAACTTTATCTTTTTTCTTCTCTAATCTTTGTTATTTCTTTCCTTCTGCATGCTTTGGGTTTAGTTTGCTGTTCTTTTTCTTGTTCCTCCAGATGTACAGTTAGGTCTTTGATTTTAGCTCTTCTTTTCTTTCTTTTTTTTTTAAAGATTTATTTATTTATTTAATTCATCCCCCTCCCCTGGTTGTCTGTTCTTGGTGTCTGTTTGCTGCGTCTTGTTTCTTTGTCCGCTTCTGTTGTCGTCAGCGGCACGGGAAGTGTGGGCGGCGCCATTCCTGGGCAGGCTGCACTTTCTTTTCACGCTGGGCGGCTTTCCTCACGGGTGCACTCCCTGCGCGTGGGGCTCCCCCACGCGGGGGACACCCTTGCGTGGCAAGGCACTCCTTGCGCGCATCAGCACTGCGCATGGGCCAGCTCCACACGGGTCAAGGAGGCCCGGGGTTTGAACCGCGGACCTCCCATATGGTAGACGGACGCCCTAACCACTGGGCCAAAGTCCGTTTCCCAGCTCTTCTTTTCTAATGTTAGTATTTAGGGCTATAAATTTCCCTCTCTGCACTGCCTTCATGGTATCCCATAGGTTTTGATATGTTGTGTACTTGTTTTCATTCCTCTCGAGATATTTACTGACTTCCCTTGTGATTTCTTCTTTGACCCACTGATTATTTGTGTTATTTAACTTGCATATATTTGTGAATTTTCCAGTTTTTTGCTTTTTATTGATTTCTAGCTTCATTATTGTCAAAGAAAGTGCTTTCTATAATTTGAACCTTCTCAAATTTATTGAGACTTGTTTTGTGACCCACTCTGTGGTCTGTCCTGGAGAATGATCCATGTGCACCTGAGAAGAATGTGTATCTTGCTGTTATGGGGTGCAGTGTTCTGTACATGTCTGTTAGGTCTAGTTCATTTAGCACATTATTCATGTTCTCTTTTTCCTAATTGTTCTTCAGTCTAGATGTTCTGTCTATTGATGATAGTGGTGTATTGACTTCTACAACTATTATAGAGGTATCCATTTCTCCCTTTAGTTTTGTTAGTGCTTATCTTATGTTTTTTGGGGCACCATGTTTAGGTACGTAAGTATTTATGATTGCTATTACTTTTTGATGGATTAGTCCTTTAATTAATATATAGCGTTGTTCTTGTCTCTTATAACATATTTGCTTTTAAAGTCTGTTTTGTCAGATATTAATATAGTTATCCCCACTCTTTTTGGGTTACTATTCATGTGGAATATCTTTTTCCGGCCTTTCCCTTTCAACATATTTTGTGTTTTGTATCTAAGGTCTTTTGTCTCTTATAAGCAGTATATTCTTGGATCATGGTTTTTTTTTGGTGTTTTTTAAAAAAATCTATTCTGCCAATCTTTGTTTTTTGATTGCAAATTTAATCTGTTAACATTCAATCTAATTACTGTGAAGGCAGTACTTCAGTCATTTTATACTTCGATATTTATGTGTCATATCTTTATTTTTTGTCTTTTATTTTTTTGAAAACCCTTTTAGTTCCCTAATTGATAATCTTCATTTCTTCACACTACTCCAAACTACTTTCTCCTGTTTTTTCCTTTCAGCCTTCAGAATTCCCTTTAGTATTTCTTATAGGACGGGTCTCTTGCTGACAAGCTCTCTCAATTTCCATTTATCTGAATATTTTAAACTGTCCCTCAGTTTTGAAGGACAGTTTTTCTAGATAAAGAATTTTTGGCCGGCAGTTTTTCTCTTTTTGTATCTTGAAAATATCGTACCGCTGCCTCTTACCTCCGTGTTTATTTATTTATTTGAAGTACTGGTGACTGAACCCAGGACCTTGTATGTGGGAAGCAGGCGCTCAACCCCTGAGCTGTACCTGCTCATCACCTCTATGGTTTGTTTTTTTTTTTTAAGTTTGAGAGTTTTTCATTTGAAAATAAATCTTAATGCTATTAAATTCAAAAATATGCTAATTTAAATACCCAGTCCTAGTTGTTATCTAAAACACACATTTGCAAACATACAAATAACTATTCCCTCCACATGTCAGTATCCATTCATATTATGGTTTGGAAATGAGGAGAAGAGATTCCCCTTAAATTGCAAGTCAGCAGGTGTTTCTTTACAGTTAACTTTAGCAAAATTCATACAAAATAGTAATTAACGATCTTTTCTTGTTAACTCAAAAGGAAACACTTTCAAAACTGTGTTTTGTTAAGTTTCTGTACTAAAATGTGGAGCAACTGAACTACACAAATATTGAAAAGTTAAAAATTCCTTAATTTTTTATTTCTGGTACCACTACCACAATTTACAGGGCAATACACCTGATGTGATGAAAAGAAAAAGACAAAGCTACAATAGATAAATGACCTCAGGAATGTACATCTAATTGACACTACATTGCATTGATCAATAGCTGCACTTTGTGCAAACTGACTCTTGCATCATAGCCATCATATCCACCCCTTGGTTTCTGTATCCTGGTCCTCCACCACCATAGTCTCCTCTACTGCTATAACCAGGACCACCGCCATAGTTGCCACCATCACCTCCTCATAACTACCTCTGCTGCCACCACCTCCACCACCATGGCCTCCTCTTCCACCAAAGTTTCCACCACGGCCAAAGGTCCCTTTACCTCCTCCAAAGATCCCTCCATGGCCCATGAAGTTGCCAGATCCACCTCCATGACCTCTTTTGGTCCAGCAGAGTGCATCTCTTGTTTAGAAAGGGCTTTCTCACTTCACAGTTGTGCCCATTAATAGTGTGGTATTTCTGAGCAACAATTTTATCAGCTGTATCATGATCATCAAAAGTCACACATGCACATCCTCTCTTTCTTCCACTCTGCCTGTCTTCCATAACTTCCCTGGTTTCAATCTTGCCATACTTTTCAGAGTAGTCTCTCAAGTTATATTCTTCTGTATCTTCTTGGATACCACCAACAGAAATTTCCTTCACTGTTAGATGGGCACCAGGCTTCACAGAATCCTCTCTAGAAACAGCTTTCTTTGGTTCCACTACACGCCCGTTAACCTTGTGTGGATGAGCACACATTGCTGCATCCGCCTCTTCAACACAAGAGTAAGTCACAAAACCAAAGCCTCTGGAACATTTTGTCTGGGGGTCTATCATCACCACACAATCTGTGAGTGTGCCCCATTTCTCAAAATGTTCTTAAACTATCATCCGTAGTTTCAAAGCTCAGATCACCAATAAACAGTTTTCTCAACTGCTCTGTTTCCTTTGGATCATGGCCCTCCTCCCCCTGATGGCGATGGTGATGGCCGGAGTTGGGCTGGGGGAGGCCAGGCAGTGGTTTTACCTCCATTTTGAGACCAGACTCGCCTCCTCCAACTCGGGTTCAGTATGGGACCGAGAGGAAGCGGCGACCTCCGTGGTTTTTGATGAGAAGTTGCTCTAAGTCATATTGAACATCCCTTGTATTTATATTTTTCTCTTGCTACTTTCAGAATTATCTCAATTATCTTTGACATTTGATATTCTGATTAGTATGTCTTTTGGGATTTATTCTGTTTGGCATATATTGCACTTCTTGCATATGTATATTTATGTCTTTCATAAGAATTGGGAAATTTTTGGCCACTATTTCCTCAGATACTTTCCATGCCTGTTTTCTTTTCTCTTCTCTCTCTTTTTTTTTTTTAAAGATTTATTTATTTATTTAATTCATCCCCCTTCCCTGGTTGTCTGTTCTTGGTGTCTATTTGCTGCGTCTTGTTTCTTTGTCCGCTTCTGTTGTCGTCAGCGGCACGGGAAGTGTGGGCGGCGCCATTCCTGGGCAGGCTGCTCTTTCTTTTCACGCTGGGCGGCTTTCCTCACAGGCGCACTCCTTGCGCGTGGGGCTCCCCCACGCGGGGGACACCCTTGCGTGGCACGGCACTCCTTGCGCGCATCAGCGCTGCGCATGGCCTGCTCCACACGGGTCAAGAAGGCCCGGGGTTTGAACCGCGGACCTCCCATATGGTAGACGGACGCCCTAACCACTGGGCCAAAGTCCGTTTCCCTCTCTTCTCTTTTTGGGATACCCATGATGCATATGCTTGTGCGCTTTGTGCTGTCAGTCAAATCCCTGAGACATTGCTTGATTTTTTCCTATTCTTTTCTCTGTCTGTTCTTCTGTTTGTAAGGGTTTGAATGCCCTGTCTTCTATTTGCTGATTCTTTATTCTGCCTATTCTCTGCCTATTCACATCTGCTATTGAATGCCTCTGGTGTATCCCCCCACCCTACGATGGCTTGCTTGTTGTTTTTGCTCTTGTTGTTTGCTCATTGTCTATTTTTTGTTTTTCCCTTAGGAGCACTGGGAACTGAACCTGGGATCTCCCATGTGGGAGGTGGACGCTCAACTGCTTGAGCCACTTCTCCCCCTAGTGTATTTTTAATCTCTTCTTCTGTGCCTTTCATCCTCATGATGTGTGTTAAGTTTCTTTTTGTTCTTGCAAATTCTTTTTTTTTTTTTTCCAGGAGGTACCTGGGATTGAACCTTGTGCATGGGAAACAAGTACTCAAACCTTTGAGCTGCACCCACTCCCAAATTCTTTATGTGCCCACAATGTCTTGCTAATATTCTTTATCTCTTTAGCCATATTTTCCTTTATCTACTTGAATTGACTTAGATTTGTTTGGCCTTCTTTGATTAGTTCCAAGTTCTGTTTCCCCTCTGAAGTTTTAATTTGTCACCTTAACTGGGCCATATCTTCCTGGTTTTTTTTTTTTTTTTTTTTTTCCTTTATTTTTTCTACCTGTTTCTTAGTATGGCTTGTAATTTTTTGCTCATGTGTAGGCATCTGATTATCTTGAGTTTACTCTGAAGGTCAGATTCTTTCTTTTCCCTAGGGTTTTATTGTTAATTGTCTTTGTCTTTTTTTCTTTTTTCCCCGCAGGGAGGTACTCTCCTTGTGGGGCGCACTCCTTGCATGTGGGGCTCCCCTACATGGGGGACACCCTTGCATGGCACGGCACTCCTTGCGCATGGCAGCACTGTGCATGGGCCAGCTCACCACACGCGCCAGGAGGCCCTGGGTTCGAACCCTGGACCTCCTGTATGGTAGGTGGACGCTCTATTAGTTGAGCCACATCCGCTTCCCTAATTGTATTTATATTACAGCCGTTCTTTGATGCTTATTCTGCCTTATTCTAGACCTATAGAATAGCTTGCGTTTTAACTGATCAGATTTTTTCATTTCTTCATCTGATTCTTGCTCTTGATACGTGGTACAATTTTTGAGATTGCACTTTTTGTGTTGTTATTTCATATTCATGAGAATGCCTCCTTTCCTCTGTTCCTTCGCTGAGAATCTTGATCTGTTCTGTTTGTTTTTGTGCAGAACTTTCTTCCCAGTTCTTAAGATTTGTTCAAATTCTCTCCCTCACTTAGAGTCCCGTTTTCCTTGTACTTTTCAGCTCTGGGAACCTCCCGTCTTAGAGCACTTCCCTTTAACCCCCATCTGCCCCTTTTTTCCCTCTCCCAGAGGCTTTTCTTCCTCTAGTTTCTTCCCCACTAGGGAATCCTGCCCTGGGGAGCAGTTAGAGTCAATCCAGAAAGGTGGGTCCCTCCTGAAAAGCGCCTTTTGCGTGGTGGTGGCCGGGCCCTTGAGCTGGTCTGAGTCAGTGCACCGTTTTCCTGCTGCGGCTCCCAGGCCCCCATCCCAGGGTCCCTCACGTGGCGCTCTCAGGTGGTCTTGCCTGTCTCTGCTGGCCTGGGACCCGGGGTCTCGATACGCCTGGGGTTCTCGCCTGCTTCTGGGGGTGGCTCTGAAGTCTGACTGTGGCGCAGGGAGGCATTCTGGCCTCTGTCCCTGAGGGACTGCCAGGCTGCAGGGGACTGAGGCCCACACGGCAGTTTCCTACCTGGTGTTTTTCCTCTTCTTTGCTTTAGCATTTGTGGAGTCCTTCTCTAGTCTCTGTTGTCCTTCAGAGTTTAAAGCAAGTGGGATCTGTCCTTTTATTCTCTGAGTCTCTGGGCAGGTTTTTTCAAGAGATATCATACATTGCCATGCTGATGATGTCACTCCATGTGCAAGGTTTTTTGTGAACATGTATTTTCACTTTTGTGTTGTAGATACCTAGGAGTGGAATTGCTGGATCATATGTAACTCTCTTTATCTTTGTGAGGAATTGCTTGAATGTTTTCCAAAGTGGCTGCGCTATTCTATCTTTTTGCCCACTCTGTATGAGGGTTCCAAATCTCCACATCCCCATCATCACTTGTTATCATCTGTCTTTTTATTATAGCCATCCTAGTCGGTCTGAAGTGGTATCTTTGTGGTTTCAATTTCAATTTGCATCTCCCTAATAGCTAATGTTGAACATATTTTAATGTGTTTATCAGCCATTCATTCATCTTCTTTTTTATGTTTTGAGCATCTGAATTGACCTGAAATGAATTATGCTTTGGGAAAATTTTTCTGGAAGTATCATATGGTATTGGTTGGATAGAAAACACTTAAGCAGTGGGAATGAGATAATATAGTGCTGGGGAAAAGTTATGATCGTGGGAATAAAAAGAGACAGCCTTATAAGCAGTAAAAGGAGGGAAGAGTGGGCAATGTTTTCATGACTGTAAAGGGTAAGAAAGAAGTCAGAACCCAGCTAAGAAGATTGAGACTCACCAAGGAATGGTGATGCTCTTATTAGATAATCTAGAAGTAAAGACGATAAGCCTCTGAAACTATTTGAATTAAGATGTAATCCAGATAGGCACGTGGGAAATCTTTCTCTTAGTTTTAGATGGGCTCTTAGGATTTGGGAGGAGAAGTTAAGGTTGGAATCACGTCTTGTCCTTGTAGGAGTTAAAGGTCGGTGATTTGTGGCATTTACACAAATGACAGTTCATTGGCGAGGCATTTGTGTTTCACAGAAGCGATAGTTGAGAAACCGAGTATGTGGCAAGAGTGAGGAGCCCAAGTTTGGCCTAGATGCTTGGGCATGAGAGCAGGAAGAGGTCCTAAACAGTATTAGGTTAAGAGACACATTTTGCACACATGGCACAATCTGGGTGTTGAAATCCAGAAACTCAAACTCGTTGATCCTCTCAGAGGAACCCAATTTCCTTAGGTGTAAAAGGAATAATTTGGAGTAGGAAAAGACCTACATGTTACTATTTAACACATAGTAATATGAAGTAAATGGATGAGAAATGTTATAGGCCATCTAAAGAGTACAAAAAGATGCCATAGTATGTTAAACATGCTCTCTTCAAGATTTTTTAAAAAGTTTAAGCCTAGTATTCACCAAATGCAATGAATGTGCCACACACACACAAAAAGTTTAAACCTATTCTGAGTTGGAAACACTGACTTGATTTGGTCTGCGTTTGGAACTAGGCATATGCTTATAGTACCCTTTACCTCTGTGTTGATGTGTACCCCTATTCCTATTCCTCACAGCTATAAAAAGTCCATTTTTTTTTAATTTTTAAAATTTTTTTATTGACTTTGTAATAATATTACATTAAAAAAATATATATGTGAGGTCCCATTCAACCCCACCCCCCCACCCCACCTCTCCCCCCCGCCAGCAACACTCGTTCCCATCATCATGACACATCCATTGGATTTGGTAAGTACATAAAAAGTCCATTTTTTATTTGTCCCATTACTAATTTCTAAGAGTTACATAAAGTTAAACTTTGTTCTTTGAGTCTGCATCTCCTGATGACTGTCTCAACTGAGTTTAGTTTTACCACCATTATATCTATTTCAAACTTCTGTTCTGCCTTCTTTACTCTTTTAAGATAGGTGCCATTTGTAAACCTTGAAAATGGAAACATATTATCAATCAACAGGAGCACCAATTATGACTATTCTGGACATAGAATCATTTTTTTAAAATTGTCATCTGAGATGAGAATAATTATGTTTGACGCTCCTCTTCCTTATAAGGTTGTGACGGTGAACAAATAAATGGAATTAATTTAATTTAGAGCTTTTTAGATAAAAACTTCTAAGAACTTGATAAAATTGGTTTGGTTTTGGAGCCTTCTTTCACCTTTGTCTAATGGAAAAGGTCTAGAGGTATTATCTTTTCAGTAGTTTTCTACAGAAGACGGCAAAAAGGGTCTCAGTGCATAAAATGTTCTTCTCTAGAGTGCAACTGTATTTGTTTCAGATGGCAGAAAATTACACCAAAAATTAACAGTATTTTATCTTCCAAAGGAAAAATAAGTGGTAGCCCATGACATCACCATATTACCCTGTCCAAATTTGGTTTGAATTTAAGGCTGGTATGGTTGGTTCACCTCTAAAGGTTGATTATTATTGGCTATTTTTAAAAATATTTTTGCTGATGATTTGATTTTCCTACTAATGTGTTTGTATCCTTTAATTTCCCAGGTTCATTATGGTGCCGAGTGGTAACATGGGAGTATTTGATCCAACAGAAATACACAATCGAGGGCAACTAAAGTCACACATGAAAGAAGCCATGATCAAGCTTGGTTTTCACTTGCTCTGTTTCTTCATGTATCTTTATAGGTGAGTTTAGAGTTCTCATAATGTTTTCATGTATACCATGGCTCCTTTTGAGGAGAATTACTGTACTTATATACATTTCTGCATTGACATTGCAGAGCCTTTGGGGATTGTGTGAATTTCTTGTGGCTGTGTAGCTTTTTCCTGTACGCACTGAGTCAGCATTCTGTCTGACTTACAGTAGAATTTACTCTGTGGTATCTTATCCTTTAGCTGTTGAGACTATCAGCATGCTTAATACTGTCTTTGCTGTTCTTTTCCTGCCATAATGTTCAGCTGTGAGGTGTCGCTGCCTGTTATAAACCTTGGTATAGGTACCTCCAGAGACCTTTCCACTGAGTGGGTCTCCAGGTGGCCACTTGGAAGCAGCTCTCTACAGCTTGGATCTGCGTGGGGCTGATTTTTCTGGGCTTTAAGGAATTTGGGCGTGGTGCTGATTGCCCAGCATGCTGAGGGGTCTGTTCTGTGGAATCGCGGTTATAATAGATTGGAAGTACGAAGTAGTGTGAGGGATCGGCTTCAGGCTACTGGAGGACTTTTGCAATCCTGTTTTATACTTAAATTTGTTTCCTTATGCTTTGTGTTGTTTCCTTATGCTTTACTGATCATAGAGCCATAGGATAGAGCAATGGAGAAAACAAATCATCATATGCATATGATTTGATTAAGCCTTTAAGAAGCTTATCCTCTGTATCAAAGCTTAATTAGATATTCCTATTTTTTTAGGAATTTCATTTTTTTCAATATAGGCATAAGAACTATTAGGAATAACTTGTACTGAATGTAAACTTGTACCACTCAGAAAATTCCTAATGAGTAAAAACGGTGTAGACAGAGCAGCTTTTTGTAAATTGCTATTTTGTTTGAATAACTTAGAAGACAGGGTCACTTTACCCTTTATTGTGCTAATTCCACCCACCAGCAGAGATTAAGAGTTTAGATCAGAGGTTCTTAACCAGGGGTCCCTGGACCCCCTAAAGATTTTAGGGGGTCCATGAGCTTGAACTAAAAAAAAATGAAATTATTTTCTCTGACCTCTAACTGAAATCTTGCATTTTCTTCACTTATGAATCTATGCAATAAATTACAGTAGTATTCATTTCATATCACATTACAGTTGCATATCTTGAAAAATTGCTTATGCGCATCCATACTTCGAAATCATGGTAGTTGTTAGATCTGATGCTAGTTGAGTGCCTTAAAACTACCTGCCGTTACATTCTGAGAAGGGGTCTGTGGTATTCACCTGACTTGCGAAGGAAGGGGTCTGTGGAACAAAAAAGGTGAAGAACCCCTGGTTTAGGTTGTTTTCCTTTTCACCATTCATCTTACTTGCTCTTCTGTATTTCAAAAACTAGGGCAAAAAAGCACACTGGTATCAGGTTCTGGTTCTCAAACCCTCCCTTGATGCTAATGTGCTTAATTTCTAATCCAGGTATTAAAGGTGAAGAATAAAGAGAAAAATGTTTAATATTAAGAATATGATAACATACTTCTATTCTTATTTTAATTATTTCTTTTTAAAAAGTCTTAGACTGTATGGAGGTCTCTTTTACCTTCATATGTGTTCCCTTATTTTTTTCTTTCTGAGGAGATCAAGGGCAAGTTGGAAGCAGTTCAGCTCAAGGCTATCCTTCCTTCGCCGTCTCCCCCCTTCCGGGTTTTACTGTCAGGAGGAACTGGAGCAACTAGAGCGGGCATCCCTCGGGTCCTGACGAGGAGCTTCTGGGGCAGTGTTGAGGTGTACCGCCCATGTGGTCACATTTTAGGGAGTAAGTGTAGGAGAGGGGGTGGTGTCTTGCCTGGTAGACCTAACGTCTTAGGATTTAAAGTGCCTAAGAGTGTCTTAGCTCTCTGTGCTGAATAATTTACGTCAATGGGGAAGAGGGACTGAAGACAGGAATGGAGGAATCAGGAGGCAGTTTGGGCACAAGTCAACCACATTCGAAGACAGGCAGCCTTTGTAACTGGCTTCCTTGAGTAGCTCCAGCCCCTGTGGCTGGCCCACTCTTTTCTCTTGCCTTGGTCTCCTTCCCCCTTCCCTTGTCAGCTTGTTGACATCCACGTTGCTGTTACTTTACCCTAGGCTCCCTCGTAGCTAGAGGGGATCAGGACGAAAGAGGAGTCTCAGGTGTCTTCTGTAACACTTTCCTATTGGCTTTTGGTTACCATTGTTTAAAAGTGGTTTTATTACCAAATCAGCAGTGTTAATGCAGGGATTTTATGATGCTGCCATCCCTTACATGATGCCTTGCACAGAGCAGACATTTAGCATTTGTTAAGTGGATTCAAAAGGAAAAAAGGCCTACCTTGAGAAATAATTAGAATAAGGTAACTGAGTTCATAGTCAGCATCTACAATACAGGTTACCAGAGGACGGGGTGGGGGGTAGGGAATGGGGAGTTAATGCTTACTATTTGGGCTGATGGTAAAGTTTTGGTAATGGATGGTGGTGATGGTACCTTGACATTGTGAGTGTAATTAACAGCACTGAATTACATATTTGGATGTGGTTAAAAGGGGAAATTTTAGGCTGTATATGTTAGAAGAATAAATATTTTTAAAAATGCAACATAGGACTGTACAGCTCAGTGACCCCAAAATAAATAAATAAATAATGCTCACCTTTAGAGAATGGTGGAATCAGTGCCTTGGGTTTTTGGTTTGGTGTTATCCTCGTAGAATCTGGGCTCTGTAGCTTACTATATAACCTTGGACAAGTATCTTAACCTCTTTGGTCCTCAATTTCTCATCTGAAAGTGGGATATGAATAGTCCCTACTTTATCAGATTGTGATGTGGACTAAATGAGGTAATGCATGTAAGGACATTTGGTTTGTCCTGGCCCATAGAAACACTCAAATATCTTTAAAAAACATAAGCACCTCGGTTAACCTGTGTTGTGTACAGACTATGTTTACTATTATTAAATTTGGATGACTTATCATTTATACCACTAGTAATGTATGGGAATTTCTGTGTATTTCAGTTATTTGATCTCAGCAAAGCAAGGCTGAGCCCAGTATTTAAAAGTAAATGATGGTTTTGTTATTGTTTAACTGTGGTGGTTTTATTAGAGTATTGAGCGAATGCTTTGTGTCAGACACTGAGATGACACAGGAGCAGTGCAAAATCCCTACAGGAAAGGCTGGTGGCTTGGTAATAGCAGCTCATGGGGTGTAACACTGGAGTGTGGAAACGATGACACCTCAGTCCTGCTCTCTTCTCAGAGGAGCTTACAGTCCAGTAGTGGAGACCAACATGTAAGACAGAGCGTGCAGGCAGAGGGCTTCTGTGGAAGGCGGCTGTGCGGCTGCACGGGCTGAGAGACCCGCTTCCCAGAGGAGCAGCCTCACCTCTAGACCGCGGAGCCTGAGCAGGGACGCACTGGGTTGGGGGTGGACTGGGGAGGAGGGATCCCAGGCACAGGGGCAGCACGCCCGAAGATCTGCTGGAGAATGAAAGTGTTCTTCTGGACGTAGTCTATTTTTCCTAAACTATAGCCCACCGTTGGTTTTAGGGGTTTTAGATTGCACCCCCATCCCAGCCATGCCTTATTTGTAAAGATACTTAAGTATAAAGGGTTGTCTTTTACTCACATTAGTGCTTCTTGCTGGGCCTAAGGGATACAAGTCTGGAAGGACCAGACTCTGTAGAAGCATTCCTAGACAACATGAGTAACATTCCTTTCTTCTCTCCACAGTATGATCTTAGCTTTGATAAATGACTGAAGCTGGAGAAGCCACGGTTGAAGTCAGCCTACACTACAGTGCACAGTTGAGGAGCCAGAGACTACTTAAATCATCCTTAGAACCGTGACCATAGCAGTATATTTTTTCCTCTTTGAACAAAAAACTATTTTTGCTGTATTTTTACCATATAAAGTATTTAAAAAACATGAATTGAGTTTTTGTAGATTTCTGGTTCTCAACTTTAATCCAAACCCAGACAGAAACCCCAACATGTGAAGGTGTTTTTTTCCTCATCTTTATGTTGAAGATGGTTGTTTGTGTGTGGAACAGGACACTACCATTCTAGCCTTGTATGCCAAAGAAATAGAAGGCATACCTTAAAGGAGAAACTTAAAAGTAGATGAGCAGAGCTGCTCTTCAAGTCTACCTAAAAGTCAGACTACAAACAGTGCTGTTACATGGAGAAAGGAAAAAAAAGAAAGTGAATTGCCCCCCTTTTTTTGCCTATATTATGGCCGCTTCATATGTTTACAATGGTTTGAAGATTTATAGGGCTGTCAGCTAACAGTCTTTTCACAAAGATGTTAATAGAAAATGACATTAAAATTTTTTTCATTGCAGAATCTGTGAAACCTTATAAGGCATTTGTCAAGGTACAGTGTAATTCCTGTTTATAGGAAGGAAAAATAAATAAAAACAAAGTTGAATCAAGAGCTTTCATTAAAAAGCTGCTGCTTCCACAATCACCCTCAAACCCATGCAATCCCACTGGCTCTTGCCAGGTCTTGTTTTTGTATTCGTAATTGTTCTAAGAAGTATTTTATCTATCTGATATACATATTTTAAGCTGGCCCTCAACCACTGAGCCACATCCACGCTCCTGAGTTTTTTTTCCTTTATTATTTTAGTTTTAGAACACACCGGAAACCGAACCCAGGACCTCCCATGTGGGAAGCAGGCACTCAACCACTTGAGCCACAGTACTCCCTCTGCTCTATTTTTTTTTAAAGAATTATTATCTCTTCCCCCCGCCAACTCCCCTCCTGGTCTGCTTTCTGTGTCTGTTTGCTGTGTGCTCTTCTGTGTCTGCTTGTCTTCTCTTTAGGTGGTACTGGGAACCGATCCTGGGGCCTTCTGGAGTGGGAGAGAGGTGCTTAAGCTCATGCACCACCTCAGCTCCCTGGTCTGCTGCGTCTCTTACGATTGGCTCGCCTCTGTGTCTCTTTCTGTTGCATTATCTTGCTGGGCCAGCTCTCTGCTCGGGCCAGCTCACCTTCACCAGGAGGCCCTGGGAATCAAACCCTGGACCTCCCACATGGTAGACGGGAGCCCAGTCACTTGAGCCACGTCCACTTCCCTCTGCTGTATTTTTAATGGGTTTGGAGAGGTGATGTCATAGAAGAGGCTTATCATATGAGGCATAGAAAATATTTAATGTCAGTGAAATTGAACCTGTTAATGCTTTCTTTGGTGCCAGATTAACTCACTCTTTTGCCCTTATATACTAACCACTTTGTGGTTTGGAAGCCCCAGTATAGGCCACTTTGTGGATATAGCAATATTCAACAAAACTCTGTTCCTTGTGCTACATTTATAAAATCTTGATGAGAGCAGTTAACATTTTTGGTGTTTGCCAACTGTCATAGGGTAAAGTGAACTTGGCAGTTCATCTTCAGTCCTAGTTTGTGCATTAATGTTGCTATCTTAAGCATTGGCATTTAGGCAAAACATGACGGTGTTTTATGTTAGAGTTCAAAGGGATTATTATTTACTCTGGTGAGAGAATTGGCCTGCTAAACAATGTGTTTGGTCATCAGAAAATCAATGTAACGTGTCCTGTCAACCCTGGCCTAGGTGTAGCCTTGGCAGATGCGAGGATCCAGTAAGCTAAACACCCTGTACAGACAGACCCACGCTTCAGCGGGAGGCAGCACGCGGCTCCAGAGCAGCAGCGTGCCGGCAGGGACAGGGAACGTCCTGCAGCCTTGGGTTCAGAGATGGCCCTTGTGGCAATCTCATGTTTCTGCTGGATGAAGGGCCAAGAAACCGTAACAAAAATTGCTTGGCTGACAGCTCTCTTCCTCATCTTTCTCACTGAGGCACCTCCCTCTGTTTAAAAACCAGCCCCTTTGCTTTGCCTTTTCCCCTAACTTCCAGTGACTCTTAATGTTCTGCTTCAGAATTGAAAGTCGAGAAGCTGCTGGACAGCTTAAACTTAACAGCTGAGCGACAAGCAGAACCTTTAAGAAGCTCAAAGGTAGTGGGGAACTTTTGGTCAAAATGTCTAATCCTCATTCAAGACTCCTTAATAGCCAAAATAGAAACTCATGTTTTTGAGCTGTCCGTTTACCTGTTGTCAGGCATACGTTGCTGAGGCTGAGCAAACCAGAAAGGTGCGTTTATAACAAAGGACAGGGACTTTATTTCTGAAATGTTTACATTTAAAATAAACAACTTTTCTTTCCTGTATTGCTTGCCTATCCAAGTCCGGAAAGGGGGTAACTCTAGTTTGTTTTTATTTTAGAGGCTTTTCTAAAAATGATGAGAAAGGGGAAAAGTCAGCGCTGACTTTAACAGCTGTGCTTAAGGTGGTGAGGCTAATTGTCTGTGCTTTTCAGAGGTTGTGGAGTGGCAGAGCACCTGGGTCCTTTAGTTTAAACTCACCTTAAAGTTGGAGGAGGAGGCTCTGATGGACTGCCTGGGCCTCCTGACAACGAGCGTCTGGATCCGGATGTTCAGTCCAGTGTCCTCCTCCCTGAGCCCTCCCTGACGGTGATAACCCGTTCCTCCCTCCAAGGCAGTCCCCAGGGCCCGCCAGCACACTGCCGTGCGGTGCTCCTGTAGAGTGCCGTGCTTAGGCGTCGTTGTTCCTTGCCTTCTTCGTCCTTCCTTTCAGCAGTAGTAGGCGTTCTTGCTAAGCAGTGAAGTTTCAGATGAGAGCTGAGAGGCAAGATCTACGACGCAGCTCGTGCAGCAAAGCCTCGCGGGCTCCCTCACCTGCCTTTCTTGCCACAAGTGGCAGTGAAATGAGTCCAAATCTGCATCCTCTGGCCTGGTCTTACTTTGAAGTTGAAAGCTAAGAAAGCTTCCCATGGTACTTCTTTCTGCTTTCTATCTGGTATTGTAGTTATTTCTGTATTTTATCCCTCCCGCTAGACTGTACACTCTTGGAGGGCAGAGCACATTCTTTTTTAAAAATTTTTATTTTTTTATGAAGTGTTCTCACTTTTTTTTCCCATTTATTTTTCTCCCCCCCCATTGTCTGCTCTCTATGTCCATTCACTGTGTGTTCTTCTGTGTCCCCCTGCATTATCAGGATTATCACGCAGCACTGAGAAACTGCGTCTCTTTTGTTGCGTCATCTTGCTGCGTCAGCTCTCCATGTGTGCAGCGCCACTCCTGGGTGGGCTGTGCTTTTTTCACGCAGGGTGGCTCTCCTTGTGGGGCGCACTCCTTGTGTGTGGAGGACCCCTATGCGGGAACACCGCTGTGTGGCACGGCACTTCTTGCGTGGCAGCACTACGGGTGGGCCAGCTCCACACAGGTCAAGGAGGCCTGGGGATTGAACCCTGGACCCTCCATATGGTAGACAGACGCTCTATCAGTTGAGCCACGTCCGCTTGCCAAGAGCACATTCTTAACTTCCATTTGTATGTCTTTTCTGCTGTTCCTGGTACCTGCCACAGGGCCTTGCACATAGAAACAATAAGTGGTGGTTGAATAGACAAGTAAATCTGTGTTGTTCTTGCTCTTTCGGTCAGGAGTCTAGCTGATGTCCTTAAAGTCAAAGAATTTGAAGAAGCGATGAACAGCCTAATCAAACCCCACTCACTATCTGTTTGCAAGCAGTCACACCATGAAATCTTCCTAGACATGCAAGGCTAGTAAAGAAACTGCTGTATTTGAGACTTATGAAATCAGCTTCCTCAAAAGTATTATTTTGTCAGAAGTAGTTGTGAAAAGTACCATGTACTGGGTGTAATTAGTTGTCCTCAAAATCTAAAACGTGTTCTAATAGATAAGAAATAGGAAGCAAGATAGAGAAGTATGCTTATTATTTAGCTCAGCTATCTGAGTATGTGCTTTAAACCAAATATGCTGTTTTCTTATGTAGGATAACAAAGATTGAAATATTCTTGGTATGGTGAAACTTCAGTTAACAAGACTGTCTGGGGGTTTGCTAGAGCAGCCTTTTGGTTTTAAGCCATATTTTTCATGAAGATATAAAAGTTTGTAGCCAACTTTTTTCCTTTGGTTAAATGAATACAAACTAATGACTGAGGATAAAAGCCTTAGGATTATCATCCTGAACTGCAGTAATCAAAGGGATTGTTGAGGGAGCTAACTTGGTGGTGAACTCAAGTTGCTCTGTAGAATAAATTCCTTGGTAAAAGTGGCTTTTGTCTTCAATTACTTCCTTCTGACGCAGGGTGGGGAGAAGTGAGTAGGTGTACCGTGGTCAGAATCAGCTGATGAGAACTCAGAGGTTTGACTGTGGCTTCCTTTTGCTGTGCATTTGGTTTGCTGTATCCGCTATGGAGCAATCTTGTTTTAATCTGTCTCACTTCCCATTAAACATTAGAACCTAGTCAAAACGTGAGTTTAACACATACTTTCACAAATACAAATTCCTATTCTCTGATAGAGCACCTCGTGTGTCTGATATTGAATAGCTATGGTAAGTTTTGAGCTGTACAACCCCACTCTCCAGCCATCTCTCATTCCTAGTTTACCTATAAGGGCCCCGTGCTTCCTTAGAATCCCAGTTTGATCTTGACTCAGTGGACTTGGTTTCATCTTATATCTGCTATTCTAAGAACCATATACTTTTGGGGCAAAAGGCTGGACCTTGTACACGGAAGGAGTTTGAATCCCTCCTTTGTCCTTAAAGTTCATTTCATTCAAATTGATAACCCATGAGGGAAAGGAAGATAGAACATGGAGTCAGGTTTTCTCCAGGGCTTGATGTCCCATTTCTTGATCAGCAGCCTATTTCATAGATGGAATGCAAACTGCATGAGAACTGAGTATAAGGGCTCAATTGAGTTTGGCTGCCACTAAATGTACTATATCACAAAGTGGCCTGCAGGGCAAAGCTAATGCTCTGGTTTAGCTCTACGTAAATGTTGTATAACTTTTCAGAAGAGAATGACAGGACTAATCTGTTACTTGATAATTTTCTGCTTTACCAGCTACAGTAATCAAAAGGCATGTTCTTGGAGAGCGGATGTAGCTCAGTGGTTGAACACCTGCTTCCCATGTATGAGGTCCTGGGTTCAATCTCCAGTACCTGCTAAGACAAACAAAAAGACATGTTCTTAATCCATTCCTGTTGGTGTGGACCCATTGTAAAGAGAGCCTTTTGAAGATGTTCTTTTTATTTATGGTGTGGCCAGCTGAATCAGATTGGAATTTAATCTGAATTACTCCAGTCCTTTATAAACAGAATGAAATTTAAGTATATAGAGAAGAAGCCATAGAGGAGTGGAAGTGGAGGTCTGCAGGGCCTGGAAGATGCTGCCATGTGCATCGCCATGCAACAGAAGACCCAAGGACCCAGGGCTCTGGCAGCCCACCCAGCAATGTCTCAGTCTTCAGGGGAAGGCCTTGCCGTGCTGACATCTTGATTTTGGACTTCTAGCCTCAAAATGTGAGCCAATAAATTCTCACTGTTTAAGTCAACAGATTGTATGGTATTTGTGATCACATCTGAGAGATTATGAAACTTCCTACTCTGTTTTGAAGCAAATCCCAGACATCGTTACATCTGTTAACATTTTAATATGTTTCTTTGTAAGATAAAGGTTCTTAGACCCTGCTCCCCTTCAGCACAGCCATACTAGCAAAGCCATACATAAACTAGTGATTACTCAGTATCAAATATTCAGTTGGTTGGTTCACATTAGGATCCAAACAAGGTTTGTACATTTTATTTGGTTAATGTCTCGAGTCATTTATTAGGTTCCAACTAAACAGTTAAGAATCACTAAAAGTGGGCCCTCAAACTTTGTATCTGTCTTTGATAAGTTTCATATGTCAATTTTTATTCCAAGTGGCCATGCATAGTCCAATGGAAGACTGTATGGTTTAGGGTTGAAAACATGACCGCTGAGCTCAGAGGCATCTTATTTTGAGCTGTAGCTCCTTTAAACGAGTTAATTTAAGCCTATTTCTGTCATTTGTAAAATGGGGATTAGAGTGTCTACTCTATAAAGCTATCCTGAGAATTAAATTAGAATGCATATAAAGTGGCTCATCTGTACTGACTGGCCTGTAGTAAACACCCAATATTAGCTCCTAAGTGGCCCAAATGAATACCAGTTACTTATTAATGTTACTCAGTGACCAGATAGGTCTGTGGTATGTGTTTAATAAATGTCTCATTATCTTTCTTGCTCCTGCTTTTAATTTTTGGTCTTGTTGCTAAAGTAATATAGCACAGTCCGTGCCAGGCTGACAATATAAAATTAATGGGGGTGTTAAAAGAAATTCCAGGTCTGAAAGGGAGCTTAGAAATCTGAAATTTAGAAAAAGCCCCGAGTCTCACATGCACTTGAATTTAGGGGTTAAAAGCAGTCTTTGGTAGCCTCAGTGGCTTCAGAAGTATTACCTAAGTTGTGGCTCATGACAATTTCTAAGGCACATCTTCCTCTTGAGAGAGAAAAAAAAGCAGTGTTTGGAATCAGACGGGTTTGAGTCCCAGGTCTACCACCTATTCACTGTTATAATTTAAGTTTATTACCTGAAAAGGGGGGCGGGGGCACTAACACTTGCTTACAGATGTAAATGTTTAAATGAGATAAAATGTTTAGTGCTTAGCATAGTTTCCTGGCACTAAATGACAGAAAAGTTTTCATGTAAACTGCATGAATGGGGCAAAGCCCAGTTAAATATGCTTTGGGAGAGGATGGGGCATGTTCTGCTCGAGTTTTTCATTCTTGAACTACACGCTTTAAGATCCAAAAGATGTTTCATTTCATTCTTAATCAGAAAGAATTCTACCTTGCTACAAAAGAATATTTCAATCTCTTAAAAGGGCTTGTAGACCCCTCACATCTACTGCCAACAAATGGTGCTGGGGAAATTGGAAGTACATAGGCAAACGAAAGTGTACCTCTACCTCACATCTCCAACAAAAATGAACTCAGAAAGGACCAAAGACCTAAATAAAAGAACTAAAGCAATAAAACTACTAGAAGAAAACATAGGTGAATATTTTCAGGACCTCAGGCAATGGATACTTAGGTTTTATATCAGAAGCATAAGCAACAAAATAAAATATAAATTGGACTTAAAATGAAAAGCTTCAGTGCAAAGGAGCAGTATCAAGAAAATGAAGACAGGTGGCGGCAGACTTGGCCCAGTGGTTAGGGCGTCCGTCTACCACATGGGAGGTACACGGTTCAAACCCCGGGCCTCCTTGACCCGTGTGGAGCTGGCCCATGCACAGTGCTGATGCGCGCAAGGAGTGCTGTGCCATGCAGGGGTGTCCCCTGCATAAGGGAGCCCCATGTGCAAGGAGTGCACCCAGTAAGGAGAGCCGCCCAGTGCGAAAGAAAGTGTAGCCTGCCCAAAAATGGCGCCACCCACACGGAGAAATGACGCAGCAAGATGACGCAGCAAAAAGAAACAGATTCCTGTGCTGCTGACAACAACAGAAGCGGACAAAAGAAGACGCAGCAAATAGACAAAGAGAACAGACAACTGGGGTGGGGGGGGAAGGGGAGAGAAATAAAATCTTAAAAAAAAAGACAAGACAACCTACACAATGGAATAGTCGCAAACTATATCTGATAAGGGTTTAATATCCAGAATATATAAATAACTTACATAACAACAAAAAGACAAAATATCCAATTAAAAATTGGACAAAGGTCTTGACATTTCTCCAAAGACTATATACAATTGGCCAATAACCACATGAAAGGATGCTGAACTGTAAAAACTACAATGCACACTCACTAGAATGGCTATTAAAAATATAAAATACGGGAAGTGGATGTAGCTCAGTGGTTGAGTGCCTGCTTCCCATGTATGAGGTCCTGGGTTGAATTTCTAGTACCTTCTGAAAAATATGTGTTGGCAGAAATGTTGGAGAACTAGGAATCCTTGAGCACTGTTGGACTATAAAATGGTGTAGCCGCTGTGGAGTAGTTTGGCAGTTCCTTGGAAATTAAATTTGGAATTACTGTAGGACCTGGCCATCCCTCTCAAAAGCAGGGACTCAAACAGATATCTGCACACCAATGTTTATAGCAACATTACTCAGAGTTGCCAAAGGCTGGAAGGAGCCCAAATGTCCGTCACTGATGAAATGTATGAACCAAATGTGACAAATGCATCATATGGAGTATTCAGCCCTTAAACGGAATGTTTGATATGTGCAACACAATGTATGAACCCAGAAAACATGTTGAATGAAATGAGCCAGGCACAAAAGGACAAATACTGGCACTGTTTCTTTTTGGATGATAGAAAAGTTTTGGTCATGAATGGGGTGATGAAAGTACAACACTGTTAATATATTTAACACCATTGAGCTGTATACTTGAAAGTGGTTAAAATGGAAATATACAGGGTTTCATATGTTGCCACAATAAAAATTTTTAACAAAAAGGGAGGAGGGGCTTTTAGAAAGTTCTTTTGTTGATCATAAAACCAGTAATCACATCAGAAAAGGAAATTAAAACAATTGAAAGTTTGCTGTTTGTTCTTTTCTATTTCCTGCATTAGTGTAATTACATGCTGACTTAATATTTTTCTAACTCTATGATCACACATAGTAAGCTCACTTTAATAATAAAATTGATTAAACAAGTCTGAAGGAGAACAATCTGCTGTCACAAAACCAATGACAGACAAAATTCCTAAAGTAGTGACAGGAGGACAGAATGATTTTGGTTAAGTCCTTAAGGGTTTTAAATTTTTCTGGAAAAAAATTCAAGTAGAGGTCATTAAATGATGTAACTAAATATCACTAACTTTCCTTTTGCTTGGGTGGAAGAGAAATAGATTGTTTTAAAATATAATTCTGTACTGTCTTTAATATTTAGTAATATTAAAGTTGGGAAATTTTTTATACCTGATGCTATGATTTGGCATACAAATTTAGATATACATGAAGAACTTGACTAAATTAAACAAGTAGAAAAAACTCCCTTCTCGACCAGATGGAACTGCTCACCGTGACCGGCACATCACAACTGCCAGAGCAGTGGGTGGTAGCGGGCAGCACCACCTCGCACGGCTCCACAAGGGGGTAACGGGCTGCCAGAGTACATTTCTCCACTTTACCCACTATTGCACAGTAAGATAGTCCAAGACTAAGCATTGCTTCTTTAGATACAACTTGCAAACTCTAGGAAAATATAGGGAACTCTATAATTCACCATATCATTATTTTAGACAAAAATAGTACTATCTAAACACTTTAGAATAGGAGATTTAACACACCAAGAATTATTCATTCTGTTTATTGGATCGAAAGAAAGGGAATACAAACGGTTAAGTGTTGCGCACCCACATGGAAGAGGTGTATTAAAAACAAAAACAAAACCCAGTAAAGCAAATCAAAGCTAATGAAGTTTAAATTGAACAAAATTTTAGACATTTAATATACACATTTGTAAAATAAAAGTTAACAAAGGGTGTTTTGTAAATAGAACAAGTGAAAATAAATATCAGACACCTGACGTTTTTGTGCTTTAATGAAAGAATATAGCAAAGAAATTTAAACTACTAAATATAATCTGAGAGGAAGTTAAAAAAAAATAAAACCCCTCCCCCAATTTAAGAACACAATCCTTTGAAATATTTAATCAGTCCATAGCAAATAGTCATTACATACCAAAAGCTCTAAGTGTTCACTAGTTCCACCACAACTCCATGTAAATCTTGACAATTTAGAAATCTTGAGATCAACACTTAAATTCTTTTCTTGATCTCTACAGCTTGGTTTGTAAGTACATACATGCTTTTGTGGATCCATTCCCCTCGCCACACACACACATTTTCGGAGCCAATAACATTTTTTTCCATCTGCCTAAAAATGTTACGATTCAGTTCTAGCACACTAACCCTGATCATGAAAATGTTTTAGGTTAAAGATGGGACACAATTTCAATCTTATAAAAATATACAGTATTAACCAAACCTTAAATTCAGAGAGGGCACTTCACACGTGCACAAGACTTTTAAAGATTGTAGTAAACTTGACAAGAACCTAGAACAGCTGTTTCCAGGATTTAAGTACTCCCTCTCTCCCACACAGACATACAACATACACACTTTTTTATGCTATTAGTCTTGCTGAATCCAGGTTTTCCGGATTAAGTAGATAGGGGATGGGTTTTTACAGTTTTTGTTTTTGCACCTATTGGGCAGCTACTATAACAAAAGCTTAGCAACACTGAAAATTTTCAATTAAGTTCACCCTGTTTTTAGAAAGTGTCTAAGTGTATACGTAAATTCACCTATTCTTTTAAAGTTAGCAGTTTATATTAAATCAGGTATGGTTTTGAAATGGAAGCAGTGTTTTGGAGAGCAACTCAAAAGGAGCATTGCTAAATTCTAAATGAGAATTTAAAGTAAAACTAAATATATTTATACACTTCAGAGATGGGACAAAAAGGATATTAAGAAAAATATCTTCTTTCCTCCCCATTCAAAAGCAGCCATTCTTCTGCTGTGAAAGAAACTGACATGGATTTTTTTCCCTTTCAAGAGATGTACGACATATTTACCCACTGTGAGGCAGAGGTGATAGGGTCAGTTCTTGTTTGCGGGAACCAACATCCTAAAAAAGATTTCAAAATGGGGAGGGGTGGGAAAGAAGGATTTTCTATTAATGCCATGGAATGCCACTAGAGGCAGAACACTCATCTAATAAAAAAAATCACCCTTGATTACTTGTGTGATTTCATCAAATTAATATTGACAAAACTGGACTTTTTCTTTAGACTAGCAGGCTATTTTAATCATATAACTTATATTTAAAGTTTGGGAATCCCTTTTTATTCTCCCACCCACTATAACAAGCCAATTGGTTGGGACATGATAAAATTTCCTGTTTCAACTACTTACCTGGTTTAATAGGACTCATTTACCTGGCTAATAAGAAAAACAGAAATGTAGCTGGCAAGAATATTAATAAACTACAAAAACCAGAACTAAAGCTTTGCCATCCTTCCCAACTAATTCCCCACTCTAATTATCACCACCCACACACCACTCTTTATAAATCCCCCAATCCAGTATTTTACCAGTAATAACCAATTATTTGGAGGAAGAAGACATTTAATTTCATACTTGCTCTAGCCCTTAATCAATGAACAACAAAAACATTTTTAAGCACATGGAAATGAGCCTACTAACCTGATTTTTTTGGGAGCCAAAATCTCCACTCTAATTGTTCTAAGTGCAAAAAGTATTGGTACTTTTCAATTTATACATTTGTTAGTATCTCGTGGCTGGCTTGATAGTATTCTCACTTTGCTTTTTCTCCTAAGCCTACTATAGCCTATAGCAGTATCAGAAGTTTTCAGTTAATAACTTTGCATTAGAAAACCATCATCAGGTTCTTTATACCATAACATCCTAAGTTTCTTCACCATTTATTTCATCTTTCTAGCACAGTCACTGCACGGCAAATGTATGAAACAGACGTTTACAGCAAATTGGCACAGCAAAGTACCAGTATATACAGGAAGCTGCCCGTTTCAGACAGACCTGGGAAACACTCACCTAAGCCTCTATAGAAACCTTTGCATAGTTGTTACTCCATCTTAATGGAGTTATGTTCTTGTAAAATGTGCCTTTTACTCCACCTTTTTAAAGTATTTTTAACTGTACTTCAGAAGCACTCTGAAAACTCAGATCTAGTGGTAGCTGGGTGAAGCATATAGAATCTGAGTGCCAAATAGCCCGAATGGGCACAAATCTCAGTAAATGTTACAAATGTACCAGAGCACACTGCAGCCAGAATTGCAAAGAGCAGTGGAGTTTCTATGCCCACATTTTGTTAGTGATGTTACTATTGAGACTGGGGTATTAACGGCTTCAGGGTATACATGAATCACTTAAAATATGGTTTTAACTGTACTGAGGTAAAGAGAAGTTGCCACTTAATTATATACAGTTACCAATGAAAAATTTTATTCAAGCTTAAAGTAAAAAGTAATTTTAGTTAAGAAAAATGAAGTACCAGATAAACTGTAACATATTTTAACTTAGAATTATCAAAACAGGAATTCTCTGATTCTTTAAGTGGTGGTCTCTGCAAATGAGCTTAAAGAAATCTTTACATACCAATTTGATAAAATAATCTGCTGACCACGATCTATCATTTTCTGTTATGAAATTTTGGGAGAATCCATGCTATTTTAAGGCCAATTTTGTTTTTTTCCTTTCTTCTCCCTTTACCTGATTTTCCCCTTTCTCCCTGCTGCCATCACTACTCCCTCCCCCAACCATGGAAGAATTTCTGACATCCAAGCTTTCTCTTCTCTTGTGCATTGGGTAGGAGTCTGTGTGTGGTAATAAAATATGGACTTGACTAGGTCTAAAGGGGAACTTAAAAGACTTGCTTCACCACGATCTTATTTTATTTTGGAGTATCCCCACTTCTTTCCCAACAAAGCAACTGTGGTCACCACATTTATCTTCTACAAGAAAGGAGGGAATTTCAAGGGAGACTAAATATGTCATATTCCTCTGTTGAGGTTTAAAAGCACAATGTGAACATCAGGCTTTTGGCTTACTTTAAATGTGAAATTCTCAAAATTAAAAGTGCTTTTCCATGTAGGAAACCTTTCTGTATACTAAAAGGGGAGGGAAGAGGGAAAGCCTATCCACAGCACCAGTTTAGAATGAGGTTCAGTATGGCAATATCTGAAAAACTGAGAAAGTATATTCTTTAAATTTATGTATTCCTAGATGTCAAAATATTAAGGGCAGTAACGGGCAATGACTATGAGGTTTTAATCGCAGCTTAAGTATGTCTGTAACCTGCTGTATCCTTCTAACAATCTCAGTTATACTATAAACTTCCCAAGCAATTTTATCTGCTGAGTTCTACTCTTTTGATCACACCAAAATGATTTCCCAAGTTGAGAACAACTTGGAATAAACTTTATTGAATACCTAAACTGACTACTGATCTCTCACGTTGGTATGTTAACATTCTTTTTAAATCTTGAATTTCTTCAAGATCAGGTATGATGTTTCTTTAGGAATAAAACAAAGGGGAATAAACTTCAAAGTATTACTCTTAATTTCCTGTGTAATGTCCTTCCAAGCACTGTTTCTGATCGTGTCTCAGATGGTACTCCAGAAGAGCATCAGTTATACTGCATATCTAAGTCATAGAGGAAACTGTTTTTAAGCTGGTTTAGATTCCAAATGTATACAAATGAAGTCACTTTAATCCTATAAATACTTCTTAATTTATTTTTAAAAAATTGTGCTGTTAACCCTTTTACGGGGCAACAAGCTATGTGAAAAGTACAAAACTTTTTGTCAAATGTAATATTGAGAGTGCTTTTGACATAGTTCACTGGTTTGTCATCTGGATCAGTATATACTGTGCAACGGGCAAGGCTAGAATCCATGAACCAAGCTGCAAAGATCTCAAGCTAAATAAGGCGGAAAGATTTGGAGAAACAAAAGAAGGAAATTCTTTCCTATCCAATGTATACTCTTCAGACTAATGCACTCTTTCTATCAAGCCTTCTAAACTGTTAAATAAAGTTTTCCAAACAAGCATTTGAACTTCATTACACAGAAGAGCAACAAGAATGGTATCCCGCCAAACAAAAGGCGAGAGGGCAAAAAATATATATACTGAGTTCAATGGGTAAGCCTGAATGTAGCACAGTTCTTCACAACCGATGGGGGATAATTCAACATGGTGTCCAACAACGTTCTAACGACGTGCTTCATCTCAACTGGTTACTATGAAGCAAGGTGTAAATGTTTGGCCCCAATCGGGCTTCAGAAATGGTTCTTTTTTTCATGACGAGCATGTCTGTCCAGCTATCAATCATGTTTGTTTGCACCAAATCCCAAGCCATTAAAATACGACTAATTTTAATTTAAACAGAAGTCGTCTGCTCCAAATTCTCCATCAACTATCCATGCTACTGCATTCCTCTGAGTGAAGACAAGATGAAATGTGTGGGAGGCGAGAAAAAGGGGGGGGGGGGGGAGAAAAAAAGTTACCAGTTAGAAAGTTTTAAAATCAGCATCATGACAATTACAAAATATAGAAACACTGAAAAATAATCTCATCAAAGCGGATTATTGATAATTTCAACAGTCATTACTACAATGTGTCTACATCATGTCTTAGAACATTTATTACAGCCTATACTCATGATCATTTCAAATAATGGTGAACCTAAATGAATAATCTCATCCTTTTAAGCGAACCTTGAAATATTTATACATTATAGAAAAATTTTTCTGATAACTTACAATAAGAGGAAAGACAGATCTGGCAGTCTAAGTTGGAACTCTGCATTCTAACTATGCATTTGTTTATTTCTCCTTTCATTCATTCTGTTTGGCATTCTGTTTCACCCTACTCTGTGTGTATGTTTGTAACAGCTTTATTGACATTTAATTCATATACCTTAGAATTCACCCAAAGTATACAGTTCAGTTGTTTTGAGTATATTCAACAGAGTTTTGTGGCCATCACCACAATCAATTTTAGAACATTTTCATTACCCATTACCAGTCACTGCACAGCCATAGCAACTACTTATCTACTTTTAGTCTCTACAGATTTGCCTATTCTGGATTATTTCATATAAATGAAACTATACAATATGTGTTTTTTTGTGTGATTAGTTTAATGTTTTCAAAGTTCATCCATGTTCTAGCATGTACCAGTACCCCTAATCCATTTTGTATATCCCTGAAACACATATGCACAATTTATAACTCTTACTTAATAAAAGGAATGCAAAGTCTCTCTTTGGAAATGAGGTCAGGTGAAATATTATTTAAATGACTTACAGTATCTGAGGGTTTTTATATTTGAATACCATTCTCTTTAACCTCATCTATATTTTTCAAATTTTAAATTTTGAACAGGAATTACTTTAATTAGGAAAAAATGTTTTCAAGGGGGGGGAAAAGGACTCCAGAAGATACCTGCATAAAAGACATATACCCAAATGCCTTGTTATGTAGAAACTGTTTTCCTATTTCATGTGAAAATGTGTATCTTTTAAGGGCTATACCCATGTTGCCAAAACTGAACGGAAAGCTGAACAGGACACAAATCTTACAAATGAGTCAAAATTTGACTCACCCCTCATAGTAAGCAAAAAGTAGTACAACTCTCGTTCCAATGCAGTGGAGGCAAAAATACAAACATATCCTCAAAGGTATCTCAAAAAAAAATCCACCTACTCAGTAAATCTACTACTATATACCTAAATAGTTTTCTATTTCTTCAAATCAAATATGCCTAAAATGACTACTAAAATTAGAATAGTGCATGTAATCACAGTTGTAGCTATATAAAGAAAACCTGTCTATCTGTTTCTAGGTTGCTTCCTTGTGAGGAAACGAAGCATTTTACTTGCTCTGCTTGAAAAAAGTGTTAAGTCATTTACCTAAAATTTCTCATCATTTCTTCTCTCTAGTATTAATATGCTCAATTTAACACTGGTCTTTAACTGTAAGCTGTCTGCTTTGGGCTCTCTTCATCACCACGCATTTCAAAGTAGGGGTAAAAACCTTTCAGACCTAGATCTGACTATCTCACAGCTCTCAACAAGTTAATTACCCTTGCTGTGCTTCAGTTTCCTAATTTATAAAAAATATGTCTCTTACAGGGCTATGGAAGACTTTTCACAACGTAATGCATATAAAGGACCTAGCGTGTTGCTTGGCACATAGGTACATAAAAATCGTAGTGCCCTTTTCTCTCCTGCTCCATCAAGCACAGCTCATGCTAGCATGTTACATGGTGTTGAGATTTTCTTAAAGAGTAAAATACATAATCAGTATTATTAAAATCTTCTAAAGTTGTTCAGAGAGAATACTGTACACAGACTGGCTAGTTCTCATGTGTACCATTAATTATTTCTCTTAAGTATAAAATGTTTCAATGCAATATTACATTTAGGTAGCATGAAGAAGCAAGACTTTCAGTAAGATTTTAAAAGTGACAATACTAAAGAGCTAACTGGATGTAAATGAGGTTGCATATTCCAGCTTATTCTCCCCACTAGATCTTAGAGTAAATGAACTTCTCTTGTGGGGTGAGAGAGGGCACAATCTCTCAAAATGGGAGAAAATAAATCATATACCACACTTTAAATAAATTACTGGAACTTTATAATAAGCAGGGCAATGTTTTCCTCTGGAGGAATCGCTGGAACATGGTGCAACAGTGTTACCTTCGATATTCTGGTGGTCTATAAAAGGCGCTGGTCCCCATATTCTAACAGTGCCGTCGTCGGAGGCGCTGGCCATCATGGATGGGATCTGTGGGTTCCAGCTCACACAGTTTACTGTGCGTGTGTGCCCTGTCAGCTCTGCAATTGGCAGCTCACTACGTTTGTGCCAGATGTAAACCTTGTGGTCTGAATAAACAGTAATTCAGAGAAAAGTTAGTCGTCTTACATGAACAAAAAACAACATATGACTTTTGATTACTCTAACGTAAAGGAGAATAAAAATAACTTGAATAGTTTAACAAATTACCATAGGAAGACATTTTAATAAAATACACATTTGATCATTTCCATTAAAGATGATCAGTTCTCATTAAGTCATAAAAAAAAAAAAAACTACCTAAAATATTCTGTCAATTCTGTTAATACATAATAAGGTCCTTGATCTAACCAGGATAGAGATGATAAACATTTGTCACTTGTCATTCTATGGAATCTTGAGGTGACAGACAAGCACTGTATCTAAGTTAAAAAATAACAACAAAGAAGATGTTAGCTAAACCTTTACTGAGTGCTAATAAAGTACTATGTACTAAGTTCTTTGTGCATATTAATCTTCATTACCACTCCATGAGGTATATACTATGCTTATCCTCTTTGGATGGGCCCTCGTTAAAGCACTGAGAGGTTAACTGACTTGCTCACAATCCACAGCGAATAAATAGTGAGGCTGGAATTCAAATCCAGGCAGCAAGGCTGGAGGGGCTACCTGTGAATACAGACAACTATCCCAGATCTGCATCATAAAAAGGCTTTGTGGGAGACTATTTATATATTTTGATGTGACCATCAACACCAACCTCCCACAACTTTGTTTCTTTGATCACATCTTCCACCTACCACTGACTTTAGGTAAGTTACTCACTGTTCCCAATTCTTCATCTGTCAAATGGGGATATGTACTTACCTTACTGTGTTATTGTGAGGATTAAATGATTTCGTGTATTAGCATGTGTTTTGAACAGACTAGAACACAGTAAAATATGTACTACTGTGAAGAGACAGTTAACTACACAAAGGTGATGGTTCATAAACAGAAGGCAGAACCTCAGGATGAATGAGACAAGCATTCAGCCTGATGGTGCGTCACGTGGAAGCACTCAGTGGGTGCGCTGCCACTGGGGAAACTTTAGAGAATGGCAAAAAGGTAATTATCTTGTGACTTAAGAATATGTGCTGGTTTCAAAACTTCAGACATAAAGATAAAAATCCAGGAATGTACTTCTATATTATATGTGAAAGAAAAGATAAGGACACTAACTGAAGATGCTGAATTTATCTTTCTAAGATATTGTTCAATAATTTTTGAAAATACTTTTTTTCCCTGCATAAAATGAAATTAGGAACAAAAAACAAAGCAAAGCAGATCAGCTTGGTTTCCTCTTCAACTGAAGAAGTCCACAAAGGGAAAGACTGTAGGCTTGAAAAGAATGACTGCAACTGAAATCATTTTATATTTGGAGGAAAATTCTTTTAAACACATAAACAAGGAAGGTATTTTCTGAAGAGACAGGAAAAATTAGGATTTGAATTAGCCAACGTCAGAATGACAAGCTTATGATCAAGCTCTGATTGCTGTATCAACCTGAGAAATCCAGTGTTTATTCAAAGGTTAGAAATAAGTCTAGTTTTTCTATATATTGCTAGCACAATGAAAAAGCTAAATAACAGCATAACTTTCTTGGGGGAAAGGTTTTTTAATTGTTTTATTTTATATTAGCATTCAACATATGTGGGGATTTGGAGGGTCCTTGAAATATATTCCTTGAAATTAACAAATTACTGTAATCATCATGGTAGGTAATATATTCACTAGATCCAACTAGCATTCAAAACATTTTTAGAATCATTCTAAAAAGACGACTATTTCTTTACTTCTTAGTTTTATTTTATTTTTAGCCCCAAACAGAATATAATATAGTTCAATTACGTTATTCACCATGCTTAGTTCTAAGTTAATTTGGGCTTTATTAAAAAAAAAAAAAAGACTGCCATTACTAGTGGTAATGGTAGCCATACATATTTTTAAGCACCTTTAGGGTATGTTATTTTTACAAAAAGCTGGGGGATTCTGTGGGGGAAAACCCACCACAAGCAGGATTCCAGGTTATCGGGAGAGAGGAGGAAGAGCTAAAAGGCAAGTGGAAGGTTCAACATATTTAAACCATGGGAAAATTCAATTAGAAACCAATGATTTTGTCTAATTTATGTATCTTAAAAAAAAAAAAAGGAAACCAATGACCATGACATAATTAAACTAACAGGTAAAAAATAATCTTTGACTGGAAAGCAGTGAATTTATAATTGTTAGCCAACAAGCCACTCTTCTCACAATCTTGCCTGATGTGATTTTCTGGGTCAAGAAAGGAACAGATAAATTCATAGGCTTTATGTAAAAATCTAAAGCCCTATATGTCTCTTTGTCCTAAACCTTAAATATTCTTTATTCACAATGGAAACACTCATAGGTCACTTTGGGATCCTCTTAGCTACTGAGATCAGTTTTTGTCAAGATAGGGATAATACCATGCATTACAAAAAAGGGAACAAAACCAAAAGTCTTAACCAACATAATCCAATTCCTTGATTTATCCTACAAAACAGAATCAGTGTATTTAAGAGTGACAAATAATTTGCTGTGTTGAATGTTATGTTCCTATTACCTTAAAAAAAATGCACTCAACTTTCATACTGCTTCACTCATCTGTACTTTCATATTTTAAACAATTCATATTTTTATTGGGCTAATTACTTTAGGCATATGCTTTCCTGAAATATGGATGTTTGCAGACTGGAAAATAATACATTTATTTAAAAGGGAAGGACAGACAATTCCGGTAATCTCAGCTTTTCCTAAATTATAAGAATTATCAAACTGAATCAATCTCTTTGGTGGCTTAAATACTGAAGATCTAATGATAATGAATTGTGTCCAAGTTCAGGTAAAACATAATTAATTTAGACTTTCTAAGATACTAACTGCCCTCTGAAAACCACCAGTCCCATAAAAACGTGAGTCAACATATGAAAGTATAATGATTTACCTGACCTTGATTTGTTATATGAACCAAAATACCTCCACATGGCCAGAATATGCACTATTAGATCACAACAGTAAGAAGGGCTCAAGTCATTCCAAAAAAGAAGAAATTAACAGTGTAAAGATAAATGATTTATACAAATTTTAACCTAATATCTTGACTTTGTTTTGAGACATGACTACCTTCAGAAAGTGAGAAAATTAAAAAACTTTAAATTCAATAGATGTGAACTGAGAGTGACACAAATTTTTACCTTCACTGCCACTAGCGATGAAGTCTTCATTATGGCCTCCAAAACATGAATGAATTGTATAAAACCCTTGTGTAACACCTTGATACTTTCTTACTAAAACTCTGTCTTGCAAGTCCCATAAATGAACTCCCTGCAGGTGAAAGAGAATATAGGTATTTATTTAGCCTCAACTCAAAAAAATTTAAAAAGTAATCTGTGAATATCTCTGTCTGATGGAACATTTTCATTTTCTATTAGCCAAAATGCCAAAGTTCTGATAAACTTATGGTTGATTCTGTATATTTAAGAAATGAATGCATGCAGTAAAATTCAGGGACAAGTAGAAATATTTGTCCTGAAAATTATATTAATAAACTTACCTGAGTTGCTACATTTAACAAAGCTAATCGGCCATTTTTTGAAATAGTAAAAGACATAATAGGATGATCTTCTTGTACTCTGTAACCAGAAAAAAAAAATTTATCAAAAGCAATGTAGTAAGAATCAAGATATTCAAATTATTAAATAGAAAGTATTCTAGTAATGCTACAGTTTTGCCTGCAATTGCTATTAACATATTTCAATGGAGAAAAAGAATTTGAGTTAATGATTACTATCATCTGACCATCAATCCATCAATCAAAAAAATCCATCAAACCCAAACCAAAAACAAAGTAAAAACTCTTCTTCTGAAAATCTAAGTCCCACCAAACATTTTAATAAAGATCAGATAACCATTGTTTAATGGAAACAAAAAATAGTTACATGTTTCTATCTGTAAGATCCTCGAAGTTATATCCCCGAATCCGCTGGTGTGTATCTGATGCCAGAACAGTCTTCCCGTCACTCAAGCACCAAAGGCATTGCACTCTCACCCCTTCCCAGGAGTCAAGGAGATTACCATCTAAATCCTGATCAGGAGAAAAGTACTATTAGTGCCACTGAACAGTGCCCAGAAATCAGAGAACCTAAAGCATCCCTTGCAACATCCTTCAGTAACAGGCTTGTTTTCTTGAGACTCATCTCAGCCTATTGTTCAGAAGTGTTTTTAATCATGACACTGAGTATAGGTCAAATCTTATTACGACATTAGATGGTGGTAGGGGGTGGATTCTGTAAACCTACTTCCCCTTCAATAATCTAATATGCATCAATAAATCAAATAGGGAGGCGGCTGTGGCTCAACTGATACAGTGTCCCCTTATACCATATAGGAGGTCCAGGGTTCAAATCCAGGGCCTCCTGACCCGTGTGGAGCTGGCCCACGTGCAGTGCTGATGCGCACAAGGAGTGTCATGCCACGCAGGGGTGTCCCCCACGTAGGGGAGCCCCGTGCGCAAGGAGTGTGCCCTGCAAGGAGAGCTGCACTGTGAGAAAAAAGCAGCCTGCCCAGGAGTGGCACCACACACATGGAGAACTGACACAGCAAGATGATGTAACAAAGAGAGACACAGATTCCCGGTGCCACTGACAAGAATGCAAGCAGACACAGAAGAACACACAGCAAATGGACACAGAGAGCAGACGGGAGGGAGGGGAGGGGGAAGAGGAGAGATAAATAAATAAAATATATAAATAATCTAAAAAAAAAAAAAGATTAAAAAAAATAAATACAAAGGAAGAAAGATTCCCTAATTTCCAAGTAAAAGTCTCACTTTTATTGGAAAATAATTCAAGCGTTACTTTAAAGTTCACTAAACTGGTATTTGTCCTATAATATTCAGAAGTTGTAATATGGAAAAGGGTTACTTAAAACATTAATTATAGCTTTAAACAGAACTTAGGAATCCACTATGACATTAAAAAAAAACTCCACTAAATTTGTAACATGTGCTACAAATCATAGCTCTTATACATTCGTTATCTCAGTGAAATATTTAAAGCCCTGAGAAGAATTACCAGCCCCATTTCACAGATGCAGGAACTTCCAAGTCCTGTATCCTAAGGTTTTAAACACTGTTTGAGACAGCAAAATCAGCAGAGCACAAGAATTTTCTTGTATCTGGGGAATTAAAAAATTCCTATAATTACAGTAAGATGAAATACTAGATTCCAGTTTCATGGCCAGCTCAAGAAAGAAATTAACTTTTTCTTAGGTGATCTCTAGCTACATATAAATGATTTGATGGGGTTTAATATCTCATTTAATTGAGTCTTTAAAAATAAATCTGAGAGTGCCTACTTGAACCATATTTCTGAGATCATGAGGTGTGGTATTCCATGTAGAATCTAGACAGAAAAGTAATGACACTGCATTTATATTATAATCCAGTTTGTTAGAAGACTTTGTTACTCATTTTTTAAAAAGTCATTCCAACAATCCAAGATAAACAGGGCAGGTACTGACCAAAAGATATTGCATATAAAAGCGGAAAAGTTCTCAGGCTGCACCCGTCAACACCTTAACTTCTCAAATATTTAAGACAAGTTACTCCTGAAATTGTTTTTTCATGCAAAAATTCAAAAGGCTAAAACATCAAAAGAAATTAAATACTAAATTTTTTTATTCCTATGAATTACAAACTTGTTTAGAAGAAAAAGGTTTAGTAAAATGATTTTTTACCAAACTCAAGGTCTATACTTTGTACACTTCAAATTGTAAAAAAAAAAAAAAAAAAAAAGAAATGTCTAAAAACTTGAATTTGTTCCTTAGTCATATTTCAGCTGTTCAGTATTCACATGTGGCTAGTGGCTACGCTACAGTTTTGAGATAGTGCAGCTGTAGACCATTTCTGTCATCACTGAAGTTATCATTGGATAGTACTTATCTAGGGATGGCAAAGTAGGTCTTCATATAGTATATAACAATTCAAGTGAATTCTGTATTTAAACAAAACTAAAGTTCCTTTTAAACAAGGAAATATTTGGAAAGGCACAATACTTACACACTGATAGAACTGTCCACGTTGACCCCCAGTAACAAAGCGTTTCCCATCTGGATTCCAAGCCACACTTGTTAAACTGTCTTCATGAGACTGGCTCATTTTCGTCCTTAGCTCTCCCGTCTGCAAAGAAATAAAAGCTTAGGATAAGACCTTCTGGATAGTCCCTAGAAGGAATGTGTAAAGAAAAAAAAAAAAGAATGGTAACTGGGATATCTGGTTAGTCTGTTATTCCTAATTGCAGAAATGAACTGTCTTAATTGGCTTTACAAAAAAAGATTATAGCACTCAGAAGAGAAATTAAGGACTTTAAGAAAAATGCAAGAGTTGAACAGGCAGAGGTGATGCAAATATTAGACAGGATAAGATAAATTCCAATAAAACTCATATCTTAAATCAATTACATTCATAATTGAAATTAACATGTAATTTTTCCCAAGCAAGATGATGAAAAGCCCAAGGCTATATATTCTGAGCGTCTACTTCTCAGTCTGTAGTTCATTATAAATTTTATTCTAAAATGCAGTAATAGCAATTTCTCAAAAACATTAATGGGTAGAAAAATAATAAACTAGGCTGAGGGTACAGGCAGTCTAAGTTATGCTAAATTTCATATTCAAGATGCTCAAAATGTAGTACGGAAGATGAGAAGAGAGAAATGAAAGTTATCTTTCTGGTAGAATTGTATTTCAATCAAGAGTAACAGAAAAAAAGGAACTCTGTACTGTCGAGCAGAATCATTCAAAAGCATTCTGAACTAAGCAATATTTAGTGCTATAATCCTCAGAAATCCTCCTGCTACATTTTCTAAGTTATTCAACTTAGAAGATAGACACATACCATTTAATCTAGTCTTGATTCCATTTGAATTAGACACAGGATCTGAGAAAAAGAGCTGCCCTTGGTATAATAAAAAGTACATGGGCATAATTTTCCTGTGAGAAATGGGTAATCAAAAGTAAAAATAAAAGAATGGAAAAAAAAAAGCATGATTAGGAAATGGGGTCAAGTAGAAAACTATCTAGTTTTCTCTTATACTGGGGGAAGAGGGGAGAGTTCAGCTATCTAAATCTTCACCCAAATTGTTAATTTCTCTCACCTATTTATACTTTTGGGGTGCCTGATATAGTAAAAAGCTAAAATAAAAATTTGTAAATACAAATATGCACATGCAACAGTTAATAGTCTTGGCATTTTCTATTTAAAAAAATGTTAAAAGTATGTTATCAAGGCAGAAATGGTCTTTTCTTCTGTTATGCAGAGTAGAGTAAATATATGAATATATTAAACTATTAGATTATTAGGAACCTACCTAAAAACACAAAGCAACTATTTGAAAACTGAGTAAAAGGTCATCCTTTGAGAATACGTCTAAGTATACAAAGTAATGCATAGTAAAGCAATGCTAGATAGAATATAGTTTAATTGTCCACAAATTTAAAATTGACTTAAAAGGAGCACACACAGGCACTATATATACTAGGAGAGTAACTCATTTTTATAGCATTAAGACTACACACACTTCCTCCCTTTGGGGGGTGGGGGTGGGTACATTTAATGGAAAAAAAGTTATTTTATCTTTTAGGTCAAATTTATTCCTAGCTCTATTTTACTGAAAGACAGCCATCTATTCTAGTCTACACCCTGCCACCCCCCAGAACCCAATCACAAATACAACCCATGAATCTTGAATGGAGTCTGGATTGATAAAAATGGCATAAAAGACATTTTGTGAACTGGGGATTTTTAATTATGAAATGAATATTAGACAATGTTAGAGATTACAGTTAATGTTCTTAGGTATGAGAATGATATCTGGTTATGTAAGACAATGCCATTTTTTAGGGGTAAAGTATTATGTTCGTAATTTACTCTCCAATGTTTTGAATATGGATATTAACATAAGTATGCATGCATGCATATTTCTATGTATACAATATAACAAAGTGTCAGTAATAACAATTGTTGAATCCAGGGTGGTGGGCAAATAAATCATCACTATACTAGTCTTTCAACTTAATATCTGAACATTTTCTTAATAAAAATAAAAGGCTGGGGTTGAAAAATGTAAGGAAATGACTAAGAAAATCTTATTATAACACTTAGAATTATGGCATACCATTTTCCAGGTACATGTTAGTATTCAGTCTGACTTGTATAAACACACTTATCCGAGTAATTTCTGTTGAGCTTTATCTTGACTCTGTTGGTAAAGTCAACTATTTTTTAAGTCCCTGGATTAGAAATCCTACCCATCAAGTTATACTTTCACATCCAACCATAGCCTGTATCCTTCTTTTGCCTAGGGATTAAAAACACTAAAAAACCCCTATCGAACTAGTTTACATAAGCTTTAAGAAAAACTTAAAATGTAAGACAGGATTTTTAAAAACATGGTCTGAAGATAATGTGAATTCGATGCTGAGTTTTTCTAAAATGGGACCATGAACAAAGTTCAAGTTTTCACTTAGAAATAGTAATAAACAGTAGCAAAAACCTTAATAATAAGTACTCAAAAAAACATTAAGGTTCACTAAACTAGATTGGAAGAAAATACTCCAATATTTTATCCAAAAGGACAGATACTGTATGACTGTGCAACTATGAACTAAATATATCGTGCGTAACATGTTGGATGAATCCATTTATATAAAATTTATTTAAAAAAATAAAAAATAAGGGGATGGCGCAATTAGTATTAGAATGTAACATTTGATCTGGTATCATTTTCACACTGAAAAGTTTCATGTACAATTAAATAAGAAACAAGTATAAAATCTTTTCTGAAGCACAAGGTATCACAGTAAATAGTACAAATTCCACAGAACGAAGCAAAACATTCCTGAAAATACACACTGCATATGTTTTCAGAAACTCTATTATCCTCAGTATAGTATTTATATTTATTAATCTGGACCCTTGGCTGGGTTCCACTTGAAGAGATATCTTGTATAAGATACACATTTCAGTAGCCTAGATTCAATGGTTCTGGTTCCACTGACCCACAAGAAGGAAGTCAGGATGAATGCATGCATTATGACTAAACCAAGGATGGAACTTGCTCACTTGTACATTCCACAGCCAAAGCTCAGAGCAGTCATCTGGGCCACAAGCAACGAGATAGTTGTCGTCCGGACTCCACGCAATGTATGACACACCATAGGCGTGTCCTTCCAATGTTTTAAGAAGTTTTAGCAGGTGTGTGTCCTAGGAAGGAAAAGAGAAAACTCAGTTAATTCCCATCCCTCCAGTCATTATTTTCTGGCACAAGAACCTAAATAGCTGCAAAGATATACTTTGTTAGTATAAATGAACCTGAGGAAATTTTCATACCAATTTTCTCCCCCAACTGAAGAGCTAAAGCTTGCTTCATAAAGAGTCATTCATGCTGAAACATATTAAGCATCTACGATACATAAAGCAATACACAAGACACATTTTGTGCTAGACAGAAATATAAAAGATGGCACAGAATTTGCCCTTAGGAAACTTTCTAGGGAACAGAGAACAGATGTGTATAACAAGAGCTACCTTTTATTTTTCAAATAGCTTATTGAGATGCAATTTATGTAACAAAAAGTTCATCCTTTAGTGTACAATTCAGTGGTTTTAGTATATTCAGTCATGCAACCATCACCACTATTTAATTTTATTAATAGAACATTTTACTCATTCCCAAAAGAAACCCTATATCCATAAGAAACGCTTTCCATTCCTCTTTCCCACAGTCCTTGGCGACCACAAATCTACTTTCTGTCTCTGTGATTATCCATTCTGGATATTTTCTGTAAGGGGAGTCATGGAATATGCAGCTTAGCATAGTATTTTTAAGGCCCTAAACTAAAATGGACAGGATTCAAAGTGGTCAGCTCAAATGTGACTGAACAGAGAAGACTGATAAGACAGAACATGGTGAGAAATGTTCAAAGAAAACCTCCAGATTTCTGGTTTAGGGGATGTGGATAATGTGTATAGGGAAGAGAGGAAGTAAATAAACATTTCAGGAGTGGGAATATTTGAGTCTAAAGACTTCTTGAGTCCAGTTTTGAGCCTGTGGGAAATTTGAATGGAGATGACCACTTAGAAATGGGTCTGGAAGTAGCCTGATATAATTAGATTGGGAATTTTCCCCCCAGAAACGTCACTGAGGAATGGATTGCATTTACCTTACTTTTTTTCTGCATGGGGCCCTAAGTCCATATTCATAAAACTAGTCTAATGTTAATTGTTTTGACAAAATCGAATACTTAACAATGCTACTACCTCTGAATTTTCTTCAGGGAGGCGGTGATAAATAGGCATGGGGTATTTGCATCACATCAGTAGTATACCTAGGTCAAAGTGGCTTGCATAATTTAATAAGCAGGTCAAGACATCTTTCTGGGGAAGCGGACTTGGCCCAGTGGTTAGGGCGTCCACCTACCATATAGGAGGTCCGCAGTTCAAACCCTGGGCTTCCTTGACCCATGTGGAGCTGGCCCATGCGCAGTGCTGATGCGTGCAAGGAGTGCCCTGCCATGCAGGGGTGTCCCCATGTAGGGGAGCCCCACGTATAAGGAGTGTGCCCCATAAGGAGAACCGCCCAGGGCGAAAGAAAGTGCAGCCTGCCCAGGAATGGTGCCACATACACGGAGAGCTGACACAACAAGATGACGCAACAAAAGGAAACACAGATCCCAGGTGCTGTTGATAAGGATAGAAGCAGTCACAGAGGAACACACAGCGAATGGACACAGAGAAAAGACAACGGGGGAGTTGGGGGAGGAAGGGGAGAGAAAAAATAAAAATAAATCTTAAAAAAAAAAAAAAAAAAAAGAGACATCTCTCTGACTTGCTCAAAATCTTCCAGGAACAAACTTTTCATTCATAGTAGCGTTCCAGCTCTACACGAAGACTTTCTTCTAAACCAAAGACAAACTCCTTTAGGAGTGCTTAACTCAAAAACCAATTGTGTAATATACATTAATACAAAGATATAATCCAATAAAAGACAAGTTGGAAAAAAATGAGAATATTATTACTATATCTTTGGAAGTAAGATGCCTTTTTCCTAACTAACCTATTTAAAACGGAAATGCCATGTTCAGGAAATCCATGATTTCACTTTGATTTTTAGGGAAGAATAGGTAAAATTCATTTTTTGGGCAAAGGTGTGAAAAACTTAAAAAAGTAGGCACTGGAATCACATCAATTCAAATCTTCAGGTTCCGTCTGTATTAGCTACCCATTTAAAAAAAATACATACAAAACATATTTAAGAAGAGTTTATCAAATACTAGTACACCAAAAGAAGAGTCCTAGAAAACTCACTGTATAGCACAGCTATCTAAAAATTATACTCTCTAAAACCCTCTGTATCTTAGATTTGAATGCCAGCATTAACTACATTTCCCAAGCTAACCTGGCCTCAAAAACCCTTTCTATGTAACACATATTAACATTAACATTCTACATGCCTATATTCTGAAAAACACACCCTGAGAAACATGGGCATAAATTCCTTAGCAAAGTATTACAAGATCTTCCTTCACCTGGCTCTATTTTCTTTAACCTCAGCTCTTAGAACTCTTTCCCCAAGCCACCACAAATGCCAAGGCACTTTTATTTTACCCAAGCATCACTCTTAGCTAGTTTTGCCTTAACAAATCCCTTGCTTCCCCCCAAAGACTTATTTTCCCTACGTTCCCTTAGCTCTGCAGCTCCAGTTAGATCTCTTTTATGAGCTTCTGAGGAACTCATTATAGCACAAATATGTTATATTGTCATGTTCTCAGTAAGTCTCTCCCTAGCAAAAGGCCTGGCACATAACAGGTGCTCAATAAATACTTGCTAAATGAAGGGACTCTTAAATATTGTCGTCAAAAAAACAAAACAAACAAAAAACAACCTTAATGTATTTTGATGCTGTTGCTTTCTTTTTCATGTACTTTAATGGCTTGCAAATTATTGCTGAATGAGATTAGAACTTCTCAGCACAGTATTCAAAGGCCATGATTTGATCCCAAACTCTTTCTCCACTACTTTCCATTCTGCGCATACTCATCATACTCTCTTACTCCAGGTGAGAGGGGGAAGGGCAAGGCAAGGAAGCTCCCTCTCTTCCAAAGTCTTTTCTCTATCTCCACTTGTTCTATGCATAGCAAGGCTCCAATGCTGCCTCTTCAACGAGGTACTCCTAAACTGTGAAGCTCCTTTGTGCTTTCTCGTTCTACTTTATTTACATACACTATTGATACTTACAATAATACTGTGCTTTTATTCTCTTTCTAATCCATACATTCCTTTAGCAGGGATATTTAACCTGAGATATACAGGAAGGGATCCATGGATAGAATCAGGGGTCCATGAAATTAAACGGGAAAAAGGTACATCTTTATTTTCACTTACCACAGCCTGAAATTCAGTATTTCCTTCAATCTGGAATGTAGGCAATTAACCACAGTAGTAGTATTAGCAGTATCTGTCACTCTTATCAATAAAAATCTCAAATATTTTCACATATTAGAGTTGTTGCAGCTATCTCAACATATCGTTTTATGATCATACTTCAAAATTCTGGTAGTTGTTAGATCTGCTGCTAGAACTTGTTATTTAATGTGTTAGTAAAGAAGCAATGTATTATACCTGTTTTTGTATTATTTTGAGAACTATATTTCAATATAATTGGCCTTCCTATGTGTTTTGGCATATGCATTTAAATACATTATTCTGAAGAGTCCATAATTTTGCCAGAGGGCCAAAAGAGTACACTGTTAAAAGAACCTCTACTTTAAGGCAAAGAAATGTATCTTAGCATTCATCTATACAAATATATTTATACAGTAAATAAATTCTGCCATTTACATCTATGAGAGCCTGGTATTTATCTTCTGTTTTCTAATTTGAAAATAGGAGATATTACTATCTCAAGATTAGTCAGAGGATTAAATTAGATCATGAACATGCAGATTTAGCATAATCACATTCAACAATTTAGATAATATTAACTTACTTATATTATCAAGAAAACAGAGAAAGAGGTAAGATATGACAATGATGACAAAAATGCTCTTGGAAAAGAATACTAATTTTATATATGTACACGTTAAAAAATATATCTGATGAATTAGATTAAAAAATCACCTCATTCTGCAATCGAAATATTCATACTGGAGTACATACCGGATCAACTTGCCATATGATAACTGTTGTATCTTTCGATCCTGTTGCTAGTTTAGTGCCATCGTTAGAGAATTTACAGAACCACACTTCATTACAATGCTCCGTAAGTATCTGCTGAGTATAACATGGGAACTGCCTCCTAAAACAAAGAAGTCCACTCATAAATAAGAATTCTCTTTTAAGCAGATGATAAAACTTTAGATATTACTAACTTTAAAATAAGATAAAATGCATTCGGTAAATGAAAAATAAAATAAAACATTAGATACTATCTAAAATTTGCTTCGACTTAAAATTTATTCCCATTAAAAATTATGCTAAAACCCTCTATAAACTGGCTGGCATCAGGTTGTTCTAAAGGGAATAATGTAATATTTTCTTTTACATAAAATCCAGTTAAACCTCTCTTTATTAGAATAGTAACTTAGTGCAACAAAAGAGAATGGACCCTGAAGTCAGGGGTCTGAATTCCCACTCAGGGACACACATAATGTCTCTGGCAAGACATTCAACTCCTTTGAGCCTCAGTTCCATGATCCACAAATAAGGTTAATATCTACCTAAAAGGGTTCTTGTAAGGAGTAGAAATCTGTGTAAAATTCCTGTAATATCATAGACATTCAAATAGTGATTTCTAACATTACTGTGGGGGGAGCATAGGAGAAGTGAAACATATGGCAGGGGCTGTAGTGGTTAAGTGTACAGTCTGATAAACTTAGGTTCAAATCCTGATCAGCCATTTACCAGCTCTGATTCTGGAGAAGTTATTTAACCTGCCTAAATCTCAATTTCTCCAACCATAAAATAAAGATAATGGTACTTATGTTAACAGAATTCTTTACACAAGAATGAAATAAGAGGATAAGGTAATGAATGTACAACATTTAGAAAGAGTCTGACACTCAGATAGTATCTCATAAATGGCAGGTATTATTACATGATTTATTATCTTACCAAGTTAAAGAGGAAAAACGGTTACTGAAAAAATGACAACTCTCATGAAGAACTCATTTTTAAAAACCATCTGTCCTTTTCTGATCTCTCCATCAGTGCTATCCAGTAGAAACGTGTGATGGTGGAAATGTTATCTACCTGTGCTGCCCAATATGGCAGCCACTAGACACAGGAGCGCTCGAAATGAAAAACTAGTGAAACCAAACCACTTGATTTTTAAATTAAATTTGAATTACTTTACATTTCAATGTAAATGGCCACGTGGTAGTGGCTACTGCGCTGGACAGTATAGCTCTGTATTATAAATTATCTCTTCTAAACAACAAGTTGTTTAAACAGTAATGGATGAACTTTCAGGCCTGCCTTGGAAAATGGACTGCCCTACTTTTCTCCCTCAACCAATGTGCAATTAAAAAATACATTTTGTCAATTCATCATCTGATAGGTAATGTATACTTAAATAATCAAATAAGCATTCTTTATTTGGCACACACAGCAACCTACCTTAGCAGTTGGTAATTTGAAGACTGCTTTAAATGTTCAGATTGTTTAACTATAAATTGCTTTACTACTACTCTTTATCTGGAATTAAGGTACAATCAATACTAGTTGATAATGATTAAGTACTTACAAGGTGACAAGAACTGTGCTATTAAACACATATAGTATCACTAATTTTCAAAACAGAAATCTTACCCCCATTTTTACGATGAAAAAAACTTGGGCTCAAAGACAGTAAATAACTTATCAGATGTCACAAAACTGGTAACTGAACTAGGATTTCAAACTACAGCTGACTCCAAGGCCAGTTTTCTTTCCAAACGTCAGTTTTCAAATCTCAAGTTTCAAGGTAAACATCAAATTTCCAAAAGAAAAAGTAATGCCATTATTTCAATGAGAAACACTTTATATGTAGCATAAAATACACAATAATTCCACTGGTTAAAGTTTATCATTAATGAAAAGATGTATTTAAAATTAATGGATAGCAAAATCTCCCTAAGGAAAACCTGATTGTACAAAAAAATTCTAAGGCACAAATTATCAAATCTATTGACAATAGTTACTTGTACCTATATATAACTGAAGTGGTTAAATTGTCATTATATTTATCAGAAGACATCTTTTTAAAGACTCATAAAACAATCAATCCCTGGTTTATTAAAAGTCTATTTTTAGATTATACCTGTGATAAATTTACATGTCTTTGCTTTTAAAGAAATTTAAAATGGCATTAAAAATACTGGTACCTTCCTAAATAAAACACATTATTTTAATCAAACTGAATCTTTAAAATGTGAGTTTTTATAAGTATTTTATAATAATCCTTTACTAAAAAATTAATACTTATTAAAAGTTCCTGGTGGATATGACTCAAGTAGTTGAGCACCCGCCTCCCACATGGGAGGTCCCAGGTTTGGCTCCCAGTGCTTCCTAAAGGAAAACAACAAGCAAAATACCCCCCAAAAAAACAAACACCCCCCCCCAATAAACCCCAACAAACAATGGGCAGACAACAAGCAAAAACAAGCAAACAACTAGCAAACAGATGAGGGAACCAAGTCGGGGGGAAAAAAATAAAGCTGCTATAAACATTAACAACAAGAAAGTTCCTTGTGTTCCATCTTTCCATTGGCTACTGGCAAACAAACTGCACAAAATTATTAAAAAAAAAAACACTTCAGTTCCTTACCTGTAATATTTAATTAAAAATGTATACCCTAATTGTGAAAAATATAAAACGTATACAATCTAAAGAAATTCTTAAGTGATCTGTATTTTTAAAAGTCAAGTCATAGTTATTCTTAATCAAGTCTCTATTCTCGAGAGAAAAGCTGGTAATTAGATTTCATGCCAAGATCTAATTGCTGAAAATACAGTTTTTCTAGTTTCAATGCTAAAATACAGTTTCTAAAAGGGAATAAGGCAGATAATGAAAAGTTATTAGCTAACGTTTTGAAGACTTGCATGTAGATGATGGTGAATACTAGGAATTAACAATCAAATTCAGATTCTATTTTCCAAGTTCAGCAATGAAGGACATTACAGCTCACTCTCAAGACTGGTGATTCTGACTTGGTGCTTGACATCCCACTGTCAGTGTTTTTAAACCGTATCTTCAAAAAAATAGATAGATAGATAGCTAGATAATAAATACATGCATCTCCAGAGTTAATGTCAAGGTTGACTCCTGATTTTCCAGCTTGGGGAAACTGGGTAGATGGTAGCCTTTCACTGACATCGGGAATTCAAGAGGAAAAGCAGACTTTGCATGGACAGGTGTTGAGGGAAAGATCATCTATTTTGGACGTGCTTAGTTTAAGGTACTTGAGAACAACATCCAAGTTGTTGTATGAAGTTCTAGGGCAAGGGAGATACATTCTGTCACTCTAGACCAGATTTAGGTACCATGAGAAGCAAGGGAGTATGGCCTAAGGAGGGAAGGAGGAGGGAAGAAGCACAGTCTAGCTGCACACATATTTAAGGGACAGACAAAGAGGAGGAGCCTAAGTAACAGCCAGGAGTAAAACCAAGAGCCTGGCGTGTATCTGAAGTCAGAAAAGTTTCAAGGCAGAATAGTCAAATGCTATAAAAAAGGTCAAGATACAGGCTAGAAAGTGTCCATTGGATTTAACAATAAAATTGTTCTCACCAACACCGGCAACAGTTTTGGTGTTGTTAGCTATACAAGCTGTAAGATTAAAGAAAGTTAAGAATTAAGAGGAAGTAAGGAGGGGAAACGGACTTTGGCCCGGTGGTTAGGGCGTCCGTCTACCACATGGGAGGTCCGCGGTCCAAACCCCGGGCCTCCTTGACCCGTGTGCAGCTGGCCCATGCGCAGTGCTGATGCGCGCAAGGAGTGCCGTGCCACACAGGGGTGTCCCCCGCGTAGGGGAGCCCCACGCGCAAGGAGTGCACCCATAAGGAGAGCCGCCCAGCGCGAAGGAGGGAGCAGCCTGCCGAGGAATGGCGCCGCCCACACTTCCTGTGCCTGTGCTGCTGACAACAAAAGAAGCGGACAGAGAAACAAGACGCAGCAAAAAGACACAGAAAACAGACAACCGGGGGAGGGGAGGGGAATTAAACAAATAAAAATAAATCTTTAAAAAAAAAAAAAAGAGGAAGTAAGGAGAAGCAGATGCGGTTTAAGTAGCTGGATGCCCGCCTAGCACATGGGAGGTCCTAGGTTTGGTTGCTGGTATCTCCTAAAGAAGATGAATGAGTCAGTGAGCTGATGCAGCAAGTTGATGCAACAAGTTGATGCAATGAGGAAACAATGAGAGACACAACAAGCAGGAGTGGAGATGGCTCAAGCAAATGGATGCCTCTCTCCTACATGGAGGTCCTGGGTTCGGTTATGAGTGCCTCCTAAAAACAAGACAAGCAGACAGAAAGCACTCAATGAACAGACACAGAGAGCAAACAGTGAGTGCAAACAATGAGGGGGCTGCAGGAGAAATAAAGAAAGTAAATCTAAGAAAACATAAGAGGAAGTAAAGGTGTAGATATTACGAATGTACAGTAGGCAGAGTTTTCTGTAAGTTGATTCTAAAATGAAGGAAGACAGTGGTAAGTAGGAGGAGCATCATGACGGGTTTTTAGTTTTTAAAGATCAGAGAACACCTTCTAACTAACGGTCATCATTCAGTGTCAGATGTACTGGTGTAAAAGGTAAGGCACTTAGGAAGAACGCAGGCCACATTTCCATAGATTTCAGTTTCCAAACGGGAAGGCAGGCCAGCTCTCAACCTACTGACTGCTCTTGAACCACGTCACCACCTTCCATGTATTTCGCCAGCAATATATTTATGGACCAAAAAAAGGTTGGGGTATGTAACTGCCTGACGTTTAACACTGTTCTCAGATTTCCTAATGGGCCTATGAAATAGGAAACTATATGGCCTTTTAATTCTACAGCTCCTCCTACCTCTAATAAATTTAAATGAAAAGACTAAAAATTCTCATGTGCAAGTCACAGAACGGTGTTAACGCACAAAGGCTGAAAGATCAAAAGGTCCGACAAAAGCACTTGGAAAGGGTTGAGGGATACAATACTTTTAGGGATGTTAAGGCCAATAGTCCAAATAATTACTTTTATTGACATTTGGGAGGATGAGATGAAAACCCAATTATGCACACCTAAAATACTTATTTTAAATCACAGTGCAGATGTACAAAATTTTTATGGTTACTCAAAGTTCCTCATTTTTCCAAAGCCTCCGCACTAACACTTTGTCTTCCACACTGAAGTATACACTTGTCCTTCCCATTCATGCTACTTCATTCATTCTTTGATGATCTTTGGCAAGAGAAACTGAGCATGTGCACGGCAGATGTTCCCCTTTGTGTTTAGTTCACAAGACCCAAATCATTTCCTTCCCAAAGTATGAGAATTTTCCCAGTTTGATTTTTCAGTAACTTAGAAATGAAATCTCTGCTTTAATTTTGCAGATTAAAATAGACATTTTTACTCAAAATATTCCTAAAATCCAAAAAGACTGAAATTTTTTTTTACAAATGAAATGATGTATATGGATAAGTATAACAACAAAATCCAAACTAGAAAAGTAGGATCTGTTATTCTATTTTAGTTCAGAATCTATCTTCTGATAAAGAACAAAGTTTCATGATGGATAAAAACAATTCCATGATCTTTATGGACAGAAGATAATTTGAGACATAGTTAAAATAGCTATAATGTCCACAGAAAGACTCAATAAGTGATTTCTGGCATGCAAGGACAGTAAACACTTGCATCACTGGCATTCCAACACAATATCACTTTACAAGTCTTCTAAAAAAATTATTACACAAAATGACTTAACCAAATCCATAGACAAGAGAAGGAAATACAAGCTTTCTAGCTTTCGTTCGCAAGGTGTGTTTACTACATAAACATACATACATTTCTTTTAATTTTCATCTTTAGCAGTTCTAGGTTTACTTGTGAACAAACGCTAAAATTAGACAAATTATTTTCCAATTACAGGAGAAAACTCTAAAAAAGAAAATATTTTAATAAAGTTCTTAATTGAGTCCATAAAATGTTAGCCTTTTTCAGAGAGTAAGAAGTTTTTTCTTACCTACTGCAAACATGATCTATAAGCAGAGACACAGAATCTAGATTATTATCAAGTTTGGTGTTGTGATAGAGGCACCGATCCCTTTGCAGTTCCACAGCCTGCCGCAGGAGAGTCTGTAAACGCCGTGGGGGAAGCATCACTGATGGTGGTAAATAGGCTTTAATAAAGACATTTAAAAAAAAAGAAAAAACAAAATAAAAATCTTTTAAAAAACTGTAAACTTTTATTTAAGACATTTTCTCACCTTCTATTGCTTGCCTCTATGCCAATAATATTGTGTCTCTTAAACACAGAAATTCTGGGTGATGTAATATAATGTGTGATCTATATGAATATTTGTCGTTAGCTATAGCTACATTGTCACATTGCCACTAGAATGGGATATAACTAATTTTTGTATGGGATTGACTAAAAAAAGAGAAAGAGAAGAAAAAATAATCTAAAGATGATTGTATATTAAAGAAGAATTAATCATCACTAAAGTATAAGAAAAACCTTCACTTAAGGAAGGGTAAACGAAAATGGTGGAACACGTCAAGGTCCAGCTCTAGACTCCTTCAAATTGCTTCTAATGCAAAGAAAACTGAAAATTCAGGGAATCAGTGTTGTTTCGATAACGTATCAGTCTAATTCTTACATCTCTCCAACCACCTGGTTTCATGATTTTTTCCAATTTTTAGGATCCCTACTTTCACCTCAATATAAAAACTGTAGAATAATGTCATCTGAAAGGAGAGGGAGAGTTTTTTTAAAATATAAAGATGTGGCAAAAATTAAACCTCTAATTAGGAAGCTATATATTTTGGGGGAAAGTAAAACAATTTATTTAAAAATATCTGTGTCTTACTATAGAAATCAACAAAATATTTAAAACACTTTTCACTTAAAGCTGTGGTTTATATAGTTTTTTCACTCTAACCACAGCTTTTCTCCCTCCACACAAAATCTCACATGGAGGACCACTGCATAAAACAAAAGAAGAACTGCTCTGGGACCAGCGCACTCTCCGACTCCTGAAACTTAGCTTCAGAACTCTAGGGCAGAGTTTGGGAACCTTTAGTTTAAAGGGCTTCTTAAAGGACTCCCCCTCCTTTCCCACTGTTAACAACTCAATACAAGTATGTTTCGATAGGAGTCTTCCTAATCCATTCCTAACATCTACTTCTAATCTAAGAGAAAGCACAGAAACGGATTCTTACTCTGAAGCTTGTCTAGCAGTTTGGACCGGGAAGCTGTCCCTTTGCCTTCCCATTCTGCTTTTGCACGGAGGTCTTCTGCATGGCTACACATCAGATACCTAAAAACACACCAGAGAAGCGACAAATATCAAACTCTTCTTTGGAGTAAACATAACTGCAGCATACTGATTGTATTTTGGGTATCTAGATCTTACTAAGAAATGAAACTTCTACAGTGGACCCAATTCATTAGTTCAACCTGGCACTTGGATATAACTAATAAAATGGAATGTAATAATAGCCAACACGTATCATTATAGGAGTTATATTATACCATATTAATAATATATATTCTTACATTATTGTTTATATTGTTATAGCTATTGTAGCTCTTATTGTGTGTCAGGCTCAGCACTTAACATTTTACTTCATTACATAACAACTCTTTATGAAATCAGCACTATTATTATTATTCAATTTTTATAAATAAGGAACAAAACAAAGAAAACCTAAGTAATTTGTCTAAGGTTACACATCAAGAGACAAAGCAAAGTTATTTACCCAGGCATTCTAACTCGAGAACCTGCTCTTACCTACTATGCTAATTAAACTGCTTGTTTTAAGAGTGAAACAATAAAACCTCCAAAAACCTTCAAAAATACTTATATAAAGTTAAATAAAAACAATATACCTTCATGAATTTATCATAAATGTCAGTCAAAAAATGGTATAATTGGATAATCATACTTGTGTCATTCTGTGAAAGGTACTGAGATTCCAAAGCACAAAATTTGGGAACTGCTTTATTATTATTAGGTAAAAAAAGTCATTATTCAAACATGGGAATTAGGCCTGGTAAATAATTTTCCTGTTATTTTGGTAACTTAGACAAATCTGTTTTCACTTGTAAAAAGCATACTAAACAGGGTAGCAAGTATTAAACGAGACGAAGTACGTGAGGGACCTGGTCTGCTGTATGGTACACAGCAGAGCTTGAAAAATGACCGCCTAAGAAACCTCTCGTTTAACCTGAGTACCACCCTTCCTTTTTCAACAGAATAAAGCTTATTTCACTTGGAGTCTAAGGGGCTTAAAAGCCTTTTATCCAATAGTAGAACTTCTCATTCTCTTGCTGTTTAGTAAATAAACAGTGCCTGAACTGATGAGAATTTCTTCTTTTTTAAAAGTTATGAGTAATTAGACTTAAAACGCCCTATACAAAGTTTGATATTGTGAAAATTTGGTTTTCAAAATAACTTTTTGGGAACAAAATTTATTATCAATAATTATATGGAAAAATTGGTACTTTTAAAATTTTGCAAAAGAGTGTCACAACAACTTCTAGGTCCTTTTGAAAACACACATTAAGCCTCAAGGTTTCAAATGATAACTGCTTATGGAAAGCCACATGATATAAGTGGATTGAAAGTAAGAAACCCTGGCTTCTGATCCAGGCTCCACATCTATTTTGTTGTCTCTGAGCCATTTCCCTTACATGAAAAATTAAGGGGATAAAGTTGATGCTGAAGTTCATTTTGAAATAAAGGCTATAATGACAAACTATATGTTCAGTACAATACTGTGGATATAATCAATACCCCAGAACCATATACTTTAAAGTGGTTAAAATGGGAAATTTTATGTTAAAACTGCAACAAAAAACCATAGAACTGAACAACGAAGAGTGCGCACTAATGTAAACCATGGGTTTATCAATTGTAACCAATATAGCACACTAATGTTAAATGTAAATAATAGGGAAACTGCATGTTTTTTTGGTGGGGCATGATATATAGGAACTATATATTTCCTGTGTAATTTTTCTATAAATCTTAGTTCTAAAAAAAATTAAGTAAACAGGGAAAAAATGTATGTGTCCTGTTACCAGCAGGATAAAATATTTCATCATGTGAATAATATTTGAGTGATAAAGCAGCAGACACCTTATGAAAAAGGTCACCAGAACAAGGTAATTTGTTAACTACAATATTAAAATATCCAGCCGAATGGACTATTTCAAGATTTGGTGGTAGATAAAGACCAATGACTTTGGAATCAGTCAAAGCAGGATTTGAATCTCAGCTCTGATTTATTAGTTAAATCTTGGGCTAGTTAATTTTTTTAAGGCTTGGTTTCCATATCTGCAAAGTGAATTCATCATTTTGTAATCTGAAAATTCATTATGTGTCGGATTTTCTTCCTGATGTTGGAGCTATATCATATAAATGCTACAGAAAATTAGAACTGAAAAATAGAGTAATGTAATACAGAATGGGTGGTCTGAGAAGACCTGGGACCTAAGCAACTAGATGCAAAACTGGGGGAAGAACATTCAAAATACAAGGAACAGATGACACAAATGCTTTGAGGCCTGGCAAGTTAAGGAATAGAAAGAACAGTGTCACTTATGAGTAACGAATAAAGGAAAAGACAAAAAATAGGAACTCTGTGGGCCTATGTAGAGAGTCTGGATTTTTTAAGTATGCTAGAAAGTCAGTGGAAGGTTTTAAGGGAGTAAATGATTTATGATTTTGTATTATGTGTTTTTCTGGCTGCTGTACAAAATATGCATTGTTGAGGGAGCAAAAGCTGAAGGTAGTGAGAGCAATTAGGAGGCTACTATGATAGGAGAGAGTCCGAGGTTAACTAGAATGGAAATTGTGGAGAGGAGAGAAATGGATAAATTTGTATGTTTTGGAGTTAGGCCAATACCTGTCAAAGTTAAAAGATAAAGAAAAAACTAGGATGAGGTTTAAGTTTTTGGTTTGAGCAACTAGGTAAAGGTGTTGCCCATTTACTGAAACAAGAAAGACATGTCTATGGGGGTAGGAGGGACTGAAGGTACAACTGGAATCAAGAATTTTGTTGGGAGCAGATATAGCTCAAGTGGTTAAGCATCTGCTTCCTATGTATGAGGTCCTGGGTTTGATCTCCGGTACCTCCTAAAGCCAAACCAAAACAAACAAACAAGAATTTTGTTTTGAAAATATTAATTTGAGAAGCCTATTAGACACCCAAGTGAAGACTGTCAGGCTATTAAATATACACATACACTCCCCCTCAGATGGTAGGGTGAATCTGGGAACCCCTGGAATTCAGATGGTACGAAAGGCATGGTATAGAATGAGATAACCTAGAAAGAGTATGTAGATAGAGCACAGAAGGGAGGCCCAGGACCAAACAGGGATATTCTAAGATTTAAGGACTGAAGTGAGGATAAAAAGAAACTGTGTTTATGAAATGCTTAGCAAATGACCTGGTAAACAAGTGTTCATTAAAAGTTGGAAATCACATTGTTTATTGTGATCCATGTCAATGGGGTTTTTATAGAAGATTATGAAATGCCATATCCCTGGCAATATATATTTCTTCTCCTTTGCACCCATTTGATATACCTCTACCACCTCCATGGAAAGCTTTGGAGGATGACAAAAATAGCCTGGAACACATATAAGTGAATCTACCCAGACAAATAATACCTAAGAATTCAGTGACATTCAAATATTTGTATCTTGGAACAATGTTAAAGACATACAACTTCGGAAGGTAACCCTTATAAAAACAGCAGCCACTTTACCACCTGGAGCCTAAGAAATACGCCTCCTTACCCACTAAGAACATGAATGCGCTCTGTATTGTATTTCAGGGGCGTCAGTTCACAGCGTAGAACCTGAAGTGCCTCCAGGACCTTGCCATCCTCCAGGTATTCCAGGTACTTCTGCTGCAGCAGCAAAAACTTCATCCTCTGACATGACAGAAAGCAGCAGTCAGGGGAAAAAGTTGATGGAAGTTTCAGAAAATGTTTGTGCCTAAACAGAACAGTAGAAACCATTCTACTATGCCCTTTGAAAATAACTTTCATAAAGCTTCAAGATGATTCAAAATATTTTGGTTTAATAGAGTCATAGTAAATTATGTGACTTAATTCCACATCTTAATAAAACTCGAGTTTGAAGAGTCCCAAATCAGACAATATCATTAGTGATAAAGGAATAAACACAGGGAAAAATTGTGACCTCAAAACATTCATCTAGAACGTTATTTCTTGCATGAAAATTTAGAACTATTTCAATTTTTCTCAATTTGCTTTTTAAAAATCTAACTTTTATAATGGGGCATGGGGGATATTATGCAACAAGTTTTGAAAATCTAGAAGAAACACCAGTTAATGGGGGGAATTACTTAAAAGCCTCAATGTAAGAAGGACTAAGTAGACCAGAAAGCAGAACCTGAGTCACTGGGTAAAGGTCACAATGTGTCGGTCAGTTTTTGTTTTATCAGAAGTAAGTAGAACTGTCCAACAAATGGACTAGAGATTGGTTTGTCAAGTATTGAGTTCTCGATAACAAAAGTGGACGAGCATAAGATTTCCATCTCTCTAAGATGCTATAAAGGAATGCCTACATTAGAAGGTGGAACTTACAGATTTTTAAAAAGATGCAGTATTTATCTGTAATAGTCTGTTCACTGATGCATTTAATCATGAAGCACAATTATCATCAACTCTTTTTCCCCAAAAGGATAAGCCATTTCCCACTTATTGTGAAGCACTTTCATATTTAGTTTATTTTTCTGAAATGTTTGCTTTTAATACTTTTTAATGTTACTCTATTGTTTTACTTTTAACTTGAAAGTGATCATCACAATCACAATATTTGAGATGGGATAAAAATAGTTTATAACTATCAAGTTTGAATTTCTTTTAAACCTTAAACCTAATAATTAAGGACCACTGCATGGAGGGACCCTTTTCATTATATTCGCTACTTGTGGTGCTTGAGCAAGCCAACTGATGAAAACTTTTTTTAAACTACTTTTCGAAAGTAAGTAGCAGATGTTAGTCATTTTTAGAGACTCCAAAGAATAGTAGTGGTAAAGACCCCAAAATCATGAAAACGCTATCATTTGAGTTTTATTTTACTTCTACAGTAAAATGCTTACTTTAAAACAGATTTAAAAATACTGCCATGAACAGGTGTGAAGAAATTACTATTTACTGAATTAAGAGTATAATGAACTGCTCTACAGGATTTTCTGGATAAGGAGTAGTTAGAAGAGAAGCACAAACTATCAGCTTATGAAAATAAAAATAGTTTCTAGAGAAAATAAATAAAAATAAGCCCTCCAAGTTAGGCATATATTTAAACATATCCTTCATAAGATACACTGCTTACATCTGGTAATAATTTAATCTTAAATCTAACAGCTAAAGACCAATAACAGAAAAGTTTTCAAACTATGAGAGAAGTTCCTGTAACTAGAAAAACTACACTTACCAAAATTTACACACAAAGTTAGATTGACTAAAGAAAGTTTCAGAAATAGATTATCAAGATGCCCTGAATACTGCTATATAAGTAGCCTGAAGTTAACTTTTCTGTGTCAAACAAAAAAATAACTTGAAATCCATCAGGTGGAAAAAAATAAACAAACTAAAAACCAAAAGGTTAAACACAACAGAAAACATCTAAAATCTAAGGATTTTACATTTAAATTAAAGTTATTCCAGACATTCTCACCATTTTATCTTCTGAAAACAAAAAAAAAAACCAAAAAAACAGAAATAGAAAACTTCAGTTCTTTGTGAAATGAAGAGCTCATATAGTTCCATTTATCAATATACTGCTAAAAGTTTCCTTTTACAGCGTATTTTTGATTCAAGCTTGAGAATAATATTTATTGCAGAACTTTTAAATTTAAATGCCACATGGAACTGGCCAGCATACGTATTTAATTTCTTCACTAAATTTTTTTAGCAATTGGGAATTTTTTAAAATTCAGGGCAAGTTTTTTTGTGTCAATCATTAGGTCCTCGCCCACGTTCCAATGTGTGTAGGGACAGTGCCTCAAACGCTTCTTTCCCCTTATTTTCCCACCAAGACCTTTAATGGAATATGTTACTGTACTTCTATGGGTCAGAGGTGGAGCATGAGAAGATGACGGCAGGGTTAAACTTGACAAAAGCCAATATAGACACATTTTTCTATATATACAGGGAATGCTACAAAAGCAGGGCAAGAGTATTTCTCGATAAGTCATTTTATCCAGATTAAGACAAAGAATATCCTCAAACAGATATGAAATCCTGGTATTGTGCCTGGCAATGAACATGCTGCTGGCCAAACACAGCTAGAGATTTCGTTGAGAGAACATGTTTATTCTCCTAAAAGTCAGTTCCGTAAATCAAGGTATGTGATACATTATGGATGGGGAATAAAACTATATTTTACCCCTTAATATTTAGAGCACAAAAATGTAAACATAATTTTAAGAAAATAAAAACCTTTAAATACATAAATGATGCTAATTATTTACTGAAAAAATTAAAAAAAAATAAGGCAAACTTCAATTTTGCTGGTAGGGACAGGACTCTACGAATGGTTATTTTGTAAAGGATGATGAGCTTGAAGATGATGATGATTAAGAAGAAACTCTTTCATCTTTCTCCAGCATCTAATTAGACCCATCTAAGGGATTATTTCTGATCTCTGATGCTTTTTTGGCATCTATGAGTCCAGCAATATTTCCTTCTCTCTTCTACTATCCAATAAAAACTTGAAATTGGTAAGTGACAAGGATAGCTTCAAAGGCTGTTTTACACTATAAATCCTGCTGTTGACCCCCACTGGCCCAATACTTGGATTGCTTTATCCTTTACTTCCACATTATAAGACTGAACTTAAAAAGTGAGAGAAAAATGCAGAAGTGATGATACCCAGCAAGTCTTGTTTTTGAGGAAAGCCTCCTAGATAACTTAGTGGTGCTTCTGACTAACTCGGGCATAGAATAAAATTACAATGAAGTTATATCAACCAAATCCTGACTCAGAAAGGGAAAATTATATTTAAAACATGGCTCTCAAAACTCATCCTTATTTGACTTTAAAACACATTAGTTCATTTCTTTAGGTCAATTAATATTTGAACACTTTTGTTATGCATATTTCTATTACATTAAAAAATAATCAAACCTATCTAAATACATGAAACTTTCCTAACTTATTATTCTCAAAATCCACCCAAATTCACCCAACATGGCTACTCATATTTGAACCCAAACTAAAAAATGTTGATTCATGAGCTCAGCTTCCAGAATCCAGAGGATATTCTGCTATTTGTATTATCATTTGATGGGAGAACATTTAAAAATGAGGGGGTGTGTAACTGATGAAATGGATCAGTTAAAAAGTGATTTGAAAAATAAAATGCAATTTTTTTCTAGACTAAGTCATCAAATGTATCTGGGTATGCAAATAATTTTTTTTGGGTCTTTTTTATTGTTTTCTACTTCTTATGTGTTTGTAAATAAAATTTATATTTAAAAAGCCACCGTTATTGTCTTCTAAGGTATTATAAATTTAAGTTTACATTAGACTACTTTCTTCAGGGAATGGGATCGGAAAGAGGAGTAAATCTAAACACAATTAGAAAGGTGAAGGGCAACTTCAAAAAATGCTGAATTCAATCTTTAAAAGCAATTGATTCATCAATGCTTAAAGTGAGATAAAGTTGGAACCCCTTTCTTTGTATAAATACCTAAACAGTTTGATGGTGTGAGGCTCAGCCAGAGATTTAATCTTCATCTTTTATTAGATCCTAGAATGTTCTATAGACTGAACAGGCTGCAAAAAGAAAGGATTCCTCCTTATTATCTACAACTACCTTTCTTCAGCTTACATGTTGTTTCTAAAGAAGGTTTCTAATGAGACAGTCAAAATCTAAATCCAATTACAGAAGTCTCAAATTACTATAAACAAATAAGAAAAAAATAGGAAGTGCCCAGCCTATTAAATTTTTTGCTATTAAATTACATACATAATCTGAATGACAAAAGGAAAACAATTCTCTAAGAAATCACACACATTTAAAAATAGTCTATAGGCAAGTCCTTTACAGTCATCACACAAGCAGCGTTACTTGCCCATTGGAGAAGGAACACCAATCTCATTTTGGCCATTTAATTGTTTTTATCTTAGGGTCTCCTTCCACTCAGTAAGCACTAACAATTTGTGAAAAGCTGCCCAATTAAATGTACTTAGGGTTTGTTTTTTTTTTTAAACCCTAGACCCACTAACTGGGAAAAATTTAGTTACTGAAAAACTTGTAATCCTTGTGAATATAGATATTTATCTGCTTTAATTTCTGAGTTTTCATTTTTTAAATTTACCATGGAATTAATTACTCCATGTTAATTTATTATCAATCATCTGATTCAATAATAAATTTAAAATTTTGGTAATTAAGTATTCAATGAAAAGAATAAAAATAATATACTAGGTTACCAATTTAAATGAGTCCATATTTGTTCATACTTATTTGCGTCTTTAATTCATCTGAAGGCCATTCTCTAAGATTATATTTTTGTAAAGAATTATATATAGAACTTGAAAATTCTTTTGTAATAAGATTTCAAAAAACCAAACAAACTCAGGATGCTATTAGGTTTACAGACAAAGGCAGAAGAGGTTAATATTTGACCCAATTAAAAGAAAACATAAAAATGTAAGTCATTTACTAATATTTAACAAACAGCTGTTTTCCCTATTTTACTTCCTATTTGCTTTCTTCCCTCCCCCACCAGACAGGAAACTGCTTTTGACAACAAATGAATCAGCTAGAAGTTAAGCCAATAGCCAGCAGCTAGCAGCTGATTCTTCATGGTTTCCAATCACAAACGCTTAAGAAAAAACTTATCCTCACCTCACCAACACCTACTGGAGAATTAAAGCCTATCAGTATAGAAGAGTCATTAAGATTTATGAAAGAAACTTAAAAGGTTAAACTATTAAATTGTGATCTTGTTTGGAAAATAAGGCCAGTAAGAAAAGCCCAATGGTCAAACCTGTATATAAACCCACCACCAGAGTGATATATATTATACAAATTTTGACACTGTAATTCACACAACTGGAATGTAAGAATGAAAATGGTGAGCAAAGCAATGGAGTTGGTTTGAATTAACTATACTTCTCAAATATTAAAAAAAAAAAAAAGGGTAATGTATTAGCTACATACACCCAAACACATTCTCTTCACCAGGACATTCATTATTTTAATATAAAAATATAATTTATCCTTGACTCTATAAATATAAAACTAAGTTTGAATATCTTTCAATATATATTTATGAAACTTATCTTGCAAACTAGGTTGAAATGACACATATAGTATGATTTTAAAAACACAAAGCTCAAACTTTAAAACATTATAAACACTAATTCTAGTTTATAAACTTAGTTATATGAAATTAGGCTATTTTTAGGTCTTATTTTTTTTAAGAGGCAGAAGCCTAGAGTTATCAATAACCTACTAAAATAAGCATAAATGTGAAACTAAGAACAAAAGTGTATTTACCACAATTATTCCCAACAACGTTTGAGAGATTTCAAGTGCGCCTCTTACCACAATAGCATGAGGAGAATGCACTAAAGGCTTTAGTTCATTCAGGTCATTTTCTGCCTGCAAAAATTGGTATAAAAGAAAAAACAGCAATGTCACAAAATGCACATCAAATACATAATTTTAGCAGCAGTCACTCAGCTCTATGTGCCCTACTTTACCTTATCCCAGTCTCCTTCCATGACATGATTTCGGAATTTGGTAGCAGAAGGATGTTCTAAACGACATCCTGACTCTTGCATGAGGAGATCAACAGTCTGGCTGCAGGAGAGATACAGTGTAAAAAAGACCTGACCAACTTTAGGGTTTTACTCTTCCAAATAAACTAATGTCTATGAAAACAGGTGCAGAAGATTTTAAGCTTCACGATCAAGAAAAAAGCAATAGCTTTAACGTGAGTTAAACAAACTTGATTTTTAAAATGTCACCTATAGTTTTAGCTAGTCATGTTAAAAACCTTTTCAGTTCCAGAAATAAAATAAGTTCTTCCCAGTTTTGCCATTTAATGCCTCAGTTTAGTGAAATATAAAATTTCTGAAAATGTATTGTTGTAAGCAACTGGTTAAATAAATGAAAAATCAGGATCTACATACTGACCATGTTACTACATTGCAAAAGAGAAAAATTATTAGCTCCATACAAGGTGACAAGAGATGACCTGTGTTAGTGAAGAGCTTTACGCCCAGACCTTAGGTTTTCACAGAAATTTTACCAGGTCAACCTTGAAAATTAAAATAAATCCAGCATTAAAAAAATCATTTCCTTTCTCTCTATACTAAAAATAGCAAATTTACTATGGTGTAGGTTCCAAACAGTCACGAGTTATTTCCTCCTGCTGCTGTCAGCTTGCTTCTTGTCTCAGTAATATGTTCTGTTAGCATTTACAAAATCTGTTTTCATACTAATTCATTTCCTTGGGGAATAAAAAGAAAATCTTCCTATGACATATATTTCTCTTTCAGAGAGTAAAGGTTCGACCCAGTGCTGTTTCTTCCCTCAGATACTTGGATATTTAAGAATCTCCATTTACCAGTCTTCTCTTTCCCAATGCTTTCTTACTCACCTCTCTTTATTTTTCAGTTGAACAGTGCAACGATCTGCCTGAGACTCAAAATACTTCTGTCACTTTTTAAAAAGTGCCGTTTGGCCCCGAAACAAATCCATAAACCCGAAACTGCACAGTGGCTAGCCTGAGAATTTCCTCGCCTCTAAGCCCTGCCGCCGGGCACTCCGGTGCGAGCCTGTCCTTAGTCTGGTCTACCTCGCCCACCTCCTCCCCGGGCCCGCGGCACTCCTACCCACCCTACCTCCCGCCCCTCAGCTCTTCTCTCTGCGCCTACGAAACGGCGGTGTGCCGGATTTTGGTCAAGGTCAGTGCCTGCCTTCACGCCGTTGGAGGGACCCATGACCATCTAAACTGGACTTAAAAACAAATGATTCCTCGGATCAGCTGTCTCTTTCGCAGAGGCCGGCCCCTTGCTGCGGAGCTGGGACTTGGCTTGCTGGTACCAGGCATCCTGGACACACACAAGGGCCTTTCGTGGCGTCAACGTGCTGTCCCCATTTTCCCCAACAGATGTATTCCACGACCTCTTTCCAAATGACCCCAGCCCCCCGGGCTCCCATCAACGCTTGTGGGGGACTGTCTTTCCAGAGCGGCCAGCCTGGGGGGCTGTCTCCCCCGGCGGGGGGCGGGGCGGGTCCCACAAAGACGCCCCTCAGACGGACGAGAGGCCCAGCTCCTCCCGGCGCCTTCCCCCCACCCTGCCCCAGCGCGGAGCCCCGCTCCCCGCGCCTGTCCCTCCTGACAGGTCCCCACGCTCGCAGGGTGCGCGGGGAGGGGCGCGCCGCGCAGGGCCCGGCCACCCCTCCCCCGCCCGCCTCGCCTCCCAATTCGTCCGAGGGACCGGGGCAGCGCCCCCTCCCCGCCCGGCCGCCCGCGCTGCGCCCCCGGGGGCACGGGGCCTGCGCGCCCCGCAGCCGGCCCCCCTCGCCGAGCCCCCCCTCCGGGCGGCCCCCGGCCCGCGCACCGCCGGCGGCCCGCGAGGGACACTTACTTGAGCCCTAGGCCGTTCAAGTGCTGTCCGATCAGCCTAATGACGTCCTCGTCCGACTGGGAGAGCCGCTTCTTCTTCTTGAGGCTGCTGCCCAGTTCCGGGGCGGCCAAGGAGGAGGGGGCCGCGGTGGTGGCGGCGGCGGCGGCGACGGCGGCGGCCGCCCCGCCGGGGACCCCGTTATTGACACTCAGGCTGTTGCTATTGTTGCTGGCGGCGGAGGGGGCGGGCGGCAGGAGCCCGTTGGCGTGGGCCAGGTCCCCCGCGGACGCCGCCGCCGACGGGGACGACTCCCCGTTCTGGGCCGCCAGGCAGCCGAGCTCCTGGGTCTGCCCCTGGCCCCCGCCCCCGCCGCCGCCGCCTCCTCCTCCTCCTGCCCCGTTGGCCTGCATGATGCTGCCGCTGGCCGGGCCGGGGCCGCTACCTCGGTGGGGGCCGGCGGCGGCGGGAGGCGCGGCAGCCGGGGGGAGTCCCACCACCACCACCACGGAGGAGGAGGAGGACGACGACGACGCGGACGACGAGGACGGGGGGGAGAGGCCTGCTCTGCCTGCCGAAGCCCCAGGCTCTCCTGCTCCCTCCGCCGCCGAGGCTCGGGGTTTCTTCCGCGGGGGCGGGGAGGCTCCGCCGGTGTCCGAGTCGGAGGAGGAGGAAGCGGAGGCCAGAGTTTCCTCGCCGAGAGAGGCCGTGGTGGGAAGCCGGTGGGGCGAGGCGGGGGAGGGGAGGCGGGGGCCGGGGCGGGGGTCCGGGCGGCGGGGGGGGGGGGGGTCGGGGCAGGAGGAGGGGGCGCGGGAGCAGGCCGAGGAGGAGGGGGAGAAGGAGGATCCGGGCCCTTTCCCCCCCCCCTCCCGGAGGCAGCTCGGGGTGCGCGGCCCGGGGGTCGCGCCGGGGAGGCCGCGGGGCGGCTGCGGGGGCGCGGGGCCCGCCGCGGGGCTGCGCCCCGGCGCTGGCGGCGGCGGGCGGCGGGCGGCAGCGAGGCAGCTGCCGCCTCTGTCCTCGGGCCCGCTCCGCTCCGCTCCCGGGTGTGTTGATTCTTCCCCCAGCTGCTGCCTAATGGAGTCCAGGCGCTCGCGTCACAGGAAATGCCTATACTGCCCTCCTCACTCACTTCCGGTGGCAGGTATGGAACCTATAGGGGGCCTGTCACCCGGCACGTGCGCCGGGGGCAGGCCCTGGGGCCCGGGGAGAGGCCCGCGCGCCGCCCGCGACCCCGACCCCGACGCGGCGCCCGCGCCCGGCGGCCCCGCGGGCCTCTCCCCGGCCCCGGCGGCCCGGCTCGGCCCGGCGTCGGTCGGCGGCGCCCCGGGCGGCCCGGCGCGCGCGGGTGCCCCTGGAGCGCGGCGCCCCCTCGCCGGCCGGAGCCGGGGTTCCAGCAGGGGGCGAGGCTTGCGGACGGCCGGAGCGCGAGGCCCAGGGTGTGGAGGGCCCTGCCGGCGGTCAGTGGTCGCCGGGGCCGGGGCCCGGAGGAGCGGCCTCTCGCTTCGGCGCGGAAACACCGGGGTTTCCCCGGCCAAGTGCCGCGCACAGCGGGCTGTACCCGAGTGTGGGTGTAAGGAACGGACGGGTCTGTGCTGCAGCCTGGGAAGGTGAGAGAGTCTCTGCAAGCACCTCGCGTGGGGACGGAGTCGCAAAAAGCCTGCGGTGCGAGGAGGAGGGAGGGGCGTGCTGGGGGGCTTCACTCTTTTTCTTTCCTTCCAGGCCTTGTCCAGGGCTGTCTTCTCCTTCCCGCCTACCCTCGAGTCAATGCCCAGGGCGGGTGCGGTAAAATAGACCAAGCAGTTGCCCCGAAATATGCATCCCGAGGCTCCGCTTCAGATCCGGGCTTGGAATTTTCACATGAAATGTGAGGCTGCTGTGTCCCTGGGTTTGCCCGTCCGCGTGGATGCTGAAATGCAGTCACAGAACCCTGGGTTGAATCTCGGTTGTTGGTGAATGGTCTGCTTTGTCCCAAACACTGCTCGGGATTCCCAATTTTTAACGTGTGTGTGATGGATCGCATCCTCACACCTGATATGTACAAACATTTTCTCAGAAATGTAAAAAGAACTCTTTCTCCAAAGTAGTTTCCCTGTGGAAAAGAACACAGATTTGAGGTATGTATCTTACATCTCTGAAGTTTACCGTGTTAATAACTCAAAGTAATTGAGGCCTTTGGAGACAAGTCTTTTTAAAATTTATAAATATAATAAGAAACGATACTTATGAGAAATTAGTGAAGGATCCTCATCTCTACTGAGCCTCAGACTGGAAGAAGGGAGAGGAGGACTATGGTAGGATCTTACAGAGATTTAGCTTTGTAGTTCTCACTTCTTAAATACGCTTCCAGGGGGTGGCTGCAATTGCAGGGTGACTCACATGCAGTGTTTTTATTCACCAGAGACATACCTGAGTTCTAGCGACGGTTCATAAGGGCATCGTCCCTGTATCCAGTCGAGCCTGTATTACTAGATAGCTAACACCTTTGCAGATCCCTGTGTGTTTATTAACTTTGGGCAACTTTATTATGGAAAGGGTGCTATTATTATTTATACAAAATTTAATTTTTGCAAAATGGTTTTTAGTAATTTATTAGGTCCCGTAGCAGCCTTGAGAGAAGTTTGGAATGAAGTCTATAGCTTTCATAGTGGAAACAATCAGTTTGTGGTAACTAATGGACAGGTGCACCCTTTGTTAACAAAAGTTCAAGGATGAAAGGAAAAAGAAATTGGATTCTTTCGCTATCTAAACTCAATATGTATATCTCAGCTTGTCTATTTTTATATGAAATCAAGACTGCTCTTACTAGAATTCTGAATGTATGAAGTTCGTTTGTACACACGTTTTTCTTTGTCCTAAAACTCAGGTGGGGATCCTGTGGTCTGGACTCTGGGTCTTTTAGGAGCCAGTGTTCAGGTCCACGTGCGAGTGAATAATTCTGATATTCCACTCTGCACACTCAGAAACCCTCAGCAACACCTTACTGCCTATGGAAGAAAATCCACATTCTCCTTTTCTCTCCACGGAACTGGGCTGAATCCTTCCTTCCGGCTCCACCTCTCACGGTTCCTCTCCATGGAACCTTCGTTCTTGTCCCCGGATGTGCTGGACTCCGTTCTTCCTCTGAGTCTGATCACATCCTTCACCTTCTCTCTGCCTGTCTAATCCCGCCATTCTTTCAGGCTCAGTTCATTTTGGACCTCCTCATATAGCCTCCTAGCCCTCCTTGTGAGTCATTTATTAGGTCCTCAATCTCGAAGGCTGCCAAGCCCTCTTCCTCCTGTCATTTGAGCGGAACCTTTCTAGATCTGGTGTTCCTAATATACCTTCCCCTTTTTAACCCCCTCCTGGAAAAGACTAAGATGGGGTTAGGAATCAATTTGTCTTTTAGGAAAAGATATTGAGTATATGTTTAGGAATCTGATTCATTTTAATTTTTTTTTTGTACTGTTTAACAGGTTTTTGTTTGGTCATTCCCAGACCTGGTATCAGGCTCCAAGTAGTAAGTAACTTCTTGTCTTAGAGATATTCAAGCAGAGACTTTCAGGTATATTGCCCTCTGTCAGGGATGCTACTGAATGAATTACAGAGGAGGTGGTGGAACTAAGTGACCTTTGAGGCCTTTCCACTGTAAGATGTCTGCGACCTGTACGTATGAGACTCCCACCAGTGCTTAGATTCCCTGAGGGCAGGGTCTGTGTGTTGTGTATCTAAGCCAATGTTTTTCAGATTTTGGGTCGTGACCCATTCGTGAATCAAGAAATCAAATATGTAGACTATAATAACCATTTTAAAAAAGGAAATGGAACAGTATAAGAGTATAGAAAATATCAAAGTGAATCACCCACATTAGGGGTGATTACTGTTTTGTGAAACTTTTATTTCAGTGATAGACACCGGTATATGATTTAATTGTAAAGTATATTTCTTCTGTGGTTCATGGTCAGAAAAGTTTGAAATATAACTAGTCCTGATTGATAAGACAGCAGCTCAAGAAATAGATGTGGGATATATAAATGATCACTGGTACTGGCCAAGGCAGTGGCTTAGCTGTAAAAATTAAGAGTTACCAGATTTTTAAAAATCTGAGATAATATGTTTATTATAAAATTAAAATGAAACTTTTTAAGTCTTTTGTGAGACTTTGTTATTCTTCTGTCAAGCTTGGAATCTTCTGTCAAGCTTGATATTTCTACCTGGTACTTACCTGCGCTTACATTCAATTTATTAAATTCCTGTTAGGAAGAGATACTTTTCAGGATCTTAGGTGTCCCTGGGGAGGGGAATATTTTTTTGTGTACATCTCTCCAGTTTCATTCCTACCTTTTCTTTGTTTTGGGTTATAAAATTGACAAGCTGGACTTGTTGGGTGAGCTTGGGAGAACACAGTTCATGGAGTCAGAACACTGGATCAGCTGGTCGGCCTTTTGTAAGTCGTTTAACTTTGCTGCCCCTCAGTCGTGTCATCTTTTAAATGAGGGTAATGACATTGGCCTACCTGCCTCGTGGAGGTGATGTGTGGGTCACATGAGAGAATGCATATTAGAAAACATTTGGAACAGTACTCCTGATTCTATTTGGATTGATGGAAAAGTTTTGGTATAGATGGTAGCACAACGTTGTGAATATATTTAACACCACTGAACTTACGCTTGAAAGGGATTAAAATAGGAAATTGTACGTTGTGTACATATCAGAATAGAACTGTACAACACAAGAATGAACCCTACTGTAAATTATGGACTGTAGTTAATAATATAATTGTAAAAATAGTGTTTAAAGATACTATGTTAAAGGAGTTCAGAATGCAGTTTAAGTCTTCCATCGTTTCAAAAAGAATGTGAGGCATGTGAGGTGGTTTTCTTCTGTGGACTGTGTAGTCATTTCTTACCCCGCCTCTGCCCCTCAGCTGCATTCCTCTTACCTCTAGGCAGACGGTTCTGAGCCTTGGGCTTCGTGTCTGTCTCCCAGGAGTGGGTCTTACCAAGAAGGGCCCAGGAAGCTGGCCCTTTCACCTGCCGTCCCCGCCTGTCCCTCAGCGCCCGTGCTTCCTCTTCTACAAACATTCCGTTCATGCCATGAGGTTTCAGTGCTCTCCTGTAAGGCAGGGCGGGTAGGGGCGGTACCTGGGTGCATCCCAGAGCAGGGGCTGGACGACTGCTGTGCCACAGGGCCAGAGAACAGGGAGAAGCATTCCTCTCTCTGTCCTTTTCTTTCTTTCTTTTTTTTATTATTATTATTAATTTATTTATTTAATTCCCCTCCCCTCCCCCGGTTGTCTGTTTTCTGTGTCTTTTTGCTGCATCTTGTTTCTTTGTCCGCTTCTGTTGTCGTCAGCGGCACGGGAAGTGTGGGCGGCGCCATTCCTCGGCAGGCTGCTCCCTCCTTCGTGCTGGGCGGCTCTCCTTATGGGTGCACTCCTTGCGCGTGGGGCTGGCTCCCCTATGCGGGGGACACCCCTGTGTAGCAGGGCACTCCTTGCGTGCATCAGCACTGCACATGGGCCAGCTCCACACGGGTCAAGGAGGCCCGGGGCTTGAACCGGGGACCTCCCATGTGGTAGACGGATGCCCTAACCACTGGGCCAAAGTCCGTTTCCCTCTCTGTCCTTTTCTAATAGCCATCTCATGGTATTCCTGAGACCCTTTCGGGGTAAATAACAATGTCTTGGGAAATTTTCTGAAGGAATTGAAACAAGCAAGGGAACTGGATTGGTCTTTCCCATCACAAAGCTGGAGATAGACTGCTTGGTGTGGCTTGTACTTGCTGCACCTGCTTGGTGATAGAGTCACGTTTAAAAAAATGGGTGTAACACTGACTAAGTGAGTATCACTGTGTAGGGATACTCACTGAAGCATTATTTCTAAGCAAAAAGAATGTGCTAACCTCTGTGTGCTGATACAGAAATATTACCCCAGATATGTTATTAAGTAAAAAATGTACGTTACAAAGCAGTGTGTATAATATGATTCATTTTGGCTAAATGAATCAATATTTATGAATATTTTTTCTGGTAGGACAGAAGATCATAAACAATAGTCTACCTTTGAGTAATTTACCTTTGGGGTGGTAAGGAGGGAGAGTTTTATTTTCATTTTGTATTTTTCTTCATTGCTTGCATTTTCTAGCTATATATTTCCTTTTTAAGTCTCATTAGGGGTTATTTGGGTTGTGAAATTATGAATAATTTTTTATATTTTGGTATTAATATATTTTATATTTTTAAAGCACCCATAAACATTTTAAAGTATACTCAAAAACTGTAAAAATATTCATGAGATCTTAACCATAATATAAATATGCCAGATAAAGCAGTGCTCTGCATATTTCGTTGAAAGTAAATGTTTTTTATTTCCCTCTTTCCAGCAGCTGCACTTCCTATATTCTCTGACTGCTGTCTTTGCACACATACACGCACATCTCATTTGGGTAAATTCATCTGAGGAATAAAGGGCAAAAAGACATTTCTATTTATTAACTTTGAAAAGTAGGTAAATAATTAATAGCCCTGGGAGTCCCTGCGTAGACTCTAGACAACAGGCCCTTTGGGCATCTTCCTTATTCTCGGTTTCATATGTGCTCTTCATCCCTCCGGCATTATGATAATAATAATCCATGGTAAAACACAATTATGATTAACAATGACCAAATGCTAGTTATTTTGAGAAAATGTGTTACCCTTATAGAGGTAATAGTTAAATGGCTAGAGCTTTAGAAATGAAAATTTTTAAAGACTGTAGTAGACATTTATTCACAAAGTTTAAAACAAAATTGTTGAGAGAAGTGGATGTGGCTCAAGCCTGCTTCCCACATGGGAGGTCCTGGGTTCCATCTCCGGTGCCTACTAAATACAAACAAACAAAAACAAACAACAAGCAAACAGATGAGAAAACCAGCTCAGGGGAGCTGATGTGGCTCAGTGGTAGATCGCCGGCTTCCCACAAAGCAAGTTCTGTGTTCAATCTCCAGCCCTGAAACGTTAAAAAAAAAAAAAAATTAATGAAGGGGTCCCTGAAATTCTTATTTATTTTAAAATTGTGCTCTTTAATGGATAATACTAAATATATAGGTAAGCATAAAACATTATAATAGCTATCATAAGCTTAAATAATAATAGCTTATCTAATGAGCCCATAAATGCCAGTCATTGACAACAAAAGAGCAAAATAGTTTTTAGCTTCTGTGGCCAGTAGAGCAGTACTTGACTGAGTCAGAATCTTGCTGATTTCCTTAATAATAACGGGGTTTGTATCCTGACACATAGGAGCATCCTTTCTATAAACATTTCTGAAAAATAAGGATGCCCAGCTTCCTGCTACGTATCTCTGCCCCCTATTATTGACAAATACTATGACATAGAAAAAGACACAGTCTTAAGGTTTAGCAAGAGTGTCTGTAGCAGTATCCTTTTTATTTCTTAGTGTCTACTCTTTCTATTCTTTTATTTTTATTTTTTTAAAGATTTATTTTTTATTTATTTCTCTCCCCTTCCTCCCTGCCCCAGTTGTCTGCTTTCTCTATCCATTCACTGTATGTTCTTCTGTGACCGCTTTTATCCTTATCAGAGGCACGGGAATCTGTGTTTCTTTTTGTTGTGTCATCTTGTGTGTCAGCTCTCCACGTGTGTGGCGCCATTCCTGGGCAGGCTGCACTTTCTTTCGCACTGGGCGGCTCTCCTCACAGAGCGCACTCGTTGCATGTGGGGCTCTCCTTGCGCGCATCAGCACTGCGCATGGGCCAGCTGCACACGGGTCAAGGAGGCCCGGGGTTTGAACCGCGGACCTCCCATGTGGTAGACGGACGCCCTAACCACTGGGCCAAGTCCGCTTCCCTCTTTCCATTCTTCTCCTTTCCTGTCCTGGCATATGCACACAGTAGGGTTTCCATAATAATAAAATCATGCTAATAACTAACACTTACTATGGGCCGGCCATTGTTCTAAGTGCTTTCCATGTATTGTACTTTAAATTTTTCCTGTCAGCTTTATGAGGTATGCACTATTATTACCCTCATTTTACAGGTGGTAAACTGAAGCATAGAAAACTTGAGATCACACCGTCCGTGTGTGGGAGAGCTGGACTGCACAGGCTTCTGAGCTGCATGCTCAACCCCTACGCTATACTATTCAGAGATGAGTGCTGTTAGAGTCTAAAAAGTACCTAGTATATTAAATTCCTCAGGGGGAGAAGAAGTGGAGCAAGTCTTGTAAGCTAACTTCTGCCGTGTGCCCTAAACCTTGGTCCCCCCCCCTTTGAAGTGTGCATCTCTTCCTCAGTCTGATTAGTAGCTAAGTGAGCTCATGAGGGACACAAATGTTTTCTTTCCCCTAGAAGCTATCACAGGGGCTTTTTGAAAGTATTTGGAGAAATGAACTTCCCTTGTTGAAATGGGATAGAAGGGATTGCCTAAAAGGGATTTTTGCCTAGAAAGAATAACACTAAGCTTGGTGTAACCTGGAAGCTTATCATTTTAGAGGGCTTCACCTTGAAAGGGCAAATGAGGAAAGACTGAAGGATTTTTCTTTCCCTTTGAGCTAGAAACAGTCTAAAACCTGGAGGGCTTCACGGGAGACACATTGTGAGTCAGGAGCCCTAGCTAGTTTTAATTTTGCAACCATGTGCTTTGCACTGAACTTTTCTAAATCATGTGGACCTATAATGGTCTAGGATTCTAGAATAAGAAAGAGTCAGACATGATCTGTTAATGAATACTTGATTACTTTACTCCATTAATAACAACAGCCAGGTCAGTGGGCAGAGGAAGCCACAGATACCTAAGTGACATGAGACTAGATGGCATAAGCTTAATGTCTAGGGACAAGACAGAAATTACAGAAGCTTCTGTTAAGATGCTACTTCTTTGGGGAGGGCAACCAGGCCACTTAGAGACCTTACACTGGCATATACCCCAAGGAATATGGATAAATGATTGCTCTGCCTTATCTGGATCTCTGGATCTCTAACTCACACACACAAACACACATTTAATATGGTAGGGTGTGGGTTTTGTCATGTTTGTCCTGGTTGGTGTTCTCTGAGCTTCTTGGATGTGCATATTCACATCTTTTGCTAAGGTTGGGAAGTGCTCTGCCATTACTTTTTTTTTTTTAAGAAAGCTTTTAAAAAAAAAAAAGATTTATTTAACCCCCCCCCCCATTGTCTGTTCTCTGTGTCTCTTTGCTGGGTCTTGTTTCTTTGTCCGCTTCTGTTGTCGTCAGCGGCACGGGAAGTGTGGGCAGCGCCATTCCTGGGCAGGCTGCACTTTCTTTTGCGCTGGGCGACTCTCCTTACGGGGTGCACTCCTTGCGCGTGGGGCTCCCCTACGCGTGAGGCTCCCCTACGCGGCAGGGGACTCCTTGTGCACATCAGCACTGCACATGGGCCAGCTCCACACGGGTCAAGGAGACCTGAGGTTTGAACCGCGGACCTCCCATGTGGTAGACGGACGCCCTAACCACTGGGCCAAGTCCGTTTCCCTGCCATTACTTTTTTGACTATTCCTTCTGTCCCTTTCTCTTTTTTCCTTCTGGGACTCACATAACATTGGTCTGTTTCATGGTGTCCCATAGCTGTCTTAGGCAATTTTTGCTTTTTAATATTTCTTTTTCCTTCCTGCACCTCAGCCTGACTCGTTTCAAGTGTCTCATCTTCAGGTTCACTGATCCTTCTGCCTGCTCCATTATGCTCTTGAACCCTCCTTGGCATTTTTCATTTCATTTATTGTATTCTTCAACTCCAGTAGTTCTGTTTGGTTCCTTTTTAAAAATTCTGTCTTTTTATTTAGATTCTCATATTGTTCATTGTTTTTCTGATATCCTGTAGGACTTTCTTTGTACTTTCATCTCCTGAAGCATTTTTAAGATAATTTTTTAAAAGGCTTTGTTCAGTATGTCCACTTTCTCATCTTCATTGGTGTTTTCTGTATTTTTATCTTTTTCCTTTGGGTAGGCCATCGTTTCCTGTTTCTTTGTCTTGTACTTTTTTGTTGCACATTGTATACTTTAATATTTTAACTGTTAACTCTGGGATTTATTCCCCGGGATATCTGTTTCCTGGTTTTGTAACCAGCTGGTGATATAACAGGTTTCTTGAGCTTTAGCCCCTCTTATCAGGAAGGTCTGCCCAAGGCGAATGTGCTGTGCTGGGTGTTCCTGGTCTTACGGCCTCAGTGTTGTGCTGGGCTTTGCTTACTATTAATGGTAGTTACTTAATTGTGAACTCTATCTAGAGGAGTTTCCTGGGGGCAAACCTCGCTCCTCTGGGTATCTGAAGCTGGCAGGCCTTTGTCCCTGAGTGCCTGCCTCTGTAGTTATTTACACTCCTTTTGTTATCTTCTGCTGCTTTTGCCTGGAGGGAAAATTCTGGGAGGAGGGTTGCCCCAGGGAGGACTTTCCCATTCTGGTCTTTCCCAGCCAGAACGGGGCCTGGGACCCACGAAGGTGGCTCAGACTGACTCCCAGGTGCCCTGTGGAAGGGGTCAGGACAGGTGCCAAGAACTTCTCCAAGGGCTCCTAAAAGCTGAGCTTTTCTGGTCTGCCCAGCAAATGTAGCCCTCCAGCTAACTTTCTCCTACAGCCCCGAGGAACCCTGTGTCTCCCCGCCCATGGAGGGTTGAAACGATGGCGGCCACTGCCTTTGTCCAGAGCAGGCTGAAATGATAGCTGCCTCAGAACTGGGACCCAGCAGTCCTAATTCCCTAATCAAGAGCCATGATCATTTTCATTATTCCAATTCTACTCCTACTCCTACGACTAAACAAACAAACAAACAAAAAAACCCAGACAATAACAAAAAACGCTGTGATTGGTGATTGGCCGTGCTCACCTCTCTTTTTGGGTAAGAGGATTTTCGTGTCTTTGTCTGTCACTGGCTGCCAGCCAGGGCCCGGACCCCGTGGTGGCCTGCCATGAGAGTGGGGGGTGGGCCCCGGTAGCTGCTGAGCGGAGAGAGCGATTTACAGCTCTTTGCTGTAATTTATCAGCCTCTTCCTCCAGTCTTCATGGATGCTGTACAGACTCTGGCCTCTGGAGTTTCAAAACAGTGGTTTCAGACAGCTTCTGCCTGTGTCATAGCTGCTTTGGTGGGAGGATTGAGCCCTGGAGCTCCCGACTCTGCCATCTTCCCCAGAAGTCCTCTCTCTTAATGGCGTCCTGATGAGCACAAGTTCTTAATGTTAATGAAATCCAATTCATCAATTGTTCCCTTTATGGCTTGTGTTTTTTGTGACCCACTTTAGAGGTCATTTCCTGTCCTCAAGGGCATGAAGAGATTCTCCATTCCCTCCAGAAGTTTCAGTGTTAAGCCTTTCACATTTATGTCTTTCCCTCTGGAATTGAGTTTTATGACTGTGTGAGGTAAAGGTCAAGGCTCATTTCTTTCTCACATGGATATTCAATTGACCTGGCATCATATTAAAAAAGACCATCCTTTCCCTTGTGTCCTACAGTGGTTCCTTTTTTTTTTTTTAGAGATTTATTTTATTTATTTCTCTCCCCTTCCCCCCGCCATCTGCTCTCTGTGTCCACTCGCTGTGTGTTTTTCTGTGCCTGCTTGCACGCTCGGTGGCTCTGGGAAATCGTGTCTCTTTTTTGTTGTGTCATCTTGCTGCGTCAGCTCTCCGTGTGTGCAGTGCCACTCCTGGGCAGGCTGCACTTTTTTCACATGGGGCGGCTCCTTGTGGGATGCATTCCTTGCGTGTGGGGCACCCTTACTTGGGGACACCCCTGCGTGGCACAGCACTCCTTGCGCCCATCGGCACTGTGCATGGACCAGCTCACCACACGTGTCAGGAGGCCTGGGGTTTGAACCCTGGACCCTCCCATTTGGTAGGCGGATGCTCTATGAGCTGAGCCATGTCCACTTCCCTGCAGTGGTTTCTTTATCATTAATTAGTTGGCTGTACATGTGTGGATCTGTTTCTGAACTCTCTGCTTCTGTTCCATTGGTCTGTCTGTGTCTTTGTGCTTTATTTGTAAAAGTTTATGCTAATACAACACTGACTTAATTGCTGTAGTTTTGTAATAAGTTTTACCATCTGAGTAAGTCTTCAACTTTGTTTTTCTTCTTTAAGATTGTCTAGGCTATACTTGGTCCTTTGCATTTCATATACAGTATAGAATCATTTTGTCAGTTTCCACAGAAAATTGCTTAAATTTTTACTGGAATTGCATTAAATCTGTAGATCAATTTGGGGAGAACTGATGTCTTTATAATACTGAATATTCCTTTCTAGGAATATGGTGTGTCCCTCCACTTATAAAGGATTCCTTTAATTTTTCTTTGTAATTTTTGTGATTTTCTGCATAGAAGTTTTCTACATCATTTTTAGATTTACTGCTAGGACTGGGTGTTTTTTGCTAATGTGTTTTTTGTTTTTGTTTTTGCTAATGTAAATGGTTTCACTTAAAAAATTTCATTTTCCTCTCCCTGCCCTAATGTTAAGACTTTTGATGGGCACTTTGTTAATGGGGAAAGTGTGTGAGGGAGAGGGGTGGGGTAGATGGGGCTCCATGTACATATATACATATATATAACTTTTTTTTTTTTTGAGGTACCGGGGGCTGAGGATTGAACCCAGGACCTCCTATGTCTGGGGTCCATTCGGTTTTCCTGGATGATTTTATTGCTGGCTTGCTGGCTTGGAGGCACTGGAACCAAACCTGGGGCCTCCCATATAGGAGGCAGGCGCTCAGCCTCTTGAGTCACATCTACTCCTTCCTCCGTATTTTTGATGTAACATTTATGTACTCTAAAGCTTCTTAAAAAAATAATTTAAAAAATTTTACAAAGCAGAGAAAAAGATAAAAGCTAGATTTCCTATCAGGACTATTCCTTGGTCTTGGCTTTAGCATGCTTTTACAGTTTGTATTTACTTCTCCCTTACAAAACAATTGAACAATTTAACTGGTGTTTCATTATTTTAAAAGCACCAGATTTAAATGCTCCTTTTGGAAGAATCCGGAAGGGGGGACTCTGGAAGTCTGTTAATGTGAGGCACCAAGGATGCCCGCCCTGGGGAAGGGTCCATCCTCCGGGGGCTGGGGCCAGGCCCGGCCACCGGACCCCGTAGCAGAGCCCAGGCAGGCGGCTGTGTGGTGCTGCCGCTCATTCGTCCTCCAGCCCGGGCGCCCGTGGACTCAGGCCCAGCTCTCGGGAGGGTGGTGTGAAGGAGGGGACTGTGAGTGGAAGTGTGGAGAACTGGTTCACGGAACTTGGGAAGACAGTGGGCATAAGCTGTACTGTTCTGTTACCCTTTTAAGAAGACAGCATGTTGCAGAAGGAGGGCATTATCCCCTCCCTAACAACAGAATTCCTGTAGCTTTGGGACTTGGTGGCAGGGCCACCAAAGGGTTCTCCATCGCCAGCAGGAGCAGTGGTAGCAGGAATAATATCTTACACTTACTGAGCACTTGTTAAATGCTAGGCATGCTTATAAGTACTTTATAAATATGAACTCATTTAATCATCCTATCCACCCTATGAGGTAGGGTAGATTACATTATCCCTATTTTACAAGGGCAGAAACGGAGCACAGAGAGGCTCAACAAGTTGACAAAGGTCACACAGCTCATAAATGGCAAAAGCCAAGATTCACACCCAAGCTGGCAGGCACCAGAGCCCATGCTCTTAGCATTATGTAGTTTCTCAGGTAGCAGCAGAATATGGGGGCGAGAATAGGAGAAAAGGAATTAACGGGATCCCTGCAGAGTGTCTGGCCAGATGGCCAACTGTACTTGCTTTTCACAACTTAGTGAGATATGCCTTGAGGACCGTCAGAAATATCTGGGGTTTGGGGATTGCTTTAGAAGGAGACTGGGGCCTAAATTAGCAGTTAGGGTCAAGAGAAATGCAACATAGGTGAAGCCTTCACCAGTTGAAGTTGAGATCGGATTTATAGACTTAAGAAACATTACATTGATTTATCTTTCAATTTTATCATCAGATCTCCTTGGAGTAAGTGGAATCATGACTTCTGGTCTGTTTTTCTCTGAGGTGACAGGCACATCTATATGTAGACCAGTAGTCATGCTTTTGTGGTGATGGTCAGTGTGTGCCTCCAAAATGGCTGTGCGTTGAAGTAATAGTGTGTATTTTTATGAAGAGATAAAGCATTGACATTGTAGATTTGATACACACATCAGAGGGACTTCTAGACAAATTTACTTATTAAGCAGATAAGTTGACACTTGTGCTAGGACCACAGATAGCCTCCTGGGCAAATGTCCATGAGCTAATATAAGCCAGCCGACTTAGCGTCAGCCCCATCACAAATAGAATGAATGGGCTTCCCAGGCCGAACGCACGAGAACCACTGACTTCGATGAAGAACATCACAGTTTCTCCCACTGGCACGACCCGAAATTGGGATTTTCTTTAACCCTATCCTTTTTCTCACCTCCTCAATGCTTTGTTGTTTTCTCTAATTAGCTGTGTTCACTACCAACTTGATTATTTTCTCTGATTAGTTGTCTTCACTACCGATTTTCACTGCCACTAATACTTTGGATCCTTTACATTTTTTCACCTGGATTAGTGCAACAGCCCCTTCCTTCAGTGCTTTGCTGTTTTCTCTAATTAGTTGACTTCACTGCTACCAAAATTATAAAGCATAAAACCAATTGTGTCACTTGCCTAGTTGAAATTATTGCAATGGCTCCCGTTAGATAAAAGCTAATGTCGAGGGACTGGCCACGAGTGTCCTCAAACGTGAGCCCGCGCCTCTCTTCTGAGGCCCCGTCTCCCTCATTGCCTCACCCGCGGCACCAGCTTCGCCAGGCCCTCGGGGCCCTGGAGTCTATGGTCTGCTTCCAGACTTGGTGCCTTCTGGTGGTGCTGCTCGGTTGCCTTCCCTGCCACCTCCTTCCTTGCCTCTGTCATTTTGGCCAGCTCTTAATTTTCCTTAGAGATTGTCCTTGGGTAGAAGGCTTATATTTTAGTCTACTAGGCTGCCAAAATGCAGTACCATGGCATAGGTTGGCTTTTACAATGGGGGTTTATTAGTTTACAAGCTTACTGCTTCAAGGCTGAGAGAAATGTCCAGATCAAGGCGTCATCAGGCAGTGCTTTCTTCTGAAAGCCCGGCTGGGGCAGTCCTGGGCCCTTCTGTCAAAGGTGGCATCTACTCGTCTTTTCCATCCCTCCCTGGTTTCGTCTTGCCAGCTTCCTGCTTCCATGGCTTTCTCTTTCTCCATACCTGCCCTGTTTATGAAGGACTCCAGTGAGAAGTTTAGGATCCACCCTTAAATGAAGTAAATTAATCCAAAGACCCTACTTAAAGTAGGTTTATATCTTATTTTTTAAAAGATATATTTATTTATTTAAATAAATACCATTTCCACATGCATGGGTGGGTCCCTTCTCTTGGCCTGAGGACATTTATTCAGTCCAGACCTCACCTTCCTCAGTTCTTGCCTTTGAAGTAATTTTTCCTTCAATCTGTTCCTTTTCTGTCTCTTTTAGTCCACGCTGGCAGTGGTTCCATTCATACAGATCTCACAAAAAAACTTGTTGATTTTGCATGTAGTACACAGGGATCCAGACCAGAAGACAGGAGGACTCTCTACAGATCCTTCCTGGGTAACTGCTCTTCCAGTCCTGCCTTGCACTGAAGTGGGAGGACTCTCTACAGATCCTTCCTGGGTAACTGCTCTTCCAGTCCTGCCTTGCACTGAAGTGGGAGGACTCTCTACAGATCCTTCCTGGGTAACTGCTCTTCCAGTCCTGACTTGCACTGAAGTGGGTGACTAGTTAACTCCTCACACGAAGCACTGTTCCCTGGGGACTCATTTTCTGGAAGCTTAGAATTTTCCAAACCATGAATTTCTGTTTTTTTTGTGTGTACCCAGGAGTTCAGCTCTCAGCTTATCCCTTTCCTCTCGCCTTTCACTATAAGCTGCAAGGAGAAACCAGGCAGGTACTTTCCACATTTAGTTTGGAAATCTCTTCAACTAAATATCCAAGCTCATCACTTTGAAATTCTGCTTTTCATCCGTCATCAGGACTCAATTTTGCCATATTCTCTACCACTTTAAAACAAGGACTACCTTTCTCCCAGTTTGCAATGACATTCATTATTTGTCTAAGGCCTCACTGGAACTACCCTTAGCATGCATAGTTCCAGTAACAGTCCCTTCAAAGCAATCTGGGCCTTTTCTCTCTAGCACCTCACAATTCTTCTGAACTCTATCCCTTACCATTATAAAGCCATTCCCACATTTTGGTATTTGTAATAGTAGCACCTCACTTTCCTGGTACCAAAATCCGTTTTAGTCTGCTAGGCTGCCACAATGCAGATACCATGAAACCAGTTGGCTTTTGCAATAGGGATTTATTAGTTTACAAGCTTACTGTATCAAAGCTGAGAGAAACGTCCAATCAAGGCGTCATCAGGCGATGCTATCTCCCCAGAGACTGGCCGCGGCAATCCAGGACTCTGCTGTGACATGGCAAGGCACGGGGCGGAGTCTGCTGGTCTTTCCCTTCTCTCCGGGGTTTGTTGCCACCAGTCTCCTGCTCCCATGACTCTCTCTATTCATCCTATTTATAAAAGGCTCCAGGGAAGCAGCTGTGGCTCAACCAGTTGGGCTCCTGTCTACCTTATGGGAGGCCCTGGGTTCACATCCGGGGCCTCCTTGTGAAGGCAGGCTCGCCTGCACGCTGCAGAGAGCCGCCTCAGCAAAGTGATGCAATAACCAAAAAGGGAGACAAGCAAAAATGCAGAAGAACGTGCAGCAAATGGACTCAGAGAGCAGACAGCAAGCAAGCTGCAAGGGAGGGGGGAATGAATAAATAAAATAAATACAGACACAGAAGAATGCACAGCGAATGGACACAGAAAGCAGACAGAAAGCAAAAAGCTGCAAAGTCGGGGAGATAAAAAAAAGACAAGACTCCAGTCAGGGCTCTGCAAGAGGGTCTTCCTCGTGATTGTGTTCCCAGTGTACCACCTGCATGGCACAGGTATTTGCTGAAGGCCTTCCTTCCATCCAACCAACCATCTGTCCGTTCTTTCAGTTAGTGTTTATTGAGCATTTGCGATACCCAAATCACTCTTCTAGGTGCTGGAAATACAGTAACTGAACAAGGCACAAAGTCCTTATTCCTTGAGGGGCACCCTCTAGGTTGAGGTCTCTAGCCTGGTGGAAGTCAAGGTAAAAAGTATTCCAGGCAGAGGGAACAGGCCTGAGGGTGAGGCTGAGCTGACTTTTATTTATTTATTTAAAAGATTTATTTATTTATTTCTCTCCCCCCCCCCAACTCCCCACCCCGGTTGTCTGTTGTTTGTGTCTATTTGCTGTGTGTTCTTCTTTGTCCACTTCTATTGTTGTCAGCGGCACGGGAATCTGTTGTTTCTTTTTTTGTTGAATCACCTTGCTGTGTCAGCTCTCCGAGTGTGCAGCACCATTTCTGGGCAGGCTGCACTTTCTTTCGCGCTGGGCAGCTCTCCTTATGGGGCACACTCCTTGCGCGTGGGGCTCCCCTATGCGGGGGACACCCCTCGTGGCACGGCACTCCTTGCGCGCATCAGCACTGCACATGTGCCAGCTCCACACGGGTCAAGGAGGCCCGGGGCTTGAACCGCGGACCTCCCATGTGGTAGACGGACGCCCTAACCACTGGGTGAAATCCATTTCCGAGCTGACTTTTAGAATAAATAACCTGGTTACCTAAAGCCAGGGCAGTAACTGTGCAGTGAAGAAAATGCCTCTAAAGGTGACAGAACCAGAGATGATAGCCGGCTTTGAGTCAAAGGTAACCCATTTGTTAAAACATACTAGATACTTGTTGGCAGTGGTTAGGAGCAAAATAAAAAAGCCCTCTTTTTACAGCTGGTACACCAAAGCACCAAGGAATGTAGCTGCCAAATGCCCACTCCCCATTTCACGTGAGCCAAGCTGTCTACTACAGCGGCCGTGGGAAAAAGCTGCCACATGGCAGTTCACGTGGGTTCTGCCCTTGGGCCTTCAATTTGCCGAGGCCATGCAGGATACCCTCAAGAATGCGGACACTTCAGTTGGCTCAGAAATGTGCCTCTTTAACCTTTACCTTGGGAAAAGGCCCTCAGTTTACCCACTGATCATTATTTTCCAGCTTAATGTGTTTTATTCCCTTCCTGTGCTTCCCAAACGAAAGAAGAGGTGCTGTATCTGAGATCCTGCATGCTTAGTGCAGGGCAAGCCATGTTACATAAGAAGACCTGTTCTGGGTACAGCTGGCTCGTGCAGGGGGCCGTGATGTAACAGGTAAAATCTCATCTCTGCAAGGCTGCGTGTGAAACCAGAGCAAGAGTTGAGCTCAGGGCAGCCTGCTGATCAGTTTTGTTTTCTGAGTTACAGTGGTCCCTTGCAACCCTTGGTCTGGATTCAAGAGATCCATGAGAGTTCTGTTTCTTAGAGAGGCACTCCCTGCTACAGTCATCCTAGACTGGAGGTAGACACTTTTTCTTTTCTCCAGCGGGTGGGTGGGTGTCACAGAGGAGTTCTGGCCTGATGAAAGAGTGCACTCTTGTGGTTTTATTAACCCTGTGGCTAAGGCCATGTCTAGACAATGTAATAGAGCCCGCCATGGCACAGTGATCTAGTTTTTAAAAATTTCTTCAAAAATTTTTTCAACCATTAGTATAATAATTTGGGACTGAAGGAATTTTGGACCTCTAAACTTTTCAGACAAGGCAGTTGAGGCCCAGTAAAGTTAGGTGTCTTGCCCAGGGCCAGAGAGGAGGTTAGTGACAGATGTGGGTCAGTAGTCTTGGGTTCCTGACTGCCAGCCTAATTCTCCTATTCCCAGTGTTACCGCCTCTAGTCTTTAAATGGAGATAGCAAAGTGGCGACCTACAGGTGTCCTCATGATTGGATTTTTTTTTTTAAGGATTTAAAGATTTATTTATTTATCTCCCCCCCACCCCCACCCCGCTGTTTTTTGCTCTCTCTATCCATTTGCTGTGTGATCTTCTCTATCTTTCTCTTTTTCGGTCTTCTCATTTTTCTCCTCTAAGATTCAAAAGGATTTCATCCCTGGAACCTCTGATGTGGAGAGAGGTTCCCTGTCAGCTGTGCCCACTCAGTTCCTGGTTTCTGCTGTGCTTCACCTTTCGTCTTTCTTTTTTTTTGCATCATCATCTTGCAATGTAACTCACTTGCATGGGCACTGGATCACTGCACAGGCACTCAGCTCATCATGCAGGCACTGGCTTGCCACACGGGCATACTCTCTTCTTTTTCACCAGCAGGCCCCAGGGATCGAACCCAGGTCCTCCCATATGGTAGGCAGAAGCCCTATCACTTGAACCACATCTGCTTCCCTGATTGGTTTTTTTTTTTTAGATTTATTTATTTATTTATTCTCCCCCACCACCGCCCCGGTTGTCTGTTCTCTGTGTCTATTTGCTGCGTGTTCTTCTTTGTCCGCTTCTGTTGTTGTCAGTGGCACGGGAATCTGTGTTTCTTTTTGTTGCGTCATCTTGTGTCAGCTCTCCGTGTGTGCGGCACCATTCCTGGGCAGGCTGCACTTTCCTTCATGCTGGGTGGTTCTCCTTACGGGGCGCACTCCTTGCGCGTGGGGCTCCCCCATGCGGGGGACACTCTTGCGTGGCACGGCACTCCTTGCGTGCCTCAGCACTGCGCATGGGCCAGCTCCACACGGGTCAAGGAGGCCCGGGGTTTGAACCGCGGACCTCCCATGTGGTAGACGGATGCCCTAACCACTGGGCCAAGTCCGCTGCCCTGATTAGATTTTTGAAAACTAATTGTCTGTCTTTAAAAGTTGGGAGACTACTCATGAGAATCTGGATTTCTGGTTTCTCTTGAAAGATTGGGTCCACACCTCTGCAAGGCAGACTATTGGCATTAACAGTGGCTTCTGTTTTTATACAGGTTAACTGCTCTCCAGTTCAGTGTAGTTTCCACTCTTCCCTACTGTCTCCCACACATTGAAATTGGCTCTCACCTGCTTTTTATGGTTAAACTTGCACTGTTGTACTTCTGGTAGTAGAATTAAGAGGAAAGTGAACTCTTTCTTATACCCATGTCTCTATTGAAAGTAGGCTGTATTTTGAGAAGAGTGGATATTTAAAAAGCAACACATTTTCCAGGCCAAAAGAAGACAGCTCTAGAAGATATTATGAAACAAACCTATTCGGTACCTGTAGGCATTGGAGGTTGCAACTCTGGTGCTAAACTATAACACCATAATCAGAGGAACTTTGGATACATCTTTTTACTCTGGGGTTGCCTGTACCTTTGACAAGATTTGAAAAGAGAATTTCATGCATACAGGGGGAAAGAAATGTGGGGAAAAAAGGGGTGAAATGGGACCCTTTTCTTGCAGCCACCCTTTAATCCACCCCAAAGCAGAGCTAAGAAATGTGAGGTCAGTTTGTCTTGACACTGAATCACGCACGTTCTCCAGAAGTCCATGTGTTAAGAGCCTCTTCAGGTTGACTGTAGGCAGGGTTATCTTGAACTGTTCTCATGTGAGCTCGCAGCTGTGGCAGCAGAGCTCCTGGAAGTCAGAGCTGAGGGGCCCTCTGCTATTTGCTGGTTTAGCAGTGAAATTGCTTAAAATAAATGCACTATATTATTCTGAGAAATATATTATAAATGAATGGTACTCCAAATATACTCTACTCATGGTTCCTTGAATAAAATGTGTCCTGTGCTTTATCTGCCCAGTATTGCGATTAGTACCAATTACAGGCTCATTTCTATTTGTCAAGTTTTTATTTATCTTTATCTCTGCATTCACATCCTCAAACTCTGCCAACTAATATTTCTTTTACAAAGCCAGGAGGCTCTGTAAAGCTGAAAAATAATTCAGCTATATTGCATGGAACTTAAATGACATGAACCACGTTGTGAATGTGATTAACACCACTGAATTGTATACTTCGAAGTGGTTAAAATGGAAAATTTTATGTTTTATATGTTTAGCCACAATAGAAAAAAACAACAACCCACAGAGTTGAACACACAGAGTAAACCCCAATGTAAACTATGGACTATAGTAAATAAAATAATTATAATAATATTGGTTCAACAGTTGTTACAAACATAGCACACTAATGCAAAATGTGTGTGTGTGTGTTAGGTGTGTGGGGATATATGGGAAGTCTGTACTTCCTGCTGGATTTTTCTGTAAACCCACAACTGCTTTAAAAGTAAAAATAAATGGCATGAACCATCTTGAGTGCAGGAGAGGCAGTTCTCTCTCGTTTCTCTTGGGGTAGTCTCCTTCTCTGGTGCCTGTACTGAGCTCAGGCTGGGAGACTTGGCTGGAATGTCTCTACTGGAGTTTCGACAGGCACGGCTATTTCTCACTGCCTCACGCTGCTCAGCCACAGGTGAGGGAGGCTGCTCTTGTAGGAGGGGTAATTATGGGCAGTGACCTGTTTGAGCTTTTGGCTTGTCCTGACTGCACTCAAGCTCACCTCTGATTCAGGAAGTCTTCTATTTTTGTGCGTTCACATCAGTGAATTCCTTACTTTACTAAAGGGAAGCAGCCTCTAATTCTGGTGAAGGGACTTTGGAGATTGTGAATCAGGCCTTTGCTTGGCTGAATGCGGGGGTTGGAGGTGGAGTCTATTGTGGAAAGAGGATTAATTAGAGGGAGGAGTTATTAGGATACTGTACACATGGCAAAACCAAACATGACCACCCACCTCCTGATTCACCTGCCCAGGGCACGATTAAGCTGCAGGAGACAGGTGGAAGCAGGTGCTTGCTTCAGGGAGTTGGGAACTCAACTCCCACCTTTCCCCCATGACCCCATTGCCTGCTTCTTTCCCAGTTGATCACAAAGATACAAATTGGCCTGTAAAGTCTGTCTAGCACACTTAAAAGCCATGTCATTTGGCCTAATGAAGTCAGATTTGTGCCTGATAGCTGGACATGGAGGGGTTTAGAATGCTGTCTGGTTTCTCAGGAGTGTAGAGGACCTGAGATTGCCCAGGAGTCACCACACACTGCCTGAACTCCGCAGGGGGAGCCGATTGCTGATCTCACCTCCCAGAGCAGGCATGGGTGGCTCTGGGTGCTCCTCATCCGCGGCGCAGCCTGGCCCTTCTCAGGGAGAGCATTCTTGAAATGGCCAGGGGCTCAGTGTTGTAGCATTATGAGAGATTCTTTATGTCCCGTACCTCTTACAAGTAATAGGATCATGGAAAAAAGGTCTCAATTGCCATACCTGCGCCAACCACATCAAAGCAACAATTATTATACCAGTCATGGTAAACTAAGGTAGATTCCAATATAATCATTGTTTTATCCCTTTTTATTTTTACATGAAGCATTTGGCATGTACAGAATGTAGCCTACTGTGAAACATCAAACATAGTGTATGGTCCTATTTGAAAATGAATACTACCCGTGTTTTAGTAACAGCTGGCATTTTTATTATATGTGTGGCACCACAGGTGTATCATTTTTAATTATGCATATATCATTTAAGGTGCATCGTGACTAAAATAATTACTGTTGCTTCCTGTGGCCTATATAGGATGTGCCAGTTTAGCAGATGAGGTCATCCAGCTCATAAAAAGGTCGCCTTAATCTGCCTGTCAGAAAATTCACGGGAATCACAAGCCGCAGGTAGAACCTGAGTAGCCGCGGCCTCGGTTGGTGAGACGGGGCGCGCCGGCGCGCCTGCCCGCCTTTCCTCACACCTCCTCCTCCCTTCCACAGCTTGGCATCACCACACTCTGTCCAGCTCGCTCCTTGGAAGGCCGGGGGGCGGGAGATGAGGTGGCCGCCGGCAGGGCCGGCCGGGCCTGCGCGCCGAGCCCAGATCCGCCGCCCTCCCGCGCTGTGCGGACCGCGCCGCAGCGCCCTTGTGCCGGCACCGAGGCGGGGCCCGGGAAGCCCCGAGGCCTGGGCCGGCGCGCCTCCGCAGCAGCAGGGGGCGGGCCGGGCCTGGAGCCCGCCGGGAGGCCCGGCCGAGGAGCCGAGGCGAGCGCCTCGAGGCCGGACGCGCGTGAGGGCGGGTGGGAGGCGAGCAGAGCGCGGGCCCGAGGCGGCCCGGGAGGCCCGCGGGGAAGGCGGGCGCCGGGGAGCTCCGCGGCCCCCCCCCCCCCCCCGCCGGCCCTCCCGGGGGCTCCGCGGCCCCCCCCCCCCCGCCGGCCCTCCCGGGGGCTCCGCGGCCCGCCCACCCCCGCCCCACCGGCCCTCCCGGGGGGGCTCCGCGGCCCCCCCCCCCCCCGCCGGCCCTCCCGGGGGGGCTCCGCGCCGCCCCCCCCCCCGCCGGCCCTCCCGGGGAGCTCCGCGGCCCGCCCACCCCCCGCCGGCCGCTGGGCGACCTCACCCGTGAGTCAGTGCAGCTTCTCCAAAGACCGGCCGGACGGGCATTCCCGACCTGAGCATTTAACATTTTTTCTGTAGCTCCCCTCCCTTTTCCCTCTCAACTCGAAGCAGATGAGATACAGGGCCAAGGGGCCAAATGAGCTTGTGGAGGGAGGAATCTCGCCGTCTCATTTCCACTTTTCCCTTCTGGTAACTTTCCAGTCGAAATTTGGGGAATATTATTGGTAACTCTGACACCTGGTGGTCATTTCAAAAATTGCACCCTGGAAGGATTGAAAGTCCACTTTAACAATTTTTAGTTGTTTTGTTTTTCCATCTCTAATTTCCATATGCAAATGAGATCTTTATATAAACTAGTGACCATTATTGATTTAATTATTTCTAAGTAAAATTCTTGCACATGCATTCAACAGGATGCACTTGGACAGAAACTTTCTGGAAAGATACCCCAGAAATTGTTTTGTGCTCTGTAGGGAGTGTGGCTAGGTCTGGGAGGAGGGCACTCATTGCACCCTTAGTTCTCTCTGGATGCGTTCACAACGAAAGGAGCGCCTTGCTCTATGGTGGCAGCCGAGGGGCCCTAGGTGGCCTCCTGGGCTCGGGTGCAGGCACTGCGCGTGCTCCTGAGCGCTCTGTGGAGCGCAGTACCTTGTGCGCTGACCTTGTGTGCTGACCTTGCTCGCTGACTGGTGGCAGAGCCCCGCAGCCGAGCAGAAGCTGGTCTTGGGGAGTGGTGAGGCTGTGCACAGAGGGGCAGGCGCCCCACTCCCTCTGCAGTCCAGGAGCCAAGGCAGCAGGTGCCTGCCGGGGTCGACTCTGCAGGGGTGGGCGGGCCTCTTCCTGAGGTCGTGATCCACGGTGGGGGCTCCGGCCAGAGAGGCGGGAGCTCCTTCAAGTCCCTGCCGCCTCATAGCCTGGGGCTGCCCGGTCCATTTGCACAGGGTGTGCCGCGGCCCCTCCCAGGGTGCCAGGGTGCTAACCGGGCTCTCACATCAGACAGCTGGGCCTGGGGTGCACGCGGCCAGTGGGTGGTTGACCCGAGAGCCAGGTCTGAGGGAAGCGGCCACTCTGACTACCTTCTCTTGTTGCTTCCTGTCTAAAACCAACCTTTCATTCCAGCATTGACAGACCTCCTGCTGCTTTCCCTCTACTCCCTCTAACGATGACATACTTTATGAATTTGTCAAAAAGTTACCACTTTTCAAGTCTGTGCTCAGGGACAGCCAACACTCCTCTTGCCTCACCCTGCCCATTCACCCAGCTCGTCACTGGTGGCCCAGAACCACTGCGCACCTGCCTGTCCTTAGAGGAGGGTGCTAGACACTCAGGGCAGCGTGGCAGTGCAGTCTCCTGGGTGCTGAGTGTGGTCCTCGGGTGTGCAGCTCTACTTGCACTTGGGGTGCAGTCCCTGAAGGTGGGAATCAGAAGCAGGAGTGGAGCCCTTGTGCAGCAGCTCTTCACGGAGGGGAAAGTCTTCGCGCTGCACTCACTAACGCGCTTGTCAGCGCCACTGATCAACTCCAGGAAGCAAGACAGCGCGGTGCTGTCCCAGGGTGGTCCCCACGTCCCGGTGACCGCCCCTCTGTGCTCTGGACAGGGCGGCTTTTCTCTTCCAGGACAGCCCGCCTGCCTCCTCTTGCCTTCACCCCTCCTCCCACCTACTGCTCAGATCATGTGGCCTTGAGCTACAAGTCCCACGCTAGAGGAGGCAGAGCCGCTGAGACGCTGCCGACTTCACAGAGCGGCCGTAACAGCTCCTGACTGTCTCTGGTCTTCGATGAAGTGAAAGAATCAGCCTTCATGTGGCGGCTTTTCTATTACATTCAGCCATACCTAATCGTAACAAATACAGTGATCCAGGTGATACCCAGGTGTTTTCCTGGCCTCATCTATACTATGACAATGAAGAAAATATCTGTTGGTAAAGAACACAACTCAAATCACTGGTGGGGCATCCTTTCTGGTAGGACGCTGTGCACATAGTAAAACAGATCTGTTTGTACTACCTTTCTTAGAATTATTGAATTTGAAATCTTTCCCAGGGAGGGGTGGCGTGAAGCTGGAGTTTCATCAGCACACACTTACTTGTCTTTTGCTTCTGTTTAATATGGATTATCGGGGCAGTAAGGAAGTGAAGGGAAGCGGCAGGCTGGTCTAATTGCTTTCATCATATGCATTGTTGGAGCTTGTGCAGAGTTCTGGTCCTGAGCTCAGAAAAAGTGTGGCCCTGGTAGGGGTCGGGTGAACCCTGGTTCCGCCCCCTGCATTGTCAGGGTCATGGGACTCCTTTTTCTTTCTTTTTTTAAGATTTATTTTATTTATTTATTCCCCCACCCCATCCCTGGGTTGCAGTGCTGTCTGCTTTCTGTGTCTATTCATTGTGTGCTCTCTGTGTCTGCTCATCTTTTTAGGAGACACCAGGAACTGAACCAGGGACCTCCCATGTGGGAGGGAGGTGCCCAAGTGCTTGAGCCACCTCTGCTGCCAGCTTGTTGTGTTTCTCATTTTGTCTCCTCGTTGTGTCCTCTTGTTGTGTCAGCCTGCCGCCCCAGCCTGTTGTGTCAGTTCACTGTCTTGCTCGTCTTCTTTAGCAGGTACCAGGAACTGAACCTGGGCCTCCCATGTGGTAGGCAGATGCCCAACTGCTTGAGCCACATCCGCTTCCCTCTTCTTTCTTTATCTTGGAGTTGTCTTTTTTTTTTTCCCCTTTCTAATAGCTTTATCGAGGTATAATTGACATACAATAAACTGCACCTATTTAAAGTGGGTAATTTGATATTTTTGACATGTTTATAGCTATGAATCTATCATCACAATCAATATAGTAAACATATCCGTCACCCAGAAGTTTCCTCAGGACCTTTTGTAACCCTTCCTGTCCTTCCTGCAACCCCTGAACTGCTTTCTGTCACTCTAAATTCATTTGCATTTTCTAGAGTTTCATATAAATGGAATATACTCTATTCCTTTTTTGCCTGTCTTCTTTCATTCAGCATAATTTTTTTCTTGATGGATCCATGTTGTTGCATATATCAGAAGTTCATTCCTTTTACCGGTTCACCGTATGGATGTACCACAATTTGTTTCGTCTCTTCACCTGTTGATGGTCATTTGGATCCTTTCCTTTACAGTTTTTGGCTATTAAAAGAAAGCTGTTATGAAATTGTGTACTGGTGTTTGCTTGAGCATATGCTTTGCTTTTCTCTTGGATATATATGTAGGAGTAGAATGACTAAATCATATAGTAGGGATAGGCTTACCTTCTTTTTCTTTATTAGAGAAGTTGTGGGTTTTCAGAAAGGGAAATGCTTAACTTTTAAAGCAACTTCCAAATTGTTTTACCAAAGTGGTTGTACCATTTTACATCACCACCAACAGTGTATGTGAGTTTCAGTTTCTCCACATCCTTGTCAACACTTGGGATTGTCAGTCTTTTTAATTTTAGCCATTTTAATAGGTATGTGTGGGAACTTGTGGTTTTAAATGGATTTCTTCATGTGCTTATTTGCCATTTGTATATCTTTGGTGAAATTTCTATTCATATCTTGTGCCCATTTAAAAAAATAGCATATTTTTTTATTAAGTTTTGAGAGAGTTTTTTTTTTTTTTTTAATATTCTGCATATGAGTCCTTAGTTAGATATAGGCTTTGCAAAGATTTTCTCCTAGATTTTGAGCTTTCATTTAATTAGCAGTGTCTTTTCAAGAGCTGAAGTTAATTTTGATGAAATCCTATTCATAAATTTTTTTATGGATTATGGTTTGGTGTCACATGTGAACGACCTTTGCCTAGTAAGGTCACAAAAAATTCTCCAATGTTTTCTTTTAGAATTTTTATAGTTCTAGGTGTTATGTTTAGGCCTAGTCTCCATTTTGAGATAATTTTTATATATGGGGTGAGGTATGGATCAAAGTCCACATTTTTGGCATCTGGGTATCTGATGGTGCTAGTACTTGTTGAAAAGACCATCCTTTCTCCACTTGTCACTCTTGTGAAAAATTGGATGTTCATATATGTGTGGGTCTATTTGTGGGTTCTCTGCTCTGTTCCATTGATCTCTTGGTCATATTTATAACAAATTGTACTGTTTTATATAGCTTTTAAATAAATTTTGAAGTCAGGTAGTGTGAGTCCACTAACTTTGTTCTTTTTCAGAGTTATTTCAACTATTCTAAGTTCTTTGCATCTCCAAATGAATTTTAAAACCATCTTATCAATTTCTACAGAATATTCTGCTAGGATTTTCACTGGGATTGCATTGAATCTATACAACTATTTGGGGAGAATCTACATCTTAGTAATATTGAATCTTTTGACCCAGCAACAACATTTATTTCACCATTTCTTTAGATCTTCGACCTCTTTTAGCAATGTATTATAGTTTTCAGTGTACACAGTTTCACATTTTTTGTCAGATTTAGCCCTAGTTTCTTATTTTTTATGCTATTGTAAATGTTATTGTTTTTTAAAGTTTCAATTTCTGAGGATTGCTAGTATATAGTAATATAATTAATTTGTTGTATTGCGCTTGTGTCCTGCAAATTTGCTAACTCACTTATTATCTGTAATACTATTTTTGTAGATTCTATCTGATTTTCTACTTACATGATCATACTGTCCACAAATAGACAATTTCACGTTTTTTCTTCCAGTGTGGATATCTTTCCCCCTACTTTTTATTGCCTGTTTGCAGTGGCTAGAATTCTAGTACAATGTTGAATAGAAGTAATGAAAGCAGACATCCTAGTCTTCTTTCTGATCATAGAGGGTAAATATTCAGTCTTTCACTATTAAGAATGATATTAGCTATAGGATTTTCATAGATGTCATTATCAGGTTGCTTCTATATTTGTGATGGATATCAGTCTGTAATTTCATTTCTTTTAATATTTTTGTTTGGTTTTGATATCAGAATAGTGCTGGCCTCATAGAACAAGTGGGAAGTATTCCTTCTCTTCAATCTTCTGAAAGCCTTTGGGCAGAGTTGGTATTATTTTTCCTTTAAATGGTTGGTAGTATCCACCTCTAAATTCATCTGGTTTTCCTTGTGAGAAGGGTTTAAACCATAAAGTTAATGCCTTTCATAGATACAGCTCTATCCAGGTTATTTATTTTTTCTTGAATGAGCTTTGATAGTGTGTTTTTCAAAGAATTGATCAATCTCTGTTGTCAAATTTATAGCCATAAAATTGTTCATAATATTCCCTTATTATCATTTTAAATATCTGTAGAAGCTTTATGGTTCCTCATTCCTGATATTGTATTGTCTCCCTTTTTTCCTGAACAATCTGGCTAGAGGTTTATCAATTTTTATTAATGTTCTTGGAGAACCACATTTTGGCTTTATCAATTTACTGTATTTTCATTTTCTTTTTTTTTTTTAAAGATTTATTTATTTATTTACTTAATTTCCCCCCCTCCCCCGGTTGTCTGTTCTCTGTGTCTGTTTGCTGCGTCTTGTTTCTTTGTCCGCTTCTGTTGTTGTCAGCGGCACGGGAAGTGTGGGTGGCGCCATTCCTGGGCGGGCTGCACTTTGTTTTCACGCTGGGCGGCTCTCCTTACGGGGTGCACTCCTTGCGCGTGGGGCTCTCCTACGCGGGGGACACCCCTGTGTGGCAGGGCACTCCTTCCGCGCATCAGCACTGCGCATGGGCCAGCTCCACACAGGTCAAGGAGGCCCGGGGTTTGAACCGCAGACCTCCCATGCGGTAGACGGACGCCCTAACCACTGGGCCAAGTCCGTTTCCCGTGTATTGTCATTTTCTATTTCATTGGTTTCCTCTTTGATCCTTATCATTTCTTACATTCTGTTTACTTTGGTTTCATTTGCTCTTCTTTTTCTAGTTTCTTAAAGTTGGAGAAACCGCCTCTCTTTTCTGATATAGGCAGTTAGTGCTATAAATCGCCCCCACCCCAAGTATGGTTGTAGTAGCATCTCACAAATTCTGATATGTTGTGTTGTTATTTTCACTTAGTTAAAAATACTCTCTGATTTTCCTTTTGATTTAATCTTTGAATAGGTTGCTTAAAAGTGTGTTGCTTAATTTCCAAATATTTGAGGATTTTCCCAGCATTTTTCTGTTATTGCTTTCTAATTTAATTTCATTGTGGTCATAGAACATACTTTGAATGACATAAATCCATTCAAATTTATTGAGATGTGCTCTGTGGCCCGGGACATGTTCTGCCTTGATGAGTGTTCCATGTGCCCTTTTTTAAAAAAAAGATTTATTTATTTATTTATTTATTTATTTATTTATTTCCCCTCCCCCCCCCCCCAGTTGTCTGTCCTCTGTGTCTATTTGCTGCATCTTCTTTGTCTGCTCCTGTTGTCAGCGGCATGGGAATCTGTGTCTCTTTTTGTTGCATCATCTTGCTGTGTCAGCTCTCCGTGTGTGCGGCACCATTCCTGGGCAGGCTGCACTTTCTTTCACGCCGGGCGGCTCTCCTTACCAGGGGCACTTCTTGTGCGTGGGGCTCCCCTATGCGGGGACACTCCTGCGTGGCAAAGCACTCCTTGCATGCATCAGCACTGCACATGGGCCAGCTCCACAGGGGTTAAGGAGGCCCCGGGTTTGAACCACAGACCTCCCATCTGGTAGGTGGACGCCCTATCCATTGGGCCAAGTCTGCTTCCCATGTTCCATGTGCCCTTGAAAAGAGGGTGTGCTCTGCTCTTGGGTAGAGTGATTATTGATAAGACTGGGCTTAAACTTATCGTGGACATTTGTTCTTTATTTGTCTCATCTTTGTTCTCTTCTTCCTCTTTTTCTCCCTTCCTTTGGGATGAGTATTTTCCCCCCATGTTATCTTGTTTGTTGGGTTATTAGTTACATTTAATTGTTTTAATTGTTACTTTATGGTTTATAGTATCATTTTATCTTAACCCAATTTACCTTCAAGTTATACCTCTTCCAATATATCATAAGACCCTTACAGAAGTATACCTCCATTTTACTTATACATTTGTTATAAACCCTACTGTATATTGTTATTCTTTTAAAATTAAAAAAAAAATTTTGTTACAAAATTTTCATTTTAAAATAATTATAGATTCACAAGAAGTTACAAATAAACATAGAGAGGCCCTGTGCACCTTTCATCCCACTTCCCCCAGTGTGAGATCTTGCATAACTGTAGTACAATATCAAAACCAGGAATTGGAATTGGAACAATTCACAGCTTAGCTTACTGAGGTTTTACCAGTTATACATGCAGTCATTATGTGTGTATGGGAGGCTGTGTACAGCTACCACCACAATCAAGAAAAAGAACTGTTCTGCCGCCACGAGGTTCCCTTGTGCCCTTGTAGCTACAGCTATCCCCTTCTCACCCAACCCCTGCCCGGTCAATCACCAATCTCCTCTCCATCTTTTTAACTTTGTTAATTAAAGAATAGTTATAGGAATGGTATGATACATAGTATCATACATTATGCAGCCTTTTGAGATTGGCTTTTTTCACTCGGCATCATTCCCTGGAGGCCCATCCAAGTTGTTGCAAGTATCAGTGATTTGTTCCTTTTTATTGCTGAGCAGTATTCCATGGTATGGATGTACCACTGTTTGTTTAACCATTTACCCAGTGAAGGATATTTGGGTTGTTGCTTGTATTTGACTATTATGAAATAAAGTTGCTGTGAACATTCATGTGTAAATTCATGCTTTTTGAGTGAGTATAGGTTTTCATTTGTTGGAATAAATGTCCAATGGTACAGTGACTGGGTCATATGGTGTGAGGCCAAAATCCAGAGAAGCCATAAATTCCTAGATAAGACAAACAACAATGACAACAACAACAAAACAACAACCCCCCAAAAACAAACAAACAAACAACTCTTTGTAAGTGCATCTTAAAGTGCAAATGCACATTCCTAAGCAGGATAACTATCTGTACTAGAACCACTTCTGCTACGTATCAGTACATTCAAAGAGATAGTTTACAATCTTGCAAATCCTGACTTGGCCCTGTGCATTCCTTGTTTTTACCTGATATACCCGCCCTGTGATCCTCCAGCTGGGATGGAGCACTGGTCTGAATGTCCTGCGGCTGCCAGGACCAGCTTCTCAGCCTGTAAGTTCACTAATAAACTGTTACAATTTTGCTAAATGAAGAGGCTTTGTTTTTTGGTCTTAAATGCCCACTGAACTTTGGCTGAACCTATTCTGTAGGTTCATGGTTAGAATTGGTGAGCCGGCCAGGAGATGGAAAACGAAATAAGATGAGGGAAATGTGAATTCAGCGGGGGAAATCCTGGGTGGCAGACTTAAAGTATGTATGGGGGGGGGTAGCCTGTTTTTAAAACTGTTTGGCCCAGTGTATGAGTACGGGAATGCCCGAAAAATGCCAGCAACGCATTATTCTAAGGGGAAGATGGGAGGCAAGTGGAAATCACAAGGAAAAGAAGTGATCGCTGCCAGCAGGTGGCCACCGTTATGGGCAGTTAGATATGCACCAAAGCCCAATCGAAAGCGGAAGCTGAAGTGAGGAGACTACAAGAGGCTGTAATCCTAGAAAAGCGTATTAGGTTAGCGTGCTCCAACAAGGCTAATGAATTAGCAAAAAAGGTACAAACCCAAGAGGGACAATTAAAAGTAACAGCTTGTAAAGTTGCAAAAATGCACAGAAAGGAAGCCGCTGCGGCAGGTTGGGTGGTTATCCAGAGGGAGGGCTGGGATCCACACGTGTGGGATCTCTGGGAAAATGCAGAAGCGGGAGAATGAGAGGAGGAAATTGAAACTGAAGACGACTCTAAGCAAAAAGGCTGTTAATAACTACAAAAATGAAAGTAACCAGGAATCCCGACGACCCTGGGGAAGAGATCTCTGCTCATAAGCAAACAGTAATGAGGGACTATACACCTGTGGAATTAGTAGAATTAACAGAAAAGTTTAAACAAAAGGGTTGGGAGAGCATAACCACTTGGATGCTAAGGTTATGGGACATAGGGGAAAATGGTATTATATTTTCAGGAGTGGAAATGACAAGAACGGCTAACAATCACACATCCCGTTCTTCATCAGTGTCTTTGCCAGATACGGCAAAGATCAGACAGCATTTAAATTTCATTAGTGTGGTGCATTTTAGCTACAAAACAGGCCTGGCCTAATGAGGGGAATATGCCATCTACCACAGGCCAGTGGGCAACTGTGCATGAATTACAGGATACAGTCAGAGAACTAAAATGAAGCGTGCAGCATACGCAGAACGCTTTTGTGGACTTGTTGATGAACTGTTCACTGCTGGCCTGAAAGATAAAATCCTCCAAACAGTGCCTCCAGCCTGGTGTGGGACATTAGTAGCTCTTCTAAGCCCACTAGTCAGCCAGGCCATTCACTGGTTGGCAAAGACAAGAGATTTGGATGAGAAAAGAAGAGGTAAGGAAAGTAACCAAAGAGATTGCAAGGGAAGGGGCAGAGGGGGCCTGTACATGTAACCCATAAGCAATTAAGGGCTGATTTGATTGTGACAGGCACTCCAATAGAAAAAATAAACAACCTAATGCCCTGGCAAAGCTGTCAAAGGAGAAAAAAATACCAGCTTCTGCTTACCTCTAAATCTGTGCCACCAATTGGCACTCCCACAGCACCTTCTAAGAGAAGTAAGTCTGGTATCAGGAGGTGGATACCTCTGTCCCTGAACTAGAGATAGTGGGGCCATGGTCACGTGAAAATACAGATGACAGCAGGCCTTCACAGGCCTCAGGGAGAGCTGGTTATCCACTGGTCTCCAACAAACATGTGCACGTTGATACTGAAGCAGAGTGAGAAGACTCAATTTTGGTGCCAACTAGGTGGCAATACCTTGCAGGGCTGGGGCAGTGTTCTCCCGGAGGCTGTATATGCTCTAAATCAGCATTTTTTTATTCTGCCCACTCTTTGGTGCTGTTTCTCCCATTGCCAGGATTCATGGGTCCGGGAATCAAGAGGTGGAAATGGGAGTGGCATGACTCACTATTACCCTTAGTGATCCACTAGGAAACTTTTTGCTTCTTGTCCCTGGGACCATAAGGTCTGCTAGTTCCCAAAGGACGAGTGCTTCCACCAGGGAACACAATAATGCTTTCATTGAAGTGGATGTTAAGACTGCCACTTTAAGCTCTTCATGCCTCTGAATCAACAGGCCAAGAAGGGAATTACTATACTGGCTGGGGTGATTGAGCCTGACCATCGAGGGGAAATAGGGCTGGCTGCATCTGCTTGATAGAGGGAAAGAAGAGTTTGCCTGGAATACAGGAGATCCTCTAGGGCATCTCTTAGTACTACCATGCCCTGTGATTACAGTCAATGGAAAGCTGCAACAACCCAGTCCAGACAGGACTAACAATGGCCTAGAATTTTCAGGGATGAAAGTTTGGGTCACACCACCAGGCAAAGAACCATGGCCAGCTGAAGTGCTTGCTGGAGGGTAAAGAACATGGACTAGGTAGTGGAAGAAGGTAGTGATAAATACAAATTTTGACCATGTAACCAAAAATAGAAACAAGGACTGTCATGGTCATGAATATCTCTTCCTTGTTTCATTATGACTATGTTTATATATATACATAAAATGAATATCTTTGTTTTCTTCCCTAATCTTTCCCCTTATGTGACATAAGTTTTATTAGTTTTATATCATAGTATTTAAGGATGCCAGGTTTAAGAGTGGATATTATCCAAGGACTTGCACCCTATTCTGGAGGAATTTAGTGCACTTCTGGTTGCATGCAGGACAGTTGAGTATTGTTAGGTGGAAATATATATATGTGTCTGTTTTTGTTTTTATTTAGAGGCTAAGGGTGGTTTAAGGTGATGTGTATGGCTGCCAAGTTGACAAGGGGTGGTCTGTAATGGTTAGGTTTATGGGTCAGCTTGGTTAGGTATTGGTGCCAGTTGTTTGGCCAAGCAAGCACTGGGTTAATTGTAATACAAGGGCATTTCATGGACTTTAATCATCAGTGAGTTGATTGCATAGATGTCTGGTTACATCTACTATCAGCTGAGGAGATTGCCATCAACAATGAGTGATGTCTCATCTAATCAGTTGAAGCCCTGAGAATGGAAAGTGATTCTAGCATTCAGAGTGAGAATTTCCATCTCTACTTTGGATGACTAGGGTCTCCTGGGGAAATAATTAAGGATCTTCATCAAAGTTCCTGGTGTGCTGCCTGCCCTATGGAATTTGTACTTGTGCATCCCCATGGTTGCATGAGACAATTTTGTAAAATCTCCTACTATTTACAGATTTCTCCTGTTGGTTCTATTTCCCTAGAGAACCCTGACAAATACAACACTCATCTATGTGTATCTCTGGAGATTTAATGGGCCCCAAAATGTGATAGATAGGCCTGGGGGACAAGGCATGCACATAATGCAAACTATCCTAACATTATAAATTGGTTGCCTTACCTGCTCCCCCCACCAAGTATACTGTATGCATTTCTCCTATTCCCAAATATATCTTAGGGGTAGATGTGTTAAAAGACCTAGACCTTACCACCACCACTGGTGAATTTTGCCTTCATTTCCACATGGTGAAATCGGTTATATGGGGTGTTGCTCATTGGTCCCTAGTGCATCTGCCTCCACCCAGTAGGGTCCTTCATACCAAACAATATTGTCTCCCAGTAGAACGTGCTGAAATCAGTGAGGTATTATAAGAATTGGCCAGAGTGGGGCTCTTATGACCAGCAGAGAGCCTGTTTAATATTTCTGTATGGCCAGTGAAAAACTCTGATGGTAGTTGGAGAATGATAGTTGATTATCGAGAATGTTGCTATGTTTTATAGATTGATGATGATATGATTACTTCAGGTAGTATTACATCTCTAGAAATGGTGCTTCTACCATTACAGCCATTAATGAGCCAAGGATGGGCCATCAATGATGCCAAGATCCATGGGCACAGATAGTCAGTAAAATTGCTAGGGTGGTTTGGTTGGATAAGACAAAGGTCATTCTGGCAGCCATCACAGATAAAGTCCAAATGTGTCCAACTCTCCACACTGTAAAGGGACTGAAGCCTTTACAGGCTTACTGAATTGCTGGAGACCCTTTACACCCCACCTAGCTCAAATACTTTGGCCATTACATAGATTAATAAAAAGGGGGCTCAGTGGTATTGGGACACTGAGGCTGAGCAAGCAATCCAACAAGTAAAAATAGCTCTAAAACAGATCCAGCCTCTAGGTATTTTAATAGCAGGGCAAACTTGTGAATTGGATGTTGCCAGCTATCCAGAAGGGTTTGGGTGGGGCCTGTGGCAAAAACAAAATGGGAAGTGAGTACCACTTGGATTCTGGTCCCAGCTATGGAAAGGAACAGAACAATGATATAGAGCACAAAACTCCAATGCCAAAATAACAATCTGGGATGTTCCAGCTTGTTTTAATTTGTTAGGCTGCCAAAATACAGTATACCAGAAATGGGTTGGCTTTTACAATGGGGAGTTACAGTTTTGGGAACAGATGTGGCGCAGGCCATTGAGCGCTCACCTCCCACACGGGAGGTCCCAGGTTTGGTTCCCAGTGCCTCCTGAAAAAACAAAAACAAACAAGAAAATCAAATGAAAAAAACAACTCAGGGAAGCCAATGTGGCCTAGTGTTTGAGCACCAGCTTCCCACATACAAAGTCCTGGATTCACTCACTGGCCCCAGTACCTAAGAAAAAGGCTTACAGTTTTGAGGCTGAGAAAAATGTCCAAATGAAGTCCTCATAACATGATGCTTTCTCCCTGGCTGTTAGTGATCCTGAACTCTGCCGCATGGCAAGTGTATTAATCAGGGTTCTCTAGGGAAACAGAATCAACGAGAGATATCTGTCAATAGTAAGAGATTTTATCAGAGTCTCTCACATGACCATGGGGAGGCACAAGTCCAGGTTCTGCAGGCAGGCTGCAGCCAGGGGCTCCAATGAAAGTCCAGTGAAGGTTCTTGATGAGTTCTGGGAGAGATTGGCTGTTCAAAGACGAGCTGGGAAATCCTCAGTCAATGCTGGAATCACTTCCCCTTTTAAGGCATTCAACTGACTGGGTTAAGCATCGCTCATTGCTGATGGCAATCTTCCTGATTGATGTAATTGTAATCAGCTATCTATGATTTAACACTGCAGTAAAGTCAGTGGTGACTGAAGTCCATAAATGCCCTTGTATTATAGTTAGCCCAGTGCTTGCTTGACCAAACAACTGGGCACAATTACGTGGCTGAGTAGACACGTTAGCCTACCCATCACAGCAAGGCACATGGAAGCTTCTGCTGTGCTCTCTCTCCTCTGGGCTTCCTAGCTTCTGTGGCTTTCTCACTCAACTTGTGTGGCTTTCTCTTTCTCTGTCTATCTCTTTGTATTCATCCTATTTATAAAGGACTCCAATAAGTGGATTAAGACCCACCCTAGGTCCACCTATAATAGGAGGAATCTATTCTGTAGGTTCATGGCCAGACATATGGTAAAGTGTGTTTTAGTTTTAGGAGAAAATGCCGAAGTGTTTTCCAGAGTGGCTGTACCATTCGACATTTACAACAGCAACGTATGAATGATCCGATTTCTCCACTAATTGTCACTCAAAAAAAAATTTTTTTACCCGCTCTGATAGAGATACAGTGATATTGAATTTTAATGTGTATTTCCCTAATTGCTAATGTTGCTGAACATCTTTTCATTGGCTTATTTGCCACCTGTATATCCTCTTCATTTAAATGCATGTTCATGCCTTTTGCCTGTTTTCTAATTGTATCATTTGCTTTTCTGCTGTTGAGTTTTGAGATTTCTTTATATATTCTAGATACTAAGTCCTTCATTGGAAACATGATTTGCAAATATTTTCTCACAGTCTGTAATTTGCCTTTTCATTATCTTATCAGGGTCTTTTGCAGAACAAAATTTTAATACTTTTATGAGGTCTAGTTTATCAAGTTTTCCTTTATACTTTTGGTGTCAAGTCCAAACACTCTTTGCCATCTTAGGTCCTGAAGATTTTCTCCTATTTTTTTGTTTTCCAAAGGTTTCATAATTTAAAATTTTATGTTTAAGTCTATGATTCATTTTAAGTTAATTTTTGTAAAAGGTTTGAGGTTTAGATTGAAGTTCAATTTTTTTCATTTTAATTTTTTGCTTATGGATATCCAGTTGTTGCAGCACTATTTGTTGAAAGGCTATCCTTCCTCCATTAAATTTTTTTTTTGCCTCTGTAAAAAAAAAAAAAAGCCCAAAAAACAAAAAAACCAGTTTGGGCATATTTTAGTGGGTCTATTTCTGGGTTCTCTATTCTCTTCCATTGATCCATGTATCTGTCCAGTAATGCAGATTTTTAATCAGTCTTAACATTGGGTAGAGTGACTCCTCCCACTTTATTCTTCCTTTTCAAAATTGTTTTAACTATTCTAGGTTCTTTGCCTATACATAAAATTTTAGAATAAGACTGTCTGTATCTATTTTAAAAAAGCCTTGCTGGAATTTTGATAGGAATTGCATTAAATTAGTAAATCAATTTGGGGAGGATTGATATTTTATTATGGTGAGTCTCCCAATCCATGAATATAGTACATCTCTCTGGTTGTTTAGGTCTTCTTTGCTTTCTTTAAGCATTTTGTAATTTTCAGCATTTAGATCCTGTGCGCATTTTGTTAGATCTGTTCCTATTTCATTTTTGTAGCAATTACAAATGGTATTGTGTTTTAAATTTTGGTTACCACACATTTGTTGTTAGCATGTAGAAATGCAAATTTTTTTTGGGGGGTGTTGAGCTTGTATCTTTCAACTTTGCTGAACTCTCCTCTTAGTTCTAGGAGCTGTAAAAGAGATTTATTGAGATTTTCTATGTAGGCAATCATGTCATTTGTAAGTAGGGAAGTTTTATTTCTTCCTTTCATTCTGTCTTTATTTCTTTTTCTTGTCTTATTGCATTGGCTAGACCTTCTAGTACTATTTTGAATAAAAATGGTGAGAGTGGACAACCTTGTTACTGATATTAGAGGGAAAGCATTCAGTCTTTCATCGTTAAGTATGATGTTAGCTGTAGGTTTTTTATTTATTTTTTGTAGATGCTTGTTATTAGGTTGAGGAAGTTCCTTTCTATTCCTAGTTAGTGATGACAGGACTAGGCCCCATCCCTAGCGTCTGACCCAGATAACAGCCACGACTTGCCGAAACTGCAAGTTTATTATTAACGTGCCCCTTTGTGGAAGTGCAACCAGCTGTTTACTCAGAAGGAGCCTACTAACCTGGACAAAGATCCCATTTCCAAGACCACATGCACCCCTAAAAATAACACCTCAGATCATCCCCAAACTAAGGTTCTGCTGGTCCCCAACACTAGCCCCTTACCCTGAGCCCTTCCTCTCGACCCTTGCAAGCTTGTATAAATAACAGTGCTAACGTTCTCAACAGCAGGCTGAAGTTTCTATCTTCAGACCCCTTGCTGTTGGATTTTCTCAATTAATTCTTGCCTGCTTTCACTGGTCTTCACGTCCCTTTGTCTGGCTCTGTTATCTAACAAGTGATATATTTTATTATGAATATGTGTTAGATTTTGTCAAATGCTTTTTCTGCATCAAATGATACAATTATATGATTTTTTCTTTTTTAGCATGTTGATATGGTGGGTTACATTGATTGTTTTTCAAATACTGAAACAGCCTTGCAAGTCCCACTTGGTCATTGTGTATAATTCTTTTTATAGTTTGCTGAATTTGGTTTACTAATATTTTGTTGAGAGTTCAATTATCTTTTAAAGATATTAAATAATAAGAAAAAAATCCCATATATTTAGCCACATAGTAATGTTTCTGGTGCTGTTTGGTTTTTGGGGTAGATCCATATTTTCATCTGGTATCATTTTTATTGTCTTCAGGTCTTTGTTTTCTGTGTTTTGCAGTGCTGTTCTGGTAGTAACAGATACTTCTAAATTTATTTTTTATTTTTTAAAAGATCTGCATACTAAGGAATTTGGGTTCCGAAAAGAAATAGGTCCATTGTCCTGGCTCCTGGGGAGGTAACCTCTATATCCTTGGAATTTTCTGTGATAGAAGTGTCTTTTGTTTTTCATGATGGGCTTGGGACTACACCTGATAGTTCCTATGCTAATGAGATATCTCAGGGTGGAGCAAGCCACAGGAGTAGTCTTTGGGTAGGGGTTGGCAACATCAGAAAGACTAACCATGTGATTAAGGCGTTGAGGCTTTGGGCCAAGTCATATCAGCCCAACCTCTGGGAGAGAAGAGGGGTGGAGATTGATACATCAGGTGTGCCTACTTAATGGAACCCAATATAAATATGGGGCATTTGAAGCTTGGGTGAGATCAGTGATTGAGAAGATACATTGCTGTGCCAGGAAAGGACGTGGAAGCTTGTGTTTGAGACTGTCCCAGACCTCACCCTATGCATCTATTTTTCAGTTGCTTTCTTCCTATTTGCTTCCTTTTACTATAATAAAACTACAGTCATAAGCTTAGCACTTTCGGTGAGTTCTGTGAGTCATTCCAGTGAATCACTGAACCTGAGGGAGTAGTGGAAAGCCCAGATTTGCGCCAGTTGGTCAGAAGTGTGGGTGAATGGTGCCTGAAGGACAGTCTTGTAGAGAATTGTCCTTGTAGAGTTGTAACTGAATTGAGTTGCTGTTGGAAGGCTTTGAAGTTACTGTAGTCATTTGTAGTTTATACAGAAGCTATTGAAAATTTGGCAGTTAATATAATAACTGAAAGCATCTTTATTTTATCTTCATTTCTGAAAGATATCCTTGCTGGGGGTATAATTATAGCTTGGCAGCTTTTCTTTCAGGTCTTTAAAGGTGTTGCTCCACTGTTTGCTCACTTGAATTATTCCTGACAAGAAATCTGCTATTCCTCTATATGTAATACATCTTTTTTCTTTAACTACTTAATTTTTTTTTCTTAATTTTTTAAAATTAGAGAGTTGTGAGTTTATAAAACAATCATGCATAAAATACATGATTCCCGTATACCACCCAACCATCACTGCCTTGCACTGGTGTGGAACATTTCTAACAGTTGACGGTGGCACTTTTTTTTTTTAAAAGCACTGTTTTAAAAATAGTAGTTACCTTTACTACCATTGATGAAAGATTGCTAAAATAGTTCTATCATCCATTATTTACATCAGGTGTATTTTTTCCCATATACTACCCTATTATTACCACCTTGTATTAGTATTGTATATTTGTTATAATTCATGAAAGAACATTCTTATATTTGTTACAAGCCTATGTTTTATCTTTTAATTTTAATTCTAATAATATATACATTCTAAAGTTTCCTCTTTCAACTGTATTCACCTGTATAATTCAGTGCTGTTGATTATACTCATAATAATATGCTACCATCACCACCATCCACTTGCAAATCTTTACCACCAACCTAAATAGAAATTCTGTACAAATTAAGCATCGACTCCCCATTCTCTAACCCCAGTCTATCTCCTGGTAACTTATATTCTAGATTCTAAGTCTATGAGTTTGCTTATTATAATATAATTAGTTCATAATGGTGAGACCATACAATGTGTCTGTCTTATTTCACTCAGCATAATGTCCTCAAGGTTCATCCTTGTTGTTGCATGCAGCAGGACTTCATTCCTTTTTATGGCCGAATAATATTCCATTGTATGATATTTCACATTTTGTTTATCCATTCATTGATTGATGGACATGAGTTGCTTCCATCTTTTGGCAATTGTGAATAATGCCACTATGAACATCAATGTGAAAATATCTGTTCTGGTCCCTGCTTTAAGTTTTTCTAGATATGTACCTAGTAGTAGCAGGGTTGCTTGATCATTCAGTCGTGTTATATTTAGATTTCTAAACTATCTTCCACAGCTGTTGCACTATTTTATGTTCCCACAAGCAATGAATAAATGTTCCTATTTCTCCCTATCCTCTCCAGAACTTGTAGTTTGCTGTTTGTTAAATAGTGGCCATTCTAGTGGGTGTGAAATGGCATCTAATTGTGGTGTGGATTTGCATTTCCCTAATAGCTAATGATATTGAGCACATTTTCATGTGATTTTTAGCCATTTGTATTTCTTCTTTGGAGAAGTGTCTGTTCAAGTCTTTGCCCATTTTTAAATAGGGCTCCTTTTCCTTTTATTGTTGAGTTGCATGATTTCCTTAAATATTCTGGATATTAAACGCTTCTTGGATATGTGGCTTAACTACCGTATATTTGTGAAATTTCCAGTTCTCTTTCTGTTATTGATTTCCAGCTTCATTCCATTATGGTCAGAAAAAGTGCTTTCTATGATTTGAGTCTTTTAAAATTTATTGAGCCTTGTATTGTGCCCCAACATATGATCTATGCTAGAGAATGATTCATGCACACTCCAAAAGAATGCATATACTGCTGTTCTGAGGTACGTTTTGTGTGTGTCTGCTAGACCTAGTTCCTTTATTGTATTACTCAAGTTCTATGTTTCCTTATTGATTCTCTGTCTATATGTTCTCTCTATTGATGAGAGTTGTATAATTGAAGTCCCCAGCTACTAGAGACATCTATTTCTCTTTTCAATTTTGCCAGTGTTTTTTCCTAATGTATTTTAGGTTACTATGGTTAGATGTTTAAATATTTATGATTGTTATTTCTTCTTGGTGGATTGCCCCTTTTACTAATATATTGTGTCCTTCTTTGTCTCTTATAGCAATTTTGAATTTAAAGTCTGTTCTGTCAGATATTACTATAGCTACCCCAGGTTTTTTTGGTTACTACTTATTTGGAAAATCATTTCCCAACCTTTCACTTTCAACCTGTTTGTGTCTTTGGATCTCTTGTTAAAAGCATATAGTTGGATCATGTTTTTTTAATCCATTCTTCCAGTCTGTGTCTGTTGATTGGGGTGTGTAATTTATTAACACTCAGTGTTATTACTGTAAAGGCAGAACTTACTACAGCCATTTTATCCTTTTAAAAATATCATATCTTTTTAAAAAAAGATATGCAGAATTCCCTTTAGTATTTTCTTTTTTTAAAGATTTATTTTTATTTATTTATCTCCTCTTCCCCCTCTCCCCCGCCCCAGTTGTATGTTGTCTGTGTCCATTTGCTCTGTGTTCTTTTACGTTTGCTTCTATTCTTGTCAATGGCACTGGGAATCTGTGTTTCTTTTTGTTGTGTCATTTTTCTGTGTCAGCTCTCCATGTGTGTGGCACCACTCTTGGGCAGGCTGAATTTTCTTTTGTGCTGGGCAGCTCTCCTTATAGGGTGCACTCCTTGTGCATGGGGCTCCCTCACGCGGAGGACACCCCTGCATGGCACAGCACTCGTTGCGTGCATCAGCACTGTGCATGGGCCAGCTCCACACGGGTCAAGGAGGCCCAGGGTTGGAACTGCGGGCCTCCCATGTGGTAGGCGGACGCCCTAACTGCTGGGCCAAGTCTGCTTCCCCCTCCATGGTTTCTGATGAGAAATTGGCACTTAGCTTTATTACGAATATTTTGTATGTGATAAATTGCTTTTCTTTGGCAGCTTTCAGAATTCTGCCTTTATATTTGGCACTTGACATTCTGATTAGTTTGTGTGTTAGAGTAGGTTTATTGGGATTTATTATGTTTGGAGTATGTTGGACTTCTTGAGCATGTATGTTTACATTTTTCAAAAGAGTTGGAAAAATTTGGGCCATTATTTCCTCTAGAATTCTTCCTGCCTCTTTTCCCTTCTCTTCTCCTGGGACACCCATGATGTACATGTTTGTGCTGTCACTCAAATCCCTGAGGCCCTGCCTGATATCTTCTATTCTTTTCTCTATCTCTTCTCCTGTTTGTGAGGTTTTGGTTGTTCCATCTTCTAGCTCACTGATTGTTTCTTCTGCCTGTTCAAATCTGCACTTACATGCTGTATTAGTCAGCCAAAGGGGTACTGATGCAAAATATAAAAAATCTGTTGGCTTTTTAAAATGGGTATGTATTTGGGGTAGAAGCTTATGTTACCAGGCCCTAAAGCATAAGTTACTTCCCTCACCAGGTCTCTTGCCATGTCTTGATGCAAGATGGTGGGCAATGTCTGTGAAGATTCAGGCTTCCTCCTCCTCTTAAGGCTCTGTGGTCCCAGCTTCTTCCAGTATCTGCTGTAGGCTGGGTAAGTCCCGTATCTCTCCCAGGGCTCATTTCTCTCTGGGCTTAGCTGCTCTGCTCTCCACAAGGTCAGCTATAAGTTATCTGGTGAAAGACTTGTCTCTCTTCCTGGGGCTTTTGCTGTGTCTGTGGAGCTGTCTCTATTCCTCTGTGTTCTTCTCCTGTGTGTTTACTTCCCGGGGCTCCAGGTCAAAACTCAAACCTCCCTTCTTTGCGGTAATGTCCTAATGACACAGCCTAGTCAAAGCCTTAATTTTATTTAATCAAGTAAAAATGAAACCTCTGAATCCAATATAATCTAATATGCCCAGAGGAAAAAACCAGCTTACAAACATGATCCAATACCTATTTTTGGAATTCATAAATAATACCAAACTACTACACATACCTTTAGTTTGTTTGTGCCTATAGTGACTTTTGTCTCCATAATTTCTGTTATATTTGTTTGTTTTAGATTTATTTTTTATTTCTCTCCCCTTTTCCACCCCTCCCCCCCAGTTGTCTGCTCTCTGTGTCCATTCACTGTGTGTTCTTCTGTGACCGCTTCTATCCTTATCAGTGGCACCGGGAATCTGTTTCTTGTTGTTGCGTCATCTTGTTGTGTCAGCTCTCTGTGTGTGTGGCGCCATTCCTGGGCAGGCTGCATTTTCTTTTGCGCTGGGCGGCTCTCTTTACGGGACGCACTCCTTGTGCGTGGGGCACCCCTATGCGGGGACACCCCTGCATGGAGGGCACTCCTTGTGCGCATCAGCACTGCACATGGGCCAGCTCCACACGGGTCAAGGAGGCCCGGGGTTTGAACTGTGGACCTCCCATGTGGTAGGCAGACGCCCTATCCATTGGGCCAAGTCTGCTTCCCTGTTATATTTCTTTTTTTGCCAAAGCATAAATAAATTTATTAAAAATAAATAATTTTTGGATTGTGTTTTCATCACTGTGAGATCTGGTATTTTCTATGTATATTGACAATTTCTTCTATAACTTTTTATACTTTCAAATTCTTTATGTTTACACATTGTCCTCTTAAAATCCTTTATCTCTTTAGCCATACTTTCCTTCATCTCCTTGAATTGATTTAGGTGATTTGTTTGAACATCTTTGATTAGTTGCTCCAAATTCTGCATCTACTCTGAAGTTTTAATTTGTTCCCTTGTCTGGACCATATCTTCTTGTTTTTCAGTATGATTTGTAATTCTTTGCTTCTGTCTAGGCATCTGATTATCTTGATAAGTTTACTCTGAAGGTCAGTTTCTTTCTATTTGTGTTAAGGCTTTTCTTTGACTAGATTTGTTAATGAAAAGCTGTGATCAGTGATCAGCTGTACCCGTTCTTGTTCTTGGGTAAGAGCATTTTTATGTTCCTTTGTTACCCCTGACCTAGCCAGAGACTGGACCCCAAGGCACCCTGCTATGAGAGTGGGGACATGGGTGCTGGCCACCACCATGCAGGGAGAACAGTCAATGTTCTTTTCCATTGCTGATCAGTCTCTTCGTAACACTCTTCCCTGGATGCTCTGCAGTGTTCTTCTGGCCTCCAGAGCCCCAGAACAGTTGTTTCAGATGGTTCCCGGCTGTTTAATGGCTGGTCTCATGGAAGGACTAAGCCTTGGAGCTCCCTACTCCATCATCTTCCCCGTAAGTTCTCTCTCTAACTACTTTTAAGATTTTCTCTTCACCACTGGTTTTGAGCATTTTGATTATGATGCATGTTGGTGTAGCTTTCTTCATGTTTCCTGTGTTGGGATTCATCGTGCTTTCTTGTATCTGTGGCTTTATAGTTTCCACCAATTTTAGCAAAATGCTAGCCATTATTCCTTCAGATATTTTTTATCCCATTTCCTCTTCTGCCCCAGCTTCTTCTACCCCTTGGGGATATGTATATTAGGCCTTTTGTAGTTGTCCCACAGTTCATTAATGCTCTTTTCATTTATTTAAATTCTTTTTACTATGTTTCATTTTGGATAGTTTCTACTGCTATTTCTTAAAGTTCACTAAATTTTCTGCCATGTCTACTTTCTACTTTACCATTAATCTCATCAATGTATTTTCTCAGATATTGTAGTTTTCATCTTTATATGTTTGATTAGAGTCTTTTAAAATATCTTTCATGTGGCTACTTAAGTTTTTCAGCATGTATAATACAGTTATAATTATTATTTTTATGTCCTTGTCTGTCAATTCTAGCATCTCAGTGAGTTTATTTTGATTGATCATTGTCCTCATTAGGGGTCATGATGTTTCACTGTTTCCTTGTGTACCTGATAGTCATTGATTGGATTCCAGACATTGTATTTTACCATCTTGAGTCCTGAATATTTTTGTATTCTTACGAGTATTTTTGAACTTTGTTCTGGGATGCAGTTAAGTTCATTGGATAAAATCCTTTGTGACATCTCTCCCCTTTGTTCCTGAATTCCTTATATAGCCACACTAGGTTCTTCATTGGCCTACTCGGGTGCCTCTTCCAAGATGCTGGCTTTTCTTGATCATTAAGGACCCCTCCCTTTTTGTGAGAATACTCCCAGGTTTTAACTTGGGAATCTTTCTGTTTCTTCCCCACGTTTTCTCCTCTTCAAACCCTACCACTACTGACCAGCAGGGAAAAAGAACATCCTTCTTAAGTCATTTATTTTCTCAGAATTTCTCCTGTTTTCAGGCATCACTCTTCTTCCACTCCAGGTAGACTGCCATTTTTCTTTTACTTTCTTTTTCCACTTTTCTTTTAAAACTTATAATTATGGAAAATTTCAAACATGCACAAAAATAGAGTCTGGTACATTGGGCTCCCATGTGCCCAACAACAATCAAACTTGTGAAGCCTTTTTTTCTAGTGCTTCTGATTTGCAAATGCTATATGCTTGTTTTCAGGTTACATCTGGAATAATGCAGTAGGGTGTGTACAGCCCTTTGATCTTGTGAGGTGTGGGGAGAACGCTTCACTGTTGAGATGGTTTCTTATGCAGGGTTAGGATGTATGCAACATGAAACCTGAGATGTCCAATGATTTCCATGGGTACCACAGCGTCTCAAAAACTCTCTTACTTTGTATTTTCTACACAATCCTTAAGTACAGCCGATAGTTTTCACCCTATGGTTTGTTAATAGTCTCTTGTTGATTTAGACTATATCTCATTTTATACCTAGAATGTTCTTTATATATCAACCGTGCTTAATGAATAAAAGCAAACTAGCATGGGATAGTGAGAGCACCTGATAGAATCCTCTCACTGCCACTTACTAGTTGGTGTGACTTTTTCCAAGTTGCTCAACCTCTCTGAGAATCAATATCATCCTCCATAAATTGAATAATACCCACACTCAGGATGATTGTTAGGAATAATGCAAGCAGAGTGCTTATCACAATGCCTGATGTATAGTAGTAACTCAATAAATGGTAGCTATTCTGATTATGACAGATGAAGCACTGCTGTAAAATGGATAACAGAGTATTATCCACAATTTTTGGCTGACTAAACAGGCACCAGAGAGACTAAAATACTGACCAAAGTCAGTATTTTAAAGAGCCAGTGAGAGCTCCATAACCAAATTCATAAATGCTGCTTCCTGGACTCAGAGACTCCTGTAAACACACACAAATCCAATTCCTGCTTATATCTTTCTGAGTGAATTCAATTTTATAATGAAAGAAGACATTCCCAGCAGCACATTTCAAGGGGATTTACTAAATTTATTGTTCCAGGCATCTAGTTTCAGACCTTATGTCCAAAATCATGTCCGCAAATACTTGAAATAAGCACATAAGACAAGTACGTCTCATTTGGGGTGTTTTGCTGAGTTAATTGTGGACAGGCTGGTTCTCAGGACCCCAGACCAGGGGCTATTTGCAAACAGACTGAAGGAAGCACAAGTGTTCACACAGAGAAAGGAATGTTGAGTCCCCCTTCCCTTTCTCTTTTTCTCTTTCTTTGTCTCCTTTATCTTTCTTTGTCTCTCTCTCTCTCTCTCATGTATGTACACACACACTTACACTGTCCTTTTGATCATTTATACTGTATAGGTTCTGGAGAGGTTATGCCCATTTCTATATCTTCTCCCCAAATTGGAGAAATGATCTTTTTCTGCTGTTTTCTCTCATATTTTACTGACTTGTCAAAATGGTCATGGTTAATTATCTGTAGATGTTTGGAGACTCTAAGTTCTGCCTTAAAACTAAAGGCAACTTAAAGCAAAAATAATGAAAATTGGGGAGTGGATATAGTTCAGTGGTTAAGAGCCTGCTTCCCATGTATGAGGTCCTGGGTTCAATCTGTGATAGTGCCTAAAAAAAAAAAAAAGAAAATTGTATAGAAAAGGCCCCCCCTTTGGTCCTAAAAGAGCACAGGTAAGGAATACTGGTCTCTTTGAAGGGGCTCTGGAAAGATATACCTGTAAACCATGACCTGCTGATGGGAGATCCCTTCTCTCTCCAGATTCCCAATATCACTTTCTCCTTTCAGGCTTGATCGCCATAAGCAAGTTAAATCCAGTCATGGCGAATTATCCAGGAAAGAGTGAAAATCAGAGGTCATTGGAAGCACTTTCCTTCCTCAAAAACAAATAATGTTACTTCTTCCTCTTATCTTTTTCAAAATCCTATTTCTTCATTAAGCACAAAGGTGCTAGCTAATGCATTTTCATTACTCTGGCACCTTTCACAGGACTTTACATAATAAATGCTTATTTTCAATGATGAATACATAAATATGTATTAGCTGAGACTCTATTATGTGGCCTAACTTTGTTAGGTGTTATGTGGGCTACTAAAGAGGTATAAATCAGAATTCCTTGCCTTTACTAAGCTTGCAGTTTGGATGGGAATGTAGCAATTTTGAAAAATATTTAGCCATCGTTTCCACAAATATTTTTTCTGCGTGATTCTCTTTCTCTTCTCCTTCTAGGACTCCACTTGTACATGTTAAGTCTTTTGGTCATGTTCCTCAGGTCTCTGATGCTCCGTTGATTTTTCAGTCTTTTTTTCTTTCTGATCTTTATATTGAATAATTCCTGTTAACCTGTTTTCTTTCTTTTTTTTTAACAATTTACTTATTTATTTATTTTTCTCCCCTCCCCCCCCACCCCAGGGTCTGCTCTCTGTGTCTATTTGCTGTGTCTTCTTTGTCCACTTCTGTTGTTGTCAGCGGCACGGGAATCTGTGTTTCTTTTTGCTGTGTCATCTTGTTGTGTCAGCTCTCCATGTGCATGGCACCATTCCTGGGCAGGCTGCACTTTCTCTCGCGCTGGGCGGCTCTCCTTATGGGGCGCACTCTTTGCGCGTGGGGCTCCCCTATGCAGGGCCACTCCTGCATGGCAGGGCACTCCTTGCGCGCATCAGCACTGCGCATGGGCCAGCTCCACACGGGTCAAGGAGGCCCGGGGTTTGAACCGTGACCCTCCCATGTGGTAGACGGACGCCTTAACCGCTGGGCCAAGTCCGTTTCCCTCCTCTGGCTTTTTAAGCCACTAAGTCTTTGGGCTTTCTTTTAGACTTTTATCTGCCCTGTGCTTCTTCCAAAGTTGACTAACCTGCTTCTGGTTTGCTCTTCCAGTGTCTTTAGCTAGTTGTTTTAATAGTTTGTCTGGAGTTTATAGATATTGTCTGTGGGAGATTTGGCCCAATAGTTGGGCCATGAATGAGCAGGGAACCTAGATGGATATAAAGGACCAAAAAATAGAAACATAAGCAAGTTACCATCAAAGAGAGACCCAGACAGAAGCATTTAGTAAAGTAAAGTTTACTTAGAGATTTGCAAGTAAGTCTAGGCTTTAGAAAGGCAGGCTCATCGACAGGTATTTAAAGGGTGAAATTACTAAATTGTTGAGTTTGCTATTAATCTGTTTATGGTGGAAAAACAGTAATTTTCTTACATGATTTTAATATTTACAAAGTTTGAGACTTATCTTGACATCAGTATTGCAAAAGTTAGAGTTAGGGAGTCAGTGACCTATAGGAAATTTAAGGTTTCTTATTTTGGAGGCTAAAATGATACAGAATGACCCTGGTTTTTATGCTTTTATTTTTTGTTTGATTTTTGGGTGCAAAGTGTTTTTTGCCCTGACTGGGGGATGGGATGTGCATCCTGTAATGGTAGCCCAGCAGGATGTCGGTTTTGTTTTCGGTCTCTCCCATGGTTAAGTCCTCCTCCATGGGCACATGGTTGTCCTGCGGCTTTCTATGCATGTAACTCGTTTAGTGTTTTGTTTTATTCAATTAATTTTATTTATATAGTGTATAAGAGGTGTTAATACACAAACCTCCTTGTCCCAAATTAATCAAACCCGAGGCTTTTGGTTTAATAGTTAACTTGTAAATCCTTTGCAGTTGTAACTTACTTTTGTGTACCAGAATTATTTTATTGCCCTTATCAGCTTATCCACAGAGCTAAGAAAAAAGACCCATCCAATTTTTTTCTATCAGGTTTCGTAACTCTTTGTCTGAGACCCCCAAATTTGTCGATTTACTGACCTGCCAGGAAATTCTGTACTACCAATAAAGCTGATATAACATAAGCCATAAAATCATAGAACTAGCATTGTGCTGGAACTGGCTCATGCTGGCATGCAAGAGCCATTGTTAAGGCTGCAGGAATTTCGTGAGCTGACCATTATTAGAAATTAAATTGCATTTCTTACAATTAAGTGAGTTATATTAAAAACAGTGGTAATAAATACTCAAAACCCTTTACTTCCTAATCATTGCATATTTACTTTTGTCTGTGTTTTGAGGTTATTTACATCTATTACCTAGATGTAAATATCAATAGGAACTCTTTTACAATAGTGCGCCACTGTGTATCTCTTTCCAGCGTCATGTTCAGCATGTGAGACTGACCTTGAACGGTGTATTTACACCACAGAAATTGGCAGGGCTATAAAGTCCTACTTCCTTTTTCTTTAGAGAGGTGGTTGTTAAATATTTACCAACACATTACTGTTTGCTGACTTTTTATCCCTTGACCTGTGAGGTTTAGTCTTGTTCCTTAAGAGTAGCTTGTCCTATCACATAAAAAGAGATTGTGTTTTGGATATTGTTAAAATATTGATTTATCCAGTTCAATCTTGTATTAAGGAGGATGGGTTTTTATTGAGCCTAAGTAATAACTTTATGACGATGAAAAGTAAGGGAAATAGTAAAAACACTTTGAATAATATTTACTCATTTTTAACATTGTTTTGTCTAGTATATAGATAAAGTATTTCAATGCATTCTACAAAGTAATTATTTTTAAGTTTTTCTGGCAATTTCCTAGTTTAAAATATATATTATGAATTTTCATAATATTTCCCCCCTGAATACTGAGGGGGATGTTGGAACAAGATATCATTTAAAGAATGTTTCATTTCTATTTATACACATATGTTCTAACTTGGTAAGAGATAAAGAAGAAAGAAAAGGATTTTTTTCTCATGGACCCATTAAAAGTAGAACATTAGCCACAATTAAATTAATTCATTTAACCCTAGGAAATTAGCTTTGCTGATCTTGGGTTTAGCAGTCAGTCTCCTTTGATGAAGTCATTTGTTGCTGTTTTAAGAATCGTGAAAATCCTGATTAAGGCCCTTGACATAGACTGACAGATGTCTGTGGAAATGGCGCCTGCTTCTGCTGGGAAGCCTGCATTCATAAATATGTTCTTTGTAACATCAGTAGTTAAGAGGACCTGGTACAGTTTTTTGTTTATTTGAGATATATGGACTGGCTCAACCACTGTTGGCTTTGGCATTTGTTTGCTTTGTTGTTGGTTTGTTTTTGTTTTTAGAAAGCACGGGAGCCAAACCTGGGACCTCCCACGTAGGAAGGACGGCTCCAGGGCTTGAGCCACATCCGCTCCCCCTGGTACCTTTTTTCCCTCCCTTCCCCCTTCCCTGCTCTGTTGTTTTTGCTGTGTGTCCATTCACTGTGTGATCTTCTGTCTCTGTTTCTCTTTTGTCTTCTCTTCTAGGATTCACTGGGATTCGATCCTGGATCTCTGATGTGGAGAGAGGTTCCCTGTCAATTGCGCCACCTCAGTTCCTAGTCTCTGCTGTGCATCACCTTGACTCTCCCCTTCGTCTCTCTTTTGTTGCGTCATCATCTTGCTGCGTGACTCACTTGCGTGGGCACTGGCTCACTGCGTTGGCACTCGGCTTGCTGTGTGGATGCTCAGCTCGCCACATGGGCACTCGGCTTGCCACAGGCACTCTGCTTGCTGCGCGGGCACTTGGCTCACCACATGAGCACTCAGCTCGCTGCATGGGCACTCAGCTTGCCACGCGGGCACCGACATGGGCACAGGCTCACTGTGCAGGCACACTTTCTCTTCTTCTTTTTCACTAGGAGGCCCCAGGGATTGAACCCAGGTCCTCCCATATGATAGGCGGAAGCCCTATCCCTTGAGCCACATCTGTTTCCGCCTGGGAATGAGTCTCTTTCTGAGGTTTCTTCTTATTTAAAAAAAATTTTTAGTTTATTTATTTATATTAAAGTTAATAGATCACAAAGAACGTTACATTAAAAAACATAAGAGGTTCCCATATAACCCACTCCCTACTCCCACCCCCATCATTTTTGTCAATTGTATTTTTTTGAAGATATATACATCTCAAAAAATGTCACATTCAAAAACATAAGAAGTTCCCGTATACCTCCCACCGCCCCACCCCACTCCTCCCATGCCAACAACCTCCCCCATCATTGTGGCACACTCATCAAACTCAGTGAACACATTTTGGGGTACTGCTGCACCACATGGATTATAGTTTACCCTGTAGTTCACGCTCCCCCAGTACATTCAGTGGGTTCTGGCAGGATATGTAAAGTCAGCATCTGACCCTGCAGTATCATTAAGGCAACTCAAAATCCCAAAAATGCTCCCACATCACATCTCTTCTTCCCTCTGAGGTTTCTTCTAAAGGTTTCCATTTTATATCTGATTTTATAGTAGGGGCCTTTAGACCAGGTATAAGGGAAAAATGGCATCTGTTGATGGCAAGGCTGAACGACTTTGGCTACTTTTTCATAATAAGCAACACTATCAGAATGGAGACAGGGAACCACCTAATCAATTTACATGGATTTAGTCAGTGAGCTCCCTGGATTGTGAGGGCATTGACCCTGGAGCATGTAATTTGTCCCATAAAATAGTATCTTCTTTCTTACCAATTTATGTGGGTATTTTAAGCCTACAAATAAAATCTTTCTTCTTTTTATTTGTTTTTAAGGAATCAATTTGTTGGCAGTTATTTTGTTAGTCTTGTATAAACTTGATAAAATGGGTAATGAAGTTCTTGAGTAGGTGACTGATTTGTGTAGTAGACATAGGGAAATTTCATATTTACCAAACATCAAGGAAGTTGGCAATCCATTCTTAGGCTTTTAAGATTGTTCTTCGCAACCAGGAAAGATCAGGGAAACATGTGTGGGGTGTGAGGCTCTGAAAGTTTTGACAGAGAGAGAGAGAAGGGGTGGGGGAGGGTTGAGAAAAAGGGAGGGAGAGGGAAATAGGGAGAGGGAGGGAGGGAAGGTGAGAGAGAGAGTTTATGAACGTATTTTTGGGGTGGGGTGGGGAGAACTGGGATGCCTCTGTGAATATAATTTCAGTCTGCTCCAAGGGCTTAAGGAAGGGTGTGATTGCTGTTAGCAAAAATAATGGAAAGTAAACATGCGGGGGGGAGGAGAGAGGAGTGGAGGGTTTCCTTGCAGAGCAAAGAACAAAGGTGAGAGATTCCTGTTTTGGCCTGTCCTGTGCAGAGAACTGCTTCAGGAGTTGCATTTAGAGGACAGAAATAGTCATCGCTCTAAAGCCTTTGAAACACAGGCTTGCCCCCAACTTGAAGTTCAGTGTGCACAGATCCAGGTTGACAGCATAACTGGTTACTTGTTCAGCTTTTCAAGAGAGATTTATCACGGACTTATTTTAATTTACATTTTTAGTTTTATAAACATTGATTTATAGAATATAACATCATTCTAGAAAGTTCAGAAAGTAGAATGAGAAAAAAAAATCACCCAATTGTTTCCCTCTAATGTAACTAGTATAATTTTTTGTAAATTTTCTTCCAGAGTTTTATCATATGCACATCTATGTTATTTCAGTTTTAATCAGTGCACACACAAATTTAAAAATTATTATTAGAGAAATTGTGAACTTACAAAACAATTATGCATCACGCACAGGATTCCCACACACCGTTCCCTGTACATACAATTTTAATTATGACTTTTTTCCTCTTAACACTGAGTCATAAGAATTTTTCATGTTGCCACAAAGTCTTTGTAGCCATACTTTCGATATTTGCTTAATGAGGAATTCCTTTAGGTAGGAATCTCCCTTAGTGCCTTTCAAAGGTGGTACTGTTTGTAAAACCAAAATGCACACAGGTTTTCAGGAACACAGCAATTGTGCTAAGACAGAGAGAACCACAAAAAGTTTAAATGAAGCCAGATTATCCCCTTTATTAGCAGGGAGCAGGACTGTGTAAATGAGGCCTGGAAAATCGTATATCATTTTTCTCAGGAAAGCAACAGATTCCTTAGTTCATCCATCAAGTGTCCAGCTGTGTTTCAAGATGTATTACCAGTAATTTATTTCAGTTATAGTAAACATATTGTAACTTGGAAATGCGTTCCTCTTAGTGTGCGTTGGAGATAATTCAGGTCACTTATTCATTAGCATTCCCAGGTACGTTCAGAGCCTGGTAACAAAAGTAGGGTAAAGCTCTATGTGTAGGTTGGAGGTGAGGAGATTGAAATTCCTTTCTCCTTTGGGCTGCCTGGAGGAGCTCAATCACTTCTCCCATCTGCAAAGGACAGGCCAGAGCCATGTCATTAATACTACTTCATGCACTGACATAAATCCAATAGGACATGTAAATTTGCTACACTAGTACAGTATTTTAAACATATTGATCTGATGAGAAAGGGCAATGTAAAATCAGATGAAGTTCTTCAGATTAATTGCAAAATCAGTAATGATTCTCTTAGTCTTTTAAAACTGCTTAGTCTTAAAAACTACAAGTGTTGGGAAGTGGATGTGACTCAAGTGATTGCGCTCACGCCTACCACAAGGGAGGCCCCAGATTCTGTTGGAGGAAAACATAATGAAAGATGCAACAAAGCAGGGAGCTGAAGTGGCTCAGGTGATTAGGTGCCTTCCTCTTATATGGGAGGTCCCAGGTTCATTTCCTGGTGCCTCCTAAAGAAGGCCAGCACACAACAAACAGACACAGCAAGTGTGAACAACGAGGGGATAGGGAGAAATAAATAAATAAAATAAATCTTAAAAAAATAAAAAGCTACCAGGGTTGATTTTTTAATGTCTTATCACAAATGTCAGGTCAAAAAGCTATGATGCTCCTCCCCTGCCATAGCTGAACCCCTCTGTGATCCAAAACTTCTTCAAAAATGAAGTATAACATATTGCTGAATTCAATTAAGAGGAAAATGAAGTAGTAATGGTAGGTGTAAAGATTAGAAATAGAATACATAATAAATTAGAAAAACTAAAATAAAGTAAAAAATAAATTGGGGTATTAAAAAATTGAAAAAATCATAATAAATTTTTTTTTTTGTATTTTGCCTTTCATCACTGTAATAGGTATTGCTCCCTATGCACAGGGGCAAGGCAATCTCTTCCATTTCTTCCTCAGTGTCTACATTCTTTTTTTTTTTTTTTTTTTTTTTGATGGGGGTGCATGGGTGGGAGGGAGTTCTCAAGGGCTTGCATACAGGTATATAGGTATGTTCATATGTTCACTGGGTATTGACATAATGGGTAGAGTTTCACATGACAACTGAGGGAGTACTAAGTTCCCATTCCAGGAAAATCTGTCGCACTCCCTAATGGAGCAGCAACAGTCCCCCAAGTGCAAGGACAAAGACCAGTGAAGAAGGATGGTCCAGTGATGGGCCCTTGATACTGATAACTATTCTTATGAGCCTGTGTGCCTGAAATTCCAACTTGGCCTAGAGCTGCAGGGTGCCTAAGAGTTATCTCCTGAGAGCCTCCACTTTGTTCATATGTGGCCACTCTCTAAGTCAAACTCAACATGTAAATGCATTACCTTCTCTCCTATGTGGGACATGACTCCTGGGAATGAGCCTCCCTGGCACCGAGGGATCAGCACCAGCTGATGATGCAACTAGAAAAAGACCTTGAATAAAAGGGGGAAAAGAAACGGTAAAGACAAAGGAGTTTATATGGCTAAGAGACTTCAAAGTGAATTGGGAGGCCATCAGAGGTGTTACACTTATGCACATCTCAGCAGGATCTCAGAGACAGGCAAAGTAGGTACAACCCCAAGTAGTGGTGCTCCTGAGGGCTACAGAGACACCCAGGTCCTATAGTCATGACAGATGGCTCTGGAGTTCAGTGCCTTGCCAGTGGAATTTGTGCTCCTGAGTGTGATGGAGCTGGACTCATATGTGACCTCTATACACATGCCTCTTCTGTCACTTTTACTGAACCTGTGGTTGGTGCTGGGGTTGATGTATGCTCGGGAGACCTGAATCTCTGAACTGACTGTGTGCCACCTAGGCCCCAAGCCTCAGCAGAGTTGCAGCACCTACTCTTTGGTTCATTGGACTTGCCCATGTCTGCTAACAGGGAGGTGGGGATGGTCAACCACCACCCAGGGAATCAAGAGAGTCTACAACTGCAAGCAGGAGAATTCCATCCATCAGTCATATGGGATCTAAGCCCCCTCTCAAGTTAGAGGCAGAGTGGGCATTGCCATCCCAGGGTTCTCAGGATGGAGGAATAAAATATGGATTAGACTGGTCTTACTGGTATTCTACTATAAAATTATTATGACTCTAGCAATGGAAGAAACTGTATCATTGATGTGGAGACAGTGGCCACAGGAGTTGCTGAGGGCAGGGAGAGGGTAGAAGAGGAGTGATGTGGTGGCATTTCAGGACTTTGAGTTGTCTTGAATGATATTGCAGGAACAGATGCAGGACATCATATATCCTGCCATAACCTACTGAATGGACTGGGAGAGAGTGTAAACTACAAAGTAAACTCTAATCCATGCTGTGTAGTGTGCCACACTGAGGAAAGAACTTGGTGATGTGGGAGGAGTGGGGGGTAGGGAGTGGGGTATATGGGATCCTCTTATATGTGTGTGTGTGTGTGTGTGTGTATATATATATATATATTTTTTTTTTTTTTAAAGATTTATTTATTTCTCTCCCCCCTGTTGTCTGTTCTCTGTGTCCATTCTCTGTGTGTTCTTCTGTGTCTGCCTGTATTGTCATCAGGCAGCCCTGGGGATCTGCGTCTCTTTTTGGTGTGTACTCCTGGGAAGGCTATGCATTCACGTGGGGCAGCTCTCCTTGCACAGGGGTCACTCCTTGCATGGGGGGCACACTTACACGGGTGCATCCCTGCATGGGCGAGCACTCCTTGCGTGCAGCAGCACTGCACATGGGCCAGCTCGCCACATGAGCCAGGAGGCCCTGGGTATCGAACCCTTGGACCTCCTATGTGGTAGGCGGATGCTCTATCTGTTGAGCCACATCTGCTTCCCTCCTCTTATATATATATATATATATATTCATTCCTGGGCAGGCTGAACTTTCTTTCGCGCTGGGCAGCTCTCCTTACGGGGCATGCTCCTTGCATGTGGGGCTCCCCTATATGGGGGACATCCCTGCGTGGCCCGGCACTCCTTGCATGCATCAGCACTGCACATGGGCCACCTCCACACAGGTCATTGAGGTCTGTGGTTCAAACTCTGGGATGCCCTAATCACTGGGCCAAGTCCGCTTCCCTCTTATATTTTTTAACGTAACATCTTGTATGATCTATGTATCTTTTAAAAATTAAAAAGAATTATTTAAAAATAGAAAAAAATCAGAAAAAAGCTATGATATAATTTATGAATTTTATCAGCAATGTTTGTACATCACATTCCTTAGTGATAAAATTGATTGAAATAACCTTGAAAAAAGAGATCTCATGTCATTCTTGGAGAGGATTTCAAAATCTCCAAGCCCCTCAAAAATTCTATCTAGTTCAAATGATTAGAATTAATTAATTATTCTCATATTTTATTTAGCATTATAGATTCTCCTAATTTATCACTGTGTCTTTCTAATGTTCTCAGACTGCTTGACTGAGAGAAATACGTGTCTGACGGTAACTAATGTCACATACTTGGATCTTCCTCCAATATTCATCCTGAGAGCAGAGAGGGCAGGATGAAAGAGTAGATCAAAAGTAGTACATGGTACTGTAATTCCAGAGACACTGCCCCTCTTCTCCCAGCTACTGGAGCTTGTTGATCTCAGATTTACTGTATCACCATAATGGTTACTGAGTGTTAGGGATTGAATCATGGCCCCCGCAAGACATGTTCAAAATTGAATCCCTGGTGCTGCGGGTGGCAATTCATTTGTAAATAGGATCTTTGAACATCCTATTAAAAGGGGGCCAAATTGAATCAGTGTAGGCCTTAATCCTATATGGCTGGAGTCCCTATAAGCAAATGAGATTTATACATGGAAGTAAAAGCCACAGGAGGAGACAAATTGCCATGTGACCACCAGAAAGCTACAGACTTCAGAAAAACACGGCCTGTCAATACCTTGATTAGGAACTTATAGCTTCCAAGACTGTGGGGAAAAAAAAACAACTCCTGTTTTTAAGCTAACAAGCCTGTGGCATTTATCTTAGCAGCCCTGGCATACTAAGATAACGAACAGTACTTTACTCTCTTGGTACTTCAGAACTTCTGCCTCCTCAGGGGCTGCTGCTCATTGCCTCCTCTGTTTTGTCTTTTGTTTTTTTTTTTAATTTTTTTTAAAAAAAGATTTATTTATTTATTTAATTCCCCCCCTCCCCTGGTTGTCTGTTCTTGGTGTCTATTTGCTGCATCTTGTTTCTTTGTCCGCTTCTGTTGTCGTCAGCGGCACGGGAAGTGTGGGCGGCGCCATTCCTGGGCAGGCTGCACTTTCTTTTCACGCTGGGCGGCTTTCCTCACGGGTGCACTCCTTACGCGTGGGGCTCCCCCACGCGGGGGACAACCTTGCGTGGCACGGCACTCCTTGCGCGCATCAGCGCTGCGCATGGCCAGCTCCACACGGGTCAAGGAGGCCTGGGGCTTGAACCTCGGACCTCCCATATGGTAGACGGATGCCCTAACCACTGGGCCAAAGTCCGTTTCCTGTTTTGCTTTTGGCTTCTACCAACTACTATGTATCTGAGAAGGATGATCTGATTGGTCCATTCAGTCACTGTGATGGTTAGGCTAATGTGTCAACTCAGCCAGGTAATGGTGTCCAGTTTGGTCAAGAAAGCACTGGATTAATTGTAATACAAGGGCATTTATGGACTTTAATTATCAGTGAATTGATTGCATCAATTGCTGGTCACACCTACAATAAACTGAGGAGATTGCTGTCAGCAATGAGTGATGTCTCATCCAATCAGTTGAAGGCATTAAAAGGAGAAGTGATTTCCGCATTCAGAAAGAGAGAATTCCCATCTCTCCTTCAGCTACTCAACATCTCCACAAGGGCCTTCACCAGAGTCCCTAGCTTGCACCTGCCCTATGGAATTTGGACTTGTGCATTCCCATGGTCACATGAGAAAATTTTATAAAATCTCATACTATTTACAGATATCTCCTGTCACTTCTATTTCCCTAGAGGATCCTGACTAACAGCTTGGTACTGGGAGTAAATCTTGAGAAACAGTATCTTAAAAATGGAATCTCTGAATTGGTTCTGGAGTTTTTGCAATTGATTCTCTATTCTGATTAGATTCAAGGGCACTAATGACTCTCCGGTAATCAAGAGGCCACTGACAGTCCATGGCATTGGGTGGCAATAGAGATACACAAAATATCTCCTTTGGCTATGACTACTTTCATGCTTATAAGAGGCAAGGATGTGGGTGAGAGTGTTTTTAACACCTTAACAGAGTTGTGGAGTTAGAAGTTACAGTAATGTTGGCTGGCTATTCCTAAATATGCTGGATACAGTTACAAAAGAAAGAGATGAGCTTCAAATTTGCACATGAATTTAAGGGCTACATGAATGATGTGAAAGTTTGTATGTATGTTCTGAAAGAAAATCTTGTTTTGTGCAGCTGCAAACATGAGATCTCTGAAAACCTGATTCAGAGTCTCATTATTTGAATAGCAGAGTCATAATGGAAACTAAAATCTCTACCTTGCAGGGTGTCTGCTGTTTTTTGTTTTTTGTTTTTTTTTTTTTAGATTTATTTTTTATTTCTCTCCCCTTGCCCCCTCGCCCCACCCATTTTCTGCTTTCTGTGTTCATTTGCTGTGTGTTCTTCTGTGTTCCACTTGTATTCTCGGCAGCACAAGGAGTCCGTGTCTCTTTTTGGTTGTGTCATCTTTTTTAAAAAAAAAAACTATTTATTTTTTATTTATTTCTCTCCCTTTCCCCACCTCCCCAGTTGTCTGCTCTCTGTGTCCATTCGCTGTGTGTTCTTTGTGACCGCTTCTATCCTTATCAGTGGCACCGGGAATCTGTGTTTCTTTTTGTTGCATCATCTTGCTGCGTCAGCTCTTTGTGTGTGTGGCGCCATTCTTGGGTAGGCTGCACTTTCTTTCATGCTGGGCGGCTTTCCTTAGGGGGCACACTCCTTGCGTGTGAGGCTTCCTTACACGGGGGCCACCCCTGCATGGCACGGCACTCCTTGCGCGTGGCAGCGCCGCACGTGGGCCAGCTCCACACAGGTCAAGGAGGTCCGGGGTTTGAACTGCAGACCTCCCATGTGGTAGGCAGACGCCCTAACCACTGGGCCACGTCTGTTTCCCTGTCTGCTGTTAAAGTGAGGACATTGATTGGAACGGAGTGCAACCCTGAGGACTGGGATGGAGACATATGGGTTGATGATGATATCTGTGGGGACACTGAAGACCTAAATTCTGCTGAGACTTTGCCAAATAAACCTGTAATGTTCTGCCCTGAGGAGACAGCCACCTGGCCTCCTCCCTGCCTTGAGGAGAAGACCATCCAATGTCAAGCTTGTACCACCCAACCTCTAGTCTGTGCCTAGGAGTCCTACCTCCTCCCTGCCCTGAACAGAAACCACCCAATGTCCAGCCTGCGCCACCCAACCTCCAGCCTGCCCCAAGGAGTCCTGACATCCTCCCTGCCCTGAGCGATCATCTAACCTCCACCCTGCCCTGAGGTGTCTGCCATGCAACCCCCACTGAAGAGATTAATCCTGTCTCACCAGATGAAACTATAGTGGAATGCCCTGAGGTAATTGGCTTGCAAGATACTTCTAATGCTTCTCCTTACTGACCCCACCATCCCTCTTCTCTTCTAGACCTATAACTAGACTGAAGTCACAACATGTCCCCAAAGGTTACAAAGTGTGACCCATGAGGAAGTACATTATATTCCAAAAGAACTGCATGGGTTTTCCAATTTATATAGACAGAAATCATGGGAATATGTGTGGGAATGAGATAATGGTGAAAGGAATATAAAGTTGAATTTATTTATTAGTGCCCCCTAAGCAGAGATTCTGGATTCACTGCTGTAGCTTGAGGGGTTAGAAAGGGCTCTAGCAGTTTATTCAGGTGGCTGGTTGAAACATGGACCAAAGATGGCCTAGAATGTCTGTGGTCAAGATGCCCAATTTATCCTGGTATCCTGTAGATGAAGGAATCTATAGGCTTAGAGAGATTGGAAAGCTAGAATGGAGTCACCATTTAAGAACCTGCCCACCCACCCCAGGAATGTCCAGAGGACACACCTTTAACCAGGACTGTGAGGAATAAATTTCTAAGACTAACTCCATCTTCCCTGAAGAACTTTATGATTACTCTTCTCTGTAGGTCAGATATTACTGTGGGAACTGCTGTCACAGAACTAGGATCCTTAAACACTATGGGAATGATCAAATCTCAGACCGGCAGAAGCCAAGTAGCAGCACTTAATCGCCAAAGACAAGGTGGGTGTGGCTCCCACAATGAAAGGTGGACTCCAGGCAGCAATCAAAGGAGTCTGAGTTACATAGAGCTATGGGGTCGGCTAATAGCTCATGGAGTACCTAGAAGTAAAATAGATAAAGTCTACTAAATTCCTGCTTGTCCTGTATAAGTGGAAGAGGTCTAGGTCAAGTGAACAAAACCCTAACTTGAATTAGAGAAACAGAGATGCATGAGCCCTTAATCAATTCCCAGATTGAGACAGTCTACAGACCCAGAGCCCCTTGAATGATGGGAAGGAAGGTCTCCTTGGGGAAGGATCCTGTTATACTGCCAAATATTTATACTGTTAATCTTTATCCCAGCTTTCCCTAAAGAGACCTACAGCCTTTTACCAGGGTAACTGTATTTTGGGGAAAATGAAATGATCAAACATTTTGGGGATTATTAGACACTGGTTCAGATGTGGCCTTAATTCCAGGAGACCCAAAACATCACTGTGGTCCACCAGTCAGAGTAGGGGCTTACGGAGGTCAGGTGATTGATGGAGTTTTAGCTGAGGTCCGTCTCCAGTGGGTCCCCAGACCCATTCTGTGATTACTTCCTCAGTTCCAGAATGCATAATTGGAAAAGATGTACCCAGGAACTATCAGAATCCCCATGTTGGATCCCTGACTTGTGGAGTGAGGGTTATTATGGTTTGAAAGGCCAAGTGGAAGCCAATAGAAAAGCTGCTACCTAGCAAAATAGTAAATCAAGGGAAATACCAGATTCCTGGAGGGATTGCAGAGATTAGTGCCACCATCAAGGATCTGAAGGACGCAGGGGATCCCCACCACATCCCTATTCAACTCTCCTATTTGGCCTATGCAGAAAACAGATGGATCTTGGAGGATGACAGTAGATTATCATAAACTAACCAGGTGGTGACTCCAGTTGCAACTGCTGTTCCAGATGTGGTATCATTGCTTGAACAAATCAACACATTCCCTGGTACCTGATATGCAGCTATTGATCTGGCAAATGCTTTTTTCTCAATTGCTGTTATTAAGGACCACCAGAAACAGTTTGCTTTCAGCTGGCAAAGCCAGCAGTATACTTTCACTTTCTTGTCTTAGGGGATATGAACTCTCCAGCCCTATGTCATAATATTGTCTGCAGGGACCTTGATTCTCTTTTCCTTCTGCAAGGCATCACACTGATCCATTATATTGGTGACATCATCTTGATTGGACCTAGTGAGCAATAAGTAGCAACTCTCTAGATTTACTGGTAAAGCATTTGCCTGAGAGAGGATGAGGGCTAAATCCAACAGAAATACAGGGGACTTCCACCTTGGTGAAATTCCCAGGTGTCCAGTGGTGTGGGGAATGTTGAGATATCCCTTCTAAAGTGAAGGATAAGCTGTTGTATCTGGCCCCTCCTATGACCAAAAATAGGTACAACACTTAGTTGGCATTTTTGGATTTTGAAGACAACATATTCCTCATTTGGGAGTGCTATTCTGGTCATATTTACCAAGTGACCAGAAAAGCTGCTAGTTTTGATTGGGGACCAGAAGAAGAGGAGGCTCTGTGACAGGTCCAGACTGCTGTACAAGCTGCACTGCCACTTGGGCCATATGATCCAGCAGATCCAATGATGCTGGAAGTGTCAGTGGCAAATAGAGATGCTGTCTGGAGCCTCTGGCAGGCCCCTGTAGGAGAATCACAATGCAGACCCTTAGGATTTTGGAACAAAGCCCTTCTACTCTCTGCAGATAACTACTCTCCTCTTGAGAACAGCTTTTGGCCTGCTACTGGGCCTTAGTAGAGACTGAACATTTAAATATGGGCCATCAAATTACCATGAGACCTGACTTGCATATCAAGAGCTTTGTATTGTCTGTCCCACCACACCAGAGTAGAAGAGGTATATACGAGATAGGGCTCAAGCAGGTCCTGAAGCCACAAGTAAGTTACGTGAGGAAGGGGTCCAAATGCCCATGGTCACCACTCCTGCCACATTTCCACCTCTCCCACCCCAGCACTACGGCCTCTTGGGGAGTTTCTTACAATCAGTTGAGGAAGAGAACAACCTGGTTGTTCAGTTTGCTTGGGAGGAGAAATGGCTGAAGGTGCGTTTGTACACTGATTCTTGGGCTATTGCTAATGGTTTGACTGGATGGTCAGAGACTTTGAAGGAACATGATTGGAAACAGGTGACAAAGAGGTCTGGAGAAGAGGTATGGGGATAGACCTTTCTGAGTGGGCCAAAAACCTGAAAATATTTATGTCTCATGTTAATGCTCACCAGAGGGTGACTTCAGCAGAGGAAGATTTTAATAATCAAGTGGATAAGATGACCCTCTCTGTCACTAGCACTCAGCTTCTTTCCCCAGCCACTACTGTCATTGCCCAATGGGCTCATGAACAAGGTGGCCATGTTGGAAAGGATGAGGTTATGCCTGGGCTCAGCAACATGAACTTCCCCTCATAAAGCTGTCCTGGCTACAGCCTCTGCTGAGTGCCCAATCTCCAGCAGCAGAGACCCACCCTCAGCCCCTGATACGGTACCATACCCCAAGGTGATCAGCCTCCTACCTGGTGGCAGTTTGATTACATTGGGCCACTTCCATCACTGAAGGGCAGCAATTTGCTCTAACTGGAATAGACACTCACTCTGGATATGAGTTTGCCTTCTCTGCACACAGCGTTACTTGCAAAACTACCATTCATGAACTTATCTAATGTCTTATCTACTGCCATGGCATTCCACACAGCATTGCTTCTGAATAAGGAAGCCACTTCACAGGAAATGATGTGTGGGAATGGGCACATGCTCATGGCATTCACCGCTCTTGCCATATTCCCCATCATTTGAAGCTGCAGGATTTATACAACAGTGGAATGACTTTTGAAGATTTAATTATGGCACCAACTAGGTGTCAGTACCTTACAGGGCTGGGGCAATGTTCTCCAGAGGCTATATGTGTTCTAAAGAAGTGTCCATTCAATGGTGCTGTTTCTCCCAAACCCAGGATTCATGGGTCCGGGAATTAAGGGGTGGAAATGGGAGTGGAACCACTCACTATTACTCCTAGTGACCCATTAGGAAAATTTTTGTTTGCTGTCCCTGCAACCTTAACCTCTGCTGGTCTACACATCTTAGTTCCGAAAGGAGGAGTGCTGCCACCAGAGAACACAACAATGATCCCATTGAACTGGAAGTTAAGACTGCCACTTACTAAAAAGGAAAGGTATGTTACACTTCTACATGTGATATCAGATTAAATTCTGCAGTGGCTTGCTAAATGGAAAAATAAGTCTCCTGTCATTACTAACTAATGAAGAAAATTAATCTCTATCCCACTGATCCATAGTATCTACTTATGAAGTTGTGTGTGTGTGTGTAGGTTTATTTTTATTTTGAGGTACCAGGGGCTGGGAATTGAACCTGGGACCTTGTATGTAGGAAGCCAGTGCTCAACCACTGAACCACACTGACTTCCCTGATTCGGTTTTTTTCCCCATATGTTTTGCTTGTTGCTCATTTTTGTTTTTTCAGGAGGCACCGGGAACCAAACCCAGGACCTCCCATGTGGGAGGTGGGAGCTCAACTGCTTGAGCCATATCTGTTCCCTTAAAAGACTTTTATTGATAACCAATGCATATTATATTTTCCTGGGAAAAGAAAATTCCTAATGGGATAATTATATCTAAGGCAATTTATATGACATGTTTTAAGCTATTTAATTGAGTCTAATGTCATTGAAAGGTATGTGGCCAGGGGTAGCATTTAAGAATTTGCAAATAAAAGCAAAGCAAACATGCTAATAAAGGTTACCAAGGTTTTTAAAAGAAATTACAAGAAGAAATTTGACATTTTTCTCAAAACCTAACAGCAATTACAAAAATGGGTTCTATTTCTTTCTACTCCTCATGACACGGTGGTCTTCCAGGTTCTGACCACATCTCCCAGTTTTAGGAGAGTAAAATAAGTCCCCTTGATACCAGTCTCTTCTCTTTCCAAGTGAGCCTGGATGCCATTTGTGGCTGAGCAGAATAAACTTTTTATTTTATTATTATTTTTTAAAGATTTATTTATTTATTTATTTAATTCCCCCCCTCCCCTGGTTGTCTGTTCTCTGTGTCTATTTGCTGCGTCTTGTTTCTTTGTCCGCTTCTGTTGTCGTCAGCGGTGCGGGAAGTGTGGGCGGCGCCATTCCTGGGCAGGCTGCACTTTCTTTGGCGCTGGGCGGCTCTTCTTATGGGGTGCACTCCTTGCGCATGGGGATCCCTTATGTGGGGGACACCTCTGCGTGGCGAGGCACTCCTGCGCGCATCAGCACTGTGCATGTGCCAGCTCCACATGGGTCAAGGAGGCCCGGGGTTTGAACCGTGGACCTCCCATGTGGTAGACAGACACCCTAACCACTGGGCCAAGTCCGTTCCCCTAAACTTTTTAAAAAGGACAGTTCTAGTGAGATTTTGACAATATTCTTTCCCAATCTGTAACACGTCTCATGACAATGCAAGGTGTTGGTGGAGGGCTGATGTACGGGATCCCTGTATAATGTTCTGCATGTTTGCTTTGTAAGTCCACGACTTTTACTATACACCTATTGTTAATATATGTGTTCATATATAAATGATATAAAAATAATAATAATAGGGTGGGTTGGGGGAAATACTTTGGTTAGTAGTAATATTTTGACAATGCTCTTTAATCATTAGTTTAAAAATGTTTAACAACAATGCAAGGTATTGGTGGTACGTTGAGCTATGAGAGTTCTGTATGATGCTATGTATGTCTGTTTTGTAAGTTCACAACTATTACTATACACTTATCGTTTATGTATGTTTATGTATGAGTGACATACTTCAATAAATTTTGAAAAATAAAATAAAAAAAAATTAAGTAAAAAAAAAAAAAAGACTGCCAAATGAATGTCCACTTAGGGTACCTCATGCCTCTGAATCAACAGGCAAAGAAGGGGATTACTGTATTGGCTGGCGTGATTGATCCTAACTATTAAGGGGAAATAGGACTGCATCTACATAAGGGAGTAAAGAGGAGTTTGCCTGGAATACAGGAGATCCTCTAGGGCATCTCTTAGTACTGCCGTGCCCTGTGATGAAAGCCAATGGAAAATTGCAACAATCCTGTCCAGGCAGGACCAACAATGGCCCAGAATCTGAAGAAATGAAGGTTTGGGTCACCCTACCAGGGAAAGAACCACTGCCAGCTGAGGTGCTTGCTGAGGGTAAAGGGATCATGGAATGGGTAGCGGAAGGACATATTTTGTCCATGTGACCAGTTACAGAAACCAGGACTGTAGTGGTCATGAATATTTCTTCCTTGTCTTGTTATGAGTATGTCTATATATGTACATAAAATAAATATCTTTGTTTTCTTCCCTATCCTTTCTCATTATCATATGACATAATTTGTATTAGTTATGTCATAGTATTTAAGCATGTCAAATTTATGAGTGAATGCTACCCAATGACTTAACACTTTATTCTAGAAGTATTTAGTGCATTTCCAGTTGTATGCAGGACAATGGAGTTTTGAGTATTGTAAGGATATATATATACACACACATATATGCACACTTATCTGTTATTGTTTTGTTTAAGGTGATGTGTACAGCTGCCAAGTTGACAAGGGGTAGATTGTGATAGTTAGGCTAATGTGTCAACTAGTCTAGGTAATTGTGCTCAGTTGTTTCGTTGAGCAAGCACTAGACTAGTTGGAAAACAAGGGCATTTCAAGGACTTTAATTATTAGTGAGTTGCCTGCATCGATGCCTGGTTACATACAGAGTCAACTGGAGAGACTGTCATCAGCAGTGAGTGAGAGCTCATCCAATCAGCTGACAGCCTTAAAAGGGGAAGTGACTTCAGCATTCAAGGAGAGAGAACTCCCTTCTCCACTTCAGCTATTGGGCCTCCTGGGGAACGCAGGACCTTCAATGCAGTCCCTGGCTTGAAGCCTGCCCTACAGAATGGGGACTTGTGCCTCCCCATGGTCGTGAGACGATTTCACACACTCTCTTACTATTTACAGGTATCTCGTTGGTTCTGTTTCCCTAGAGAAGCTTGGCTAATACAGTCGCCCTATTGAGTCTGTGGGGGCACTTTCCTGCCTGACTCCTTCATGTGCTGCTGGCCGTCTTACGGTCAGATGCGCGATCCTCGTCCCTTGGGCTGTGGCCTGGGGTGCACAAGCATATTGTGACTTACACTGAAGGAATTGATCAGAGAGTGGACATGGATGGGTCTCTTCCCTCAAAGAGCCCTCCTTACCATTGTGGAAACAGACAATTCATTGTGACAAGGGCTGCACTGCAGGTGGTACAGGACATGGGGGTGGCAGGAATACCACAAACCCTTACTGGAAACAGACTATGTAAGTACATTAGAATGAATACATACCATAACTGACACTCATTTCTTTAGAATTAGCTATATGTCAAATATATAAAAACCCAAGGAATTCACAAGAGAATTGAAAACATATTCATACGAAAACTTGTACACAGGAATAAATGTAGCTCAAGTGGTTGAGTGCCTGCCTCACACATACAAGGTCCCAGATTTGATCCCTGGTACCTTCTAAAAGCAAAAACAAAACAAACTAACAAATGAAAAACCCAATTCTCATTGGGGAGCAGATGGAGGTCAAGTGGTTGAGTGCCTGCTTCAAATGTACAAGGTCTGGGTTCAATCCCTGGTACTGCCTAATAAAACAAACAAATAAAACCCCCTTTGTACATGAATGTCTATACTAGCATTAGTCATAATAGCCAAAAAGTGGAAACAACCTAAATGTCTGTCGACTGATTAATGGAGAAACAGAACATGGTATATCCATCCAATGGAAATATTATATGACAATAAAAAGGAATGAAGTACTGTTAAATGCTACAACATGGATGAACCTTGAAGACATCATGTTGAGTGAAATAAGCCAGACACAAAAGGACAAGTATTGTATGATCTCACTTTTATGAAATGATTAGAATATAACAATATTCATAGTCAGAAATTAGAATACAGGTGACCAGAGCAGGTTTGGCAGTGGAGAATGGATAGAGACTTTCTGTTTGGGGTGATGGAAAAGTTTCGGTACTGGCTGGTGGTGATGGTAGTACAACATTCTGAATGTATTGAACACCACAGAATTGTATACAGGCATAGTTCATTTTGTTGTACTTTGCAGATATTGTGTTTATAAATTGAAGGTTTGTGGCAACTCTGCATTGAGGAAGTCTTTCACAGACATTTTTCCTTCAGCATGTGCCCAGTTTGTGCCACATTTTGGGGTGCCATGAACTAAACCAATATAAGACAGCAAACTTAATTGATAAATGTGTTTGTTCTGACTGCTCCACTGACTGGCTGCTCCCTTGTGACTCAGCCTCCCTGTTCACTGAGAAACAAACAAAATTGAAATGAGTCCAGTTAATAACCCTACAGTGGCCTGTAAGTGTTCAAGTAAAAGGAAGAGTTGTGTGTTTTTCACTTTAAATCAAAAGTTAGAAATGATTCAGCTTAGTTAGGAAAACATATTGAAAGCCGAGATAGGCCAAAAGCTAGGCCTCTTGCGGCAGTTAGCCAAGTTGTGAATGCAAGGAAAAAGTTCTTGAAGGAATTGAAAGTGCTGCTCCAGTGAATTCATGAATGATAAGAAAGTGAAACAGCCTTATTACTGATGTGGAGAAAGTTTTGGTGGTCTGCATAGAAGATCAAACCAGCCACAACATTCCCTTCAGCCAAAGCCTAATCTATAACAAGGTCCTAACCCTCTTCAATTTTTTGAAGGCTGAGGGAGGTGAGGAAGCTGCAGAAGAAAAGTTTGAAGTTTGCAGAGGTTTATGAGGTTTAGGGGAATAAGCCATCTCTATAACATAAAAATGCCAGGTGAAGCAGCAAGTGCTGATGTAGAAGCTGCAGCTTGTTAACCAGAAGATCTAGCTAAGATAGCTGATGAAGGTGGCCACACTAAACAACAGATTTTCAATGTAGACAACATCCTTCTGTTGGTAGAAGATGTATTCTAGGACTTTCATAGCTAGAGAGGAAAAGCCAGTGCCTGGCTTCAAAGCTTGAAAGGACAGGCTGACTCCTTTTAGGCGCTAATGCGGCCGGTGACTTTAAGGTGAAGCCAGTTCTCATTTAACAGTCTAATATTCCTAGGGCCCTTAAGAATTATGCTAAATCCACTCTGTGCCCTATAAATGGAGCAATAAAGCCTGGATTACAGCACAAATGTTTATGGCTTGGCTTACTGAATATTTGAAGCCCACTGTTGAGATCTACTGCTCGTAAAAAAGATTTTCTCTGAATATATCACTGGTTGTTGACCATGCACCTGATCACCCAAGAGCTCTGATGGAGATGTGTGATGAGATAGTGCTGCTAACCCAACATCCATTCTGCAGCTCATGGATCAAGAAGTAATTTGCCTTTCAAGTCACATTACTTAAGAAATATTTATCTATATTTTTGGTGGTAACTGGGAATGAACCAGATCTCAGAAGAGTGAAGCAGGCACTTAACCACTGAGCTATACCCGGTCCCTAAGAAATACACTTTGTAAGCCTTTAGCTGCCATAGTGATTCCTCTGATGGACCTGGACAAAGTCTGTTGAAGACCTTCTGGGAAGGATGCAACATTCTAGATACAATTAAGAACATTCATGATTCATCGGAGGTCAAAATATTGACATTAACAGGAGTTTGGAAGAAGTTGATTCAGCCTTCATGGATTACTTTAAGAGTTTCAAGACTTCAGTGGAGAAAGTAATTGCAGATGTGGTAGAAATAGCAAAAGAATTGGCAAGAGAAGTAGAATTAGAAGTGGAGGCTTCTAATTCTAGTTGCAATCTCATGATAAAACCTGAATGGATGAGGAGTTGCTTCTCAGGGATGAGCAAAGAAAGTGTTTTAATTTGAGAGGGAATGTACTTCTGTGAAGATGCTGTGAACATTGCTGAAATGACAACCAAGGATTTAGAGTATTACATAATTTTAGTTGATAAAGCAGCAGCAAGGTTTGAGAGGTTCACTCCAATTTTGAAGTTCTATGGGTAAGAAATCTTTTGTGAAAGGAAGAGTCAATGATGTAGCAAACTTTATTATTGCCTTATTTTAAGAAATTGCCAACCGACCTTCAGCAACTACCACCCTCATCAGTCAGCAGCCTTCAACATTGAGGGAAGACCCTCCACCAGACAAAAGATTATGATTCTCTGAAGGCTCAGATGATGGTTAGCATTTTAAATCAATAAAGTATTTTAAAATTAGGTGTGTACATTGTTTTTTCGACATAATGCTATTGTACACTTAATAGACTACAGTATAGTGTAAACATGACTTTTATATACACTGGGAAATAATCCAAAAATTCATGTCACTTGCTTTATTGTGATATTCGCTTTATTGCAGTGGTCTGGAACTGTACCCACAATATCGTGAGGGATGTCTGTATTTGAAAGTGGGAAATTTTAGGTTGTATATATGTTACTAAGATAAAAATTAAACCAACCAACCAACCACAGACCTGTACAACGCAAAGAGTGAAACAATGTAAACTATGGACTATAGTTAATACTATAATTATACTAATATTTGTTCATTAGTTGTAACAAATGTACCAGAATAAGGCACTGTCTGTGAGGTGAGGGTGGACATTTGAACTTGGGACGTTCCACATAATTTTTCTGAGACCTCAACTGTCCTAATAAAAAATAATAATAAAAAAGGAAAGAAGTACTGATAAATGCTACAATGAGGGGGAACTTTGGGAAAGAAACCAGATACATCGCACCACATATCGTATGATTCCATTTGTATGACATGTCTGGAGTAGGTAAATAACCGATAGAGAAAGTAGATTAGTGGTTGCCAGCGGGTGGGGGAAGGAGGAACTGGGACCCAGTGCTAATAGGTCTGGGGTTTCTTTTCTGGGGTTCAGGGAATGTTTTGGAATTAGTAGCGATGGTTGCACAAGACAGCGAATATACTAAAAACTACTTGCAAATGGTGAATTTCGTGTTATGTGAATTACCTCTCCATTTGAAACTTCAGGAATTATATTGTGATGTAGTAAGATTTTGAGTCAGAAGACCTGGGTCCAAGGTCTTCGCTGCGTCATCTTGACCATCCACCTCTAGAATCTGGAGAAGCTGTATTTCCTAGGGTTGCTGTGAAAACTAACACTCGACGTCGGTAGACGTAGCTGTAAGAAGACAGAAACCGTTTTTATCACGATGGTCACCGTCTGGTTCGGCATCCCTCTGCTGTCTTCGGAGCGTCTACCGAGCAGCCTTGGTGCTGGTGCTGTTTGCCGGGGACCTCTGGAGGGTCGTGGGGTCCCGGCAAGGGGCGAGGGGTTCCCCTCTCCGACCCTGGGGGCAAGCCTGACCCCGGGCAAAACGCGGACGGTTCCGCCTGCCGCCGCCTCTGGCCTGGCGGCCTCGGGTTGTGCCGCCCGCCCTCGGCCGTCGGCCTCTCCTCTCCCACGTCGGTGTTCCTGCCGCCCTTCCTGTCAGGGAGGAGATCAGGCCCGGCCGGAGGCGGCCCTTTTAAACTGCGTTTGTGTCCTCACAGAGGACCCGAAAGGGCAGGCCCGAAAGGGAGGCTGGGGAAAGCCGAGCCGAGGCGCAGCGCCCCCCGGGCGCCCGGGAGCCGCCCGGCTCAGGACCCGCGGCTTCCCGAGCGCCAGGCGCCCCGCCCAGCCTGGGGGCTGCCGCCCTCGACGCCGCCGGAAGAGGCGTCCGGAAATGGCCGCGGCGCCCTCGACGCCGCCGGGAGAGGCGCCCGGAAATGGCCGCGGCGCCCTCGACGCCGCCGGGAGAGGCGCCCGGAAATGGCGGCGGCGCCCTCGACGCCGCCGGGAGAGGCGCCCGGAAATGGCGGCGGCGCCCTCGACGCCGCCGGGAGAGGCGCCCGGAAATGGCGGCGGCGCCCTCGACGCCGCCGGGAGAGGCGCCCGGAAATGGCGGCGGCGCCCTCGACGCCGCCGGGAGAGGCGCCCGGAAATGGCGGCGGCGCCCTCGACGCCGCCGGGAGAGGCGCCCGGAAATGGCCGCGGCGCGCGCCCGCGCGGGCTGGGGGAGACGAGGCCGGGGCCGCGCGGGCTGCGGCGCGTCGGCGGGGCGCGGGGAATCCCGGCCGGGCCCGCTGCTCTGCTCTGACTCAGCCTGAAACCCCTTTTTCGTCCGCAGGCAGCCCGCAACCAGTGCAGTGGAGCGCCTGCGAACCTGTCTGGACCGGAAACCACGGGGCGTGTTCCGAGCCGCTGTTTCCAGAACCAGAAGGGAAACCTCCCACAGGCTCGTCTGCCTCCTCTGACGCAGAGGGCCGGGCCCAGCCGTGTGCGGCAGGTGCTGTGGGCCGGCGGCCGGCTTTCTCACGGAGCTGAACGACGGCGCGGGAGTTTACACCGACAGGAAGCTGGCAGGGCGCGCTGTTGGGGCGAGGCCCGTGAGGCCGCCTGCTTGGCCTGCCCGTGGGCGCCTGCGGGAGGACGGGAGGCCGAGAGCCCACGGCCAGGCTGTTCAGCCCGGGGACGCGCGCGGGCGCGGGCGGGTGGGAGGCCGTCGCTGTGGGGCCGCCTCTGCCCCAGGAGGGCCGGCCTTCCGTGCGTGGAGAGAAGGGACCGGGCTGCGGGAACCCGCACGCCCCCCACCGCCCAGAGGCTGCAGAAGGCTCTAGCGCAGGAGGGGCTGGGAAGCCATGCTGTGGCTCGAGTGCCCCCAGCAAGGGGCGAGGGGAGCGCCCTGATTGAGATCCGTGATTCGCAGACTGCTGGGAGTGGAGACACTTTGGTATAGCTTGTGTCGGGGTGCATTCTTCTCCCCCACCCTTTGTTTTTTTTTTTTCAGGGAGTCCTTGTACCTGGGGAGCAGGTGCTCAACCCCTGGAGCTACATCTGTTCCCTCCCCACCCTTTAGAAGTGTTGTTAGCTCAAAAATTAATTTTGTTTTAACTGTTAAGATTAAAAATGTCCTGGTTTTTGAAACTGGTAAGACAAGTGTTGAACCTGAGGTTCTGCAGTATTAGGACTGGGACTGTTCTCTGCCGTGAGCGCTAGAAGGTGAAGCGGAGGCCTCTGGTGCGGTGGGAAGAGAGGTCGTCACAGGAGCATCTTGCTTGCTCATTCGTCCCCACCCCGGGCAAGGCCGACTCCTGGGAATGTTTGATAAAACATTCTTTTCCCAGGCTTATTACTAATCAAAATGTAAGTTTTTGCTTCTGATCTCTTTCCTCTAGAGTCTGTGATTCATCTTGCCCCCAGAGTTAATTTCCTAAAACAGATTTAATCATGCCACCTCCCCTCCTCAACAGTTTTCAGTGGCTCCCCACTACTTATTATCAAGCCCAACATCTTAGCATGGGGTATGGAAAACCTTTCATGACTCGACTTTGTACTACCTTTCCAGTTTCAACATCTTTTACAACCCTCCCTGTACCATGAGTCCTTGGGTCATCTGCTGAACACCAAGAACCAGAAAAGCTTAGCCCAAACTGGCTTATACAATACAGGGATTTATTAGCTCCTGGGCCAAAAAAAGTCCAGTGTCAGGGTGTTTCACGCAAGGCTTGATCCAGCAAGTCAACAGTACCCCCAATGACCTAATTTCTTTCTGTCAGACTGTCGAGGTCCCAAGATGGTTGCCAGTAGCGCCTGGGCTTTGTGCTTCTCTGTGCATGTCTCCAGCATTTGTAGCTGATCTTCAATCTGGTTAGACTTGTTTCTGTCTTGTGTCTCTCCCTTCACCAACCAATTCCTGTGGTCAGGGGGATGGAATGTGCCAATTGGTTGCCCGTTGCAGGGTTCCCCCTTGCATCTGGAGTTTCCCAGAACTGTATGGATATCTAAGTAGACCTTGGGGGTGCAGGAAGGAGGAAGGGCTGGAATCTGCGAAGGTACTAAGCATTTGTTCACTCCAAACCACCGACACATTTACATCTCGTGCCTTCCCTCCCCTCCTCGTTCTTCCTGGAATATACCACCCACTTCCACTGATCACATCTGACTCCTGTTTAAAGGCCTTGCTCAGGTGCCACCTCTCCTGTATGCCTCTTCTAGTCTGGTAAGACTAATCCTTCTCCCACTCCTCTACGCCCCGGAACACACTGTGCTTCTGTATCATGTGCAACTGCACCGATTAATTCTACTTGCATTATGTGTAATTGCTTATGCCTGACTCCTCCATTGAACCTAAAGACCCTTGAAGAAGGGGGATTCACACTTTGCTCATTGTGGGGCTTTACAAGTGTTGAATAATAGTAACAATCAATTTCAATGTTGAGAGTTTACTGTGTGAAAGACACCCATGGACTCTTTCCACATAATTTTCTTTAATCCCATTTCATTTTGGCAACAACATGATGAGATAGATACTATTATAATCACTCCTAATTTACAGGTGAGGAAACAGGTTTTGCATGAGGTAAGTGAATTGTTAGCAGATAGTAGCAGAGAGGCTTGGACCTAGGTTTTTTTTTTTTTTTAAAGATTTATTTTTTACTTATTTCTCTCCTCTTCCGCCTCCCTCCCAGTTGTCTGTTCTCTGTGTCCATTCGCTGTGTGTTCTTCTGTGTTCACTTGCATTTTTGTCAGCGGCACCTGGAATCTGTGTCGCTCTTTGTTGTGTCATCCTGCTGCGTCAGCTCTCAGTGTGTGCGGCACCATTCCTGGGCAGGCTGCACTTTATTTTGCGCTGGGTGGCTCTCCTTACGGGGTGCACTCCTTGCGTGTGCGGCTCCCCTAGACACCCTTGCGTGACGGGGCACTCCTTGCATGCATCAGCACTGCGCGTGGGCCAGCTGCACACGGGTCAAGGAGGCCGTGGGTTTGAACCCTGGACCTCCTATGTGGTAGGTGGCTCTGTCAGTTGAGCTGCATCCTCTTCCCTGGACCTAGTTTTTTGCTGCCTCCAGTGTTCAGGTTTGTAAGCATTGTGTTATCATGTTTTGTACTGAAACTTGCAAAGACTCTTTCCTGGAAGGTGAGTCCCTGGGAAAGGTGGAGTCTTGAGGGAGGACTGGAGGAAGGTCGGCAGAGGCGCACATGTGTTTGGGGCTTTGGGAGAAGCCCGAGGGACTGTGTGGAGGACACTGGTGGGAAGTGGGTGGCAGAGGCACCCCTGGGACTCGCTCAGGGCGGCTTGCCAGCACGGGGTCTTCCTTCAGGAACTGCTTTGGGCGGCGCCCAGTAGTGCTGCAGCACCGTGTGCTCAGATACTTGGGTCCTGGCTTCCTTCTGGTCCTCAGAAACAGGCCTACGCCCAAGGGACTGGAAATGAGGCCGCAACTCCCACCTGCTCGGTAAAACCGAGTGGCGTGAGGCCACCGCTTGCCGCTCACCTGTGCGAGTGGAGCTCGCTGGGAAGGGAAGAGAGAACCCTCGAGGGGCAGCGCGGGGCAGCGCGGGGCAGCGCCGCCTCAGACCGCCCGGCCCCCCCCCCGCTTCCTGTCCTGAGCGGCAGGAGGCACCTCCGCGGGCCGCAGGGGTCCGCACCGCCGCGAGTCAGGCGAGGGCGCCAGGCCGCCCGGGTGACGTGCTGGGCTCCACCAAGCACGGCTGAAAACCGCAGCCCCTCTTGGGGCTGTGCCGCCGCCGGGGGTCTTCAGGAGCCACGTGGACCGGAGAGGAAACGGCGGGCTTCGAAACCGCGAGGACGGCGAGCGACAGGGCGGGGGCCGGGGGGAGGGCAGGGCGAGGTGGAGGGTGAAGACGCGGGGTGCCGGGGGCGGGGCGGCCAGCGGGCGGGGGCCTCTGCTCCAGGCCCCGCCGCCCGGGAGAGGCTGGGGTGGGGGTCCGCGAGCCCTGCGCAAGGCCCAAGTCCCCGCCTTGGGGAGAGAGGGGTGACCAGGACGCCCCCACATCCCTCGCGCCGAGGCGGCCCCGGGCTCGAGCAGGCGGCTCCCCCCGCCCCTCCCACGCCCTCCCGGCGCTCGCCGCACGCCTGCGCACCGCCTTCCTCTCCTTCCCCGCCTCTTCCGCTGGGACCCGACGCCCACGGGACGCCCACGGGATGCGAGCTCCGGGTCTCTGGCCAGCTGGGCCCCGGCGCCCAGGGCGCGGCAGGGCGTGCCCCCGCCCGCCGTCCTATCTCGGCGACCCACAGCCTGGCACGGCGCCCGGGGCTGGTGCGCCCGAGGGAGGAGGGCGCCGCGCAGGGCGCGCCCCAGAAGACGCGGCTGGCGGGGGAGATAGGGCGCCCGCGGGCACGAGCACCTGCAGCCCTGGCCCCGCCGAGGCCGGTGCCTGCCAGCCCCGCGAGGGTGGGGCCAGGGGCCCGGGGCGGCCCGGGGAGGCGGGCAGGTGCGCCTCCTCAGCCCCCGCCCCGTTTGCACCCTGTTCCCCGAGAGCCGCGGAGCGCCGAGGTGGTGCCACAAAACCCGGTTTTCTTAGGGGTGGTGTGAACGTAGCTTGCTTGCCCTCTTCTAGGCTTGCTTTCTCCATCTGCAAAGTGGAGATAGCACTTGCCCTGCTTACGAAGGAGGTCGTTTTGAGGGTTGTGCGGCTAATGTGCGGCCGCTAGAGCTAGAGAATGCGGGCGCAAGCCCTGCCCTTGCCGCCTGTCAGCTGACCTCGGCTTCTGTTGTCTCATCTAGGAGGAATACTAGAATCCAGCTCTTAGGAGCGTGTTGATGCTGGAGCGAGCCTAGTGTAGTGCCTGGTTTACTGTAAATCACTCAATAAATGCTGCCTCGTCATTATTAGTGGAAGCATTTTGTAAATTACGGTGAGTCCTTTAAAAATGCAGGGCCTTAAACTCATGAAGTTAGTGATTAGAATATAGGTCACCAGGAAATAGAATGAGGGTGCAGAATGAAAAGCCAAGGGTTAGTGTGTGCAGAATTGATTAAAAGGTTGTTTGTAATATTTGGAAATGAATGGAAATGGTTAAAGCTTATGGCGTTTGTAACTAGCAGAACTATTGTATGGGCATGACAGCGCGTGAAAGGGGAAGTCTAAGGTCTTGTATATAGCTAGAAGGAAAGCTAAAGATGTAGCCTGAGACTGTTTGACATAGTGAAACCTCATGTGAAACACAAATATGGGGAAGCGGACTTGGCCCAGTGGTTAGGGTGTCCGTCTACCACATGGGAGGTCCGCGGTTCAAACCCCGGGCCTCCTTGACCCGTGTGGAGCTGGCCCATGCGCAGTGCTGATGCGTGCAAGGAGTGCCTTGCCACGCAGGGGTGTCCCTGTGCAGGGGAGCCCCATGCGCAAGGGAGCCCATGCACAAGGAGTGCACCCCGTAAGGAGAGCCGCCCAGTGCGAAAGAAAGTGCAGCCTGCCCAGGAATGGCGCGGCACACACGGAGAGCTGACACAGCAAGATGACGCAACAAAAGAAACACAGATTCCCAGTGCTACTGATAAGGATAGAAGTGGTCACAGAAGAGCACACAGTGAATGGGGGGGGGTAGGGGGAGGGGGAATAAATAAATCTTTGAAAAAACCCACAAATATGGGTGATACTGCATATATGTAAGGATGTTACAAAATATAAATACAAATAAACTAGAGAGAAGCAAACAATAGCAGCTATGTAAGGTAGGGCAAGCACAGAGAGATTGAGAGGTGATGAGTTGTTTGATTGTTTTCTGTTTCTTAGTATTAATACTGGAATAATGAAAATGCTCTAAAAACGATTATATTGATGAATGCACAACTTTGTGATTATACTGAATGCCATTGATTGTACCCTTGGGATGGATTTATGCTTTATTAACATTATCAATGAAACTGACTTGTTAAAAAAAAAAACATGTAGGACATTATTATTTTGTAGACTGACTGAAGCAGAATTTGTAAAGGAATTCCCCTTTCAGTTTCCTTTCCCCTTGGAAGTTTCTGCTTTCCTCTGCGGTGCTTCGGAGGTTCCAGCAGGAGATTCCTCCTGGAGTAGGATCCTCACCCTGCTTCCTCTCCCCTCCCTTCTGCCAGTGCAAATCCCATTTTTCCTTTAAGGCCCAACTCAGGTTCTCCAAGAAAGCTTTTCACACTAATCCCACTGCACCTTGCTCTTTCTCTGGGCTCTCCTGTGAGGTCGCTGTAACTAGTCTGACCATTCCAGTGTTTATAGAGTCAGACTGCTGGAGTTCAAAGCCACGTGTGAACCCTGCGGCCTGGTGAGTTGCTTAACCTTGCTACGCCCAAATTTACTCATCTGCAAAATGCAGAATAACAGTAACTACCTAATCGGGTCGTTACCAGGATCAGATGAGACCATACTCCTCAAATGGTCTGTGAGGATTGGCACATTGTGAGTGCTCAGTAGGGTTGTGTTATGGTTTTTATGTGGCTGAGTGTTTGCATATGAACATTTTGTCCCCCTGTCCTGGATGTAAGCTCTTTAAAAGCCGTTTAAGTCTTCTGTTCTCTCACCATATCATGAATCAAGATGTACATGTGAGATGCGGACTTGGCCCAGCGGTTAGGGCTTCCGCCTACCATGTGGGAGGTCCGTGTGGAGCTGGCCCGTGCGCAGTGCTGATGTGCGCAAGGAGTGCCGTGCCACGCAGGGGTGTCCCCGCGTGGGGGAGCCCCACGCGCAAGTGCGCCCCGGAAGGAGAGCCGCCCAGCGCAAAAGAAAGTGCAGCCTGCCCAGGAATGGTGCTGCACACACGGAGAGCTGCCACAACAAGATGATGCAACAAAAAGAGACACAGATTCCCATGCCGCTGACAACAACAGAAGCGGACAAAGAAGAACACGCAGCAAATAGACACAGAGAACAGACAACTGGGGGAAGGAGGGAAAGGGAGAGAGAAACTAAATAAATAATAGATAAATCTAAAAAAAAAAAAAGATGTACGTGCATTGAGCACTTAATAAATATCTTGAATCCATTTTCCTCCCATTTTGGTTAACTCCTCTGCAAATGTGCAGAATGATGCTACTTCACAACGATGATGTAGTGCTTTTCAAATTTTTACAGCAAAGGGCACTAGTGTTTACTAAATACATATTATGTATCAGTGATGGTGCTTGGTACTTTTAAACATTATTTCCTTTAACTTTTGTAAGAAAATCAAGTCCCAGGGGACAGGTGTAACCATCCCCATTTTACCAATGAGAAAACTAGGGCTCAAAGAGAATAAATATATTGACCTTAATTACACAGCTACCAAAGCTGGAATTCAAACTGAGGTCTGATTGACTCCAAGGTCTTGTTTTATTTTATTTACATTATCATGTCATTAAATCACACTGTCTTTGCAGGCAGATTCTTAACGTTGATTTTATTTATTGTTTTTACGCTGACACCATAGGCATCCATGGTGTTCACTGAAATTGGTAAACTGCAGATTGATGACAAAAGATCTGGATGTGCAGAGTCCTTTGAACAGGTCAAAGCTTTAACCGAAAGCAGCATGCTGAGCCCTGTGACCTATTACACTAAAAGTCTGGTGATTTCTCTAGAAATGATTGGCTTAAAGGCTTAATTTTGTTTGCCACGTTGAAAGTACACTCTCTCTCCTGCCCATAGCTGGAAAGATTTCAGTGCCCAAGGTCCATGGGCAGTTTCCTTATTTGGAGGAATCCCAGTTCATAGACTTTTTTTTTTTTTTAAAGATTTATTATTTATGTATTTCTCTCCCCTTCCCCTCCTTCCCTCCCTCCCCGTTGTCTGCTCTGTGTGTCCAATCTCTGTGTGTTTTTCTGTGTTCGCTTGTATTTTTGTCAGTGGCACTGGGAATCTGTCTCTTTTTGTGTCATCTTGCTGTGTCAGCTCTCCGTGTGTGTGACGCCATTCCTGGGCAGGCTGCACTTTCTTTCGTGCTGGGCGGCTCTCCTCATGGGGCGCACTCCTTGCACGTGGGGCTCCCCTACGCGGGGGACACCCCTGCGTGGCAGGGCACTCCTTGCGCCATCAGCACTGCGCATGGGCCAGCTCCACACGGGTCAAGGAGGCCCGGGGTTTGAACCCTGGACCTCCCATGTGGTAGGCAAACGCCCTAACCACTGGGCCAAATCTCCTTCCCTGTTCATAGACTTCTGAATTCTAATGATCTTTTGGGAATGAAATTCGTTTATAACGAAGGCCGCTGGGTGTTAAAAGCAGCCCAAAGTCAGCGCTGAAATGGCGAGTCACCAGGACAGTGGCCGTGTTGCCTCTGGTGGCTGGCAGACGCGTTTCTCCCCCACACTGTCCCTCTTGTCTTCCAAGGACAGTGGAGTGGAATGCCTCCAGGCAGAGGGAGGAAGCTAGCATGTCCCGTCTCTGCTGTCTTCTCTCCTGGTGGGCCCTGCTCTGCCAGGCATCAGGGCGCGGCCTGGTGGAGGCTCTACCGCAGCCGGTGGACAGGTCGGAGGTCTGAGTTCCAATTGCGTTGCTCCGTGGGCTTTGTGAGGGGGAGCATGGACGAGCAGGGAGATTGCATCTTCCCTGCTTCAGTGGCTGTCCCCGAAGTTAAGCCTGATTTAGTCCTTTAGAGATAGCCATGTGTGAGCTGGAGGGGCGCCTACAAGCCACCATGTCTAGCAGCCATCCTGGGAAAATGGGATGAGTTGGGTTTACATTAGACCCTTTTCTATAATGGAATTATATTGTATTAACCATTCAGACTGTGCCCAGCATTTCACTAAGGAGAAAATGATCACATTTTAATTCTCAACAAGCTTAAGATCTGCATGAGAAGAGCACTCTTACTCCTAAAACAAGGGAAGACCAATTCTTAAAACATGGCAACAATATACCATTCCAGACAGAGTAAATCAAGTAGAGAATTGTTGCAGCAAGGCAGAGAAGAGGCGAGGATAGGTTGGGTGTTGCTGCTAAGACATGGAACCTGGAGCCACTCAGACTGGGCTCAGATCTGGACTCTGTCACTTAACGTCAGTGTGACCTAGGCAAGGTAAGTGTCTGCTCTCTGCCTCAGTTTCCTCATTTGTAAATGAGGGTAATAATAGCACCTATCTTCTGGGGTTCATTATGAGCATTAAACCAAATGAGTTAATATTTTGAGGTGAATGAAACAGTGCCCGGCACACTGTAAGTTCTATGTGAATGTCTAGTGTATCCCCACGATGTTAGAAGCTGAAGCCTGAGGTGTCTGCTAGGACCCACAGCTAAGCCAAAAGGCTTGGAGTGCACCCCCAAATTGCCCCTAGCCCTGATGTGCCGTCAAGGGTGTCTACGAGCAGGGCGCACCTGCGTCTCGTTTGCTGGCTGGCGTCTGGTTGCAGCAGCCCCCGGCGTACCAGCGCAGGGGGCCGGCTCACCTGTGTGCAGCGCAGTGTGGGCGCTGGGGCGGTGAGGGAGCCATGGCTATAGTCCACACCACGTGCAGTGCCTGCGCCGAGGGCAGCGTGTCCGCATGTGCCGTGCGACTCCTCAGGGCTCTCCAGGCTTTTCTCTCGGAAAGCACAGCCTGTTTCCCCAGTATCAGGAGAGGACCCTGCTCTGCACCGGAGTAACAGCTGGGGCGTGTCCACCGTAGGCCCCTCCTTTCTGTACGCGTAAGCTTTGCAAGAATCCAGGGCTGAAATGCATTTGGCAATGCAGAGTTTTATGCAAAAGGGACCGGGTGGTTGAGGTAAAACATATCCTTTCATCCACTGCCCCCAAACACAAGCTTTTCCTTTCTCTCCAGTTCTCCAAATATGCTCCCTTTTAAACATTGGTCAGTCAAGCCAGATGTGGGCCTCCTCAAACCTGCAACATGGCACAGGCTTGGACTCTGGAGAGTTGTAAATGCTTTCCCAGGAAAGAAGGAAATATGTGAACTAGCACAGTTGGCTTTTATACTGTGTCCGTCTTAATCGGAATTCCTGAAACGTGATTTTCAATTTGATGGGCAGTGACTTGGCTTGCAGTTGCAGAATGGGGCCCTGGACCATTAGTTAAACTATGTGCAGAAACTCTTTATGATAAAATGTTGCCGTGGCTTTCTAACTGGTCACGCCTCCAGTTCCTCCCTGCTTTAATCCACTAAGCACATCTTGGCCAATTAAGTTTCTAAGCAGAGCTCTGGTCAAATTACTCTCCTTCTCAAAAAACTTCAGTGACTCCCCATTACTGGCAATATCAAGTACACAAATACACACTTAATTCAGCATCCTTCAAAATATGGCTTAACTCTGTCTTCAGATTCTCCCACTAATTAAATATATATACATACATAATACATATGTATGCATGCATATGTATTTCCTATATTTCCCATTTTCTAGTTGACAGGACCTTATACAATTCATTCATTCATTCATTTAACAAACATTTATTAAATACCTGTTCCATGTGAGGCACGGTGTAAGAGCCTGGCGGCTCAAAAACTAAAATAAGATTTTTATTATAAAATAATGCAAAGTCTCATAGTGGAACTAGGCATCCGAGCAAGAACTGGAGGTGAAAGTATTCAGTACTGACAGGAAGGAGGAGCACATACCGTCTGCTGGGCAAACCTCCTGGTGAGGAAGGGCCAAGGTCGTTGCGTGCTGGCTGGCTGTGAGTACTCGCCTCCGCCTTCCCGTCTGCTCTGGCTCCTTGCTTCCCTCCTCATACGTCATCACTGTCACCGCCCCCGGGGCCCCAGGGCACACGCGTCTCTCCCTGCCACGGTGCAGGCCCTTGCCGTCCCTCCCTGGACTCCTGTACCCGTCTCCTGCGTCGTCTCCCTGCCTCCAGACGGCTGCAGAGCGGCCCTTCCAAAACCCCAGCCTGACCGCCCGCGGGCGGTCCTCTGGGGGTCCCTCTTGGACACGACGTGAATCCAGACTCTGGACTGTGAGACGCGGACCTGTCACAGAGAGGCCCCTGCTCAGGCTCGGGGAGGAGGTGCTGGCGACGGCGCTGCGGAGATTCAGGGGTCGACCGGCACACGGTCAGGCCAAAGATTTAAGTCTCTGGACGTATATTTAACAGGTATAGTGCTGAGTTTAGCTTCAGATAAGAGGGGCTGAAGAGCCACGTGCAGGGAAATTATAAATGAGTCTCACTCTGTTACACTGGGGAGCACACATTCCAAGGTAAGGCCCACTGACACGGTGCCAAATTCCTGGGCCTGTCTGCCCTGCCTAGAGCGTCTAGATGTCTCTAGAGCCTATTTGTAAGAATAACTAAAAAGAGAAATAAAAACAAAATATGACATATATGAACCTACGGAAAATATGGCTAATGTTAGTATTGACTTGACAGTAATAATATTGAATGTTAATAGATTAAACTCTCAAGAGATACAGATTTGCAGAATGGATAAGGAAATATGACCCATCTTTATGCTGTCTACAAGAAACTCACCTTAGACCAAGGGACACTAGGAGGTTGCAAGTGAATGGTTGGAAAATGATTTTATATGCAAACAATAACCACAAAAGGGTGGGAGTAACTCTACTAATATTGGAAAAAATAGGCTTTAAATGCAAAACTATTGTACAAGACAAAGAAGGACACTATACATTAATAAAAGAGGTAATCTATCAAGAAGAAAGAACAATAATAAACATTTATGCACATAACTGAGGTGCCCCAAAATACACGAGGCAAACACTGGAAACTAAGTGGAGAAATAAATGCCTCTACAATTATAGTGGGGGACCTTAATGCACTGTTATCACCATTAGACAGAGGGTCAATAAAGAAAATGAGACCTTGAATAATATGTTAGAAGATCTAGATCTAATAGACATATAGGGAGCATTATATTCAAATACAGCAGGATATACATACTTCTTGAGCACCTGTGGGTCATCCTCCTGGACCGACTTGGAAAGTCAATGGGTATCCCACCAGGAATTGCCCCCTCAAGGGGCTCTGCTTCTGGGAAGGGGGGGCAGAGAGGAGAGGTTGGAGGGTGCAACAGGAGCCAGGTGGCAGAAAGCCTCACGCCCTGTGTGAAGTTTAGACTTCATGCTTAGCCAGTGGGGAGGCATAGAGTTGTCAAATGGGGATGTGACATGTCAGATTTGTGTTTTAGAACAATCGCTGTCAGCAGTGAGGAGTCACTGGGGCCAGTTCAGAGACAAAGAATTGGGTGAGAGACGATGAGGACCAGAATCCTAATAATATATCCTGGCCAGTCCCTTTATCTTTTGTGTGTGTGTGTGTGTGTGTATGTGTGTGGGACATGACTCCCAGGAATAAGCCTCCATGACACCAAGGGATTACCAAGTGCCAACTAGCAATGCAACTGGAAAAAGACTTTGACCAAAAGGGGGGAATATTAAATACAAATGAGTTTTTATGGCTAAGAGATTTCAAAGTGAGTCGCAAGGTCATCCCAGAGGTTACACTTATGCAAACCTCAGCAGGATCTTGACTGCCACGGTAAACAGTGCCTCAAATAGGGAGACTCTTGAGGGCCCTGGAGACATCCAAACACTATAATCAGGGCAGATAGGCTCAGGAATTCGGCACCCTATCAGCGGGCTTTACTTTGGAATTTATGCTCCTCAGTGTAACAGAGTCCCTTAATCTTGATGTTCTGGAAATCAGGTAAGCTGGAAAGAGGAGCTATAGAAGGAGGCAGGTTCCAGGAGTACAGAACCAGAAAAGTTTACTGATACTCCGAAGGGGACTCAGGAGCTAGTGGGCTCTGTCCTGGCCCTGCCCGGACGGAGACTTGACCTGGAAGTGGAGCCCGGAAGCTGGCAGACCCTCTCCTTTCCCCAGCCTGGGCTGCTGAGAGAAGGGGAAAAGGGGAGAGGAAAAGGAGAGTGCTTAAAAAAAGCCTGGCTGGATGTGTACAATAAAAGCCAGAGGATGTGGTTTGGGTTGTCCCTGAAAAAGCTCTCTATTTATGTATGGAAGGATATTTTCAGTGAAGGCTCACCGTGAGGGAAGGGAGGCTGGCTGCTCTGTAAGGGCTGCTGCTCTAAGGCACGGTGCAGTACGTAAGTTTCCATCTTCACCAGCGGCACCATCGCAGCTGTGTTTAGGCCAGAGGGCTGGTTATCAGGTTTCTTAATTTCTATTCCCAATTCAGTCTGTAACTCATGGTGCGATGTTAGACAAGACACTTCATTTTCCGCAGACTCTTTTAAACAATCTGTAGACTATACTTCATCTCCGAGGCCTTGATAGGACGTGCAGTTAATTCGTGTTTATGGAGGGCTTGGAGGGCCCCAGATGAGAGCTGTGGTGTGCATAGCTGAGTGTTCCCACATGCGCTGAAGCTGTGGTTTTGTAGCCAACTCATATGTTATCACTAAGGGGGGTGGATTGGTTTTCATTATTTCATATTCAGATCTGTAGAGGATACTTATTTCCTTCTCCTTTCCTGCTTCTTTAAAATTTTTATTTAGGAAAATTTTTAAAAAGGAGCTGTGTAGAGGATAATGGAACCAACACCCCTGTAGCCACCAGTAGAATGAAAACATTAACAGTGAACAATTTTTTTTACAATGAACAATTTTTATTAACGTTTGCCAACCTTTTTATCTCACTTCATGCCACGAGTTATGTGTGGACTTTACGTAATTTTGTTTCTAAAATAGAACATTTGTGTGTTCCTCAATCTCCACCCCACTCCACCCCTCCCTGCCTCCCCTTAGACCCACTCGCCTTCCTCTAACCTCTGAGGTGGCCATTATCACAGGTGTGCCCTACCTGAGCATGTGTGTGTGCACAGGTGTGTGTGCACAGGTGTGCGTGTGCGTGGTGGATGAGCTCTTTCCCCCTTTAAACGGTAGAAACGAGGCACAGCGTGACGCGAGTGAGAAGATCGTGGAGTTGGAAATCAAGAGACCAGCACTTGGCTCTCTGCCCTTCAGGGCCGCGGAATCGGCCTCTTTGCGCCTGGCTTTCCTTGCCTGTAACCTGGCAATGACTAGCTTATGGCTCAATCCATGGCAACTAATATTGCACATCAGTTACGTCTCTATTCTTTTTCTAGATGGTAAGCCCTTGAGAGCAGGGATCCTGCCCCTGGAGGGGTTCCCTTTGTATTGTTCACAGGGTCTCTAACTTGGCATTTTGCACTTAGTAGAGTTTTCTTGAAGAAATGATTGAAATCTTCCAATTTTGGCTCCCCAGGCTGGCGCAAAAGCTAATTATGCCCTCTGTACACTGCAATAACCCTGGAGGCTGTCTGGCTAGGACAGTGACAGTGATGAGAGGCCTTTTGAATTTCTCTCCCAGTTCTGCTGTCTAATCAAATTGCAAATTAATTCCATGTAGTGGTCTGGGTGGGGCGGGCGCAGAGCTACTTCGCTGGATTTTATTGTTTTCACACTCATGGGTTAGACATTGTTGATGTTTCAGACACGCCTTCGTGAGACCCGACTCTCACCTGGCCCTTAGGAGGCTCGTTTTGCTGGGGACGGGCCCTGCGCCTGGCCGGCTCCAGCAGGACCCGCGTGGGAGGAGAGGAACAGCAGGGGGCGCCAAGCACGCACGGTTCTGCCGGGAAGTGGCGCCTGAGCGAGCCAGGCTCCAAGCTCCGCTGTTTATCAGCTTCTTTGCTTCTTTGCTTGCCACCTCTCTTTTCCCGGATTTGGACAGTTCTTTCTACAATATTTTCAGATTTCCACAGTGGCACAGAAAGGAATGTTCTTTATGAAAGGTAACAAGCAGCCTCCGCAGAGAGGAGCTCTTACACACACAGAGCCACCTCGTTCATTTTCCTCTGATGTGCATTTATTTGTCTTACGTCAGGAGCCAGAGACCGAGGGGGGCAAGATGATTCACCTGAACTGAACACGCTTGCCTAAGTCGTGCCATTTGCTACAAGGGCTTTGCAGGCCTTAGTTCTTATGCCCAGGCGCTAAGAAGCGTAAAGTTCAAGACCTGGGCTCCTTAGAGATGGTCTAATCCAGGCTTCCCTAATCTGCAGTCATCGGTACTCCACCGCCCCAGTGGGGACGTACAAATCAGCCTACCACCAGTATCATTTTCCTCATACTTAAAAATCCATGCTTGCGAAACTTAAAACAAATTGATTTAAAAAGGAAACCGTTGTGGTGGGGGCAGTGGGGGTGAATGGGGACCTCATATTTTTTTAATGTAATATTTTTTAAAAAATGAATAAAAAAAAAAATAATAAAGAAAAAAAATAAGTAAAAAGGAAACCACTACCAAATGGAAAATTGGTCGTTTTTTCAAGAACGTCTTAAGATAAAGAGTTAATATGAAAATGAAAGCTCCCCACCCCCAAGTCCTACCTAGGATAACTCCTTTATTTTATAGGTGTGGCGCCAGGGCCCTAGAGTGACATGATTGCCCCAAACCTCCACCCAGTGAGCTGCAGAGCCGGGATTTAGCTGTGACCGTGTCCACTGCAGCACGTGGCGAGGCCAGGAAGGAGCGGTTTGGCTAAGCCAGGAGGCCTTGTGCTTCGGGATGGCCTTTGACGCCTGCTTGGTGTTTCTCCTCCTGTGGCTGAGGCTGCAAGCCAAGAAGTCCTTGGGGAGAGCTGGAGAGTCTAGGTGGGGATCTGAGGTTGTCTGAGAGGTGCATGGTTTAGAGCCAGGGCGCCCCGAGTTGGGGGCCACCTACGAAGTCTGAGGGAAAGTCCTCACAGGCTGACCTCACTTCAGACGCGGGCTGTGAGCTCGGGGGTTCCCAGGACCTCCCGCCCTTCCGACCAACGTTCTCAAATTCAGGGGTTCCTGGGATGACGCCCCCTTAGGTTCAGTATTTTGCTAGAATGACTTGGAGAACTCATGAAGATGTTACACGTACGATGACAGTTTTATTACACCCAAAGGATACAAATCGGGACCAGCCAAAGACAGAGCTGCGTAGGGCGAGGCCTGGGAGGCCCCAAACACGAGAAGCTGGTCACCCTCAGGGCGTCCCGCGGATTGTGACAACACTCAGAGGACAGCAAACAGCCCCCTTCCCCTCCCAGAGGTGGAGCATATTTCACCTGGCCCAAAGCCCCCACCTTCTTTTTTAAAATTTATTTCTCTCCCCTCCCCCTCCACCCCAGTTGTCTGTTCTCTGTGTTTATTTTGCTGTGCGTTTGTTCTTCTTTGTCCACTTCTGTTGTTGTCAGCAGCACTGGCAAGCTGTGTCTCTTTTTGTTGCATCATCTTGTGTCAGCTCTCTGTGTGTGCGGCACCATTCCTGGGCAGGCTGCACTTTCTTTCGCGCTGGGCGGCTCTTCTTACAGGGCGCACTCCTTGCCCTTGGGGCTCCCCTACGCGGGGGACACCCCTGCGTGGCAGGGTACTCCTTGCGCACATCAGCACTGAGTGTGGGCCAGCTCCACACGGGTCAAGGAGGCCCGGGGTTTGAACCGTGGACCTCCCATGTGGTAGACGGACGCCCTAACCACTGGGCCAAGTCCGCTTCCCTACGCCCACTTCTAACCCCTGGTTGGTCTTTCCACCACGGCCAGCCCCCTGGAATCATCTACTCAGCGTGAACTTCTAGAGGCACACCAGGGGTCACCTCGTAAACGATCAGGTGTGGCCCGAGGGGCCCCATCAATAACAAAGACAGTCCAACTACTCAGGAAACTCCAGAGGTTTAGCGTTTACTCCACAGGAACAGGGGACGGAGACCAGCAAAGTGCTTCACTATGCAAGCGGCTTACAAGCAGTTTTGATTGTTTGCTGCAAAAAACGCTGAGTATTTTTTATTTGTAATTACATACATGTTTCAAAAGGCCAATCTATTATACTTACTGTAACACAGGCATAAAAATAGAATGAAAAAAAAGACAGGGTAAAGAAAATATAAACGATGTATTTTTAAAAAAGATTTATTTATTTATCCCCTCATCCCTTGCTGTTTTGCACCCACTGTCTGCATTCTGTGCTCATTCGCTGTGCATTCTTCTGTGTCTGCTTGTCTTCCCTTTAGTGGCACCGGGAACCGATCCCGGAAGCTTCTGGCGTGGAAAGCAGGTCCCTGGCCTGCTGTGGCTCTTATTGTTTCTCCTCTGTGTCTCTTTGTTGCGTCATCTTGCTGCGCCAGCTCTCTGTGCGGGCCAGCTCACCTTCACCAGGAGGCCCTGGGTGTTGAACCCTGGACCTCCTATACGGTAGATGGGAGCCCAATCGCTTGAGGCACATCCTCTTCCCAAGAGATATTTTTAAATGTCTTGTTCATTGTGATGGTTTCATAACTGATGTCAGCTGATATCTCAAGCACAGATTACACTTAGGGTTACGCTCCTCATTACTTTTAGCATAAGTGAGGTTGTGCCTCAGTAGTTTCCTTGGTCATTTAAAACTTTTCATACAAAGCATGGGACTGAATAACACAGTGAATCCTGAGGTGGAAGATGGACTGTGGTTAACAGGACAAACATGAGAACGTAACAACATGTACTGCTAATATGGGGTGCTGATAAGGTGGGCTGGAGGAAAAATACACCAAATGTAAGACATGGGCTATCGTCAGTAGTAATATTTTGATGATGCTCTTTCATAGTTTGTAACAAATGTTTCAACAACGATGCGAGGTGTTGGTGGTGGGGACATGTATGGAGTCCCTATAAAATGATATGCATGTTTATCTTATATATGAATGATAAACTTCAATAAAAATTTTAAAAAAAAGCTTTTTGGCTAACTTGTCTGATCTAATTATATTGTCATTATTTATTCCTTGTAATATGGCTGACCAAGAACTTTTTGGTTTTGCCTTTTACTTGTTTACTTTGTCTCACATTATTAATTCAATCCACAGTTATTTTTTAGAAAAATTTTAAGCCTCTTGCCCATTCTTAGGATGGTCTTATCAGTTAAAAACTAGATCCTATAAGTAATTCCACTTAACCAGACTCGTCTACAATAAGCCATGTTGCACTGAAAGAGAACCAAGAAGCAAAATTGCCACTGTCGACTTCTCCACGGTGTGAACCGTCTTCTCTTCCCTGCAGAATCAGTCAAGACTCTTGATGACTTGTGAGGCTGACGCGTGGGCCGGGAGAAGGTGCTAAGGTGTTACAACTCCCGACGGGCGCGAGTTGGAGCGGCCACAAGACCAGAGCGCATGCCTGGTACCTGGTCAGGCATAAGCTTCATGAGGCTCTGAAGGTGGCAGCTCAGGGATGAAGACAGTGCTCCGCAGAGATGAGAGCACGAGGGGCGACACAGAGGGCGTTCCAGAACAGGGACTTTCCACAGGGTGTGAGAACCGAGCTCCTCTGGGATCACATGACGCGTCCACATGGCTGTGGTGATGCTTTCACTGGAATCACAGCAAGGACGTTCATCGCCTTGGGAAGATAAGTTTATGACACCATCTGTGCATTCTATCCTTTCCTTAACCTACATTTAGGTCATGCCGGTAGGTACGTGCAGAGGTCTTGGGGGGGACCCTGGGTCCCCACGTAAGGTCATTGCTTATAGTACTATTAATAAAGATTATTTTATTTTGTATTTATTTATAAAATAAGTATATGAAAATTTTAATACTTTTCTCCTACACCTTATGGATCATGTTTTGCAGCCCACAAATCTAAAAATCTCAAAGGTAGAGACAAAATCCAACACCTAGGTTTAGTTCCCAAAGCCCTTCCTAGTCCAGCCTCAGTTTACCTTTCTAACTTCATATACAACCAAAAACCTGACCATTTGGCCACATCCGTGGTTTTCCCATAAAGCTGCAAACTTCAGAAGGCAGCCGTGGCACTTTATTCATCCTTGAATTTTCAGTCTCGCTCAGTGCCAGAGAAATGGCAGGTTCTAGATCTGGAAGCAAAAGTCCTCTGTGAAGAGCCACGGGCATGCTGCCTTTTGGGCTGGGCCTGTGAAAACCGCCTGCACACCCAGATGGCAGGGCTGGCTCTCCTTGTCTCGACAGACTTCTCCGGGCAGCCCGGGCCGACGTGCACCTCACAGCAAGTGCTGATGAGCTGTTTGGCATCTGCCACGGACAGAAGAACAGCGCTGAGCAGATGGGGCAGACTGCAAACTTTGCAGCACATTTTCCTACCCTCTGCCAGCTGATCTGTCCCTAGGCAGTGCTGGGGTGAGGGCGACATGCTCTTTTCTTGTGAGGCCCTCCTGGGCCCCACTGGGGCTTTTTAAGGAGACCTAGGTAGAAAGCCTGATGGCTCCACTCACTCCCCAGCCCGCCTTTGTTTCAATGCCAGGCAAGGGAAGAGCTCTTTTTAGAGAGGGGGAGTGGAAGGGCTAGAAATTCACCTGGCTCCTGGAGTCGGGGCATCCTGCTTATGATAGGCAGGTGAGATTGTCCTGGCTACAGGTCAGAGTTGTTATTGGTGTTTCTTTCAATCACTTTCTTGCTCCTTTCTTTCTTTTTAATATATATATACATATATTTTAAAGATTTATTTATTTCTTCCCCCACCCCCACCCTGGTTGTCTGTTCTCTGTGTCTATTTGCTGCATCTTCTTTGTCCGCTTCTGTTGTTGTCAGCGGCAGGGGAATCTGTGTTTCTTTTTGTTGCGTCATCTTTCCATGTGTGTGGCGCCATTCCTGGGCAGGCTGCACTTTCTTTCGCGCTGGGCGGCTCTCCTTACGGGCGCACTCCTTGCGCGTGGGGCTCCCCTACACGGGGGACACCCCTGCATGGCAGGGCACTCCTTGCGCGCATCAGCACTGCGCGTGGGCCAGCTCCACACGGGTCAAGGAGGCCCGGGGTTTGAACCGCGGACCTCCCATGTGGTAGACAGACGCCCTAACCACTGGGCCAAGTCCGCTTCCCTCAGTCTTTGCCTTTAATTGTTGCAGAATCTTGGTGCCAGCGGCTGGGCAGGAAGACTAGCTCCCTTTTCCTGCGAGGAAACTGAGGTTCAGAAAGCGACACAACCTGTGCGAGGTGAGAAAGAGGACACACGGGAGAAGGAGGTGAGGAGACAGCCTCTGGACTCCAAGTGCAGCCCTCCACAGTGGTGAGGGGTAGGGTCTCTGGAGGGTCAGATCTGACAGATACGGGCTGAATCTCGCAATGCCACCGTTTATGACCTGTGTGACCTTGGTAAATTATCTCACCCCTTTCAGTCACATTTTCATCATCTATAAAGAAAAGAGGTATAATAACAACTATCTCATTGGCTGGTTTTGAGGATGCAATGAGTTTGTAATGCTCTTGGCACTTGGCATTTGTAGTAAGCACTTAATCTACGGCAGCTATTACTATGACTACCATTGTAAGTCCTGGCAGACGCGGATGTAGGGGTACTGGGGAATGAGCCCAGGACACTTTATTTCTGTAATGCATGTGATTTCCCCTGAAGCAACATTCCAGTGTTCAACAGTCACTTCACTTAAACCTCCCAGACTTACAGGATGCAGGGCAATGACAGCAGAGCTCTGTGATGAAAGCGAGCGCCACTGAGTGTGCCCTTGGGACAGAATGTACAAGGCATGGGACCATAGAACACAGCGAGCCCTGTGGTGGGAGAGGGCCTGTGGTTAACAGGACAAGATGAGCGTGTCCTCTCCTGCACTACAGCAAACGTACAACGCTAAGACGAGGTGTTAATAATAGAGCGTGTGTGGACAAAACATACCGAGTGTGTGCTCTGCACCACTAGTGGTGATAGGATGGTGACGTTCTTCCATAACCTGTACCAAATGTTCCACAACGATGTAAGGTGTTGGCGGAGGGGAGATGTATGGGAATTCCGCATGTTATGTAACACAGCTGCTCTAATAAGGAAAAAAAAAGGAAACTTTAGGGTATAACCCACTTGCTAAAACTGGTTACTCACTTTGTTGATTCTGGTTTATGTAAGAAAAGCAAAAAAAGGTTTGTTATTATTACTTTATTATTATTTTTTAGTTCTCCTAGGTATTGTATGTGTCTTTTTGGGTGGGAAAGTACTGTTAATATATTTATTATAACTAGTAAGGACCAGGTGAGGTTATCTGATGTTTTCATTCAGCGTCTGTGATCTTCAATTTGTGTCACTGACGGGCCTCCCTATCCTCTGACAGGTAAAGGGCCTCTTCCTTACCTTATCTTGCCAAAAAAAAAGGCATTAAGGTGGCAACAAGCCCTATTTTTGACACTTCAAGGGAAGGTTCACAGTGACAACAAATGGAAGGAGCTTGAAGGACCTGGTGCAGGAAGTTCAGATGAGAAAGGAGGTTCACAACAGTCAGGTGTTGGGGACTGAGTCATGCCCCCCGGAAGACATGCCCTGCGCCCAGCCCTGTGGTGTGAGCCGTCTGTGAACAGGGCCTTTGAAGGTGTTCTCCTTTCAGGAGCCCACACTGAAGGAGGTGGGCCTGGATCCAGCAGAGCTGAAGTCCATGGAAGCAGAGGAAACTGGACATGGAAGCAGGACTGGAGAACTGAGAGTGAGACTGCCAGGGGCAGGCAGAGGCTGAGCTGCCGCAGGAACGGTCGATGCTGGGAGGAAACTGCCCTGCAAGTACTTTCGTGCTGGACTTCCAGTCTCCAGGACTATGAGCTAGATTACAGTTATGCCAGCCCGTGTGTGTGATATTCGTCATAGCAGCCCTGGCAAGTTAAAACACAAGGGCTCTTGGTAAGAAGAAAAAGTACCAACTAAAAACCCTGATGGGACGTGGTTGTGGCTGAAGCGACTGGGCTCCCGCCTACCATATGAGAGGTCCAGGGTTTGGTTCCTGGGGCCTCCTGGTGAAGGCGAGCTGGCTCACATGGACTGTTGACACAACAAGATGATGCAACCAAAGAGACCCAGAGGATAAAAAGATAATGAGACACAGCAAACAAGGAGCTGAGGTGGCTCAAGCGACTGAGCGCCTCTCTCCCACATTGGAAGGTCCCAGGATTGGTTCCCAGTGCCTCCTAAAGAGAAGACGAGAAGAGAAGACAAGGAGACAGAGAAGAACATGCAGTGAATGGACACAGAGTGGCAGGGGGTGGGGGGCGGGAATAAATAAATCTTTAAAAAGAACAAACCCTGATGACAAGTAGTCTTCACCGTACACAGTCAGTTTGAGGCAGGCATGGGAAGAAGATCAGGGTGAAAAGTATGAGAGCTGCCCTTTAAAGAGAGCCCAGGAATGCTCTAGGACCAATGTCCCACCTAGAAGAGAGAGCTCCTCAGCATGAGGGCCGGGGGAGCTGGCCCCTTTCTGTGAGGTCCTGCACAAGTCACCCCAATATCAGTGTCTCACTCTTCTTTTGGCATTTTAGCTATGGGCCCTCACTGCAGGAACAGCAGTTTCAAACAACATAACCCATGGGGTTGATCCTTGTTGGAAGATTCCATTTTTGTAAAGGTACATGATATAAAATTGTACGAGGAGTGTTTTGGGTTACATGCAAATCCATCCACTCATTCTTTTAAAAATTTTCTTATTATATGATGCCCTTCTCTTCTTCATCCCTTCCTTGCTTTCCCTTCTTTCAAAGGCTAGGTGTTTTGTTTGGTTGCATTTATGCATAAATTCTCTCCCTGGGACAGAGAATGGGGGAGCAGGGGAAGTGCTCCCTTCTGGTTTGAGCTTATTCTGAGGTGTGTTCAGATGGGTCAGGCTTCTGTTCTTCCCTGCTTGTGTGCTGTCCTGACTTAACACGTAGATCAGGGGTAAGTGTGAAGTAGATTTAATCTAGAATACATCTCCTCCCAAGCAAAGGGCATCACGTTTTCTTCCTCAACAAAAAACTTCCGTTGCTGAATTGTCCAGTGTGTTGGTCTTGCTAACGCAGGGGTCCATTTTTTGCACACGAAGCAGCAATTTCCTTCTGTTGTGCTAGTTCACCGCGATGAACAGGAACCACAGTGTTTTGGTTTGTTGTGATTATGCGCTGGAGCCATCCTAGCCTGACAATGTCAGCAGGCATGGAGGCACAAATTGCCTATCATTCTGGCTAGAAGAATAGTAGCTCTCAACCCTGGCTGCACATTAAAATCACCTGGGATGCTTTTCAACACTGCTTGTACTTGGGGCTCACCTTCAAAGGTTCTTACTTTTTAATCAATTTTATTGAAACATCTTCCTAAACCACACAATTCATCCAAAGTGTTCAATCAATGGCATTTAGTATAATCACAGAGTTGTTCATGCATTACTTCAATCAATATTAGAGTATTTTCCTTACTCTAAAAAAAGAAAAACAAAAAACAACAACAAAAAAGCAAACAAACACAAAAAAACCCTACCCCTTAGCAGTCACTTCTCCATCTCCCTATCCTTCCCCTGCTGTATGTAACTGCTAATCTAGTTCTGTCTCTGTAATTTATTTGTACTTGAGTTTTGTATAGATGGAGTCAAACAATATGTAGTACTTTTTTTCTAATGTCTTTCATTTAGTATGCATCTTTTTAAAAATTTTTTAACCATTGATGGAAGTTTATTAATATATTACTATACACTGTTGTCCATAGTTTGTTAGGGTTGTATTTTCGCCCACATATCACCCTGGTATTATTAATATCTTCTAACATTAAGGTACATTGGTGTGTTTCAAAGAAAAACATTCTTTTTTTTTTTTAAAGATTTATTTATTTATTTCTCTCCCCTTCCTGAACGCTCCCAGTTGTCTGCTCTCTGTGTCCATTTGCTGTGTGTTCTTCTGTGACCACTTCTATCCTTATCAGCAGCACCAGGAATCTGCGTTTCTTCGTTTCTTTCTTTAAAAAAAAAAGATTAATTAATTAATTAATCTCCCCTTTCCCCCCCACCCTGGTTGTCTGTTCTCTGTGTCTATTTGCTGAGTCTTCTTTGTCCGCTTCTGTTGTTGTCAGCGGCACGGGAATCTGTGTTTCTTTTTTTGTTGCGTCATCTTGTTGTGTCAGCTCTCTGTGTGTGCAGTGCCATTCTTGGGCAGGCTGCACTTTCTTTTGTGCTGGGCAGCTCTCCTTACAGGGCACACTCCTTGTGCGTGGGGCTCCCCTACGCGGGGACACCCCTGCGTGGCAGGGCACTCCTTGCGTGCATCAACACTGCACATGGGCCAGCTCCACACAGGTCAAGGAGGCCTGGGGTTTGAACCGTGGACCTCCCATGTGGTAGGCAGATGCCCCATCCATTGGGCCAAGTCTGTTGCCCTGAGAAAAACATTCTTATACATTGGTACCTTGGTACTTGTCATTAATTGGTTCTAGGTGGTGTGACAAGTACCAAAAACGATGAATACCAAACAAATTTTTCCCATAAGGAATATGTAAATAAATTTAATGCATTCCCAAACCAAAGATAATGCATACTTTTAAGACAATACATAAAAAGATAGGGTTGTATATCATTACTTTACATGAGAAATAAGCCTAAAAATTAATATGTAGATAAAATAAAGTAAACACTTCACTGTACCTGTGCTGAGAAGAGTCCATGGCCTAGTGGGATGGCGGGAGGAGAGTGATGAGGAGAAGAGGTTGCGTGGGGCATTGCTTGGAGGGAGAGCCCCCTCCAAATGAACATCGGGCACTTGCACTTCAGGTGTTCTCTCTCTTTTCTGCCTTTTTTCAACCTGCACACAGGTCACCTTCACTAAAACTTATCGAGTGAGGACTGCTTCTGTCTTTTCAAAATTCCTTGAAAGTATAAAATTGTTTGGTCATTCAATAAATTCACATTTCTGCTTGTCAGAGCTTTGTCCAGATGGTACTTCTGCATGAAGTTTTGAACTTCTGCCATTTTTCACATATTTCTTTGATCAAGGAACTGGGGACATCCTCCCTTATCTCCTCCTCAACTGAGAAATCTCTTCAGCACCTCTTTTTTTTTTTTTTTAAGGATTTTATTATTTATTTATTTATCTCCCTTTTCCCCTCCCCCCTAGTTGTCTGCTCTCTGTGTCCATTTGCTGTGTGTTCTTCTGTGACCGCTTCTATCCTTATCAGAGGCACCAGGAATCTGTGTTTCTTTTTGTTGCATCATCTTGTTGTGTCAGCTCTTCGTGTGTGCGGCACCATTTTTGGGCAGGCTGCACTTTCTTTTGCGCTGGGCGGCTCTCCTTATGGAGTGCACTCCTTGTGCGTGGGGCTCCCCTAAGTGAGGGACACCCCTGCATGGCAGGGCACTCCTTGCGCGCAGCAGCACTGCACATGGGCCAGCTCCACATGGGTCAAGGAGGCCCAGGGTTTGAACTGCGGACCTCCCATGTGGTAGGCAGATGCCCTATCCATTGGGCCAAGTCCACTTCCCCTCATCAGCATCTCTTGTTGCTGCTCCTTCAGTAGTTCCTGCAGCTCCTCAGTGCTGAGCTCTTCACAATGTTCCTCCACTAACTCCTCAACATCAGCAGTGCTGGCCTCCACACCCATGGATTGGCCCAAAGATACAACATCCTGCACAACTGTACCCTCTGCACCTGCAGGCTTGGGGCCAGCCTCAAACTCTTCAAAGTCTCTCTTAGTCACAGCTTCTGGCCACAAAGTCTGGCCTGGTAATGCCTTCTCCTCTTCTGTGATGTAGGTTCTACTCAGCATTTTTTTCCCAAAAAAACTCTTGTCTCTTCCAAGTTGGTGAGAAATAAAACCCTCAGCCTCTACATAGTCTTGAAATCCACTGATGAATTCATCAACAGTCTTTTTGTTAGCACTTGCTGCCTCGCCTGCCTCACGATACTATGGATGCTGGTCCTCTTTTTAAATGATCAGCCCAGCCAAGGCTGGCCTTAAAAACCTCAGCACTCTCATCACTCGGTTCCAGTTTGTTTTTCAAGAGATCAACATGCAACACTTCTGCTTTTTTCACATATCATGACTTCCAATACACTGTCGCCCACTAACTGCTTCTCATTTACCCAAATTAATAATAGCTTTTCAACTTCCTCCAGTGTTTGGGAATGCTGCCTTTCTACTGCTTTAACTCCTTTCACAACATCAGCCACTTTAATCTCTTCTTTATTCTTAGTGATGGTGGAGACCATTGTTCTAGGCACACCGCATTCCCTAGCAAGATCAGTAACACGAATATTGCCCTCATTTTTACCTATTATTTCTTTTCTTTTTTTTCCTCAATGGTTGTGCAAAGTAATTTTCTTTTCTGCTCAGTGCTATCACTGCTCATTTTCTTAGGACCCAAGATGAGAAAAAAACCCTCAAATACACAAAATGACTTCAGAATCTAAGATAAGACTGCAATGGGATGTGCACAGGGCAAGAGCTCCTGTGTGACTAACACATGACCCTTTGTTTTGGCTGGAAATGTTAGTGAGTCACGAGGCAACTGTAGTGGATAATGCCACTATGAATGTTGGTGTGCACATATCTGTTTGTGTCCTTGCTTTCAATTCTTCTGTGTGTACCCAGCAGTGGAATTGTTGGATCATATGGCAGGTCTGTATTTTCCTGTCCTCCACAATGGCTGCACCATTCTGCATTCCCACCAGCAGTGAATAGTTTCCCATTTCTCCACATCCGCCCCTTGTATATTAGTTCTCTATTTTTTTTTTTAAGATTTATTTTATTTATTTCTCCCCACCCCCTTGTTGTTTGCACTTGCTGTGTCTGTTTGGCTTCCTTGTTTTCTTAGGAGGCACTGGGAACTGAACCCAGGATCTCTGATGTGGGAGAGAGGCACTTAATCTTTTGAGCCACCTCCACTCACTGCTTTGTTGTGTCTCTTATTATGTTTTCCTTGTGTCTATTGTTGCGTCACCTTGTTGCATCAGCTTGCTGTGCCTGCCTGTCGGGCCAGCTCACTGTCTTCTTAGGAGGCACCAGGAACTGAACCAGGGACCTCCCATGTGGTAGGCAGGAACCCAATTACTTGAGCCACACCCGCTTCCCTCTATTTTTTTTTAATAGCCAGCAGTCTAATAGGTGTAAGATGATATCTCATTGTAATTTGATTTGCATTTCCCTGATAGCTAGTGATGTTGAGCATCTTTTCACATATGTTTCAGCCAGTCGTATTTCTTTGGAAAAGTATCTATTCAAATCTCTTGCCCATTTTTAAAATGGTTCGTTTTTTAAAATTTTCAACATATAGGATTTCTTTTTATATGTGGAATATTAGGCCCTTCCTGAATAAAAGGTTCCCAAATATTTTCTCCCATTGAGTACGCTGCCTTTTCACTTTCTTGACAAACTCCTTTGAAGCACAGAAGTTTTTAATTTTGAGGAGGTTCCATTTATTTATTTTTAATTTCATTCCTTGCACTTTGGATATAAAGTTTATGAAACCATTTCCCACTACAAGAGCTCTTTGGTGTTTCTCTACATTTCTTCCAGGAGCTATATGGTCTTGGCTCTTATATTCAGGTCTGATCCATGTTGAGTTAGTTTTTGTATAGGTCGTGAGATGGTGACCCTCTCTCATTCTTTTGGATATGGATATCCAGTTCTCCAGGAACCATTTGTTGAAGAGGCCATTCTGACCCAGCTGAGTGAGACATTAGATCCTCTAACATATTATTCAAGGTCTCTGTTTCTTTATCGGCCATAGGTGTTCTGTCTAATCCTGGTAATGGTGTATTAAAGTCCCCCACTATAATTGTAGTTGCATCTATTTCTTCACTTAGTTGTTCCAATGCTTACCTCATGTATTTTGGGGCACCCTGGTTAGGTTATGGTTGTTCTTTCTTCTTGATAAATTACTCCTTTTATTAGTACATTGTTTTCTTCTTTGTCTCTTACAATAGTTTTGCATTTAAAGTCTATTTTGTCCTCTATTAGTAGTGCTACTCATGTCATTTTTTCGTTATTGCTGGCATGTAAGATAATTTTTCAACCATTCTCTTGCAACCTCCTTGTATCCCTGGGTCTAAGGTAAGTTTCTTGTAGACAGTGTATAGATGGTCATATTTTCATATCTGTTCTGCTAATCTGTGTCTCTTGATTGGAGACTTTAATCCATTAACTCAATGTTATTACTGGCAAGGCAGTTCTTCATTAGCCATATTTTCTTTAGGTTTATATATGTCATATTTGTTTTTATTTCTCTTTTTATCCTTTTAGTTATTCTTTCTAATAAACTTCCTTTTTGCACCCTCCTCTAACCCTCTCTCTCCTGTTTTTTCCTTTCAACCTGCAGAATTCCCTTTAGAATTCTTGAAGGGCAGGTTTCTTATTGACAAACTATTTTTTTTTTAATTTTTAAATTCATTTTTAAAAAATAGTACATTAAAAAAATATGAGGTCCCATTCAACCCCACCGCCCCCACCCCACCACTCCCCCCACAGCAACACTCTCTCCCATCATCATGACACTTCCATTGCATTTGGTAAGTATATCTCTGGGCATCGCGGCACCTCATGGTCAATGGTCCACATCATAGCCCATACTCTCCCACGTTCCATCCAGTGGGCCCTGGGAGGATCTACAATGTCTGGTAATTGTCCCTGAAGCACCACCCAGGCTTATTGACAAACTATGATTTCTGTTTATCTGAATATTTTGAGATTTCTCTCATTTTTGAATGCCAGTTTGCTGGATACAGAGTTCTTGGCTAGCAGTTGTTTTCTTTTAGCACCTTAACTATGTCATACCCCTGTCTTCTCACCACCATGGTTTCAGATGAGAAATCAGTCCTTAATGTTATTGAGCTTCCCTTGCATAGGATGGATCACTTTTCCCTTGCTGCTTTCAGTATTCTCTCTTTGTTTTGAGCATTTGACAATTTGATACATATATGTCTTTGGGTAGGCATTTTAGGATTTATGCTGTGCTTCCTGGACATGTACACCCACATCTCTCAAAAGAGTTGGGAACTTTTCAGCCATTATTTCCTCCAATGCCCCTCTGACCGCTTTCCCTTCTTTTTTCCTTCTGGGATGCCTATGATTTTGTATGCTTGTGTTTCATGTTGTCATTCAACTCCTTGACTCCCTGCTGAATACTTTGCATCTTTTTATCTATCTCTTCTACAATCTGTCTGATTTCAGATGTACTCTTTCTGATGGCACTAATTCTTTCCTCTGTTCAAATCTTCTTCCAGCATATTTTTTATTTCTTGCATTGTGTCATTCATCATCATCAGATCTATTATCTTTTTATGTATGTTTATACAATTTACTCAGTATGTTCCCCCAGTGTCTTCTTTATCCTTTATCCCTTCCTTCACTTCTTTAAGTTGATTCATGATATTTGTTTGGACATCCTTGATTAGTTGTTCCACGTTCTGCATCTCTGCTTATTTTTTAGTTTGTTCATTAGACTGGGCCATGTCTTCCTATTTCTTAGTATGGCTTGCAATTTTTTATTGGTGTCTAGGCATCTGTTTAACTTGATGTGCTTATTCATATGGTTAGTTTTTCTTTCTACTCTAGGGTTTTATTTTTGTTTTGCTTTTGTGTTAAGGTTCCTCTTTAACACTGGGTTCCACTTATTCTACATCCTTGTAGTTGTCTGTTTTCCCTTGAAAAATATTTAGACCATAGAAAAAGAAAGAGAAAAGAAGAGAAAAAGAATAGTGATAATAATAAAGAAAATATAGAAGAGGAACCATAAAAGAGCCAGGAAGAAATTAGTAATAAGAGTGAAAAATCATAAAAAATATAAAGGAGTAAGAATAAAAATGGTGAAATAAAAAAATGAAACAAGGAAAAAAAGAAGGATGAAAGACCAGACAGATGGAAAGAGAAGAAGAAGAAAAAAAATCAAGACAAACAAGAGAAAGGGGAATGAAAGAAAAGCAAAAGAACAGAGAAAAATGAGAGAAATAAAAGAAATAAAGTACACTGGAAAGCGGATGTGGCTCAAGTGATTGGGCTCCTGCCTACCACACGGAGGCCCCTGATTTGGTTCCCAGTGCCTCCTAAAGAAGACAGTGAACTGGTGTGATGGGCAAGGTATGGCAAGGTGATGTGACAAGATGATGCAACAAGAGACACAAGAAGAAAAACATAATGAGAGACACAACAAAAACAGGGAGTGGAGGTTCCCAGTATATCCTAAAGACAAGACACAAGGAAAAAAACATAATGAGAGACATCAAAACAGGGAATGGAGGTGGCTCAAATGATTAGGCACCTCCCTCCTACATCAGAGATTCCGGGTTTAGTTCCTGGTGCCTCCCAAAGAAACAAGGAAGACGAACAGACACAGCAAGTGCAAATGAGGGGGTGGGGAGAAATAAATAAATGAAATAAATTTAAAAAACTTAAAAAAAAAAAGAAATAAGGAGAAAAAATAAGGAAAAGGAAACAAAGAAAGAGAAAAAAACAACAACAAACAACCCAGGAAAAGCAGGTTTGCCTCTGAGGCCCCTAGGAACCATCTCAGGCTGCCAGTGTGCATCAATCAATCACCCTGGAGCCAGCCCTCCACAGGTAAGGAACCTGGTTTTAGTGAATAAAATGAAGAATAAAAAAGTAAAATAAATAATAAGTATAGCAGATTGAAAAACCTAAGGCAAGAAAATCTCGGGCACCAGGTGCGGCTGGGCGCCTGAGAACCCGCTGGGTCCCTTGGACCCCTTCCCTTAGGAGGTCCTGGGAATTGGACCAGGGGCCGAGATCCTGAGGCAGCCTTCCTGCACGAGCCACGCCCACTCCACCCTTGGGTGGGCTTGTCCGCTGGCCCTGTCCTGCGCTCCTCAGGGGAGCTGGGCTTCTGACGGCTCGCCGGCATCGCCCTGGCTTCCTTCTCGCCCTGGCTGGGAGCCCTGGTTCCCACCCACCTCCTCACTGACCGAGCTCCTCTCTCCCAGGGCGGCTGGGTGAGACAGCCTGCCTGATCCGACCCCCTCCCGTCTCCCTGGGGCCTCTTCAGTGCTGGCTGGGGTCTGTTTTGAGATTCCAAGGGGCTCAGCTGGCCCAACTCACTGAAGAGAAACCACTCTGCCAGACCCCTCTCCGCCCAGGGAGTGTTCTTTCCCCACTCACTTGGCTCAGTGAGCCAGGGCTCTGCCAAGGCTGTTCGCCGTGGGCATGGGGTGTATGTGCCGTTCCCAGTTCCTGGGTGAGTAACCCACAGTCTTCATTTGGCCTCTTGGCCTCTCTGTTCCTCTCCCTCCTGGACGACGAGCAGACTATCCTGGTCTCAGATCCCCCAAGCAGCTTTTTGCTCTTCCTCGGTTGTTTTTGTGAGAGACCTGAGTCCTGACTACCTACTTGGATGCCATCTTCCTGGAAAGCCACCACAAGATCTTAAAGATGTTTCCCTACATTATCTTCCAGGAGTTTTATGGTCCTGGCTTTTATTTTTAGGTCTTTGATCCATTTTGAGTTGATTCTTGTATAGGAAGTGAATTAGGGGTTCTCTTTCATTATTTTGGTTATGGATATCCTGTCCTCCCTGCACCATGTGTTGAAGAGACTGTTCTGTCCCAGCAAAGTAGATTTGGTACGCTTGTAAAAATCAGTTGACCATAGAGGTGTGGATCTATTTCTGAACTCTCAATTTGAGTCCATTGATTAATGTGTCTATCTTTATGCCAAGACCATGCTGTTTTTTTAAATGTTTTTATTCATCCAGTTTGTAGTTCTTTCTTTAAAAGATTTATTATTTATTTATTTCTCTTCCCTTCCCCGCCCCGTCCCCCAGTTGTCTGCTCTCTGTGTCCATTCCCTGTGTATTCTTCTGTGACAGCTTCTATCCTCAGCGGCACCGGCAATCTGTGTTTCTTTTTGTTGCGTCATCTTGCGTTTCAGCTCTCCGTGTGTGCGGTGCCATTCTTGGGCAGGCTGCACTTTCTTTCACGCTGGGCGGCTCTCCTTACGGGGCGTAGTCCTTGCGTGTGGGGCTCCCATACACGGGGGACACCCCTGTGTGGCACGGCACTCCTTGCGTGCATCAGCACTGCGCATGGCCAGCTCCACACGGGTCAAGGAGGCCTGGGGTTTGAACTGCAGACCTCCCATGTGGTAGGTGGACGCCCTATCCACTGGGTCAAGTCCGCCTCCTACCGTGCTGTTTTGACCACTGTAGCTTTATAATACATTTCAGTCAGGAAGCATGAGATTTCTAACTTAGCTCTTCTTTTTAAGGATGTTTTTTGACTATTCAGGACCCCTTTTCCTTCCAAATAAACTTGGTAATTGACCTTTCTATTAATATTTCTGTAAAGTAGACTATATAGGAAATTCGATTGGGATTGCATTGAATCTATAAATCAGTTTGGGTAGAATTGATATCTTCACAATGTTTAGTCTTCCAATCTGTGAACTCAGAATGTTCTTTCATTAGTTTAGGTATTTTAAAATTTCTTTTAGCAGTGTTTTGTGCTTTTCTGAATATAGACCCTTTACATTCCTGATTAAATTAATTCCTATAATTTGTCTTTTTGTTGCTATTGCAAATGGAATTTTTTTCTTGATTTTTCCCCTCAGATTGCTCATAACTTATGTATAGAAACACTACTGATTTTTGCATGTTGATCTTGTATCCTTCCACTTTGCTGAACTCATTTATTAGCTCTAATAGTTTTGTCATAGATATTGCAGAATTTTCTAAATATAGGATCATGTCATCTGTGAATAGTGAGAGTTTTACTTCCTCTTTTCCAATTTGGATGCCTTTTATTTCTTTTTTATTGCCTTTTATTGGAATGCCTTTTCTCTTTCCATTGCTGTAGCTAGAACTGCTAGCAAAAGTTTGAATAACAGTGGTGACAATGGGCATCCTTGCCTTGTTCCTGATCTTGAAGGAAAGCTTTCAAACCTTTCCCCATTGAGTATGATGTTGGCTGTGGGGTTTTTCATATATGCTCTTTGTCATTTTGAAGAACTTTCCTCCTATTCCTATCTTCCCCTCCCCGCCCCACTGGGGCTATTTGATTTTTATTTATTTTTATATTTTTTAACTTTTTTATTGTCTTTTAAAAAAAGATATATAGATCATAGTAAAGGTTACATTAAAAAATATAAGGTTCCCATACACCCCACTCCCCACTCCACCCCCAGTCCTCCCACATCAACAACCTCTTTCATTAGTGTGGCACATTCATTACATCTGGTGGGTACATTTTGGAGCACTTCTGCACCACATGGATTATAGTTTACATTGTAGTTTACACTCTCCTCCAGTCCATTCAGTGGGTTATGGCAGGATATATAATGTCCAGAATATGTCCCTGTAATATAATTCAGGACAATTCCAAGTCCCGAAAATGCCCCCACATCACATCTCTTCTTCACTCTCCTTGCCCTTAGCAACTACCATGGCCACTGTCTTCACATCAATGATACAATTTCTTCCATTGCTAGAGTCATAACAGTTCCACAGTAGAATAGCAGTAAATCCACTCTAATCCATATTTTATTCCTCCATCCTGGGATGGTGATGTCCACTCCACCTCTAAATCAAGAGGGGACCTAGATCCCACATGGCTGATGGATATGATTCTCCTGCTTGCAGTTGTAGGCACTCTCGGTTCCCTGGTGCAGTGGTTGACCATCTTCACCTCCCTGTTAGCTGACCTGGGTAAGTCCAACGAATTGGTGAGTAAGTGTTGCAACTCTGTTGAGGCTCAGGGCCTAGCCAGCACATGGCCAGTCCAGAGATTCAAGTCTCCTGAGTATACACCAACCCAAGTGCCAACCACAGGTTCAGTAAAAGTGACAAAAGAGGCATGTGGAGAGAGGTCACATCTGAATCCAAGTCCATCACACACAGGAGCACAAATTCCAAAGTAGGGCCCACTGACAAGGCACTGAACTCCAGAATCATCTGCCATGACTATAGAACCTGTGTGTCTCCATAGCCCTCATGAGCACCAGCACCTGGGGTTGTATCCACTCTGGCTGTCTTTGGGATCCTGCTGAGATGTGCAAAAGCATGACCCCTCTGATGACCTCCTGACTCATTTTGAAGTCTCTTAGCCATATAAACTCATTTGTCTTTACCATATCCCCCTTTTATTCAAGGTCTTTTTCTAGTTGTATCACCAGATGGTGATTGGTAGTAATTCTTCGGCTCCAGGGAGGCTCATCCCCAGGAGTCATGTCCCACGCTAGGGGGAAGGTAATGCACTTACATGCTGAGTTTGGCCCACAGAGTGGCCACACTTGAGCAACGTGGAGGCTCTCAGGAGGTAACTCTTTGGCACCCTGCAGCTCTAGGCCTAGTTAAATTTCAGGCACACAGTCTCATAAGCGTAGTCATCAGTATCAAGGGCCCATCATTGGACCATCCTTCTTCACTGGTCTTTGCCCTTGCCCTTGTGGGATTGATGCTGTTCCATTGGGGAATGTGACAGAGCTCCCCTGGCTAGGAACTCAACACTCCCTCAGTTGTTGTTTGTAACTCTACCTACTATGACAATACCCAAAGAATATCTGAACATTTTTATCTATTTTATTTTATTTTATTTTAAAGATTTATTTATTTATTTCTCTCCCCTTCCCCTGCCCCAGTTGTCTGTTCTGTGTGTCTATTTGCTGTGTGTTCTTCTTTGTCTGCTTCTGTTGTTGTCAGCGGCATGGGAATCTGTGTTTCTTTTTGTTGCGTCATCTTGTGTCAGCTCTCTGTGTGAGCGGCACCATTCCTGGTCAGGCTGCACTTTCTTTTGCACTGGGCGGCTCTCCTTATGGGGAGGCTCCCCTACGTGGGGGACACCCCTGCATGACATGGACTCCTTGCATGCATCAGCACTGCACATGGACTAGCTGCACATGGGTCAAGGAGGCCTGGGGTTTGAACCGTGTCTCCCTAACCACTGAGCCAAGTTCGCTTCCCTGAACATTTTTATATACCCTATATACATGCTCTGGAGAACTCCCTCCCAACAATGTATCCCCCATTATATAAATCATAATGTAAAGCATAATATACCTAAAAATTTAGAAAAGTATACAGTCTAAAATATAAACCATACTGTAAACCAAAATGGAACCATGGTAGATAGCTATGTTTCAGTATCTGTGCATCAGCTGCAGCAAATATAACATGAACATATAAAAAGATCATTGCTGGGGAAGGGGTAAAAGGGTTTGGTGTTGGATATATGGGAGTATACTATATTGTATGCCTGACTTTACTGTGATCTAGAACTTTTCTGAAGACAAAATTAAAAAAAAAAAGATGTAGACACTGAGGAAGGAATGAAAGAGATTGCCTTGCCATTGTATATACGGGGCAACACCTATTACAGTGATGAAAGGCAAAACTTGAAAACAAAGTTTTATGATATTTTTCATTTTTCAATACTCCAAAAAATTTATTTTTTACTTTAGCTTTTCTAAATTAGTATATATACTATTTCTAATCTTTAATCCTGTCATTACTATTTCATTTTCCTTCTGATTGAATTTGGCAATATATTAGGCTTCATTTTTGAAGAAGTTTTGGACCACAGAGGGGTTCAACTGTGGCAGGGGAGGAACACTGGTGTGGGGTGTTATCCTATCTTTTTTTTTTTTTTTTTTTTAAAGATTTATTTATTTATTTAATTTCCCCCCTCCCCTGGTTGTCTGTTCTTGGTGTCTATTTGCTGCTTCTTGTTTCTTTGTCTGCTTCTGTTTCTTTGTCCGCTTCTGTTGTCGTCAGCAGCACTGTCGTCAGCGGCACGGGAAGTGTGGGCATCACCATTCCTGGGCAGGCTGCACTTTCTTTTCACGCTGGGCGGCTTTCCTCACGGGCACACTCCTTGCGCGTGGGGCTCCCCCACGCGGGGGACACCCTTGCGTGGCACGGCACTCCTTGCGCGCATCAGCACTGTGCATGGCCAGCTCCACACGGGTCAAGGAGGCCCGGGGTTTGAACCGCGGACCTCCCATATGGTAGACGGACGCCCTAACCACTGGGCCAAAGTCCGTTTCCCTATCCTATCTTTTTTTAAAGTTAATTTTATTTGTCCTCCCCCTCTCTCAGATGTTTCTTTTTTCCACCTACTCATTGTTTGCTTGCCTTTTTCAGGAAGCGCTTGGAACTGAATCTGGGACCTCCCACATGGGAAGCGAGTGCCCAATGGCCTGAGCCATATCTGGTCTCCACAGGCTGCTGCATCTGGTGGCTTGTGGCATGTGCTGATTTAGGCATCTGCTCATTGTAGTGGTGCAGCATCTAGCTCTTTGCAGGGGGTGCGGGAGCCTGCTAATTGCAGCAGGTGTGGTGTCTGCTCATCTTCTTTAGGAGGCACTGGAACCTGAACTCAGGACCTCCCATGTATTAGGCAGGTACCCAACTTGTTGGGGCCACATCTCACCTCCACAGTTACTGAAGAGAAATCCACACTAAGTCTTACTGTTTCTTGTATGTGATATTTTGCTTCTCCCTTGTTGCTTTCAGAAATTTCTCTAACTTTGGCATTTGACATTCTGAATACTGTGTGCCTTGGTGTAGGTCTATTTGGATTTATTCTGATTGGAGTACAACTGTGCTACTTAGACATGTATATTCATGTCTTTCTGAGAGTTGGAAAATTTTTGACTATTATTTCCTCAAATACTCTTTTTGCCCTTTTTCCCTTCTTTCTCCTTCTGGAACTTCCATGACACCTTTTAATAAGGTTTATTGTAAAAGTGTGAAAATGAATAGCATGGATGATAACACATTATATTATTATAATATAATGTATTATTATTATATATAATATAAATATAATATATATATTATATATAATATAAATATAATGTATTATTATTATTTTTCTGCTGGTTTTGGGATTAGTTTGCTATCCTGTACTTCTGCAACTCCCATGACATGTATGTTGGTGTGCTTCATGCTATCATTCAACTCACTGAGACCCTGCTCGAATTTTTCCATTCTTTTCTCTTTCTATTCTTCTCACTTTTCAGGTTCAGTTGTTTATGTCTGCTACATCACTGATTCTTTCTTCTGTGAAACTTGCTATTATATGCCACTATTGTATGTTTAATCTCACCTATTGTGTCTTTCATTCCCATAAGCTCTGTATCTTTCTCTTCAAGCTTTCAAGTTTCTCTTTGTGCTCATCCAGTGTCTCCTTTTTTTTATTAAAAATTTTATTTAAATATGCCATTCATACATGATCATACATAAACAATAAGTTTATAGTAAAAGTTGGGGAGCAGGTGTAGCTCAGCTGTTGGGTGCCTGCTTCCTATGTACAAGGTCCTGGGTTCAATCTCTGGTACTTCCTTAAAAAAAAAAAAAATATATATATATATATATATATATATGAAGTTGTGAACTTAGAAAACAAATCTGCATATCATCATACAGGGATCCTAAACATCTCCCACTTTGCGTAGTTGTGAAATAGTTGTTATAAACTATGAAAGCACATCATCAAAATATTACTACTAACTATAGCCCATGTTTTACATTTGGTGTATTTCCCCCCAACTCACCCAATTATTAACACCCTGTATTAATATTATATATTTATTATAGTTCATGAGAGAACATTCTTATATTTGTCTGTTAACCACATTCCATCTTCCACCACAGGATTCACTGTGTTTAACAGTCCCATACTTTGTACAATCCATTCACAGTGTGTGCTCAGTAGCTCTCATTTTCATCACAGAGTTGTCCTGTCACCACCTCAGTCAATTTTAGAGCATTTTCATTATTCCAACAGGAAAAATCTCATATCCTCTTATGACGCTCTGTCATTGTCCCTCAGAATTGATAAAATATCTTCTTTGCCATTGCTACAAAAATATTATAATATTACGCTTAACTGTCTTCCATAAGTTACAATAGTTGTAATTTTCCTGTGTATGACCACATTTTAACACTGTAAAAGAAGAGGATTCTTTTATTCATACTATTAACCACACTGTTCATCCACCATGAAAATCACTGCTATAACACTGCCTAGATTATTCTCTAGCTTCCTTTCAATTGACACATCCACAGAATACCCCTTTCATCCAGAATAAAATTTATAAATCAGCGGTCTTAGTTATTGTGACAGTTTCAGATTCTTTTATGAATCACCAGAAGAGGACTGTGTTTTGAACTAATCCATTCCTGTGGGTGTGACATACTTTTGATGGGTGAGTCAACTTGGGTTTCCTCTTTCTTGCTGAATCTTATATAAATGGGGACATAGACAGACACACAGGAAAAGGGAGCTCTACTACTTTTGACCCTGCAGTGTGAAAGAGGTCTCAAGGATCACTAGCAGCCGAGGTTTAAGCACGATTCCCCCAAGAGGCTGGGCCCCTGGCACAGCCCGAGGTTGAGGGGATGAGCCCAGGCTGAGGAGACAAGCCCTAAGCCTGGCTGCCCAGAGCTGAGCTCCAGGGACGGACAGGAAGGAGGAGAACAGTGGCCATCTTCACCATGTGGAAGTGTGCCAGGGCCAACAGTAGCTGATTTTGGTGACAAAACATCTCTGATGGTGTCTTGATTTGGACATTTCACAGTCTCGGAACTGCAAGCCTTTCCCCCAAATAAATTTCCTAGTAAAAAGCCAATCCATTTCTGGTACTTTGCATTGACAGCCCTTTGGCAAACAAAAACAGTTATACTTACTATAATGTGTTACGATTCATTTCCACACTTTTACAATAAACCTTATTAAAAATTGTACATAAAGTAAGCATCAATTCCCATTCTCAACACACACTCTATCTCCTATAACCTAAACTCTAGAGTTTACCTCCATGGGTTTACTCATCATATTTAATTCATATTAGCAAGACCATACAATATTTGTCTATTTGTGTCTGGCTTGTTTCACTCAACAGAATGTCCTTAAGGTTCATCCATGTTGTCATGTGCATCCCGATTTCATTTCTTCTAAAGCTGAATAGTATTCCACTGTATTTATATAACACATTTTGTTTATCCATTCATTTGTTGATAAACACTTGGGATGTTTCCATATTTTAGCAAAAGTGAATGATGCTGCTATGAACATCATTGTGCAAATGTCAGTCTGAGTCCTTGCTTTCAGTTCTTCTGAATATATTCCTAGCAATGGGATTGCTGGATCACATGGCAGTTCTCTATTCAGCTTTTTGAGGTACCATTGGATTGTCTTCCACAGTGGCTGCACCATTCTATATTCCCACCAACAGTTAAGGACTGTTCCTATTTCTCCACATCCTCTCCAGCACTTGTAGTTTTTTTTTTTTTTTTAAATAATGGCCATTCTATAATGTATGGAATGGTATCTCATTGTAGTTATTTTTTTAAAAGATTTATTTTATATATTTATTTCTCTCCCCTCCCCCCCCACCCCAGTTGTCTGTTCTCTGTGTCTATTTGCTGCATGTTCTTCTTTGTCCACTTCTGTTGTTGTCAGTGGCACGGGAATCTTTTTGTTGTGTCGTCTTGTTGTGTCAGCTCTCCGTGTGTGCGGCGCCATTCCTGGGCAGGCTGCACTTTCTTTTGCGCTGGGCGGCTCTCCTTACGGGGCGCACTCCTTGCACGTGGGGCTCCCCTATGCGGGGACACTCCTGCGTGGCAGGGCACTCCTTGTGCGCATCAGCACTGTGCATGGGCCAGCTCCACACGGGTCAAGGAGGCCCTGGGTTTGAACCGCGGACCTCCCGTGTGGTAGACGGACGCCCTAACCACTGGGCCAAGTCCGTTTCCCTCATTGTAGTTTTGATCTGCATTTTCCCTAATAGCTAGTGATTTTGAACAATTTTTTGTGTGTGATTTTTGGCCATTTGCATTTCCTCTTTGGAAAAATGTCTTCTTAAGTCTTTTGTCCATTTTTAAATTGGGTTTCTTGTCTTTTTATCTTTTGAGTTATATGATCTTTTTATATAACATGGATATTAAACCCTTATCAGATATGTGGCTTTCAAATATTTTTCCCATTGAGTAGGCTGCCTTTTTACTTTTTTGAAAAATCTTTTGAAAAGCCAAAGTGTTCAATTTAGAGGAGGTTCCATTTTTCCTTTCATTGCTTGTCCTTTGGGTGTAAGGGTTATAAAACTACTGCCTACTACAACATATCGAAGATGTTTCTCTACATTTTCTTTTAAGGAGTTTTGTAGTTGTTGCTTTTTGTTGGAAACTGAGGCATAGTGGTCTTGCAAAGAGAGACATGCTGTTTCCATGGCTACGCTTTTACCATAGGAATGCAGCAATCAAGCCTTTAGGGTCAACGGGACAAAGCTGTTGGGGCAGGGAGAAATACCAGCAAACACACTTTGCAATTTGAAAGGAATACTTAATCTTTGTGCTCTGAGATAAGTTCTTTAATTTATGAGTATTGTTAATGTATAGTTATACTGCTTGTTATCTCGATAGCTTGAGTATATATAATGCCACATGTAGAAAATAAAGTCTCTACTCACAGACCCCCTGATCCCAGCTGCTCGTTCTTTCTCTTTGTTTCCTACTCCCTCTTCTCTTTCTTTCATTCCTGATACCCTTCGGGTCCATATCTCCAACAGCTTTCCTATTTAGGTCCTTGATCCATTTTGAGTTAATTTTTGTGTAAGGATATCCAATTCTCCCAGCGCCATTTTAAAAAAAGATTCATTCATTCATTCATTCATTCCTTCATTCATTTCTCTCCTTCCTCATTGTTTTGCACTCACTGTCTGCTCTCTGTGTGTTCTTCTGTGTCTACTTGTCTTCTCATAAGGTGGTACTGGGAACTGATCCTGGGACCTTCTGGAGTGGAGAGAGGTGCTCAGTCTTTTGTGCCACCTCAAGCCCCTGGCCTGCTGTGTTTCTTATTCTCTCTCCTCTGTGACTCTTTTTGTTGCATCATCTTGCTGTGCCAGCTTTCTGCACAGGCCACTACTCTGTGCGGGCCAGCGCTCCTGAGCTGCCCAGCACTCCTGCATGGGGCAGCACTCCACGTGGTCCAGCACTCCGTGTGGGCCAGTACTCCACGTGGGCCAGCTTGCCTGGGTGCCAGATTGCTTTTCACTAGTAGGCCTCGGGAATTGGACCCTGGACCTCCTATCTGGTAGACAGGAGCCCAATTGCTTGAGCCACATTCACTTCCCAGCACCATTTTTTTTTTTTGTTTAAACAGAGTTTCTTAAGTTTTATTCTTCATACATCAATCAAAACTCCACTGTGTATGAAACAATTTGGAAACCTATTCCCTAATAGAAATAGGCATCTTTACTGTGACACTTTATAAAGTTCACTTTGAAATGTTTATTCAAATAAATTCCATAGCAGCAATTTTATGGACATAATAAAATAAAATCACATTACATAAAGCAAAATTAAGAGAATGAAAATGAGATATGGGAAACAATACCATAATTAAATATTTTTAAGGAATAGTTCTGTGTCCTGGTTTGTCATTTGGGGACACCAGAATGTTATGTTCTTTAACTAACCCATTCCTGTGCCTATAAATGCAGTATTGGTGGAGATATTTTATTATTATTATTATTAATAACTATGTTTTTTCTTTTTCTTTTTTAATAGATAAAGAGATCACACATTGCATTAAAAAACATAAGATGGGAACTGGACGTGGCTCAACTGATAGAGCCTCCGCCTACCATATGGAGGGTCCAGGGGTTGATCCCCAGGGCCTCCTGACCCTGTGGTAAGCTGGCCCACGTGCAGTGCTGCCGCATGCAAGGGTGCTGTGCCATGCAGGGGCGCCCCTGCGTAGGAGTGCCCCACGCGCAAGGAGTACACTGCAAGGAGAGCCACCCTGTGTGAAAAAAGCACAGCCTGCCCAGGAGTGGTGCTGCACACACGGAGAGCTGACACAGCAAGATGATGCAACAAAAAAGAGACGCAGTTTCCCGGTGCCACCTGACAATGCAAGGGAATGCAGAAGAACACATAGTGAATGGACACAGAGAGCAGACAATGGGGGGCGAAGGGGGGGAGAAATAAATAAAATAAATCTTTAAAAACAAAAAGCTGTAAGAGGTTCCCATATACCCCACTCCCTGCCCCTGCTCCTCCCACATCAACATCCCATTTCATCAGTAAGGCACATTCATTGCATTGGGCCCAGCATCAGTTTTTGAATAGACTGTTCTGGTCCAACTGGGTGGGCTCGTCAGCCTTGTCAAAAATCACTTCACTGTAGATGTGAAGGTCTGTTTCTGAGTTCTCGATTCGGTTTCATTGGTCAATATATCGTTATGAGAATACCATGTTATTTCTACCACTGCACCAAGTAATATGATTAAGAATCAGAAAATGAGAGTCCTCCAACTTTGCTCTTCTATTTTAAGACATTTTTGTCTCTTTTGGGGTCCTTACCCTTCCAAATAAATTTGATAATTGGCTTTTCCATTTCCATAAAAAAGGGTTGTTGGGATTTTATTGGGATTGTGTTGAAACTATAAAATCAGTTTGGGTAGAATTGACAACTTAATCTTAACTATATTTAGTCTTCCAATCCATGAACACGGAATGTCCTTCCATTTCTTTAGGTCTTCTTTGGTTACTTTTAGCAATGCATTGTAGCTTTTTATTTATTTTATTTTTTTAAAGATTTATTTTATTATTTATTTCTCTCTCCCCCCCATTGTCTGCTCTCTGTGTCCATTTGCTGTGTGTTCTTCTGTGTCCGTTTGTCTTCTCGGTGGCACTGGGAATCTGTGTCTCTTTTTGTTTTTTGTTGAGTCATCTTGCTGTGTCAGCTCTCTGTGTGTGCAGTGCCACTCCTGGGCGGGCTGTGCTTTTTTTGTGCAGGGTGGCTCAATGTGGGGCACACTCCTTGGTGTGTGGCTCCCCTACGCAGGGGATACCCCGATGGCACAACACTCCTTGCACGTGGCACCTCTGGGTGTGGGCCAGCTTACCACATAGGCCAGGAGGTGCTGGGTTTGAACCCTGGACCTCCCATGTGGTAGGCAGATGCTCTATCAGTTGAGCAATGTCTGTTTCCCATTTTAGTTTTTTAGATACAAGTCCTTTATGTCCTTGGTTAGTTTATTCCTAAATATTTGATTCTTTGTCACTATTATGAATGGAATTTTTTTTCTGACATATTCCTCAGATTGTTCATCAGTAGTATATAGAAATGCCACTAATTTTTGCATATTAATCTTGTATCCTGCCACTTTGCTGAACTCATCTATTAGTTCCAGTAGCTTTGTTGTGGATTTTTCAGGATTTTCTAGATTATAGGATCATATCCTCAGCAAATAGCAAAAGTCGTACTTCTCCTTTCCTAGTTAGGTGACTTTTACTTCTTTTTCTTGCCTAATTGCTCTAGAACTTCTGTCACAATATTGAATAACAGTGGTGAAAGTGGACATCCTTGCCTTGTGGGAAAGCTTTCAGTCTTTCACCATTGTGTACAATGTTAGCTGTGGGTTTTTCATCTATGTGCTTTATGACATTGAGGAAGCTTCCTTCTATTCTTATTTTTCTAAGTGTTTTATTGAGAAAGGATGTTGTATTTTGTCAAATGCCTTTTCTGCATCAATCGAGAGAATCATGTGACTTTTTTTCTTCAATTTATTATTATGGTTTATTACACCAAATGATTTTCTTGTGTTGAACTACCCTTTCATACCTGGGATAAAATCCACTTGATCATGGTGTATCATTCCCTTAATATGCTTTTGGATTTGGTTTGTAAGTGTTCTGTTGAAGATTTTTGCATCTATATTCATTAGAGAAATTGGTTTTGGTATTAATGTGATGTAGGCTTCATATAATTAGTTTGGTTAGTGTTCCTTTTTGTTCAGTTTTTTGCAAGAGCTTGAGCAAGACTTGTATTAGTTCATTTTTGAGGGATTGGTGGAATTCACCCGTGAAGCTATCTGGCCCTGGGCTTTTTATTTTTGGGAGGTTTTTGATGACTGTTTCAATCTCTTTACGTTGTCGAGGTCTTCTGTTTCTTCTAGGGTCAGTGTAGGTTTTTCATGTGTTTCTAGCAGTTTGTCCATTTCATCCATGTGTCTAGTTTGTTGGCATACAGTTGTCCACAGCATCCCCTTATGATCTTTTTTATTTCTGTAGGTTCATTGGTAACATCGCTTTCATTGCTGATTTTATTTATTTGCTTCTTCTCTCTTTCTTTCCTTTGTCAGTCTAGCTAAGGGTTTTGTTGATTTTATTGCTCTTCTTGAAGAATCAACTTTTGGGTTTTGTTGGTTCTATTTTTTTGTTGTTATCAATTTCATTTATTTCTAGTCTGATCTTTATTATTTCTTCCCTTTAGCTTAGTTTGGGATTCATTTACTGTTCTTTTTCTAGTTCTCCAGGTGTGTGGTTAGGTCTTCAATTTTAGCTCTTTCTCCTTTTTTAATGTAAGTGTTGAGGGCTATAAATTTTCCTCTCAGCACTGCCTTTGCTGTATCCCATAGGTTTTGAGATACTGTGTTCTCATTTTCACACATCTTGAGCTATTTGCTGATTTCTCTTGCAATTTCTTCTTTGATCCACTATTATTTAAGAGTATTGTTTAATCTTCAATATACTTTTGAATTTTCCCTTTTTCCATCTGTTATTGAATTCTGGCTTCATTTCATTGTGATCAGAGAAAGTACTTTGTATCATTCCAATCTTTTTACATTTATTGAGACCTCTGTTGTGCTCCAATATATGGTCTATCCTTGAGAAAGATCCATGAGCACTTGAAAAGAATATTCTGCTGTTTTGGGGTATAATGCTCTATAAATGTCTCCCTTCCATATGTCTTGTACAAATGTCTGGTTAGGTCTCGTTAATTTATCGTATTATTCAAGCTCTCTGTTTCCTTATTTTTCTCCAGATATTCTATCTAATGCTGAGAGTTGTGTCTCCAACTATTATTGTAGAGTCATTTATTTCTCCCTTCAGTTTTGCCAGTGTGTGCCTCATGTATTTTGTAGCACCCAAGTCAGGTGAATAAGTATCTATAATAGTTATTTCTTCTTGGTGAATTGCCCCTTTAATCAATATATAATGACTTTCTTCATCTCTTATAACAGTTTTGCATTTAAAATCTATTTTATCCAGTGTTAGCATTGCTACTTCAGATCTTTTTTGGTTACATTTTGGGTGGAATTATCTTTTTCTAACCTTTCACTATCAATCTGATTGTGTCCTTACATCTGAGGTGAGACCCTTGTAGACAGCATCTAAATGGCTCATCTTTTTTAAAAAAAAATTCTTTCTGTCAATCTATGTCTTTTGATTGGGGTGTTCACTCCATTAATATTCAATGTTTTTACTTTCTTTGGTCATATTTTACTATTGTCTGTACTTTTTACCCTTTAAGTTACTCTTACTAATACCGTAATTTCTATACCCTTCTCCATATCTCTTACCCGTGTCTTTTCTTTTCAGACTGCAAAACTCCCTTAGTATGTTTTGTAAATAAGTCTTTTTGTAACAAACTCTCTCAGTTTTTGTTTGACTGTGAAGACTTTACAGTCACCCTCCTTTTTGAAGGACAGTTTTGCTGGATGAAGAATTCTTGACTGGTAGTTTCTCTCTTTCAGTACCTTAAGTGCATCATTCTTCTTGCCTCTCTGGTTTCTCTGTATTGATTTTTCCCCCCAGGATACAAGGGCTGGGAATTGATCCCAGGACCTCATATGTGGGAAGCCAGTGCTCAACCACTAAGCCACATCAGCAACCCCCTGCCTCTGTGGTTTCTGATAAGAGTTTGGCGCTTAGTCTTATTGAGGTTCCCTTGTATATGATATATTGCTTCTCTGTTGCTGCTTTCAGAGTCCTCTCTTTATCTCTGGTATTTGCCATTCTGAATAGTAGGTGTCTTGGAGTAGGTTTACTTGGATTTATTCTTTTTTGAGTGTGTTGTCCTTCTTGGATATTGATATTTATGATTTTCATAAGGATTGGGAAGTTTTTGGTTATTATTTCCTCAAATGTTTCTTCTGTCCCTTTTCCATTCTTTTCTTCTTCTTATGGGACACTGATAATGCATATGTTTAATGCCTTTTGCATTGTCATTCAATTCCCTGAGACCCTGTTCCATTTATTCCATTCTTTTCTCTTTCTGTTCTTCTATCTTTTCAAGTTCAGATGCTCAGTCCTCCAATTTACTAATTCTGTCCTCCATCAATTCACATCTGTGCCATTGGCACAATTCTGTGCCAGTAATGTATTTTTAATCTCATCCATTGTGTCTTTCCTTCCACTAAGCAGTGTTAGTTTTCTTTGGAGTAATTCAAATTGTTCTTTAGTCTCATCCAGTGGGTTCTGAATATTCTTAATCTCTTCAATCATATCTTTTTCAGTGCCATGAATTAATTTAGGATATTTTTGTGATTATCATTGATTGATAGTCTTAAATCCACTGTCTTGTCAGAATTTTTGGTTTGTTCTTTTGGGTGGGCTATCTATTCTTGCTTCTTAGTATGGCTTGTAATTTTTTGCTGATGTCTAGGCATTTCAGTATGTTGGTGAATATTCCTCTGATGGTCAGTTTCTCTCTATTGCCTAGTAGCTTTAATGGCTCTTCTTTGATTTTTGGCTCAACTTATTCTAATTTTTTAAAAAAAATTACCCATCCTAAATTATTAAAATATGGCCAGGGACTCACTAATGGGGTGCAGGTCCGATCCAATGGATCTGGGATGAGAGACTCCTAAAAACAATTTTTTTCTCCATGCAGTTTCCCCCCCGCCAGCAGATGGCACTCACTGGGGAGTCTTTCCATGGAAGTGTCTCTTTCAACCTCAGTTACCTATGATTCTGTTCTTGCCAGAGCTGAGTTTCAGAGTGAGCTCTGCAGGCCAAACTCTTAACTACTCTCTAGCCTCCGTTGTACCCTCCCTCTTCCTAGGGAGGAAGACGTCTGTTCCCTTTTCAGTTGAGTGCAGCAAGCCATGGGTTTTACCCAGGTGGTTTGCCTGGAGGGTGGGGCATGGGTGCCCTTCCCCGCCGCGGGGGCTCCTAACTCATGATTTTCATCTCCGCTTCTTCATCTCCTTGTCTCTCGCCCTTCTGGAGGATCCCAACACTATCCTGGGCTGCACATTCCCAAAGCAGTTCCATCAGTCAGCTTTTTGCCCTTCCTCTGTTATTTTTTTTGAGTTGAGCCTGACTCTGATGCCATCCTTCTGGAAGTCCTCATCCAGTGTCTCCTTAGTGTTTTTTTATTTCTTTAGTCCTTTTGTCCTTCAATGCCGTGATTTGATTTAGGAGATTTGTAGGAACATCATTGACTAGCTGTTTGGAGTCCTGTGTCTCAACTGGAGCTTTGATTTGTTCCCTCGCCTGAGCAATATCTTTCTTTTTCTTAGTATGGCTTGCAATTTTTTGCTGATGCCATCAGATTATGATTGTGAGTTTAGTCTGATATTCAATTTCTCTTTCTTGACTAGGGATTACCATTAAGGAGCTGTGTGCTACCATTTTTCTTTGACTCTTGGTTCAACTTGTTCTACGTCTTTAGGATTGGTCCTGTTTAACTGCTCAAACCAGGCCTATTGACCTGGTACTGGGGTGCAGGTCAGTCTCCAAGGGCCTTGGAGAGAGGCGCTGAGGGTGCCGGGTGCACTTTCCTGGTCTGCCTGCGATGCTGCTCTTAGGCAGACGGCAGTGTGTTCACTGTACCCGGCCTGGGCAGGTGGTGGAAGCAGTGTCCCTCGGGGCAGGCTGCTCAGAGCCAAGCCTCACCAATCAAGCTTTCTCTGAGGCTGCTCTCCCCCCTGGGCCTGCCGCACCCTCCCTCCCTAGGCGTCAGTAACCAGTCCTGGTCAGTTGGGAGAGTGTTGGACACCTGCAGGTTATCTTTAGCTCGCTGCCTGCTCTCAGGGCAAACAATAGCACAGCCCGCCCTGGCCTGGAGGTGTGCTACCCCTGGCTTGCAGCAGATCAAGTTCTTTGGCCAAAGTTAATTTGGGTCTGCTGTAGGCTGTGTTCCTCCCATGCCGCTTTCCTGGGAAAGAGAACCTCTGTAAGCCCCTCGGTCTCTAGCCGCAGGCGGGTCAGAGGACTGCCTGCTCGGTGCGAGGGTGGGGGGAGGGCAGCAGCGCAGGCTGCGGCTTCACTCACAGTATCTTCCAGCCAGCCCAGTCTCCTTTCCTTCGCGCTCTGCAGGGAGCACACGCCTCATTTTCATTCCCGGCTGCTGTCCAAGGTGCCTGCCAAGAGTGTTCATGGATCTCGCCAGGGGTGGGGATCCCGGTGCCACCCTCCGGCTGGAGCAGGTGAGGCCACCTGTTGCAGCACAGTGCCCAGTGCCCCTCAGCGGTTTTATTTACCGCACCTGGAAGGGCTCAGGCTCTGGCCCGTTCCCAGGTGATTCTGGTGATGGAAGGGTTGAGAACCATTGCAAACCACACAATTTTCAGACCATCCTACAACAGTCTCCGACCCACTCCACGCAGAGCCTCAGTTCAGGGCCTTTTCTCTGTGCTTCCAGAGGTACCCAGTCTCCGTGGGTCTTGTTCTTAGTGCTTACGTTCTTTGTATCATTTATTTTTTATTTTTTTAAGATTTATTTTTATTTATTTAATTACCCCCCCCTTCTCCGGTTGTCTGTTCTCTGTGTCTATTTGCTGCGTCTTGTTTCTTCGTCCGTGTTTCTTTGTCTGCTTCTGTTGTCGTCAGCGGCACGGGAAGTGTGGGCGGCGCCATTCCTGGGCAGGCTGCACTTTCTTTTGCGCTGGGCGCCTCTCCTTACGGGTGCACTCCTTGTGTGTGGGGTTCCCCTATGTGTGGACACCCCTGCGTGGCAGGGCACTCCTGGCGCGCATCAGCACTGCGCATGGGCCAGCTCCACACGGGTCAAGGAGGCCCCGGGTTTGAACCGCGGACCTCCCATGTGGTAGACGATGCCCTAACCACTGGGCCAAGTCCGTTTCCCTCTTTGTATCATTTATTAGTCTGTCTTCTCTAAAAGCTTCTTTGGGTCAATCACCATATATTTTAAATCTTAGCATGCCCTGCCCTTAGGACATATCTGGGCACATGTGCATCAATTAAATGTTTGTTGAGTGAGTGAAAGGAAACTGCACAAATTGACCTAGAAGACACTCCCGTCAATTTGCAAGTCGAATTATCCAGCAGTTGTGCCTTTTGGTCTGTACTGATCATGTCTTTTTTAGGACCCATTTCTCAGGGTGTCCCAAGTATGGCATAGATATATAGAATTCTGGAGTCTTTTGATCAGAATTTAAAAGCTTGGGCTTGCTTTAAACTCTGGAGAGAGCAGAAGCAAATGCTGGTTCCCTGAACTGCCTATGACTGCAGAGCCACCTGCCTGGATGCTCTGATGACCTGGAACTGAGGAGACAGGCAGTTCACAGGAGTTGCATGGAAGCGTGTGCTAAGGCGGTCAGCACTCTTCTTAGTCATGACACATGCAACGAGTCTCAGAATTTCCCTGAAACCCTCGTCTAGAAGCCTGCCCTGAGAGCCCAGGATGATTCTGACATTGAAAAGGCTGCAAACAAGTAGGGTGAACACCAAATCACTTAGAGAACAAAGCTCTTCCCCCCAAAACCTCACTTTCAATAGGAAATCACTATGATGTCTTGTTCAAGAATCTATGTTGATTTTGCATGATCATTCCAGGGGATAATTTTCAAAGAGCCTTTTGGAATAAGCCACTCAAATGTACATTCCATATGTATAGGATCATTGCTTTGTTCATCTCTGTGTTTCCAGCCCATAAATGATACTCAGGACCTGTTTGTTGAATGAATGAATAAATGAATAAATGGATGGAGGGATATGAAGTTCTCTTAGCTCCATCTCAACTGTCTGCTGTACCAGGAAAGAATAACACAGGTTTTCATAGACACTATTATTTCTGGAAATGGATCTGATTTTACCCCAATTGAGGTTGAGAAACTTGTGGACAGATCTGAATAAACTGTCAACCACCCTTCCTCATCACTCTTAAGCAAATGCCCAAACTGAAGAGATAATGTTGGTACCTGAAGTTTCCCCAAAGTCGATTTTTTGGGAGAAGTGGATAAAGCACTTGCTGCTTTTCAGGCCTTCATATATTACTCCTTGCTCAGCAATGTCATGCAACTTGCTTTGGTCTTCTCCATCCAGACTGAGCTTAAAATTTAGGCTGGTTGTAGCTTTCTCTACATCTACTAGTTGGGTTATATTTACTGCATGAATTAGCCTTTACTTGAAATGAGGGAGCAGCATCAAAGTCCTGCAATTTAAGTGAGGCCATGGGAGCAGTCATTAAAAGTCTAGAGCTGCACTGTCCAGTATGGTTGCCACTAGCCACATGTAGCTGGTGATTGGACAGCATGGAATAGAGCAGTCCCATCACTGCAGAAAGTCCTGTTGGCCAGCTCTAGTCTAGAGGACCAAGAAACCAAGGCCGTGGACCCAATTGGTATGCAGATGATGTTCTTAGCAGGGTGACCCAACAATAGCAGCACCTTTGCAGTGCCTTGTAAGAGGGTGTGAAAGGTCAGGTCCACTGGTTAACTCTATTAGGTTGAACCATAGGAAACTACCTTTTTCTTTTGTAGGTAAAAAAAGGGTTGAATACTGTTAATTTCATATGTTTCAACCTGACACAAGGTGAAGGGAGAAGAAGGCTAGAGACCCTGGGGCAGGAAGAGCACCTGTGGCTTATGTTCCTTTCTCGATCTAATATTTGTGTACCATGCTGTGGTGATACTACAGGTAGTTTTAACTCAACAAAGGATGGTTGACTGAATGCCTGCTTGTTCCTTGCCTGACATGCCTTTTAAAAATAAGCTAGTTTGAGTTGTGAAAGATTCCTGAGTCATGTAGGAATTGGGTATCTAGCAGTGGGGTATTATAAGTATATATACTCTAATTGGAATTGGCTGATTCAAGGTAGGGTGGAAGGCAACAAGGAGCTTTTTATCCCTAGCAAAGCAGCTAGTTAAGTTGTTGCTCATTCTATCTTGGGACTCAGAGTGGTTGCTATTTGAGATTGGATTATTAAAATACTTGGTAGAGAGCCTAAAGGCTGTAGAGTGTTAACTACTTGAAGTTTTCATGAGATTCTTTGAGAAAGAGATGAACTTCTGTCCAAGATAGTCCATCTGAAAGTAGAAAAAGGAGAAAAGTATGTTTTTGATAAAAGAAGCCCTTTCTGCCTTTGGTAGGTGAGTTCTCTGCCCTACCATGCATCCCAGCAAAGGTGGGAAGACCGGAAACAAAGCGTAAGATAAGACTGAAACCAGAAGGAGCTGGAGCCTGATCTCCCACTCGTCCAAAACAGGAGGTGGTGGTCGTCCTCATGTCACCAAAAGACATAACCAGGACAGGAAAAATGTAAGCCACAGGGTGGGGAAGATATTGGCAGCACATATAGCTGACAAAGAGCTCATATCCAGAATATATAAAGAATTCCTACAAATAAATAAGAAAATGACAGTTGAGCCAATAGAAAAGTGGGCACGAGAGATCAACAGGCACTTCACAGAAGAGGATATTCCAATGACAGTAAACATGAAAGGTGCTTAAACTTACTTAGCAGGGAAACGCCATGAAAACAGCCATGAGCTCCCATTACATGCCCTACCAGAACAATTAAAATTAAGAAGACTGACCACACCGGTGTTAATGAAGATGTCGAACAATGGCAACCTGCCCAATCTACCGCGGGGCGTATAAATAGATACAATCACTTTGGAAACCAGTGTGGCATTATCTCTTAAAGTTGAGCGTATGTATACCTACTACCAAAAATTCCACTCAGAGATCACTCTAGATATGTAAGAAATGTGTGCGTTTGTATACAAAAAGACACAAAAATGGCCTTAGCAACATTGTTTGTAGTAGTCCCAAACTGAAAAAGCCTAAATACCCTTCATCAGTGGAATGAGGAATGCATTGTGGTGAGGCTTGGCAACGAACATTCTATATCCACAAACATGGACAACTGCTACACACAGCAACATGAATAAATCTCAAAACACAATTTTGAGGGATAGAAGCTAGACATAAAAGAATACATAATGTAGAATTCCATTTATGCAAGCTTCAAAAACATGCAAAACTAATATATAGTGTCAGAAGTCAGGTGAATGGCCGGTTTGGGGAGAAGGAAGGGGGTAGTGAGTGACTGTGAGGGGATACAAGGGGGCTTCTGAGGATTCTGGGGTGTGTATATATATACCTGGGAAGCAGGTGCTCAACCACTGAGCTACCCCTGCTCCCCAGTTGCATATCTTTTAATTTGAACGATAGTGACACAGGTGTGCTCACTTGGTGGTAATTCATTGAGTTGTAAGATTTATAAATTCTGCACTTTTCTTTGTGTTAGACATCAATAAAATTTTGTAAAAGTCCTCTAATCATAGACTGTGGAGTAAGAGAGATGGTTGTCAGAGTACAAATCAATGCTTCATTAAAGAAATAATTATCCCCTGGGATGCCGGGCAAGAGGCGGACGAGCTGAGCCTCTCCACTCCGGGTGCGGTTTTGAATTTCCCCGGTGCAGAGGATAAGGCTGAAGCCATTAAGCTGAGAGGACTGGAGAGCCCAGGGCTGCTGCTGGGAAACAAATTCCCAGGCCAGAGTCTAGATTAAGGACAATGTCTCTTGGTTTGGTTAATGGCCCATGAAACGACCAAATGCAAATCGACTGAAGAGCTGTGCGTACTCAGCTTCCGAGGGAGGGAGTTGTTTTGGCAGAGAAGTCTCAGCCTGGCTTAGCCCCTGAGGCAAACCCCGACTCCCCAACCCCCACCCTCTGGCAGTGGACCCCTGAGATGCCCCCTTGCCCGCCTCAGCCCTGGAACTGGGGAGGAGGTCCTCTCCGAGGAGAACCAGGGTTTGTCAGGCAGGCGGGCCGAGGCTGTCGGGAGCTCCCGGCCTGGAGAGCTGGCTCTTCTCCTCCCGCAGAACAGGGTAGATGTAAATGACCGGCGGCCACACGCTGTTTCCCCTTCTCCTCACGTCCAAATGGGAAAGTCTATTGTATTCTCCCGCTTTCTCCTCACTCTTGTATCCTGGGTATGTTGGGAGTACTGACATTTATCATTTAGTCTGTAGGGTGCCAGGCCGTGAAGCGTTCTAGCCAGATCGCATTGAGGGGAATTTCCACTACCCAGAGATCCTGGTATTGGCGTTGGATGCAAAAGCAAGGGATACTTTTGGTTATTTATGATAGGAGAGAGAATGATTGCATTTCTGTAGGTATGCGGTATAACGGCATTTTGTTAGGAAGGGATATTATTGAAACTGTATGAATGGAAAGAAGGGTGTGCATGGGAGGCAAAGGGGGGGATTGTAGTGTCCATTTATTTTTGCCTTCAAGCATTAATATCTTCTCCTTATGATAATAGCGCCCTGCTTTTCTTTTGGAAATATGGCTTATTTCTTTTTCCTTGACCACAGTGATTGATTCAGAGAGTGGCAAGTTATCCAGGCGAAGGTCTGAGCTATGACATTCACTCCCTGAACTTTTGAGAATGTATTAGGAGAGAAAACTCTCTTTCCACTGGTGTTAAGGTGATAGGATATAAGCCTGGCAGTATTTTGCTGTTGCCTAAATGTAGCCAATAAAGATGACAATAGGGCAGGACATGGAGACACGTTCAATTTCCTCATCAAAGCTCTGATGATAATTATGCTCCTGTCCGTGAGCAAAAAGAAAAACTCATGTTTTGATTGAGACCACAGGGTTGGGTACTGAAACTTGTAACTAAGAATCTCACAGTCATGATTAACTGTGGGAACTGCATAAGCACTTGCGTATGCTTTGGGTACTTTTGGCGCCCTGGAGCTCTCCTTAACTAAATGAAAACACAGTAGCTTTACCGACAGGCCTGACTTTCAAGAATCAACTCATTATCTAGGGGGATGTGTCCTTTTGTTTCCTGGGTGGCATCCCGGAGGTGGGAGGACTTGCCCCTCCCCACATCACTAATGTACTGCTCAGCCCCACTTGTCCCTCGGTTTGCACCCCACCCAGGGAGGCAACTGGCCTCCTGCAGTCGGGACGGTCAGGCGCTTGTCACACGGTGGTGCTGTGCTCCTCTCGACACGTGTGCATGGGCAGCAGCGTGTCCCACACCACGGAGGAGGGGAAAAGGCCACTGCCATCACACCTGGGGTGACATGGAATAGAGCAGGTGGGGGGGACTCAGGGGCCCAGGATCTGGAGCGGGGATCCAGGCTTAGTCCCTGCGAGCGGGAGGGGATGGTTTCCTGGGAGACTGAGCCGAGCAGGCGGGTGTGGGGTAGAAGAGGGACCCAGGAGGAATCAGAAGTACAGGCCCACGGCCAGGAAGGGGCAAGGCCGAGACAGGGTGTGTCCAGGAGACCTCCTTGGGCGGTGGAGTTTGTCCTCCAGGCTGTTGGGAAGGACCTGCCTGGACTTCGAGTCATGAGGGCGCCGGATGTGCAGGTCCCTCTTCCTCGTTCCCTCCCCTGCTCATGGGGGCCCAGAGCGGAGCTCCCCAGAGACAGCATCCGGCCTTGGCAGAGCCTCTCAACCGCGTGTTCTGTTTTTCTCTAATTATCTCGAGTGTGTGGATCTTTTCTCCCCACATCAGAAGTCAAAATGCCTTCTCAGCGTCTTGCGCAGTGTAAGCCAAAAGTAGGTGTTGAGAGATGCTTGCTGAGTACCGCCGCGCCCTCGCTCTGCGTCCGTGGGAGGTGTGGGGACGGGAGCCTTGGGGGGCAAAGACAGTCGGCAGGGACCTGGCATCGCGGGCTTGGGCCCCTGGGGGCCCGGGAGGGGCTCTGGCCGCTAGGCCCGCAGCCGCCGCTGGAAACAACAGTGTTTGTTCACCGCCCACCTGGGCCAGAAATGGTGCGAGCCATTTTAGATAATTTTTTAATCCTGCCAGAAACAAAGTGCTGTTTTTTTTTAGCAGGTGAACTTTACGTTTTTCATTTCACAAAAGTACCAGCAAAATGGCTGCGGAATAAAATTGTGAACTTTGCCTGATGGTTGTCACTAAGGCAGCAAACCCTAAATTTGGGGTTGTTATGTGCTGGAATCATGTTCTGTTTGCTGAACACGTTGTTACCAGTAACTCCACTCTATTTATAGAACAACATGATTTTACTAAAAGCCCCTGATGGAAAATTATACAGAATTTCATGCAAATAGTTTTCCAAAAAAGACTATTAAAGTTATGGAAAATTGACCGTGATATAATATCAGGAAATAAAAACAGAATAAAATGTATAGAGTTTATAAAAAATGTACATGGCTCTATCTCTCTCTCTATGATTGTGTATATCTATATATCTATAACATACACACACACACAAAGGAAAAGGCCAAATGTTAGTAGTGGTTACCTTTAGGCCATAGGTGATTTGGTTTGTCTTATTTGGTATTTCCAAATTTTCTGTAATGACTATGAATTTTTTTTAACGTGATTATGTTCTTTATTATCAGAATAAAATGAGATCTTAAAAAAAATTGCCTGAAACCATAAACAATAATAGAGTAGTTGATAATGTTACATGTGGATCATATCACAGATATCCCAAATTTGAGGCTACCTATCTTGTTCCTCCAGGACGCTACTGGTTGAGAATGCGATGGAGAGAATTTTGGGGCTCTTTGCTGCTTTCCTGCGAGCGTTTGCCTCTATGCCTAGGGAAGTTAGCACGCTGACCTCACATATGCCCTGGGCCTGCTCTTTGGAGGGGGACGAGATGGAAACTGCGGGCAGAAGTCTGCCAGGGAACTACCTCCCAGGCAGTTCTCGCTGCTCCCACCTGAATGAGAGAGCAGGGTGAGTTGAACTGGTGACGTGGCCTTACGAATCTTGGCTGCCAACTAGTTTTAGTTCAGAGCAACTGTTCAGCTCTGCTCTTCCTGTTGTCTTGGGATCCAGTCATCCACTGGCACACAGTGACATCGATCTGTGTCAGCCTGACAGTGTATTTATTTATCAGTATTTTTGCAAGAGAGTATGAGTGCAAAGAAAGGTATAGCCGAAGAAGAAACAAATTCAGGTGTGGGCAGTAGAGTGGGGCCTTATATTCCCTCTTATCGGGCCAGGGTTCAAACTAAGGCCAGAATGCTATCAAAAGTGGAAGTATTAGCAAGAAGAGAGGGCTGTCTTGGACAGGTGCCCCACTGTCTGATCAGAAGGATGGTGAGCCTCCTCCAGACTCACGCAGAACCTCAGAGAACGCGTTGCCCTGCAAGGTGAAGCTGGGTTGCTGCTGGGAGAACTGGGACGGAAGAGGTGGGGGGAGAGGGAAGGTTTCCTACTGCCCGGGGGGGGCGTCTCCATGAGGGCTGATGACGGGCTGCGTGGGGAAGTCAATGCTTCGCCTGTTCCTTTGAACAGGCCCTTGGGCCTGTGCTGCTCAGGGGCAGGCCTCCTTGCTGCTAATGAGCTCTGCCTCCGCGCCCTCCCAGGGCTAAGGGCATAATGGGTGGTTGGAGAGAACAGCCCTGAATTCCTGCGTGCTGGAGCAGGTGTGGACACCAAGCCTGGGTCGACGTGCACCTGAAGCCTAGGGCGGCCAGCACGGGCACCGCCCCTTGTGCGTCCTCGCATCGCGCTGGGAGGCGGGGAGAGCTGTCTCTTCTGGCGCCGCCGAGGGTGGCACTTTTAAGCCTGGAACTTGGGCATAGATTCTGCTGAATGTACCCTCCGCAGGGTTCCGGAGGGTATGTTCCATCACGAAGGCTGGAAAGCCTACGAAATATGCCGCAAGATCTTGTTGGTGAAGTTTATTTGTATCTTACTATATTTTGTTTGTGAAGTTTCTATATACCTTAATTCTGGAGTGATTTTTCAGTTATTCATTGTGTGTGGAGTATATTAAGTTCCATAAATTAGGTTCTAAATTGCATCTGTCTGTCCCAATGTAATTATTCATAAGTTACTGTGATCAATAAACTTGGTTTTGTTATAGGTCTTAATAGTCGTAATATCTGTATTCATGATATCCAAATTGGAAGTAACCTAAGGGGAAAATGGAGAAAGATTTTGTGACACAGTCATTCAATGTAAAGTGATTCAAGGTAAAATCAGAATGGACTGCTGATCCACACGAAAACATGGGTGACTCTCACCACAATAGTTTGAGCTAATGATGCAGGCACCAAAGTGTGAATCCTGAATTATTTCATTTTTATGAATTTCAAGAGGTGGCAACACTGATGCGTGGGGATAGAAAGCAGACAGAGGTGCCCACGGAGGGGTGGTAGAGGGCTTGGAGCTTATGGAAGACTTTCGCCTACAGTATCTCATTTACTACAGCAAAGCTTTGAGGTGGGGCTTATTTTCCATGCATTACAAGTGAGAGGTGAGGCTGACAGGGTGCAATGCAGCTAAAATCACACAGAGCAAGAGGCACGACTGGAATTTTAACTCTACATTTTTACTCTAACTCCAGCCTTCTTTCCATTATTCTATTCTCCTCCTCTTTGATGTCCTGGGACAAGATAAGCTTTTCCCTGACTACAGGACAGTGCTAAACTTTCTAGAGAAGGAATTGGGGGCTCAGAGCTCAAGGCATCTCTGCATCTTCCATCTCCCTCTCCCTGTTGTGTTGATTTGAAGATGTGAGGGGAAGTGGACTTGGCCCAGTGGTTAGGGCATCCGTCTACCACATGGGAGGTCCGCGGTTCAAATCCTGAACCTCCTTGGCCTGTGTGGAGCTGGCCCATGTGCAGTGCTGATGCGCGCAAGGAGTGCCCTGCCACACAGGGGTGTCCCCCGCGTAGGGGAGCCCCACATGCAAGGAGTGCGCCCCATAAGGAGAGCTGCCCAGCGTGAAAGAAAGTGCAGCCTGCCAGGAATGGCACTGCACACACGGAGAGCTGACACAACAAGATGACGCAACAAAAAGAAACACAGATTCCCTTGCCGCTGACACCAAACAGAAGTGGAAAAAGAAACAAGATGCAGCAAATAGACACAGAGAACAGACAACTAGGGGGAGAGGGGAGGGGAGAGAAATATAAAAAAATAGTAATGAAAATGTCAACATTTCAAAATAAAAAATAAAAAAATGAAGACGTGAGGAGGCAGAGTCAGGACTGTGGCAGTGAAGCAGTGTCTTCTATTTGTAACCACACTAGTCTCTTCATTTGTTGAACGAGCTTCATTGAAACCTCCTCTGTGCCGAGCACTGAGCGAGGCCCTGGGGATGTGGGGGACAAGCAGACGGGGACCCCGCCCTGCTAAAGCCTGGAGCCGTGCAGGAAGGACGATAACTTGGGGAACCTCGTGAAGAGGGGCACACGCCCCTCGCGACAGCGTGGGGTTAGCTGAGGAGGCCGCCCCCTGTGGTCAGGAGAGCCGCGCAGAGAAGGTGGCCTTGCCGCCAGCTGGGCAGCGAGGCGCGTCCCGCGCACGCCGTCCCTCGGAAGACCCGCGGGCGGGTGTGCTGGGGACGGGTGAAGGGGGAGCGTGGACCAGCCGGGCGGGCTGGGGCTGGGCTCTGCGGAAAGGTAAGAACGTCTTTCTTTGTCCACGAGCGGTGGGAAGCAATGGGAGGATCTTCAGCAGGGGTGTGGCGTGATCATATTTGAATTCTAGCTGCCCCATGGAGAAGACGAGTGTGCGCTGGGGCCTGGCACGTTTGAGGGGCTGTGAGACACCCCCTTGGCTGAGGAGGCACGTGGGCGCTCAGGAGGTCGGGGCGCGGTGACAGGTGAGGGTTTTAGCGACAGGGAAACCAGGGCCGTGGATGAAGGCTGCGTGGGGAGGAGGTGTTGCCTCACTCTGCAAGTGTTTACTGCCTGTGACGTGCCGAACAGTGTCTAGGAACTGGGGTACAGAACAAAAAGGCCAAGATCCCTGCATGTGGGGTGCACACATTGTCAAGGGTAGCGGGAGGGGGATCTGGTAACCAGCAATAGGTACATAACCACATAGCTACACTTTAAGTCGCAGGCAAAGCAGAGGAGGATGCGGTGACCGGGAGCTGGGGTGGGGAGTGGACTGTACGTCAGAACACGGGCGTCCAGGGGGCCTCGTGAGAGCGCGAGGCAGTGAGCCGTGGGGAGGGAGGGGGCCTGCCGGGGCCCGGGGACGTGCTTGGGTGTGCGAGGACAGTGCAGAGGCCCTGCCCTGAGCGCTGCAGTCAGGAGAGGAGGCCAGAAAGAGAGGAGGCCAGCGAGAGAGGAGGCCAGCGAGAGAGGCCAGTGAGAAAGGAGGCCAGCGAGAGAGGAGGCCAGCGAGAGAGGAGGCCAGCGAGAGAGGAGGCCAGCGAGAGAGGCCAGTGAGAAAGGAGGCCAGGAGAGGAGGCCAGGAGAGAGGAGGCCAGCGAGAGAGGCCAGTGAGAAAGGAGGCCAGGAGAGGAGGACAGCGAGAGAGGAGGCCAGCGAGAGCCGAGGCCGAGCCCGCAGCCTGGGCCGCTGGGGGGCTGTGCAGGAGACGTGCTGGTTGAGGAGGAAGGATCCGCGCTGGGACGAGTTTTAAAAGGACCCCTGTGTGCTGTGTTAACAGAGCCCGTGGGGGCACGGTGGAGGCAGGAGAGAGGCAGGGGGAGAGGTGGTGGCGCTGGCTGTGGCCCTGGCGGTGGTGAGTGGTGGGACTCGGGGCCTGAGCGCCAGCCTGGACCTTGGAAGTCCAATTTCCTGAATCAAATTGAGTAGGCCCCACCCGGCAGAGGCACAATGGCAGAGAAGAGAAATATAGAAATAGTTTTGGTTTCAGAAACCTTTCAAATGATCTAGTGAGGGAGATCAAATTTGGGCCAATGGTAAGAGGAGCAACGGGGCGGGAATTGCCACCCCCGCCCCAAGCGGTACCTACTAGGGACCAAATGCTGTGTTAGGGGCCTCATGTCCGTCAGGTCGACTGTTTTGCAGTTTCGTAGGACTTCACCTGATTCATCTCATTTAATCAGCACAACCAGCGTCTCAGCTCAGTGTTGTTATTCCCATTTTACAGCTGAGGGCATTGAGGCTCAGAGAAATTAAGACGACAGTAAATCCCGGTGAAGACAGTTTAACAAAGCGTATAATGAAGCGCCAAGTGTATCGTTCATATGATAAATGTTATACTAGTCTCTTCAGGAGAGATTTATGTGGGCTGGAACCGGTGAGGGAGCCCATGGAGCAGGGAACGCTGCCTTAGGCAGGGAGAGGGCCCTGGCAGAGCCACAGAGCTGGGATGGAGATTAGAGTACTAGGGACGAAAGTGGGGACCAGCAGAGCTGAACTCGGGGGTTTACCTGCTAAGCAAAGACTGTCTACTGCCAGGTACTGTGTGTGGAATGATAAATGAAATTAGTGACGTGTGACTGGCTGTGAAAGTGTGGACATGGGTAAGTGCATTACTAAGTCTAAAATGCCAGGGGGGTGGGTTGCAGCAAAGTCGGGGGTTTTGAACAGCCGAAAAACCCAAACAGCACTCGGAGAGGTGGAGGAACAGATTTATTATGCGCGGGCCAGCGGAGAGTCAGTGCCCAAGTTCTGAGCCCCATTTCTCCGTTTTCATAGGTTTATATAGGATTTTATGCAGGACTGGCATGGCTCTTGCTCACTGGCTAATGTGTTGCTGGGTGGGATTTTGCAAGTGGGGTTACAGAAGCAAAGGCAGGTGCAAGGCCATGCTCTTGCAGGCTGATTTACAGAAGCGGGGACAGGAATGGTTTGGTAGATTACAGAAGCGGGGGACAGGAGTGGCTCAGATTTTTTTCAACAAGGTTATGCTTTTTATTTCTCAACAGGGATATCTGGAGAATGGCCGTAAGGCTTGTCAACTGAATTGCTGCGTTGGTTCTATCAGGCTAGGCAGAGGAAAGCCATAGTTTATATTCTGAGACTTAAGAATTTTAGATCTTCAATCTGCCTATAGATGTTCTCAGATTTTTGGCCCCCCTTTTTTTTCTATTAAAAAAATAGTTTAAGAAGTACCAGTTACCAGCTTGGAACACCCAAGCAGCAAGTCTCTGGTCTCACAACAGAGGTTATTTTTCTTGAGTTAAAGTACTTTTGGAAGTAGCTGCAAAGGACTCAGGAAAGTAAACGTGGGCCTTAAGATGTCAGTCTCCTTGTGGGAGAGTCTAAATAGAGCTTCTCTTATCAGGCAGCACCATCGCGGTGCCTTCCGCCCGCGCTCCCTCGGGTTGTCCAGAACGTGGGGCCCGTGTCCTGTCTCGCCTTCTCACGGTCACTGGAGGGAGGACTTTGGCTCACGGGTAGGGCCAAACCTGCAGTGCGCCAGGGCTGGAGTCTGGCTTCCGCTTCCCCTTGCCCATCCCCAGGCGCGGGGCAGGGGTGTGCTGGCAGCCCCGGCGGCCGCTGGCGGCCTGTGGCAGACGCAGCCTCTTCCCACACCCAGGCACTTGCCGACACGAGCGGCCCGTGTTTCTGAGCCTGTCCCTTCCATCCAAGTTTATCCCGAGTGTCGTCTTCTCAGCTTTGTTCTCTAGAGGGTTAGCTTAGCAAACTAATTCTTACTAAGGTTTTTATGCCTGTTGGTGGCATCGTGGGGCTCGGGGGAGGACGGCTGGGAGCTGCGTGTTCTGTAGAGAAAGCTTGTCCCGAGGAGAACTTCACAGGGTGTGGACAGGGGTAAGTGAAGGAAGAGGGATCGTGTGGGATGGTCACTTGCAGCTGAGGCTAGTGCCACCAGCACCCTAGATTACCAGGGCCGGGGAGAACGGTAGCTGCGGCTGTAGGAGGAGGCTGCCCCGCACGGTCTGGGGCTGCCTCGGGGGCCAGCACCGCTGCCCGCTGCAGCAGGGGGCGTGGCGCGGGGCAGAAACACCTGACCGCACGCTCTTCTTTCCCTCTGGTTTCTACTAGCCTTGCCCACCCAGAGCTGGAGGGCACAAGGAAGCTCTGGTTGCAGTCGGTAAAGTCAGCCTCCCTGGGGTACAGGGACGGCCGGCAGGGGGTGGGGGGCTCTCAGGTAAGGGCTGGGGCTGGGGAAGGTGTCCTGGCAATGCCACATGGGGCAGGGGCCCGCTGTCCGGAGCCCACCCCTGCCCAACCTTGACCTGATTGCCCGAGGATACGCTGAGGATGGCAGGCCCCCCTTTCAAGAATATTTGCATTTTGGTGGCACCTTTTTAAATTGTGGGGAATAGCTATCTTTTGACACTAATCCTAATGTTCAAAGGCAATGGGGCAGAGATGTGCGGAGAGAAACCTAACAAAAACGAGACAGACAATGTTGGTCTCCTTAGCTTGGAAGCAAGGATTGCAAGAAGAAAAATAAGGACAAGATTAGGAAGAAACAATCTTGTGCTCAAGGAGAGGAGGTGAGGTGGGAGGTGATTCAAGTTAATGGAGAGAAAAAGCTAGAGAAAGACTTGGAAAGGTGACGGAACGCAATTCCTAGGAAGAAAGAGATCAGCGCAAAGAACTTCTGAGCATGAGAATCAGAAAGAGCAAAATGTCATCTTCCTCACAGGGTTGTGTTGGGAAGCAAACGAAGCAATATGGGAAACTGCTCTAGCTATGAAGCACTGTATGCATACATGCAACTATACGCTTATATAACACAGCAGTGACAACCACCATCTAGTGTGGGGTGCAGAAGGACGCCTGAACAACTTCAGCTAACCCGGTGGGTTTTGCATGATTACTTGTTGTTATTACCCATAATTAACAATGATTGTCTTGGAAGCTAAGGGACTTCATTTCCTCAATTAAAGATTGAAAACCATGGGTATGAAGGAGGGTAAATCTAAGAAGAGATTAACTGAGGGAGAGAAGGTTGCAAATTCAGCGTTGCCAGACTCCTGAATTTGCTACCCTGCTTAACTGATCCCGTGAGAGTCCTCGTGAATGCCGTAGTTTCCTGCGTAATAACTGGTGGGAGGACACGCTTCTGAGTCTCTTACGAGCAGGGGTACGGAGGAGAACTAGGGACAGAATTCCATTCCTAAGGGCAGCCCCTGCTTGTTCGTTTGTTTGTTTGTTTGTTTATTTTTGGCGTGGTCATAGCAAAACCAGGGAGCAGTTTCAGAGTGGTTTCATCTGGGGAGTTTTCCAGCCGGAAGCCTTCTCCTCTCCACCCCCACCCGCCTTCAGCTTCCGAGACAGTACGCTCCTCTGCTCTTTGCTGCACCTCTGGGGATTCTTCCTGTTTCCTTCTTCTCTACCTACTCATTAAATGTGGGCTTTCCTGAAGGTGCAGTCTACATCCACCTCTAAATTTGTGTGGCTAACTCAACCTTCCAGTTGTCTCAATATTAGCCATCAATATTATCAATATTGTCTCAATATTAGCCATCAGTAACTAACGCTTAACCTCATGTAGTTTAGCGCTCTCCTCTCCACCCCAAATACTGCTTTTCTTGCCATATTTACTTATGATTTTGGGACTTGTCGGCTATTTACTTAGGGTTTGGAGAAATCTCCGCTATCTTCCATTCCTTGCTCTTTCCCTCTGGTCTCCAGTCTCCCTTGATTTCCAGATAATCAATTACCAGGAAGCGGATTTGGCTCAATGGATAGAGCATCCGCCTACCACATGGGAGGTCCAGGGTTCAAACCCAGGGCCTTCTGACCCATGTGGTGTTGCTGGCCCATGTGCCACCATGGGTGGTGATGTGCGCAAGGAGTGCCCTGCCACTCAGGGGTGTCCCCCGCGTAGGGGAACCCCACACACAAGGAGTGCACCCCGTAAGGAGAGCCGCCCAGCGCGAAGAAAGTGCAACCTGCCCAGGAATGGTGCCACACACACGGAGAGCTGATGCAGGAAAATGATGCAACAAAAAGACACACAGATTCCTGGTGCTGCTGACAAGAATACAAACGGACACAGAAGAACACACAGTGAATGGATACAGAGAGCAGACAACTGGGGGGGGGGGGTGGTGGGAAAGGGAGAGAAATAAATAAAAAGTAAATCTTTAAAGAAAAAATAATCAATTACCAAGCCCTGTCCTTTCTTTCTTTGAACTTCCTTTCTATCCAATACTTTGGTTCTGCTCAAGTTCAAGTGCTTCTTAAGCTTTCATCTGTATTGTTTTAATTTTTGTTCTTTTTTAAAAATAGTTCCTTGACATATTAAATTTTCATCACATTTTCTTCATTGTCACATGAGTCATCTTCCTATGATGTGGTCAGACACTTCTCCCCATTCTAAATCCTCAGTGGCTCCCAGTTGCCCTGAGCATCTGGCTCAGTTCCCAGTTGTGGCTTTAAGAGCCTGGAGGACCTGGTGCCACCCAGCCTCTCCAGCTTCCTCGCCACTGGATCTGTCTCTGCCCCACACGTGGTCACCCCGGGCTACTCCCTCTTTTCTGAACTTGCTTCATTCTTCCATGGTTTTACTTAGGCTTTCTCCATAACCAAGGGTGGTTTCTCTTCTATAGCAATGGAATCTTCCTCACTTTTCAAGTTTCCATCAAACCTGCTTCTCCCTGGCAGTTCCCCATGGTGGGAATTATTCTCTCATCCATCTTTCCACAGCATTTTGCTTACTCCTCTATTATAGTACTTCTTAGTCACTCTGCTTTATTTTATAGTTAATTGACTTCCTTCTAGGTTTTAAGCTTCTTGAGGGCAGTCACTTAATTTTATTCCCTTCTGTATCCCTATGGCTCTACCACTCGGTCTTTATGCATAGTAGGTCCACAATAAATGTTATTGAGACATTTATTGTATTCAAACAATACAATGTGAGTAATTGGAAAGCTGGCTTGAAAAATGCATTGTAACTTCAGAATTTCTGGTCTTTTCCCCCTGTAACCATCTGGGAAGGTAGCCTGTGGGAGACTGACATGGAGATGCAGCTATGCGCTCTTACTCCATTCTGTGCCTGTGGCTTTTGTCTCATGGCCTTGACTTGAGATTTTGGTTGGAACTTGAAATGCGACTGGAATAGTTCTTCTGTGTCACCCAATAATAAGGCTTTCTAAACCCTTCATTCTCACTCCAAAATTCTCTTGAAAATTAACTCTGCTAGAAAGTGGGGTTAATTCAACTGCTACCATGCAGATGACATTGCCAGGATGACTTTACGGGGGACATTTTTAGATTCTTCAATCTGTCAACAAGTTAGAGTTTTTCATTCATTAAAAAATGTAAATAAATGCAGCTGCATCTGGCTATACAGACAATAAAAAGTGAGATCGTGGTGCTAAATTAAGTGAGAGGATGCTCTAAATTGAGAGAGACACCCAGCTTTGAGTATAATTCAAGAAGCATTAATAAATATATTTAGAAAACTCATGCAGCAAAATCCATACCTCCACCTCATCTTTTTTCACTCTGGGAGCTAGCAGAATTAGTAATGACAGCTTAAGAACAACAAATAAAGAATTGGCTGCTTACCAAAACCAATTAAATGGGGAGAAAAGGAAGTCAAGTACATTACACACGCATGTGAGAATTCTCCATTACTATATTTAAAATTATTATATAATTTCATTATTTCTCATTAGGATCTTTTAATTAAGACTTTAAGCAGTGCTCAACTTTCAAAAATTAGATTTACAGAAGATATCTTAAAAGTCTGAAGGTTTGATTACTCCTCTCATAAAAATGCCATTATAAATGCAGGTGGGTAGCCAGGCCAGGCCACTACATTTAAATTCATAACACAGACACTATATTGTACATCTGCAAGAAAAATTAATAAAAAAGATTCCATTCAAATATTAGCATTTATGTAAGTAATCTAATCTCCCATCCCTGTATTGATTATGAAAGGTTTTCATTTATCCCAAATGATGGTGCCTGTGAAACAATAGATCAGGAGGCTGAAGCTATACTTAGATACCGTGGTGGCAATTCTGAAGGGAAATCTGGGCCCTTTCCAAAGCTTTCTAATTTGATGTTCCTGGTTCTTTATAGCATTAAATCTCACTTCCAAATATATGGCTTTCCTTTTCCTTGTATGGATATATCACTGGAGCTATTTAAGCTCGCCATTCATGATTAGTGTCATTTTATTTATTCATTCATTCATTTATTAAACTTTTAATTACATAAATGTTACATAAAAATATAGGGAATGCCCATATGCTCCACTCTCTCTCTCTCCCACACTTTCCCACATTAACAACATCCTTCATTAGTGCAGTAATTTGTTAAAATTGAACACGTATTGACGCATTGACACTAACTGTGGATTATAATTTACATTGTAGCTTATACTCTGTCCCATGCAATTTTGTAAGTTATGACAAAATATATAATGGCCTGTATCCATCCGCAACGTCATGCAGAACAATTCCAATGTCCTGAAAATGCCCCCATATTACATCTATTTTTCCCTTTCCCTCCCCTCAGATCCTCCACATCAATGATAAAAGTTCTTCCATTGCTAGAATAACAATAAGTCTATAGTAGAATAATAGTAAATCTACTTTAGCCCATTGTTCATTCCCCAATCTTAAGGTTTCTGGGATGATGATTCCCACTCTGCCTCTAATTGAGAGGGGGCTTAGATCCCATGGGGCAGGTGGATGGAACTGTCTTGCTTGCAGTTGCAGACACTCTCTGTTCCTTGGGATGGGCATTGTCCATCATCATGATTAGGGTCATTCTCCCCCCTTCCCCTCCCTTATTCTTCTTTGCCCCATGAATGGAAGAAAAAGTAGACAAGACAGAGGGAAATTTTCCTGAGATGATTAAGCAAAAGTTAGATGAGAGGGAGGAGGGAGAAAAGGCTCTTAAAAAGAATGTATGTGCATATGAAAAATAAAATTTCCTGTATTTGCTAAACTGGGCTGAGTCAGCAAAAATGCACAATCCCCTTAAAGAAGAAATTATCCAGCAGATCTGGGAGATCCCTGCTACTAACAGACCATCCAATTGCCTCCTGAAGGTCAGCACAGACAGGGTACAGGTGCTCAACTGGCTGTTTTTTTAAAGGACATTCACAAATTGGGTATTTGTACTTTAAGATTGAGTGCACTCTCTCATGAACAATTTTCTTTGAATTTTACAAGCATAATTATGATTCATTTCTCTTTAATACAGAATAAGTTACCACATCCTATGTTTTTAAAAATATTTGTATCTGTCTCTCACTCTCTATTACCATTACCTCCAATGTAGTCCAAGCCTCATGACCCCTCCAACCCATCTTATACACTGCTATTCATATAATACTTTCATCAGAACTTTCTCCAGCCAAGGAATATTGTTAAATGCCTTCCAAGCTTCTTCACAGGTTAAAACTTCTCTGTGAGGAATTTAGGACCCCTAAAATACGACTTCATAGTATGAAACTCACATCTCCTCCACTTCCTATCAGCAATTTCTGATGTTGCTTTGCCAGAATCCTGTTCTTTGAATAGCTACAATCATTCCAGTCTCTGTGTACCATCAGTGTATGTTTTCCTTCTTAAATTCATAATTTTTCTTCCCTAGCTACCTAAATTCCATCTAGAAAACAGTTTGAGGTATCTATTCAGCTTATAATAATTTCTTTTTTTAAAAAATGTCATTCCACTCCCCCAGCTCCCATTCAGACATACAAATGAATGGTCCTAGTGATTAATGTTGGTACTACATGACCCTGCCTTCCTAGCCACAGCTGCTTGTACAAGGAGCATACATATGACTCAAAATGAAACAGATTCTCTTTCCCAGGAATTTGGAAATGAAGTTAAGAACAAGTATAGTTGAACACATCATCGTAGGAACTATGGGTGAGTCTCATTCTATTTTGTGGAAGAGAAGCTATGGAAGTCTGGTGGTAGAAAGAGAAAGAGAGCGTATACTAGAGTTGACGTTCTTGGCAGAAAATAACAGGAACTGTCTCTGGTTAACTTAATCAGAAAATAGTGATTACAAGAACATTATATAGCTCATAGGAACAATGGAAGGCTGGAGAATGACAGGATCCAAGAAAGACTAGGCAGTAGGAAAAAGGGTATCTCCCGGAACAATCAATTAGAAGGTCACTGTCAGCTACACACTTGCCTCTTACAGTCTAGAACTTACAACCAATCAGGATGCTCTTCCACTTTACACTTTCAAATGGCTCTCATGAGACCAGAACAAAAGAGCTCTTCCCTGTCGTTATCACACTCAAGCCCTCCCTGCCTCTCTGGTCATCTCCCTCTACTCTCTTCCACATTCACTACACTCCAGCCCCACTGGCTTCTTTCTTTCCCTCACACACACCAAACTGGCCCCCTTGCAGGGCTTTGGACTTGCTTTTCCTTCTGTAAGAATGCCTTTCCTTAAGATCCTTGCGTGGACTTCTCTAACAGTGCAAACTCTCTTTGTGTTGCTCACTTCTTTTTTTTTTTAAAGAAAATTTTTTTAAGATTTGTTTTTTATTTATTTCTCTCCCCTTCCCTCCCTCTCCTACCCCAGTTGTCTGTTCTCTGTGTCAATTTGCTGTGTGTTCTTCTTTGGCCGCTTCTGTTGTCAGTGGCACAGGAATCTGTCTCTTTTTGTTGTGTCATCCTGTGTCAGCTCTCTGTGTGTGCGGTGCCATTCCTGGGCAGGCTGCACTTTCTTTTGCACTGGGCGGCTCTCCTTATGGGGCGCACTCCTTGAGCGTGGGGCTCCCCTGTGCGGGGGACACCCCTGCGTGGCAGGGCACTCCCTGCGTGCATCAGCACTGCACATGGGCCAGCTCCACACAGGTCAAGGAGGCCCGGGGTTTGAACCGCGGACCTCCCATGTGGTAGGTGGACGCCCTATCCACTGGGCCAAGTCCACTTCCCTGTATTGCTCACTTCTATATCCCAAGACCTAGAACAGTAACTTGATTGATTGACTTATTATAGACTGATAGGTCACATTAGAGACCTGGTGAATCTGTTAATTATAATTCTGCAATCCACAGGGTCATATTTGAGGTCTGACTTTTCAGTTACTACATTGGCTCTGTGACTATAAAAGACAAGAGGTTCTTTTATTTTTCCTTCCCTTGCTCCTCCCCCTTCCTTCCCCCACCCTGCTGTTTTTGCTGTGTCCATTTGGTGTGTGATCTTTTGTATCTATTTTCTCTTTTTGTCTTCTCATCTTTCTCCTGTAGGATTCACCAGGATTTGATCCTGGGGACCTCTGATGTGGAGAGAGGGTCCCCATTAGCTGCGCCACCTCAGTTCCTGGTCTCTGCTGTGCTTCACCTTGACCCTCCCCTTCGTTTCTCTTTTGTTGAACATCATCTTGCTGCGTGACTCACTTGCGAGGGGACTGGCTCACTCGTGTGGGCACTCGGCTCACCACGCGGGCACTCGTGTGGGCACTCGGCTCGCTGCGCGGGCACTCGGCTCACCACGCGGGCACCCGTGCGGGCACTCGGCTCGCCGCGCGGGCACCCGTGCGGGCACTCGGCTCGCCGCGCGGGCACCCGTGCGGGCACTCGGCTCGCCGCGCGGGCACCCGTGCGGGCACTCGGCTCGCTGCGCGGGCACTCGGCTCACCACGCGGGCACTCGTGTGGGCACTCAGCTCGCTGCGCGGGCACTCGGCTCACCACGCGGGCACTCGTGTGGGCACTCGGCTCACCACGCGGGCACTCGTGCGGGCACTCGGCTCACCACGCGGGCACTCGTGCGGGCACTCGGCTCGCTGCGCGGGCACTCGGCTCACCACGCGGGCACTCGTGTGGGCACTTGGCTCGCCACGCGGGCACTCGTGTGTGCACTCGGCTCACCACGTGGGCACTCGTGTGGGCACTCGGCTCGCTGCACGGGCACTCGGCTCACCACGCGGGCACCCGTGCGGGCACTCGGCTCTCTGCACGGGCACTCGGCTCACCACGCGGGCACCCGTGCGGGCACTCGGCTCTCTGCACGGGCACTCGGCTCACCACGCGGGCACTCGTGTGTGCACTCGGCTCACTGCGCGGGCACTCGGCTCACCACGCGGGCACTCGTGTGGGCACTCGGCTCGCTGCACGGGCACTCGGCTCACCATGTGGGCACTCGTGTGGGCACTCGGCTCACTGCGCGGGCACTCGGCTCACCACGCGGGCACTCGTGTGGGCACTCGGCTCGCTGCACGGGCACTCGGCTCACCATGTGGGCACTCGTGTGGGCACTCGGCTCACTGCGCGGGCACTCGGCTCACCACGCGGGCACTCGTGTGGGCACTCGTGTGGGCACTCGGCTCGCTGCACGGGCACTCGGCTCACCACGCGGGCACTCGTGTGGGCACTCGGCTCGCTGCACGGGCACTCGGCTCACCACGCGGGCACTCGTGTGGGCACTCGGCTCACCACGCGGGCACTCGTGTGGGCACTCGGCTCACCACGCGGGCACCCGTGCGGGCACTCGGCTCACCACGCGGGCACCCGTGCGGGCACTCGGCTCACCACGCGGCCACTCGTGTGGGCACTCGGCTCACCACGCGGGCACTCGTGTGTGCACTCGGCTCACCACGCGGGCACTTGTGTGGGCACTCGACTTGCTGCGCGGGCACTCGTGTGGGCACTCGTGTGGGCACTCGGCTCGCTGCGCGGGCACTCGGCTCACCACGCGGGCACTCGTGTGGGCACTCGGCTCACCACGCGGGCACTCGTGTGTGCACTCGGCTCACCACGCGGGCACTCGTGCGGGCACTCGGCTCGCCGCACGGGCACTCGTGCGGGCACTCGGCTCGCCGCGCGGGCACTCGTGTGGGCACTCGGCTCGCTGCGCGGGCACTCGGCTCGCCGCGCGGGCACCCGTGCGGGCACTCGGCTCGCCGCGCGGGCACTCGGCTCGCCACGCGGGCACCCGTGCGGGCACTCGGCTCGCCGCGCGGGCACCCGTGCGGGCACTCGGCTCACCGCGCGGGCACTCGTGCGGGCACTCGGCTCACCGCGCGGGCACCCGTGCGGGCACTCGGCTCGCCGCGCGGGCACTCGTGCGGGCACCTGGCTCACCACGCGGGCACTCGTGTGGGCACTCGGCTCGCTGCACGGGCACTCGGCTCACCACGCGGGCACTCGTGTGTGCACTCGGCTCGCTGCGCGGGCACTCGGCTCACCACGCGGGCACTCGTGTGTGCACTCGGCTCGCTGCGCGGGCACTCGGCTCACCATGCGGGCACTCGTGTGGGCACTCGGCTCGCTGTGCGGGCACTCGGCTCACCATGCGGGCACTCATGTGGGCACTCGGCTCGCTGTGCGGGCACTCGGCTCACCACGCGGGCACCCATGCGGGCACTCGGCTCACCACGCGGGCACTCGTGTGGGCCCTCGGCTCACTGCACGGGCACTCGGCTCACCACGCGGGCACTCGTTTGGGCACTCGGCTCGCCGCGCGGGCACTCGGCTCGCTGCACGGGCACTCGGCTCACCACGCGGGCACTCGTGTGGGCCCTCGGCTCGCTGCACGGGCACTCGGCTCACCACGCGGGCACTCGTTTGGGCACTCGGCTCGCCGCGCGGGCACTCGGCTCGCTGCACGGGCACTCGGCTCACCACGCGGGCACTCGTGTGGGCCCTCGGCTCGCTGCACGGGCACTCGGCTCACCACGCGGGCACTCGTTTGGGCACTCGGCTCGCCGCGCGGGCACTCGGCTCACCACGCGGGCACTCGTGTGGGCCCTCGGCTCGCTGCACGGGCACTCGGCTCACCACGCGGGCACTCGTTTGGGCACTCGGCTCGCCGCGCGGGCACTCGGCTCTCTGCACGGGCACTCGGCTCACCACGCGGGCACTCGTGCGGGCACTCGGCTCACCACGCGGGCACCCGTGCGGGCACTCGGCTCACCACGCGGGCACTCGTGTGTGCACTCGGCTCACCACGTGGGCACTCGTGTGGGCACTCAGCTCGCTGCGCGGGCACCCGTGCGGGCACTCGGCTCACCACGCGGGCACCCGTGCGGGCACTCGGCTCACCACGCGGGCACTCGTGTGGGCCCTCGGCTCGCTGCACGGGCACTCGGCTCACCACGCGGGCACTCGTTTGGGCACTCGGCTCGCCGCGCGGGCACTCGGCTCTCTGCACGGGCACTCGGCTCACCACACGGGCACCCGTGCGGGCACTCGGCTCACCACGCGGGCACCCGTGCGGGCACTCGGCTCACCACGCGGGCACTCGTGTGGGCACTCGGCTCGCTGCGCGGGCACCCGTGCGGGCACTCGACTCACCACGCGGGCACTCGTGCGGGCACTCGGCTCGCTGCACGGGCACTCATGTGGGACTCGACTCGCTTCGCAGCACTCAGCTCACCGTGCGGGCACCCACATGGGCACTTGGCTCACCACGTGGGCACTTGGCTCACCACGCGGGCACTTGGCTCACCACGCGGGCACTCGTGTGTGCACTCGGCTCACCACGCGGGCACCCGTGCGGGCACTTGGCTCACCACGCGGGCACTGGTTCGCCGCATGGACACACTTTCTCTTCTTCTTTTTCACCAGGAGGCCCCAGGGATTGAACCCAGGTCCTCCCATATGGTAGGTGGAGGCCATGTCACTTGAGCCACATCTGCTTCACACAAGAGGTTCTTTTTTGCACTGTTATAGAAGATTTTTGCTTCTTTGACCCTGACATTGGCTGAGATATTAAAGCTCTGAGCTTTTGTTTTTTAATTGAGGCAAAATTCACATAACATAAAATCAATCACTTTAAAGTAAACTATTCAGTGGCATTTAGTGCATTTACAATATTGTGCAATCTCCACCTCTCTCTAGTTCCAAAAACAGTTTCATGACCCCAAAAGGAAACCCCGTAGGCATTTATGCAGTAGTTTTCATGTCCCGCTCCCCGCAACCCACGGTAACACCAGTCTGCATTCTGTCTCTGATGGATTTACCTATTCTGAATGTTTTATATAAATGGAATCATAAACTATGTGGTCTTTTGTGATTGGCATCTTTCATTTAGCATAATGTTTTCAAGGTTCATCTATGTTGTTGCATGCATCAGAACCTCATTCCCTTTTACAGCTGAATAATATTCCATTGCATGTATATATATGTTTTAAGATTTATTTATTTATTTAATTTCTCTCCCCTTTCCCCCACCTGCCCCAGTTGTCTGTTCTCTGTGTCTATTTGCTGTGTGTTCTTCTTTGTCCGCTTCTGTTGCTGTCAGCGGCACAGGAATCTGTGTTTCTTTTTGTTGCATCTTCTTGTTGTGTCAGCTCTCCGTGTGTGTGGTACCATTCCTGGGCAGGCTGCACTTTCTTTCGTGCTGCGTGGCTCTCCTTACGGGGCGCACTCCTTGCGCGTGGGGCTCCCCTATGTGGGGGACACCCCTGCGTGGCAGGGCACTCCTTGAGCGCATCAGCACTGTGCATGGGCCAGCTCCACACAGGTCAAGGAGGCCAGGGGTTTGAACCGCGGACCTCCCATGTGGTAGACGGACGCCCTAACCACTGGGCCAAGTCCACTTCCCCCATTGTATATATATACCACATTTTGATTACCCATTCATTCATCAATAGACATTTGGACTGTTTCCACCTTTAGATTATTGTGAACAGTGCTGCTATGACCATGTATATACATGTATTTGTTTAAGTACCAGTTTTTAAAATTCTTTTGTTTATATACCCAAGAGTAGAATTGTGGGGTCCTATAGTAACTATGTTCAACTTTTTGTGGAACTGCCAAACTGCTTTCCACAGTAATTACACTGTTTTACAGTCCCAACAGCAATGTAAAAGTATTTCAATTTCTCCACATTTGTGTCAACTCTTATTATTTTCCATTATTTTTTATAGACATTCTAGTATATGTGAAGTTGCACCTCATTGTGTTTTTTATTTTTTATTTTTTTTATCTCGCTTCCCCGCAGTTGTCTGCCCTCTCTGTCCATTCGCTGTGTGTTCTTCTGTGCCCACTTCTATCCTTATCAGTGGCACTGGGAATCTGTTTCTTTTTGTTGCATCATCTTGTTGTATCAGCTCTCCATGTGTACGGCGCCATTCTTGGGCAGGTTGCACTTTCTTTCATGCTGGGTGGCTCTCCTTACAGGGCGCACTCCTTGCACATGGGGCTCCCCTACACGGGGGACACCCCTGCGTGGCATGGCACTCCTTGCACGCATCAGCACTGTGCATGGGCCAACTCCACATGGGTCAAGGAGGCCCGGGGTTTGAACTGTGGATGAACTGTGGTAGACAGACGCCCTAACCACTGGGCCAAGTCTGCTTCCCGTCATTATGTTTTTTATCTGCATTTCCCTAATGATTAATGATTGAGTTTGGTTTTTTCCCCTGAAAACTGGCCATTGTAGTCAGATGCAATCAGCCTATCTAGAATCTTTATACTCATCATTTCCATCAAAATGGCCAGTTTCAGCAATCACTTAATTTCCTCAAGCTTTGTCTTCAATAAGTACTTCATTTCAAGCAGCCAGTAATGATAATTTAAGTAATTTAAGCCACTGCATGCCATAAACTACCAGTATCTCATGTTCCACGGATGTTGTAGTCACCACTGCACTCCAGCCGTATCAACTCAGGAAACCAATCCGGATTCTTATCTTTGAGTCTGTTTTCTGGGGGCTGTTGAAGGTGCTGAGTATTATATCAATCTGTGTTTACTTACGAAAGCAAAAACGACTCTAAATGTTTTAAACCAGCATTTAATACAAGAAATTGGTAACAAAGATCTTGGAAAAGGTGAATAAACAAAAAGGGGAAAGCAAGTAATTTTAGGAAGCCATTCCTCCCCTAGAGTGGGATGAGCGGAAGAGAAATGTTACCCAGAGCCCACGACTGCTGTGCTGCTGCTGAAACTGGACGGTCAGAGCAGGAACCCAGGGGCCTCCCCTGCTGCTGCCCCACCATTATTGCTTTTGTCCCTGTTGTCACTGCCCCGTTGCTGTTGTTGCTGCTGTACCCAAATGCGCCACCAGACCTAGGAGCACACCTGGCTTCTCCATTCCTCCTACCTTCCTGACTCCTGCCAGCGCCTGCCATCGGCAGTACCAGCTGGTAAAGGACTCTGGAAAATGCCGTCTTCAGGCTCCCAGTCCTGGTGGTGGACAGGAAAGGGAGCAGGTTGAGAGACCACAGGTTCTTTATGGCACCAACTCAAAGGTCACTCCCAGACAAGCTTCCCCTGGTCACCCAAACCAGATCAGATCAAGCAGTGTTCACGCTCAGCTTTCTGAGTTCACCAGTTTTTACCGCACGCTATGAATATGTTTTGATTGTTTGATCAGTGTTTTCATTTGCCAAAGGCTGCTGATGCAAAGTACCAAAAATGGGCTGGCTTTTATATTGGGAAATTTATTAGGATAAAAACTTTATAGTTTCCAGGCTGTGAAAGTGTCCGAATCAGGGCATCATCAGGGATGCTGCCTCACCACCATTGGCTGCTGGAAGATCCTGGGCTCCTGCCACATGACAAGGAAAGATGGTGGTCAGCCTCCAGAGTCCTCTTGCTCACATGGCAGGGTCAAATGGTGGCTTCCTTTCTCTGTGTGTTTCTGCTTCCAGTTTTCAGTTTATGTAAGACCCCAGCAAGAAGGCAGAGACCCAACCTGGGGAGGGTCCAACCAAAGGCCCTAAAGCGATCTAATCAAGAGGTGATCTAATCAAAATGTCCCTAAACTGGATCTAACGCAAAGGGTTCCACACCCATAAGAATAGATTAGTTTAAGAACATTGTCTTTTCTGGGGTTCACAAAAGATCTTCACACTGTCACAGTTAGTTTCTGTTTTCCCAAAGAAGCTCCTCGCCATAAGGTTTGCTCTCCCTGTATAGGCAGCACCCGCACAAGTGGGCACGCAACAACAGTGGGGGGACGGACGACTCTGACATCTGTGCCCTTCTTCTCTACTTCGCCATTGTCTCTGCTCTTGGCTCAACTCAGTTCCTGTCTCGTGATGTTCCAATACCTCAGTGAGCGGTGAGACTTGGAGTAAGAACGTTTGCCTTTCAGACTGGTTCACATCAGCTGATTGCTTTTGAAATACACGTTTCACAACATTTTCAACTAGTTAGCCAAATTTCAGGTCATTTCAGTCATTCCAGACTTCCTGCTACTTGGAATGAACTTTTGGTTCTGTGGGTCCTTCCTCTTGGTCCAGCATCAGGCCTTTGAAGATCTCAGGTCCCATTAAGTTTGGGTGTCAGGTTGAGAAAGTAGATGCTGTAAGGAAGGGCATAAAAGCAGTTGGCATAAGAACAGACATCATAAAGTTCTTGGTTGGGGAAGTGAGGGAGAAGTGAGGAGGCTATTTCTAAGGTCATAGGGCCCAGGTAAGGGCCCTTTAGTCTTGGGCAAAAGTGTGATGCAGAGAGAATTTCCCTCCAAAATCAGCTTGAATTTTAGGCTTCAGTGTAGCTAATTTGCCTTCCACAACATAAAAACTAAACCACCAGCCAAACCCAAAACACCACAAAGCTTTATTTTCTTCTTGTACACCTCTTTTATGGAAATGTTTTTCCAACTGAAACCCCATTGTATTTACCTACATATCCCATGCTACAAGTTCCCAGAGCGGGTCAGGAAGAACTGAAGTGTTTCGCACACAAAAATGAACGAGAGAATACAGTCAAAGCCTGCCTACCCCACCTCCTCACCCCTAACACGCCCGCCCTCCCAGCAGCGACTTGGCGCCCTCAGTGCGGGTGGGTTAGGAGAGGGAGGCTGGAGCTAGAGACTGGAAAGGAGCTGTTGCCGCAGGCCAGGAGCAGGTAAGGAAGGCAGGGCCAGAGCAGTGTCAGGCGAGTGGAGAGGAGGCAGGAGACAGGAGAGAGCTGGAATTTACGTGGCTTGGTGAACGATGGGGAATAAAGAAAAGGGATGAGTTCCAATTTGACTCAGTGTGTCACTGGTTCAGCCAATTTATAATTGTAGCCTCTTCCCCCACATGATGTCCTGTGTCCCTCATGCAACCTACTGCTCCAAGAAACACCCATTCTCCATGTCCTCTGGGCAGTTATCGCAGTTTATCTTCTAACTTTCATGAAACCTTGAGGTCAGGGGAAGCTTCCACTCTGAAAAATAAATGTATTTGAGTGTGTAACACTGTCTCTGTACTCCAAGGATCCTCATGGAACACCTTTCCTGAAGAGACGGTGAATTTGGCGTGGCTCACAGAAGGGCTCTGGATGCAGCACGTATTTATAGAAACAAAGCTGTGACAATCATGGACCAGAAATAAGACATTCAACCACTTAATTAAAAATTTTAAAGTAGTGTTTGATAGCCATAAGATGTGTGAGTACCTAACAGGCCTACAGTGTTCACACCCTGCAGGACTGTCTCCATGCTGAGGCAGAGTGAGCAAAATGATACCAACCTCCAGGACTGCAAGATTTGCTAACAGGTGGGGCTATTGCAGCTTCTCTGGCAATTTGACAAATGATTAGGGAAGAACAGAGAGGACAGTTTGGAGTTTTTAAATGAAACCCCAAAAGGAAAAGATTATTTTCTTGAACTAATCCATTCCTGGAGCTTCATATAAATGAAACACAGAGAGAGAAACACAAAGAAAGGAAGCTGTCAGTTTTCACCCTGCCCTGAGAGAGGCTAGAGGATTGCTAGCAGCCACAACTGAACACGAGAAGGAAGCCAGAGCCGAGACTGAGAGAGGAGACCCAGAGAGTCAAGCCTTATGCCTGGTTGCCCTCAGCTGAGCTCTGAGAGACGGTGGGTTCTGGAGGGGAAGCACGAACCTCGGCCGAGACCAGCCGCCATCTTCACCACGTGGGAGGACCCCAGGATCACCAGCAGCTGACTTTGGTGAGAAAGCATCTCTGATGGTGCCTTGATTTGGACATTTCATGGCCTCAGAACTGTAAGCTTTACCGCTAATAAAATTCCCATTATAAAAGCCAACCATTTCTGAGAGTTTGCACCAGCAGCCGTGTGGCAAACTAAGACAACCCATAACCCTGAACTGGTCTGGAAATATCAGGGGCATCCCAGTGTTAATACATTCTCCCCTTTCCCTTCCCTTGCCTGGGCTTAGCCTGATAATTATGCCATAAATCCAGCCTGATGAAATATTCTAAAGGATGCATTAGATTCCTAAAATTCTCTGGGTTCCAGAGCCTGGTGGGGCAGGTAGAACCAAGACCTGAAGAAAGAGGGACTCCTCCGGTTCTTTAGACTGAACATTAATTCTGACTGAAGTTCATTACAGTTTATGTACTTTTTTTTTTTTTTTTTAAGGAGGTACCAGGATTGAACCTGGTATCTCATATATGGGAAGCAGGGACTCAAACCACTGACCTATACCTGCTCCCCTAAATATGTATTTTTTTAGGAGTTATTAGAGTTTAGAGTAGTGTTTCATGGTCAAATTTTGCTTGGTTAATGATTGCCTATTTCAATTGTGATTTTACTGATTTATTACTGATTACTGAAAATTCAGAGGCTCCCAAGGAATTGCTTTTTCTAGCCCCATTCATTGTGTAATGCTCTTATTAAAGGTTGCCATTCATTACTGGAAAGGCCAGTGATTTTCAGGGTTGCTTTAGATATTGCTCAGGCTTACCTATGGGGGATAAGTAGAACTCCATCGGCCTGTCTATACATTCACTTAAACAGCCACAAGTCCTGTGATGCTTTCATCCACTAAACTATTGAAAACTGTAGTGGATACTGCGCTGTGTCTCCTAGATAGATCCCCTTTAGGACTGAGGCACTTATCGTTTCCCAGCGCCTGGGAGTGTTGTCACTGACAGTTCTTAGCTGAGTTGCTCTTTGAGGTTGTCCTCAGCCAAAAAGAGCCTCCTCTCTCAAGGTCATGTGTCCTCTAGGAGTAGCCCATATCCAGTGAGTGGTGAGAGGGACCCAATTCCCTTGCTTGAAAGAGGAACAACACTGAAGAGCTGGACGAGCTCCATGAGCACCCATGGAGTCAGCTTTGTTGAGATTGCATCCCAGGTCAACTGCTTATTTTGCTCAATCCTACTTTCATTTCTCCAAAGGTGCTGGTCCCAAGTGTTGTTCCCAATAAACTTTCTGCACAAAAATGCCTCCAGTTTAGAGTCTATTTCCCAAGAAAATGGATCTAAGGTTTGGTGTCTGGAGGTTGTCTGAGAAAACAGACTCTAAAATGGGATTTTGGAGCTGGATTAATGAGATTCCCAACATTGGTGAAGGTTGTGTAGAGTGGGGTTGGGGGAGTGTGGGTCACTCCTGGCCTGCCAAAGGGATGAAACTTGAGGGACGAAACGGGGTCCCTGTTAAGGGACGAGCGGGGTCCCTGTTGCGGGACGAGTGGGGTCCCGTTGTGGGATGAGCGGGGTCCCTGTTAAGGGACGAGTGGGGTCCCGTTGTGGGACGAGAGGGGTCCCTGGCGTGGGGAAGAAAGCCTCGTACGGCCGCTGAGGCTTCCCTCGGGGGCTCCGAAGGCGTGGAGGGCGCACGACCCAGGAAGGAGTTGCGGAGACAGGCTGATGGCACAAGTCTGGTTTATTGCGGAAGGGGATGCAGATTTATAGGATTGGGGAATGGTGTGGCGGGTTCTGACTGGCTAGGGCAAATGCTGTTTCCATATAAGGCAATGTTCTGGCATTGGGCTAGTGATTGGCCAGTAGAGTATGTGCTGACTCTTGATAGGCTGACACTGTTACTAAGCTGATAGATGGTTGTAAGCTATTGCTGGGCAAACAGCGTACTAAGAGATTAGGTTTAAGGGAGGGGGGAGGGGAAGTGAGAGCTGGGCTAGGCGGGAGATAGGAAGGGGGAGGGCGGTGCCGGCCAGCCGTTAGCAGCAAAGGCCTAGTCAGGCGTGGTCACCTTGTCTAGGCCCAGTGGGCAGAGGCGGTGTCACCTCTTGCCGCACTGTTTTCCACTGAGGCAAGCCGGGCGCCCCTCCTCCCACATCTCCCCCTTTGTTTTTAATATGCCGGGGCTCTCGATGTTGGGCGGGGGAGGACGCGGAGGGGAACAGGGCTAACATGAAAAGCAGGAGAGAGCGTAGATTTTTAGGTTTCTTGTTTGAAGCCAAGGTGCGGACAGCAAGTTGTATTAGCTGTCCAAGGAGGAGGGTGTCATGAACTGGATCCGCGGCCACGTTCAGCCTCTCCATCCAATGGGCGAGTGCTCTCATCATCCGTTGTTGGGACCTGCTGCTGGCCGGTGGCGGATTTGATGTTTCTCCCGGGGATCCAGAGCGGCTGGGAGGCATTTTGTGGGGTTCCCGACGCTGTAGGGCCTTCAGGCGGTGGCACTTCCTCCTCCCTAGTTTCGGCTGCGGTGGCAGGTTTGATGTTTCGGCCTGGGATCCAGAATGGTTGTGAGGCGTTTTCTGGAAAGACACAACAAACCCTCTCCCTTGGGTGAGGAGGGGACTGGGCCCTTTCCAGGCATTAGTTTCTGGGTCTTTCCAGTAGACCATAGGCATAGGTGTAGGTAAGTATGATGGTCCCCAGTGTTTATGCGTGGCCGAGAGGCCCTTGCTGTCAAATGTGAGGAGGTTAAGATGGATGAGACATGCCGTAATGACCTCATCTGCAGAGTTTTGGGGGTGTATACCCCTCTCCTTTTGTATTAATGCCTTTAGGTGGTGGTGGGTATTCTCCACCATGGCCTGTCCCTGTGGATTGTAAGGGATGCCAAAGTGGTGTGTGATATTATAGTTCTGAAGGAAGAGCTGGAAGCTTTTACTACGATATGCGGGCCCGTTGTCAGTTTTTAAGTCCCAGGGGACGCCCATGAACAGAATGGCCTGTCTCAAGGCGTTGATGGAATACTTTGCAGATTCCCCCGGGAGGGTGGCCGCATAAGTGAGATGCGAGTAGGTGTCGATAACGACGTGGACATACTTAAGCCTCCCAAATGAGGGGACGTGATTTACGTCCATTTGCCACCGGGAGTTGGGCTTGAGCCCTCGGGGGTTCACCCGTTGGGGCTGCAGGGGCCCAAGTGGGAGGAATGGCGCACAGGTTTGGCAAGAGCGCACGAGGTGTTTACCGGTTTCTATGGGCAAGTCTGGTAGTAGGTGTTTCAGCGAGGCGGCCGAGAAGTGAAACCTGGTGTGCAAGGACTTTGCTTGATTTATGTGGTCTCCCGCCATGTTAAGGGCGTGAGTGGAGACAGCACAGTCTGCTAGATCATTACCAGCAGCCAGGGATCCCAGTAGGGACGTGTGGCTCCGAATGTGTGCAATATACCATGGGTGGAACCTTCCCTCAAGAAGCCATTGCAGCGCAGTGAGTGCTAGATCGAGCGGCGTATCCTTGGGGAAGAAGGTGGCGTAGGCGAGAGCTTTACAGACCTGTATGGTGTATAGGCTGTCCGTAAAGATGTTTATGGGCTGGTCTGCAAAAGCGTGGAGGCAGGCGATGACGGCTGAAAGCTCGCCTGCTTGTACCGAGTTAGGGTTTTTAAAGACTCGCCGTATGGGCTGCTTTTGGTGTTTGACGTAAGCAATAAATGCAAACTTAGTTTTGGAGGCATCCGTGAATGTGGTGGTGCAGTGTGGCAGCGGTGTGGAGCTAGGAAAAGGGTGATGTTGGCTGGCCAAGGGCATATGGATCAGCCCTTGGAGAAGCTTATGACTGGGGTAGTGGTTGTCAAAGGTCCCCGAGTAATGCTCCAGCAGCACCTGCATGGATATGTTTTCTTGTATGAGGTAATCAATGGTCCCTGTAGAGAGTGGCCAGATAATGGAAGCCGGTTGTGTGTTGTAGGTGTGAAGGCAGAGTGTTAGGAGGTCATGCGCCAGGCTGATGAAGGCCTGGAAGATTGGGCAGATTTGGGGGATCCGGCTTTTGGATAAGTGTAGCCATTGGAGAGGGCCCTCTTGCCAGAGGACGCCGGTAGGCGTCTTAGGGGTATGGAGGACGAGGGCGAGGATAGGCTTTTCCGGATCGTGTCTCTGCAGTGACATGGTGGCTATGGCTCTGTTGACCCGCTCTAGGGCAGCCTGGGCCTCTGGAGTAAACTTTATGCACCGAGCCGCCATGGATGTTGGTTGGCATGGCTCTCGTAAGAGGGAGAACAGCGGCTCGAGCTGCGCAGTGGTGACAGGGATAGCTGTGCGTACCCAGTTAATGTTTCCGCATAGCTGCTGCAGCTCGGCCAGGGTTAGGCTGTTGGGAATGCTTAACTGTGGGGCCACGGGCTGCACGTGAGATGTGATATGGAACCCGAGAAAGGTGAATGGGGGTGCATGTTGCACCTTCTCTCTGCTAACGGTTAGGCCGAGAGCCAGCAAGCCTGTGAGGAGTTTGGTCATGGTGTCTTGTAGATGCTGTGCGTCTGGATGGGCCAGGAGGATATCATCCATGTAATGGATGATATATGCCTCCTGCCTCAATGGTTTGATGGCCAGATTGACAAAGTTTTGGCAGATGGTGGGACTGTTGCGCATGCCCTGTGGGAGGACGCGCCATTGATACCGGGGGTTAGCCCCTTTGTGATTGCCTAGGGGTATAGTGAAGGCAAACCTGTGCTTGTCCCTAGGGTGCAAAGGAATAGAAAAGAAACAGTCCTTGATGTCTAAGATGAGTATATGATAGTGCGCAGGAATGGCCGATGGGTGGGGTAGGCCGGGCTGCGCCGAGCCCATGGGAATAATGTGTTTGTTAATTTCCCTGAGGTCATGTAAAAGCCAGTATTTGCCTGTGGATTTTTTGTGAATGACAAAGACAGACGAATTGTAGGGGCTGGTGGAAGTCTCTATATGTCCCTTTCCCAATTGTTCCTGTACCAGTAACGACAAGGCCTCGCGTTTGTGGGGCGCTAAAGGCCATTGCTCAACCCATATGGGCTCCTCTGTGTCCCACTGCAGGGGAGCGGGTTTTGGCTGAGTGCCACGAGCAATGGCCCATCCTATTGGGGGGGAGCCGTGGCGATGAAAGCTCCGCTCTGTGAGAGGACATCTCCTCCCCAAAGGATGGTGGGCAAGTCAGGGAGGAGGAGGGGCCGGAAACTGCCCGTGTGCCCTTCCTCATCTTCCCAAGTTAGGGGGTCCCTGACCTGCTGGGAGGACGCTGCTCCTGTGGCACCCTGCACTGGGGGGCCCTCAACCAGATTCCAGTATCTTTCATAGTAGATGGGGAAGCAGGAGACTTCTGCCCCCGAGTCCAATGTACCACGAAACCAATGCCCATCTATTCTTAATGCCAGGGAGGGTCGGTCCTTGCTTATTGGAAGCGTCCACATCGGGGTTTTGGCAGTGGGCGGGTGACCTCTTGGTGGCGGGGCTGAGGCTTGCCCCCTTGGAAGTTTAAAGGCCTCCCTGTCTTGCTGGGGTGCACCCGGCAATCTCTGGCCCAATGATAGCCGTGCCCGCATCTAGGGCAGGGCGTGGCGGGCAGGGCATGGCGGGCCTGTCTGGCCTGCGGCCGCCGCCAGGAGGCAGGGGGCCGCTAGTGCAGTCGCGTGCAAAATGTCCCGACTCGCCGCACTTGAAGCAGCCAGTGTTGAGGGCGAGGGCCGTTGCAAGGGACTGACCTAGGGAGGCGGCCAGGGCCTGGGAAGAGGGGTTTAAGTCTCTGCATGCCAGTATCCAGTCGTGGAGCTCCTTGTCCCGGATGGGCAGCAGGGCCTGCTTACAGACTGAGTTGGCCCCCTCAAGGATAAGCTCCCTGGCCAGGGCGCGCCGGGCCTGACTGTCCTCGACCCTGCGCTCGCAAGCCTCTTGGACCCGCGAGACAAAGGAGGCGAAATCCTCATCCCCCTTCTGAATAAGTTTGGCAAGGCTGTCGGCCTTGCTGGCTGAACAATTGTGGAAGGCACGCAAAGCGACTGAGCGGATTTGTTCCCAGAACTGGGGCGGGGCCTGATAGTATGCCGCAGGGTCAGTGTAAGGGCCGGCGCTTAGGAAACTCTCAAGCGGGTAGGGAATATTAAGCCGCCTGTTGGCGGCGGCCTGCTGCTCAGCCTGATCCTGGTAGTGCGCTCGCCAATCTATGAACTGGCCGGGAGTAAGGATGGAGCGGGCCATCGAGAACCAGTCGTAGGGAAGATTCAGGTGACCGGACAGATCATCTATCAACTGTCGAGCGTATGGGCTATTCAGACCGTCCTCCTTAATAGCCTTCCGGAGGCGTTTAATATCATCGGCGTCATGCTGGTACCAGGCAAGAGGTCGTTGCAGAGAGGGGGCAAGATTAAGCAGGTATAACTGGGGGGTCATGCCAGGCGCGGGGGCTCCGCGAGAGATCTGCTGGCATTGCATGCGAATGAGGGCAACTGGGAGGTCGGTAGGAGGGGCCAGGAGGAAACTAGCCGGGGGGGGGGTGCGAAGTCCAAGGGGCACTAGGTAGCCCCAAGGCCGAGCCTGCGTTGGCAGTTGCAGCGTTATATGCCGGAGGAGGAGGGGGAGGAGGGCCAGGAGGCCCAAATCCGGGCCAGGGGGCGGGCTCACACCCGGCAGCTGGGGGCGCGGCAGCGGCGGAAGGCAGAAGCTCGCCATTTTTGGCGGCGGTCTGCTCAGGCCAAGAGGAAGGCGGAAATCCGCCATTTCAGGGTGCGGGAGCAGACCATGAAGAAGGCGGAAGTCCGCCATCTTGAGTAGCAGGGGCAGATGGCATGGAAGGCGCGGAAGGAGGGGAGCTAGGAGCTGGCGGGGGCGACCGGGCGGGGGGTGTCTCTTCTAAGAGTCTGTCAACCTGCGACACGAGGGAGACCTCGTCGTCATCAGGAGCAGCGGAGCCGTCCTCCTCGCAAGCGTAAGCAGTAGCGGGGGGGGGCGGAACCGGGCGGAGCGGAGCCATAGAGGCTATGGGAAAGGGAGGACCCCATGCCGGGAGCGGAGATAGGTAAGGGCTAGGGGAAGGGGGAAGACGTGCCGTAGTCCAGCCCAGAAGGCAGACGCGAAGACTCCGGTTCCTAGAATCGGACGGCGAGAGTCCGCACCTCAGCGAGAGGGGGACGCGAGTCCGGCCTGAAAGGGTCGGACGGCAAGAGTCCTGCCCCGGGCGATTAGAGGTCCCAGGGATGGACGAGAGTCCAGTGGACGAGAGTCCTTACCTGCCAGAGGAGGGAAGCGAGGAGAAGGGCGCAAAGGGGCGAAAGGAGGAGGCAAGGGAAAAGGTTGCTGGGGCTCATGAGCGTCCCACAGCAGAGCAGTAGCGGCAAGGCAAAAGGCAGAGAGTAGGACTACGAACACAAAGGTGACGAGAACAGGGGAGGAGGCAGAGGTGAAGGCAGGGGTGGAGGTGCTCAGGCACGCGCTCCTGAGAGTTTTATTGGTGCCTCTTGATCATAGCGGGTCGGTATAAGCCCCCGACATGGAAGGAGAAAGCCATCCAGCGATTCTCCCAGACCGCCGTGGATCGTATGAGGTCACCGAGGTTCAGGAGCAGCAATGCAGAGCGAAAAGATAGGGGTGAGAAGAGAGGAGGGGGGGGCGCCAGGTTATGGAGTGAGGCGGCGGAGGTTCTCAGGGCCCTTACCCTCGGAGCGGTGCAGTGGTGGGGTTGCTTTGGCCCCACGTTGTGCTGTGGTGGGGTTGCTTTGCCCCACGTTGGGCGCCAGTTGAGGGACGAAACGGGGTCCCTGTTAAGGGACGAGCAGGGTCCCTGTTGCGGGACGAGTGGGGTCCCGTTGTGGGACGAGCGGGGTCCCTGTTAAGGGACGAGTGGGGTCCCGTTGTGGGACGAGAGGGGTCCCTGGCGTGGGGAAGAAAGCCTCGTACGGCCGCTGAGGCTTCCCTCGGGGGCTCCGAAGGCGTGGAGGGCGCACGACCCAGGAAGGAGTTGCGGAGACAGGCTGATGGCACAAGTCTGGTTTATTGCGGAAGGGGATGCAGATTTATAGGATTGGGGAGTGGTGTGGCGGGTTCTGATTGGCTAGGGCAAATGCTGTTTCCATATAAGGCAATGTTCTGGCATTGGGCTAGTGATTGGCCAGTAGAGTATGTGCTAACTCTTGATAGGCTGACACTGTTACTAAGCTGATAGGTGGTTGTAAGCTGTTGCTGGGCAAACAGCGTACTAAGAGATTCGGTTTAAGGGAGGGGGGAGGGGACGTGAGAGCTGGGCTAGGCGGGAGATAGGAAGGGGGAGGGCGGTGCCGGCTAGCCGTTAGCAGCAAAGGCCTAGTCAGGCGTGGTCACCTTGTCTAGGCCCAGTGGGCAGAGGCGGTGTCACCTCTTGCCGCACTGTTTGCCACTGAGGCAAGCCGGGTGCCCCTCCTCCCACAAAACTACTAAAATTTTCAGTAGTGGTGAACCTGGGATAAGGTAGTGGAAGTGAATGCATTGACTTGGGTAATATGTTAGGCATTTGCTAAATTAGGGGGAAGTAGTATTTTAAGGGAGGAGCATAGAATTGGATGGCTGTAGATGGGGGCAATCAATGCATTGAAGAAAGACAATGAGAGCTAAAGGTGACTAATTACCAGTTAAAGGCTAAATGTGAAAACTAGTCCAGACCTTGGCAGCATGTAAAAAGACTGAGTCAGATGGCGGAAAAACCTGAGGATCCCGCCTAGAGCAGCAGTGTTCCCTAGGAGGGTGGATTCTCACTCTTGGCAGGTTTGCTACTCCAAGTTCAGAGCCTTCAGTGGGGCTGAGTGGGACCCCGAGTCATGCAACAGGAACATCTGGGCCAATAAAATCTTGAGTCTCTAGATTCCTCTGAACGCTCTGGGCCCACAGCTGCCTGTTAAAGGCTAGTGCTGCTCCTTGCTCCCAGGTGATGTGCCTAGAACCATACGCAGGGTTGAGTCAAAGCATAACCAGGCTGAGGAGTATTAGGCCTCCTCTATTAGTCAGCGTTCTCTAGGGAAACAGAGTCAACAAGGGATATCTGTCTCTAGTAAGAGATTTATCAGTGTCTCTCATGCAGCCATGGGGATGCACAAGTCCAGGTTCCACAGGCGGGCTACAACCAGGGGCTGCAGTGAAAGTCCAGTGAAGGTTCTTGACGAGTTCTGGGAGATGTTGGCTGTCCAAAGATGAGCTAGGAAATCCTCTCTCAAGGCTGGAATCACTTCCCTTTTTAAGGCATTCAGCTGATTGGGTTAAGCACCACTCACTGCTGATGGCAATCTCCCTGATTGATGTAATTATAACCAGCTATCTATGATTTACCACTGCAGTAAAGTCAAAGATGACTAAAGTCCATAAATGCCCTGGTATTACAGTTAGTCCAGTGCTTGCTTGACGAAATAACTGGGCACAGTTACCTGGCCAAGTTCACATGCTAGCCTAACCATCATACCTCCTAAGGGAGGAAAGCTCCCTAAAGGAGCTACAAGACCTAAAAAGCCTGTATTGGCAGGAGCCAGGAACATATTCAGGAAACAAGATCTGAAGGATTCTGGATCAAAGGAGGATGTAAATTTGGATAAATGGGGAGCTTATCAATATAAGAATTTTTTACTTTCCAATGATACAAGATTTAACACCTTGGCAAAGACCCTGGGCGATGGTGCCAATACATTACTGGGATGGTTCTTAGAAGCTTGGGAAAAGCAATGGCTCATGTTAAGTGAAGTAGAGAGCCAGAATTGCAGTGGCAGATAGTAAAAGGAGGGATCAAAGGATAAGAGAAGTGGGCATGCTACAGTAGAAATGTTATGTAAGGCTGGAAAACCCACCAACCAAATACATTTGGTGGAAGGGCCCAGAGGACATGATATTTACTAAAAAATAAGGAATATGCTGGGGAGAGGAGTACCAGTCTCACTGAGAAGCTCAGTGACAACTACAGACTGGTGCTGATACTAGGAAATGCTGCTCTGAGAGCAGTGGAGATGACAGAATCCTCAGGTGGTGCACTCATTCATCAGGAGAAAGGAGGAACACAGTTACTGCAGTGAGAAGAGGTCAGAGTGGTAGTCATGGAGGTCCAGTCCTGAGAGAGCTATGGAGATGGTTAATAGCCCATGGCTTCTGCAGGGTTGCCAAGGTCATTGGTCAATACATGCAATCTAAACAAATCAAGGGTGAATAAACAGAGGGCTAAAATGTCATGATTTTTTGGCCAGTTTCCAGCCCCCAAACTGACCAAAGAAAAGGCCAACTCCCTATGGTCTCTGCCAAAGAGGGACCCTGCAACAACTCAGAATAGGCTTACAGTAATCATTCTGCAATCCTTCTCCAAAGGGACCCATTGACATTTACTTGGGTAACTGTTTACCAGGCAAAGGGGATAGTCCAACATTTCCAGGACTACTCTATACAGGGTCAGAGTCAAAATAGATCGATAGGAACCTGAAGTGTTGTAAGGGCTTCCCTGTTAGAGTGGGAGCAAATAGAGGCCCGTTGATAAAAGTAGTTCTGGCCCAGGTCTGGCGTGCAGCATCCAGTACGGAAGAGGCGCTAAACAGCCAACTAGGCTGAGTGACCCAGACAGTTGATGCTGGCCATCCTCTCCCATTGGTCACTCCAGTGCCAGCACAATGGATCATGAGTGTAGTAGCCATGGTGTCAGGATGGAGACTGCATGGTAAACAGTTACCCAAGTAAATATCAATGGGTCCCTTTGGAGAAGGATTGCAGAATGATTACTGTAAGCCCATTCTGTGTTATTTAGTTGTTTCTTGTCTTTCCGGGTTCACTGTTCTGAGTTGCCCATAGTTTACTGTGTCTTGAGAACCATGGCTGAAATATATTGTCTGGTTTTTTAGTTGGTTCAATAAAGAGGGTAAATCTGATCCCTGTTACTCCATCTTAGATGAAAGTGGAAGTAAAATAGTCTGTATTTATATTTTTATCTTTAAGTAATATATTTAAATTTACATTTCTTAACTATCAACTTCACAAATGAAACTGCGTCTTAACTCTCCCTATGAAATGTGAAAAAATTTACACTTTCCTACCACCTCCCCCGTCTATCTCCTGTTTTTATTGGCACATTCTGAAATATTTTCCCAATATATTATCATCAAAGTATTATTACTTTAGAATTTTGTAGCTCTTCTTCCAAGATTTGTAACAATTACCTCGTGTTTTGTAGCCATAGCTACCAGTTATTAGACTTTACTTCTGTTTAACGGCATTCGATCATCACTATTTTTTTTTTTAATGTATCTTGGCCTCCGTGCATGAATTCGTTGTTTTGATTCTTCTTTTCATTGCAGAGCCCCCTGTTGAAGGCAGAGTGCTGGAACCGTTTACCGTGGTAAGGTTGCATTGTCTTAGGTTCTTAGCTCCCTGTGCTCAGCGCATCCAGAAGGGGTCATCTCTACAGAGCTGGTCCCTAAGTTCACAAGATATTTACAAGGACTCTAGTCTACCCTTCTGTTCATTTATCATGAAAAATGTGGCTGCCTTCAAGACCAAGACTCTTAGGTTGTCTGGTCAGTTTACTGTGTTCCCACAGGGAAATGGCAGGCCACATTTTTTTTTAAAGATTTATTTTATTTATTTCTCTCCCTTTGCCCCCTGTTGTCTGCTCTCTGTGTCCATTTCCTGTGTGTTCTTCTGCATCCACTTGCGTTGTCAGGCGGCATGGGAAACTGTGTCTCTTCTTTGTTATGTCATCTTGCTGCGCCAGCTCTTTATGCATGCAGTGCCACTCCTGGGTGGGCTGTGCTTTTTTCACGTGGGGCGGCTCTCCTTGCAGGACGCACTCCTTGCGTGTGGGGCCCCCTACACGGGGGACACTCCCGTGTGGCACGACACTCCTTGCACGCATCAGCACCCGCATGGGCCAGCTCCACACGGGTCAGGAGGCCCTGGGGATCGAACCCTGGACTCTCCATATGGTAGGCAGATGCCCTATCAGTTGAACCACGTCTGCTTCCTGCAGACCACATTTTAATCCAAAGGTTCTAGATGCTTGTGGAACCACAGCAAGGTGACTGTGGAGGGTGAGCTGCAAATATGTGAAGACATCCACCTCCACTCCAGAGATGTCCCAACATGCGCCTCCAGGACTTGGGGTGAAAGCATCCCCTTTCCTGGACAGCTTGGGTGGGTACCCCCAGCAACTGCCTCTTACTGTTATTTAGTTTCATCACTAGCCAGATTCCTACTATATTTATACCATGTTATCTGGTTCAACTTTGGATCTGCAACAGTATGTGGAGAATTTGCTTGTTTGTCCAGTGTTTGGCCTTAGAAATATTTTGCTTTTATGATTTTTTTTTTTGCACATGTCCAACCTCATTCACTGTGAGTTGAGTTTTAGTTTTACTCTTTTACTTTTGGGGAGACTTTGCAGTTTCTCTTGCTGGCAGTGATTTCTTCTTTCTCTGAATGCCTACCTTTCATTTGTTACTTGTTCTTCCCTTGTTCTGCTTGTTTGCTTTTGTAATAATGATATTCTCGTCTCTACCTGTTAGTATCTTGAGCGATGTTTATTTGCATTTTACTTAGTATTTAGAAAAACATCTTATACATATAAGGTTCTCTATAGATACTTTTTAATTGGAGTAAAATAACAGATTTCTGGGGAGCAGATGTAGCTCAAGTGGTTGAGCGTCTGCTTCCCATGTATGAGGTCCCAGGTTCAATCCCTGATACCGCCTAAAAAAAAAAAATTCCCTTTTCTCCTTTTGTTTTTTTGTAGTCTGAGCACTCAGACCTGAACTTATGCTCCATGCTCTTAAAAAACAGAAAGGGGGAAACGGACTTGGCCCAGTGGTTGGGGCGTCCGACTACCACATGGGAGGTCCGCGGTTCAAATCCCGGGCCTCCTTGACCCGTGTGGAGCTGGCCCATGCGCAGTGCTGATGCGCGGCAAGGAGTGCTGCACCACGCAGGGGTGTCCCCCGCGTAGGGGAGCCCCATGGGACACCCCACGTGCAAGGAGTGCACCCGTAAGGAGAGCCGCCCAGCGCGAAAGAAAGAGCAGCCTGCCCAGGAATGGCGCCGCCCACACTTCCCGTGCCGCTGATGACAACAGAAATGGACAAAGAAACAAGACTCAGCAAATAGACACAGAGAACAGACAACCGGGGGAGGGGGGGGAATTAAATAAATAAATAAATCCTTAAAAAAAATAAAAAATAAAAAAAAGTAAAATAAAATAAAATATAAAAAAAAACAAAAAAACAAAAACAGAAAGGGATTTGGAAACCTATTTGAGTCAGTTCAGTGTTATAAGACATGGGAGACCCAAACTGCAGGGGGAGGTGGGCAGGAAGGAGGAGAGCTGTTCAGCAAGAAAACACCTACTAAATTGCAACGGCAGGTGTATTTGTCATGAAAGGTGTGAGTGGACTAAGTGTGACTGACTACACTGAGTGACTCGGGTATCTGAGCAGTATTACTGGCTGTCCCCATCCTAAACAAAGCAGAAGCGTGACCACTTCAGCTCCGGTCACTATTCCAGCGTCACGTGTGGCAGGGGCACACCTGCGACCTAACCTGCGCTGGCCGAGGCTGGCATTGGCTTGGGTGCACTCTGCACCCTGGAGGCGAGCACCCCACCCTCCCTGGAGGTCGTCTCTGTCCTGGGACCTCAGCTGTGCCTCCAGCAGGCCGTTCCACTGCTCCATCAGGTTGCAGCTTCTCAGCAGGGCAGCACGTGACAGGGAAGGTGGCTCCCCTAGTTGTGAGCCTATTGCTGCATCGACTTTGCTTGGTCCAACCCAGTGGTACGTGTGATTCCATGTTGGCAGATCAAACGCTAAGCTCCTTTTTAGAGATGCTCAGAGGCTCGAAAGGCAGGGAAGACAAACCGATGTCCCTGCAGGCAAGTTGAATCACTCTGTGTTCCAGGACGGAAGGGGCCTGGCTTACACAATTCGCGGACGTTCTTCTCCATTCCTCCGTGAGCTCTGGCTCCTGCCTTAGTCCTCCCTTTTCACCGTGGAGAGTCTGCCCAGGGGCCTCACCACCCGACTCGCCTCTTCCCCTCCAGGCTGGGTCAGGTGCCCTTGCCGTTTCCTCCCGCCCTCAGGGCAGATCGCTTATTCCCCTTTGGACACGGTGCACAGTAAATACCTTGCAGGTGTTGAGTGACGTTCGAGGCATATGGTAGGAAAACCACTAGGGTGAGAGAGCAGCAGGTAACCTTGGGACCCCGACTCACCTGGCCGTCCATGTCAGATGCATCCTTGCTGGTGACGGCGACTCTGAGCTTTCTCCAGCCCACAGATATTACAAGTCTGACACTCTGGGTACAGGTGAGTTGGTTATGAACTACCCTGAGGTTTTTATCACCTTGGAATTTCTCAGCTGGAGAGAGATGGAAACTGTTTGCTTTCAGGGGACTCCAAGGAGGTTAGTGGACGCTTTGGCTGGGTGGGCTGCTAGCTGCTGGCGCATTTCCTGCCCTTTGCTTGGTGAACTCCTCCTTGGCCTGTAAGATGCAGATCAGCTTCCTCTCCCCTGGCAGGAATTTCTGGCTGCTCACTCTGGTTGGAGACCTGCAGTGCAATGTGGCTGTACTGTGAATTTACCTGGAGGTTCAGGGACCCAACCGAGTCACCAAATTTCATTCTTTTTGTACTGGAGGTATCTCCACAGGTATTAGTCTCCCCCTTCCCTTCTTCTCCTTCTGCCACTGAAATTTTGCTCTCCTGCCAGAGGTAGCACTGCGAACAATTAGTGTATCCTTCCAGTTCTTTTTCTTCTCTGTTTTTTTTTTTAAGATTTTTATTAATTTTATTTCTCTCCCCTTCCCCTGCCCCCCCCTCCCCCCGTCGTCTGTTCTCTGTGTCTATTTGCTGCGTGTTCTTTGTCCGCTTCTGTTTGGCGTCAGCGGCATGGGAATCTGTGTTTTCTTTTTGTTGCTTCATCTTGTTGTGTCAGCTCTTCGTGTGTACGGCGCCATTCCTGGGCAGGCTGCACTTTCTTTTGCACTGAGCGGCTGTCCTTACGGGGCACGCTCTTTGCATGTGGGGCTCCCCTACGCGGGTACACCCCTGCGTGGCACGGCACTCCTTGCGCGCATCAGCACTGCGCGTGGGCCAGCTCCACATGGGTCAAGGAGGCCCGGGGTTTGAACCGCGGACCTCCCATGTGGTAGACGGACGCCCTAACCACTGGGCCAAGTCCGCCGCCTCAGTTCTTTTTCTACTCATTTACAAGTAACATGTAGAAAGGGGGAGTTTAGATTTATTCTATTTTTCTATCTTTCTATACATGCTCATACTATAAATTCTTTCCTTCTAGAATTTCTTTCCTTCTTTTTCACCCCATCAAATCGATGTTTATAAAGAGTTATCTTCATCCTCTAAGGACCTATAAAACACTGCATTTGCATTCCAATAATTGATACCTCCTGTAGGCAACGTCCATTTGCTGCTGATCAGCTGCTTAGTATGTTCAGGATTAATTAATCGTGGAGTGTTGCAAAACATTCCTTTTCTCTCCGTAAGCGTGAGCAGTCCTCCCCGGAGGGCGTGGCGAGAGCACTGTGCGTCAGAGCGAACACAGAGCAGGAGACCCCGCTCTCAGCAGCGCATGTTCTCCCAGCTTCCCGCGTTCCACTGAGCCCTGTCCGGCCCCTCGCCTGAGGGCCACTGGGCCCCTGCCTTGTCCAGGGGAAGCCGGTTGAAGAGGTCTCTCTGCCTTTGCACACCTCGACTTGAAAAGACGTGCAAATGACTAAACTGTGAGGCTGCACGGTCAGGTTCTCTTGGCAGATCCGAATTTCTATGAATAACTAACATTCATCAAATACTGTGTGGCAGGCATGGTTATCTGTGCTCATTTAATTCTCCCAGATTTATGAAGTGGGTTCCATTATTCTGCTCGTTTTACAGATCAGGACATTGAGGCTCAGAAAGGTTGAGCCACTGGACTTAGAGCACACAGCAAGTGGGAGCAAGGGGTTGAACAGGGCAGTCTGACTCCAGATCCTGTGCTCACAAAGTGTGGCCTCCTGTGGAAAGTTGAACTGTGTACCCCGATGTAGACATGTTCTTTTTTTTTTTTTTTAAGATTTATTTATTTCTCTCCCCTTCCCCCCCACACCCTAGTTGTCTGTTCTCTGTGTCCATTTGCTGCGTGTTTCTTTTTGTTGCGTCATATTGTTGTGTCAGCTCTCCGTGTGTGCGGCGCCATTCCTGGGCAGGCTCCACTTTCTTTCGCGCTGGGCGGCTCTCCTTACGGGGCGCACTCCTTGCACGTGGGGCTCCCCTACGTGGGGGACACCCCTGTGTGGCATGGCACTCCTTGCGCGCATCAGCACTGCGCATGGGCCAGCTCCACACGGGTCAAGGAGGCCCAGGGTTTCACAGATGCCCTAACCACTGGGCCAAATCCTCCGCCCCTAGACATGTTCTTAATCTGAATCCAAGTATCTGTAAATCTTGAAGGTGTTATTTTTAGCCCAAGTGTGGCCCAACTGAACCAAATTACTGGAGGCCTTACAAAGAGAAAGCCACAAGAAGAAACCAGAAGCAGGAAGTCAGCCCGGACCTGGAAGGGAAAGGCGAGGGGTCGCCCTGTGACGGCAAAGTCAGGAACCCAAGGATGGCCAGCGGCCAAGGCCAGGACGCTGTGGTCTTTGAGGAGAAGGCACGTCTCACTGAAAACTTGGTTTTGGACCTCTGCTAGCCTCAAAACCATCAGCCAATAAATCCTTTGTTTAAACCAACCCATTAAACAGTCTTTGTCAGAGCAGCCTGGCACACCAAGACAGAGCTAAATGTGATCAGGATATGATGTGGACCAACAATCTTTCAGGCACTTGTGAGAAACTTGGATTCATTGATGGCTTTAGTTGTCCATCTTTGGGGATTCAGGATAACACTGGCCAGGGCGGTTTTAAGAGCCTCGGAGGGGAGCGGATGTGGCTCAAGCGACTGGGCTCCCACCTAACACATGGAAGGTCCTGGGTTTGGTTCCCTGTGCCTCCTAAAGAAGACGAGCAAGAAGGTGAGCTGGTGCGACGGGCTGGAGTGGTGAGCTGACAAAACAAGGTGATGAAACAGGAGATATGAGGAGGAGGAAACACAACGAGAGATGCAACAAGCAGCGAGTGGAGGTGGCTCAAGCCATGGGCACCTTCCTCCCACATGGGAGGTCCAAGGTTCAGTTCTCAGTGACTCCTGAAAAAGAAGACAAACACACAACACAAAGAACAGGCACAGAGAACAGACAGCAAGTGTAAACAACGAGGCGCAGGGGGAAGAAATAAATAAATAAATAAAAGAGCCTAGGAATGCTTTCTGTCATGGGCCCACATGGCATCATTTAAAACAACAAAATGCTACATTAAGTGTAACTTTTTGTTGTAAATATTTTTGAGGACTTTAAAAAATATTTTTGCCTTTGAAGTAATCTAGCTATGAACAACTTATATATTCACAGTTGGCTCTGCTTTCTCATTCACACTCTGGGAATTCTTGTGAACTAAGAAACTCTGATCCACAGATTGTTTTCAAATGTAATGAAATGCTTATGAATGCTCAACGAGTAATGAGGTTGGTGTAACGTTACATTTTGTAGACATTTAATTAAACATTTATTGATTATGCTTTTGCAGTGTTCTTTTCATACTTTTAAGCCAATACTTTTTCCCCAGTCTTTAAACATTTCCCTTGCCCTTGAGTGGCTTTTTGGCCTAGCACTGTGGTTTGGGGGCTAAGGAATAAAATTGTCTTCTTCCTAGCCACATTCCAAGTCTGTCTGCTATAGCTGACAGGCAGAATAATTGGCCCCAGCCGGTGGTTGGTTGCAAGTTTCCCTTGCCCCAGATTGCTTTCTTCACTGGCTGCTGTGGTGTTTTTCAGGGGAACTCAGCCGGAATTGATGAGTTGGAGTTGACACACATTAGCAGACATGATATCGTGAAGTAAGCATTTGTTGATGTTATCTCCAAGTGCTCCCTAAACAGCTCTTCCATTCATGGCCTGGAGGTGTGGGGCGATTTCTTCCCTGCAGGAATGAAGGGAGAGCCTGCCATTCCTGCAGTTTGGTTTTCCTGCCTTTTTCTCTCACTGTGCCATGGCTTTGCTCTGGTGCCTGTTACTTCAGCATGAGCGGGACCAGGTAATCTGGACTAGTGCAGTGCATCAGAATCTGCCTCAGGAGCCAGCCATCCCTGGGTTCTCATCTCAGCTCTGCAGCTTACCGTATGACCTTGGTCAAACCACTCAGCCTCTCCAAGACTCCATTTCTAGTCTGTAAAATGCCAATAATAGTACCTACCTCATAAGGTTGCTATGGCGACTATATGAGATCAAGCAAATGTACCAGGATGTTAAATTGGATCCTCATCCTAGCTCTGCCTCGTAGTGCTGTGACCATGAACACGTTTTTTTTCCTTATCTGTAAAGTGGAGATAATAATAGCACCTTCCACAGATGGTTGTGGTAAAGACTGAATATGATTATGTCCCTGTACCAGGCTGGAGGCACTAAGACAAACAGTTACCAGATAGCAAAGTAAGCGTGGCCGTTTTCCCCTGAGGAATCCTCAAAGTGGACAGCTCAGAACTGGCTGAAGACTCTTCCGCCTCCAGGGGACGACTCTCCCTCAAGGGTAAATCTCTCTGGGGACAGCAGTGCTGCAAGATTCCTTCAAAGAAAGGGAAGGTGGAGGGTGCTTCTCTCTCTCTTCAAGCCTCTTTGGGGGACGGCGTCTTCACAAGCCCCCCGAGGGTCTAGAAGGGGCTCTGTGGCAGTTTGGCATTGTTTATGAATTCCAAAAATAGATCTTGGATTATGTTTGTGAAATGTTCTGTCCCTCTGGGCATATTCGATTGGATTTGCTTCAGAAGTTTCACTTACTTGATTAAACAATGATTTAGGCTTTGATGGACCATGTTGGTGGGCGGGGACTCACAGAGAGAAGACATGGTAGATAATAGAGCTTGGAGGTTTTAATGCTGGAGCCCTGGGGAAAAGACACGCAGAGAAGCAGATGCGTGAGCAAAGAGAGAAGGCACCATCAGAGGCCCTGGGAAGAGAGACGGACCGTTTGTCTGACAGTTGACAGCTGGCCTTGTGGAGAGAGTAGAGCAGCTGAGCCAGGAGAGAAACGAGCCCCAAGAGAGAGGAGACTTAGCCCAGCCTACAGCTGATACTGTAAGAAGCTGGGACCACAGAGCCTTAAGAGGAAGAGGAAGCCTGAACCCTGGCAGACGTCGGCAGCCATCTTGCCCCAACGTGTGGCAACAGACTTTGGTGAGGGAAGTAACTGACACTTTACGGTCTGGTAACTGTAAGCTTCTACCCCCAATAAATGCCCTTTATAAAAGCCAACAGGCTTCTGGTGTTTTGCATCAGCACCCTTTGGCTGACTAACACATGCTGCTTGTAGTCCTGGGACACCTCAGGCTTGTGCCTCAGTTGGGTCATAGCTCAGGGCTCTGCCTGGGAGGAAAGGTCTTTCCCCTCTGAGAGCTGGAGAAGCACGTGAAGACCAGTGAGAAGAAGGAACGCTTTCCTGGGAGGAGTTAGGGGCAGTGTCGTCTTGACACTCTCTGGGAAGCTGGGGTTCTATGCAGACAATTTTGCTTCGCAAGATGTTTATTAAAATCACCTTCTGATTCCTACTTCTTTTGTTTAAAAAAGGATGAAAATGTTTTATTGTCACTAAATTAACTTATTTGTGATTGGTTTGCTACTTACCACGTTTTCCTAGGGTTTTCACATTTTCTCTGTTAGACCACACAGATCTAAGCTCTCAGCGGCAGGAGCTAAGACTATCTCTATAGTGCTCTTTTTTTTCTTTTAAGAAACTCTTGTGGTTTTTTTGGCAAAATATGATACAATTAAGAAAAATCCATTAAATATAAAAGTACGGATTTATGGGGCATGGAAGTAGCTCAGTGGTTGAGTACCTGCTTCTCATGTATGAGGTCCTGGGTTCAATATCTGTACCTCCTAAAAAAAAAAGAACAGCTTTTCAAATCATTGTCCAGCAAATGCTCAGGTTAAGAAATAGACCACTGTCGACATCTTAGAAGCCCCGTGTACCTCTTCTCATTCACACCCTTTCCTTCCCCTCAGATAACCACCGTTCTGAATGTTATGGTTATCATGTCCTTGCATTTTTTTCAATAGTTTTACAACTAAGAATGTTCCCCTCAACACCATTTTTTTCACCTGTTTTTGAATGTTCTATAATCATAGAATATGTTTCATTCAACATCGTGTTTGTGAAATCCATCTACACTGTAGATATAGCTTTGGTGCATTACTTTTTTCTTTTTCTTTTGGTGGCATATAGGTACTACAAAATTTCCTATTTTAACCACTTATAAGGCACATTAATTTTCACTGTAGTATTCCATGGAATGATTATACAATACTTTACTCTCGGTGGACATTGCTATGAATATTTTGTACATGTCTTTTGGTGCATATATTATGTATTATATAATATCATTTTAGGTATTTCCATACTCAGAAGTAGAATTTCTGGGCCACAGGGGGAGCATATATTCAGCTTAGTGGTAGATACTGCCCAACAGTTTTCCAAAGCAGTTGGACCCTTTTATACACCCTCCACTAAAACATGGCGCTTCTCTTTCACATTCTTTTCAGTACTTCGTGTTATCAGTCTTTCGTTTTTTTTTGTTTTTTTTGTTTTTAAAGATTTATTATTTATTTATTTAATTCCCCTCCCCTCCCCCGGTTGTCTGTTTTCTGTGTTTATTTGCTGCGTCTTGTTTCTTTGTCCGCTTCTGTTGTCGTCAGCGGCCGGGAGGTGTGGGCGGCGCCATTCCTGGGCAGGCTGCTCCCTCGTTCGGGCTGGGCGGCTCTCCTTATGGGTGCACTCCTTGCACGTGGGGCTCCCCTACGCGGGGGACACCCCTGCGTGGCAGGGCACTCCTTGCGCGCATCAGCACTGCGCATGGGCCAGCTCCACACGGGTCAAGGAGGCCCGGGGCTTGAACCGCGGGCCTCCCATGTGGTAGTCTTTCGTTTTTAACCATTCAGGTGGTGCTTAGTGATATCTCATTGTGGATTTAATTTGCATTTTCCTTTTGAACTAATGACATTGAACATTTAAAAAAAATTTTTTTAGGAGGTACCAGGGATTGAGCTCAGGACTTCATACATGGGAAGCAGTTGCTTAACCACTGAGCTACATTCACTCCCCAGTGAGAGGTGGTTTTTTCATTTGTTAGTTTTTAGGAGGTACTAGGGATTGAACCTGGGACCTTGTGCATGGGAAGCAGGCACTCAATCACTTGAGCCACATCTGCTCCCTGAGTGTTTTTTAATATGCTTACTAGCCATCTGGATATCCTCTTTTGTGGAATACCTGTTCAAGTCTCTTGCCTTGTTTCCTATGGGGTTCCCTGTTTTTGTTCTTTTAAATTGATTTTTAGAAGTTTTTTATGTAGTCCGTCTATGAGCTCCTTATCAATTATTTGTCTTAAAACCACTTTCTCCCACTCTAGTTTTCTTTTCACTCTCTTCTATTTCTCAAAACAGAAGTTCTTAATTTTTGTAAAATATTAGTTCTTAATTTTAATGTATTCCAATTTACCCTTTTCCTTTATGGGTTACAAGTTTCCTTTCTAGATCATGAATATATTCTCCTATATTATTGTCTAAAAGCCTTATAGTTTTTCTTTTACATTTAAGTCTACAATTCACTGAAACTGTTTTTAATGAATGGTAAGAGAGAAAATCAAGTTTCAGTTCTTTTCCTTACATATACCAATTGTATACCATTTATTGAAAGGACTCTTTTTTCCCATTACTCTGCAGTACTACTAGTGTCATAAATCAAGTATCCATATATCATGTATATGAGATCTGTTTCTGGGCTTTGGGTTATTTTGCTGTCACAGTTTTAAGACATCCCCAAATTATTTGACATTCCTCTCATCAAGAAGTGGAGTCTGTATTTCCTTGAATCCGGGTGAGGTTGATGACGTCTGAGGCTGTCAGAGGAAGCTGTACTGCTTCCATCTGATTCTTTTGATGCTCAGTCTCTAGAGGTCTCTTCTCAGAATGTTCCCTCTCACAATCCACTTCCACTCCAACCCTTATGCCCCATGCTGGAGAAGCCCAAGCCACCTGGACAGACCACGCTCCAGTGCTCCAGTGGATGGTCCCAGTGTCAGACATGGGCAAGGAAACCAAGGCGGCGGTGGGCCTTCCAGGGCTGCTGCTCAGCTCCAGCTCTTGAAATCTTACCAGCTGAGAGCCAGTGTCATGGCGTAGAGGCAAGCCTCCTTACTGCGCCCTCTCCAAACTCCTGACCTGTGGAATGTGTGACATCATACTAAATTTGGGTGGTTTGTTATGCAGTGAAGATAACCATAATGGTTTCATTGGAATACTTTGTCAAAAGCACACCATTTTAGTTATTGGAGCTTCTAATAAGTCATGAAGTCTTGATATCTAGCACATCATGTCTTGTCATCTTATTATTTTTCTTCAAAAGTATCTATGCTATATTGGCCCTTTGCATCTCCATATATGTTAGAATCAGCATGTCAGTTTCCATGGGATTTTGATTGGCATTGCGTAAAACTGTTTATGATTTGGTGACAATATCCTTTCAATACTGGGTCTTCATTTATTTGAATCTTATTAAATTTGAGTCTTATTAAATTTCTCTCAATGTTTTATAGTTTTCCACATAGGAGTCTTAAATATCTTTTGTTGTATTTTTTCCTAGGTATTTTGTGTTTTTGATGCTATTATAAATGCTATCTTCTTTAAAACCTGACTTTCCATGCATTTCTGATATATAGGAATGCCATTAATAGTTGTACATTATTCTTTAAAGTGCTTAGTGAGTTATCTTTGGGAGCAGAGTTGTGGCAACAAGAGTCAGACAGATGCAGAATAAAAAGTGAATACTAGTGATGGAGTCCAAAGCCAAGAGGAAATGAGATGAGAATTGACTTCCCTATAGCTGGGTCACAGAGGAAGGTAAGGCATTGCTGTGTGGTATTTGGGATGACGTGATTGAATGATGATGTGGTAACTGGTCAACCTATTTTTAATTGCTTTGCCTCTCCGGTGGCCAAGCTGTGATGGTCTTAAAACTGCTAGGTTCATGAGCACTGAAAATAGTGCTTATCTTATTAGCATATGAAAATATTATTTTCCCCATCTGCAGCAGCAGCAGTGTCGGCTACAGAAGTTCTGGGCATCTACTAAGGCCAGGCATATATAAAAAATGAATAAGACAGTCTGTGTGAATACATTTAAAAATAATTTTATTTTTATATGTACTCGTAAGTAATGTATGGTACATTCATCAGGTGTTTTTTGTTTTTTTGTTTCTTTTTTAGGAGGTACTGGGGATTGAACCTGGACCTCATACATGCCAAGCAGGCGCTCAACCACTGAACTGCACTTGCTCTGCACATCAGGTGTCTTTAAACCTAGTTGGAACTAGAACCTCCACTCATAGATACTTCCCCACAAGGCAGCCGGGACTAGGAGTTAAAAGAATAACACAAGCAGGACTCCGAGACTGGGAGAGGGCGAGGCTCCTATGCAACCCCTGAGGGAGTTCTGAGGAAGGTAGACTTCAAGGAGCAGAGACCTGGAAGGCAGAGGCACAGAGGCGTGCATGCCAATGCCTGTTTGAGGAGCAGGAAGAAACCAGCTTGAGTAAGCAGGGGTTAGCGGAGGGGAGCAGCTGGAGATCAGACTGGCCAGACAAGCTAGGGTCCCGTTGTGGAGATGTAGGACTACAGACCAAAGAGCAGACATCAAGGTGTCCAGGATTGATGTGAACAGGAAACACCAGAGAAACACCGAATGAACTGGAGGAGGTATGTCGATGAAGGTGCTGCTTAGAGCTCCCTTCAGAAGATCCCGCGGGGGTGTGACGGCGACTGCCTCCGGCTTCCTCACCTTTGGGTCTATTGTGAAGTTTAGGCTGAGGTCCTGCTTTCCAGGGCTGTTTCCTGACTGAGTGTGGAGAGGGAATAAAGCTGGACCGGTTCTTTCACATGTGAACTCCTCCAAAGAGCTACCTTTGCCTGGAGACTAAAAAGCCAACTGAGCCTGTCTCAGAACTACACTGGGGTCTGAAGTGCTTCCTAACTGATAAGCCTTCCCTCCTTTCGCAGGAGTCCCACCTGCACTGTGCTCTGAAGCCTTTCCCTACCTACTCAGGCTCCCTCCCTCTTTATCCTTCACAGACATCTCCCCCAGTAAATAGCTTGCATGCACAATATCATCCTGGCATCTGCAAAGAATCTTGGAGAACCCAAACGGACACAGAGCGGATAGATCCTCGAATATGAGAGAGCCAGTGGCAAGGTGACGAAGGGCTGGGCTAAGTTCACAACAAAAAAAATGGGTAAGGAGAATGGAGTGAAGGACTTTCTAAAGGAGAATGAGTTGAAACTTGTGCCTGTGAGTGTGGCAGGCAAAGCAGATGAGTCCATGATTTGGAGACTGGGTGATTCTAAACCCCTGGGTCCATGAGCCGGAGCTCATTTGAGGAAACCATTGGTAACATTAGTTCCACGTTGTGCTGGGCATTAACAGTTTACTGAGTGCATTTACTTGTATCAGGGCCTTTGAATAGGGGAGAAAAAGGAAACAATTAAGGGAGATCTTACTGGTCTCTCCTGGGCCTTCACTGCCAACCCTCCCACTCCAGGCTCTCTCTCTTCATTTCTGCTTAGGAGACTGAAGATTCAGCTGAAGGAACTGACCAAGTTAGGGCAACAGTCCAAGGCAGTGTTAGCTCGTGGGCCACCTGGGGGTGGTGGGAGAGATCTTAAGGCCACAGGTGGTTGGAAATGGAGATTTGGATGAGAAGGATCTGGAATACACGTTATTTGTTAGATGACACTGTGTTTCGTAATCTTTAGAGATGGTGACTTGCCACGGAGGCGGGCAAGGTTGTTTTTCAGGGGTTGCATATAAACTGTGTAACTGTCAAGGGGCAGGGCATGGAAAGAGGGGAGGTGTATGTCAGTGAGAAGGAAAGACCATGATGGTTGGGTTGCCAGAAGGTGAATAATGCACATAAACATTGCAAGGCTTTAGATAAGGGAACTCTGTGTGTGTGTTATTTGGCCTCAGGTAGGGTAAGGAAAAATACCTTGATGGAGAGAAGAGAAGAGTAAAAGAGACCTTGGAATCAGGAAGAATCCAAAGAACTTTAAGAGCCTTGATTGGCAGCCATAAATGTTGACTCCATCAGCTCGTCGTTATTAAGCACCCCCCAAGATGTTGTGTCTGAGGGAAGGGAGCTAGACTTTGAGGTTCCTTTCCATTCTAGGATTAGACAGACAGGTATTTATTTAAAAGAGCCAGATGGTTCAAGGAAGTTTCTAACTTTACACAGTCAGGCACCGGATTTCAAACTAAATTTGGGCTCTGGCTTCCAGTTTTCCTGTTGGCCCTGGATTGAGAATAGCCTCTAGCTTTACCAGCCATCTGGTCCCTCCATGCCTCTGCTGCTAAGTGGCATCTCCAAACATCTTCCTCCAGAGAGGACAGAATTCTCAAACAAAATCTATAGGGTGGATGCATGTTTTTCTACCAGGGGGTCCCCAGGTGGGGCCCTGGGGAGGAGCAGGTCCCCACACCGGAAGTGTCCATGTGATACGAGTGATACATTAATCTGATAGTGTGGGCGCCCTTCTTGAGATATAACCCGTAGTGGATAATCCCTGCCTGTGCTTCTAGAGCTTTGATTTCCTGGAACTTCCTTTTCTGAACAAGCAGGCTCCAGTGCTGATTATCCATTGCCGTAGAAGCAGTAAACATTTGCAAATGCCTGCTCTGTGTCAGGCATTGATGGCAGGATGTGGCAGAGGAAGCAGTTGCCACCAGTTTGGGAAATATCTCTGGTTTTCTAAGATGTCAAAAACTGGAGAACTATTCAGCTTTAACTGTAATATTAAGTTTTTGAGGAATATAATCCATTATTGTTATTTACAGCAGTACCATCTCCGGACAGAAGAGGTTAAGGCTAAAACCAGGGGTTGTGCTTCTCACCTGTTTCTCACTTTCGACCCCTCCCCCTGACAACCTCAGCACTTTTATTCTTGTGAGAGCAGAACAAATAAAAGGGCACATCAGGCTAACTGCTACTCCTCTTTAGAGTCTGAGGTTAGACATTACTTTTCTGGGAAGTTTTATCTCAGCCCCCTCCAGCGTGGCGCACCCCCTGCTCCTCCTGTCATAGCACCTGTTACCAGTTTGCTTCCCTTGTCCCCCACTAAGCTGTATTCCCCATGAGGTAAGGATTCTTTTTTCTCTTTCCCAGAACAAATTCTGGCACACAGTAGGTGCTAAATGGTTGAGTGAATGAATGAACCATCCTGGTTATCATTTGCATCCCTCACACTGCCACGGTCTGGTGGACTCATTTTACTTTTCTCCTCTCCTTTGTTCACTCACTAATTTTCCAGATCTCCAATGGCCTTGCCTGGCCCCTGCCTCCCCGCCCCTATCTTAATTAGCGTAGAAATTCTATTGTCTGTCTTTTTATCATACCTGGATGTCATGTCTCTGTCTGTTTGGATGAAATCAACAAAACCTTGTATGTTTGCTTTTTCTATTTCAAGGTGCTTCATCGTTATGGAGAGAGAAAAACAAAACTACTGGGAGAAGACCAATGCCAGAACATTTATTATGAAAATGTCAGTATTACTCGCAAATCTGGTTTGGGGCTCTTTTTACTAACGATCGTGGTAAGATTGATTTAGGGATATAACATTTGGGCCAGAAGATAATTCAACAACAGGCCTGGAAGAAGCCCTTATCTTCACTCCTTTTCATAAAACGCATGTGACGTTGGGATCAGATTGAATTACGTACCCCAGTTAGCCACGTTCTTAATCCTGACCCGTGTTGTGAGCGTGAGAACCAGTGCACACAGGATCCCGGGAAGGGGTTGTTTTCAGTTAACGTGTGTCGGACTGAACGAAGGTGGGGCTTAACCCTTGGAAGGAACACCAGAAATTATAGACGTAAAAAAGGAGAGGCTGTCACCACGTGGGGGGCGGGGGGCAGAAACACTAGCCAGGAGCCCCAGGGGCCGGCCGCCGGCACAGCATGCCACAGTCTCCAGGGAGAAGGCAAGCTCTGCCCATGCCCTCATTTTGGACTTATGCTTGCTTCAAAACTGTGAGCCCATAAATTCCTATTGTTTAAGTCTCCTGCTCTGTGGTGCTGGCCACAGTAGCATGGCAAACCAAGACACAGGTGTGAATTGGTACAGCGCAGTGAACGCCGGTGCTCGGGGTTAGCTTCGAAGTCCCCTCTGCGCTTCTCCTGGGACCCTCAGATGTCGCCAGTCCTCTGAATTTTGTGTCTAACATGCCCTTCCTTTGTAAAATACTGTTTTCATTCCAAAGTATTATCTTGTTTAGTGTTGTATGGTTTTAAACTTTATAGAAACGGAATATAATACTATAGGTATTATTCTGCAATCTGCATTTGCACTCAAATGTATAAACTTGAGATTCAAGCATGTTGTTAGATGCCACTGTCGCTGTAATTAATTCCTTTTCACTGTTACGTAGTGTTAGATTGTATGACGATAGCGCAATGTATTTATTCATTCTAATATGGAGAGTCATTTGGGTTGTTTCCCTCCCTCCCTCCCTCCTTCTCTCAGTTTTCCCTTCTTCCTTTTCTTTTTTTAAAAATATTACAAACAGGGTTTCAAGTGTCCCTTACAAGTGTCCCCTGGTACATCTGAACAGATGTTCTAGGACATAATATGAGACTTGGAACTGTTGGAAATATAAGGCATCTTCAGTCTTACCAGATAATGCCAAATTATTTTCCAAGGGGTTGTTCCAACTTACACTCCTACCAGCAGTGTGAAAGTGTTCTGATCTTTCTCCATCATAGTTAATTCTTATTTTCCCAGACTTTTAACTTTTGTCCATTTGGTGGGAGAACAATGTTATCCTATTGTAGTTTAAATTTTGATTTTCCCTGATTACTAATGAGGTTGAACATATTTTTAAAAATTTTTAATTACTTTATTTTTTAAAATGATACTTAGAGTACATAAATGTTACATAAAAAATGTAAGGGATTCCCATATGCCCCATCCCTACCCCTCCCACACTTTCCCCCATTAACATCCTTCATTAGTGTGGTACGTTTGTTGTAATTAATGAATACATATTGAAGCATTGCCACTAGCCATGGATTATAGTTTACATTATAGTTTAAACTTTTCCCTGCACAATTTTGTAAGTTATGACAAGATATATAATGGTTTGTGTCTGTCATTGCAATATCATTCAGGACAATTCCAATATTCTAAAAAGACCCCCATATTACACCTATTTTTCCCTCTCCTTCCCCTCAGAACCTCTGGTGGCCACTGCCTCCACATCAATGATAAAAATTCTTCCATTGCTAGAATCACAACAAGTCTATAGGAGAAAAACAGTAAGTCTACTCTAGTCTATTGTTCATTCCCCAATCCTGAGGATTTGGGGATGGTGATGCCCTCTCTGCCTGTAATTGAGAAGGGGCTTAGATCCCATGGGGCAGATGGATGGGACTCTCTTGCTTGCAATTGTAGACTCTCTCTCTTCCTTGGGATGGATGTCGACCATCATCATTTCCTTGTTAGTTGTCCTGGGTGAGTCCAATGAACTGAAGAGTAGGTGTTGCAGCTCTGCTGAGTTTCAGAGCCCAACCGGCACATGGAAAACCCAAAGATTTAACTCTAGTACTAACTATAGGTTTAAAGAGAAGGAGCAGAAGAGCCGGTTGAACATATTTTGATATGAATATGGCTATTTATATTTCATCTTCTGTGAAAAGCCAATTCAAGTCTTCTGTCAATCTTTTTCTATTGTGATGTGTATATTTTTCTTATACATTTGTAGGTATTCTTTATTTGTTTTAGATACTAACCAAGATATGTGTTGCAACAAATACCCTCTCCTTGTTTGTAGGTTGTCTTTTCATTCTCTTTATGTTGACTTATGTTGACTTTTAATTTAGTCAAACTTATCAAACTTTCCCTTAATGGATTGTGATTTTTGTGTTGTTTGTATACAGTCTTCCTTACCCCAGATTATGACTGTTTTGCCTATATTGCCTTCTAGAAGGTTTATAGTTCTGCTTTTCACATTTAGTTCTCCAGTCTACCTGGGCTTGATTTTTGTGTTTGGTGTGCGATTGGGGGTCAGATTTCTTATTTTTCCCATGTGGATACTCAATAGTCTTAGCCCATTTATTTCCTCATGATAAACAATGTCATAAGTTGGCATGTGTATATATATATATCTGTCTAGAAAGTTTTTTCTATTTCATTGTTCAGTTTGTATACCCCTTGCTCTACTGCACTATCTTATTTACTAGAACTTTATAATAATTCTTGGCTCTTTGTAGGGCAAAATATTTTGCTTTCTTCCTCTTCTTCAAGTGTGTCTTGGCCATCCTTGGTTCTTTTGCACACCTCTATAAATTTTAGGATCAGCTTGTCAAATTCCACAAAAAACCCTCATCTAATTGAATCTTTATGGCAAGCCTGTGAAGGAAGTATTATTATGCTTACTTTATAGATAGGGAAACTGAAGAATTTCTCAAGAACTTGTCCAAGATCCCTTAATAAGAGGCAGGGCAGGCATTGCAATTTTAAAGAAGTACCTTGTTGAAATAAAAATTTAACTGTTCTAAAGTTTACTGTGACAGTTTGAAGTTATTTTATGAATCCCAAAAGAAATAGATATTGTTTTTGAACTAATCCATTCCTGTGGGTGTGAGACCCTTTTGATTGGATTACATCAGTGAGGTGTGACTTAGGTTTAGTCTCCGCCCTCTTGTTGGGTCTGATATAAACAGAAGTGCAGAGAGAGACACACAGGTAAAGGAGCTCTGCCATTTCAAATTCTGTCATGTAAGAGAGGACTCAAGGATTCCTCACAGCCAAAGTTTAAGCATGAAGCCCCCAAGAGGCTGGGTTCACAGAGCAGCTCAAGGCTGAAGAGATGAGCCACATGCCTGATAGCCCACAGCTGAACTCGGGAAGAAATCAGAACAGCTAAGAGTGAGAGAGGAGGCCCGGAAAGAGACAAGCCCTATGCCTGGTTGCCCACAGCTGAGCTACAGGAGATGGTAGCTTCTGGAGGGGAAGGCAGGGATCTCAGCAGAGATCAGTCACCATCTTGCTTTGCCACGTGGCAGGACATCAGGATCACCACTAGCTGACTTTGGTGAGAAAGCATCTCTGATGGAGTCTTGATCTGGATATTTCACAGCCTCAGAACTTAGCTTTTATGCTAAATAAAATTTTCATGAAAAAAGCCAACATATTTCTGGTACGTATTGGAAGCCCTGCAGCAAACTAAGACATTTACTAACATGGTTGATATTTAATCTTAAGTTATTTTATGCAGACTAACTTTTACATAAAGACCAACCTTAAAAAAAAGGAAGGATGTAGAGAAATAGGATAATTAGGGAAACTTTTAGAAAAGGACAATAAAGAGAACTGTCAGACTGGCAACAATCTTCCTTTTCTCTTAATTGCTGCTTGCTGCAAGGAAGAGGGATGCAGGAACTGGGGTTATAAAGCATAAACAGTAAGACATAGCCTTTTCTTGGAATGTGCCTGAAGATCTGTCTGCTTTAGTGGCAAGGGAAATGCTGACCACAGCCCAAGACTACAAGCTGTAAGGTAGGCAGTGTGATGGTTAGTTTAATGTTTCAAGTCAGCTAGGTAATGTGCCCAGGTGTTTGGTCAAGCAAGCACTGGGCTAATTGTAAAACAAAGATATTTCATGGACTTTAATCATCATGAGTTGATTGCATAGATTGTTGATTACTTCTACAATGAACTAAGGAGATTGCAGTCAGCAGTGAGTGATGTCTCATCCAATCAGCTGAAGGCCTTTAAAGGGGGAGTGATTTTAACATTCAGAGAGAGAATTCCTATCTCTACTTCAGACAGCCAGTGTCTCCTGGGAACTCATCAAGGACCTTCATCAAAGCCCCTGGTTTGCAGCCTGGTTTGCAGAATTTGGACTTGTGCATCCCCACAATCACATGAGACAATTTTATAAAATCTCATACTATTTACAGATGTCTCCTGTTGGTTCTGTTTCCCTAGAGAACCCTGACTAATACAGCTTGGTACTGGGAGTAGTTGTTGAGAAACAGAATCTTAAAAATGGGATTTCTGAATTGGCCTGGGATTTTTGAATCTGATTAGATTCAAGGGCACTAATGACTCTCTTTCCAGTATTCAAGAGGCCACTGACAGTCCATGGCATGGGGTGGCAATAGAGATACACAAAATATCTCCATTGGCTACGACTACTTTCATGCTTATGAGAGGCAAGAATCTGGATGAGAGTGTTTTTAACACCTTAAGAGTTTTGTGGAGTTAAAAGTTACAATGATATTGGCTGTCTGTTCACAAATACCCTGGATACAGTTACAAAAGAAAGGGATGAGCTGAAGGCTTCAAATTTGCAAATTAAGTACTGCATAAATAATGCTAAAGTTGCTATGTGTGCTCTGAAAGAAAATCTTGTTTCATGCAGCTGCAGACTTGAGATCTCTGAAAACAAGACTCAGAGTCTCATTGTGTGAATAGCAGAATTACAATAGAAACTAAAATCTCAACCTTGCAGGGTGTCTGCTGTTAAAGTGAGGGCACTGATTGGAAAGGTGTGGAAGCCTGAGGACTGGGATGGAGACATATGGGTTGATGCTGATATTCGTGGGGACATTGAAACCCTAAATTCTGCTGAGACTTTGCCAGATGAACCTGTAATGATCTTCCCTGTGGAGACCACCCAATGTTAACCTTGCATCAGCCAACCTCCAGCCTGCCCCATGGAGTCCAGACCTCCTCCCTGCCCTGAGGCACCACCCACCCTCAAGCCTGCACTGCCCAATATCCAGCCTTCCCCAAAGAGTCTCCACTTTCTCCCTGCCCTGAAGAAACCATCATCCAACCTCCACCCTTACCTGACTGCTCTGCCGTCCAATCCTGCCCAAAGACATTAATCCTGTCTCCCCTAATAAAACTGCAAAGGAATGTCCTGAGGTCAGTAGCTTGCATGACATTTCTAATTTTTCTCCTTATCCACCCCCACCACCCCTTTTCTCCTCAGACCTACCACTAGACTAAAACCACAACAAGCCCCCAAAGGTGAAGTACAAGGAGTGACCCATGAGGAATTATGCTATACTCTAAAAGAACTGCATGAGTTTTCCAATTTATAAAGATGGAAATCATGGGAATATGTGTGGGAATGGATATTAAGGGTATGGGTTAATGGTAGAAGGACTATAAAGTTGGATCAGTCTGAATTTATTGATATGGGCCCACTAAGAAGAGATTCTAGATTCAGTGCTGTAGCTGGAGAAGTTAGAAAGGGTTCTAACAGTTTGTTCAGGTGGCTGGCTGAAACATGGACCAAAAGATGACCTAGAATGTCTGAGGTTGAGGTGCCCAATTTACCCTGCATACTGTAGATAAGAGAATTCAAAGGTTTAGAAATTGGAAGTCTAGAATGGATTCACCATTTAAGATCTGCCCACCCACCTCAGGAATTTCCAGAGGACGCACAGGACTGTGAGGGGTAAATTTGTAAGAGTAACCCTGGCTTTGCTGAAGAGCTCTGTGGTTGCTCTTCTCTGTAGGCCAGATATTACTGTGGGAACTGCTGTCCTGGAACTAGAAGCCTAAAACACTATGGGAATGATCAAATCCTGGGCTGCAGAAGCCAAGTAGCAGCACTTGACTGCCTAAGACAAGGTGGGTGTGGCTCCCACAATGGAAGCAGACTCAAAGCAGCAATCAAGAGAGTCTGAGACATATTGGCTAATAGATCATGGGGTACCTAGAAGTGAAATAGATGGGCCTACTTGCCCTATATAAGCAGAAGAGTTATAGGTCAAGGGAAAAACGCCTAATTTGAATTACAAAGAAAGTCTCAGCTCTTTAAATCCATTTCCAGACTTGAGATAGTTTACAAATCCAGAGCCCCTTGAAAGAGGGGAAGGCCAGGTTCTGCTGGGGAAGGATCTTGTTACACTGCTAAACATTTATACTGTTAATCTTCCCCGCAGCTTTCCCCAAGGGACCTATGGCCTTTTATTAGGGTAATCATGTGTGTTAGTCAGCCAAAGGGGTGCTGATATAAAGTATCAGAAATCTGTTGGTTTTTATAAAGAATATTTATTTGGGGTAAGAGCTTACAGTTACAAGGCCCTAAAGAGTCCAGTTCAGGGTTGATTTCTCACCCAAAATCAGTTGTCACATGTCGAACAAGACGGAGGGCCCAACCTTCCTCTTCCTTAGAGCTCCATGGGCCCAGCGTCTTCTGATCTCAGCTGTAGGTGGGAGGGCTCCTTTCTTCCTGTGCTCAGCTGCTCAGGGCTCTTCACAAGGTCAGCTGTGAACTATCAGGCAAATGACTCCTCTCTCTTCCCAGGACCGCAGGATCCGTTTCCATGCCTATGGAGCACCTTTCCTCTGTGTGTCTTGTGTCTCCTTGATTGAGTGTCCACTTAATATAGCCTACTAAGGGGGCAGGGACTCAACCCTGCATGCCCTAATGATGTGGTCAAATCAAAGCCCTAATCTTGACATAAGTTTGAATTTAATACAATCACATTGTTATGCATTCATCACTCTAATCATTCTTAAAGCATCTTCATTATTCCAACAACAATAACAACAATGCTGAAAAACAAAACCAACCACGAGAAGTGGACTTGGCCCAGTGGATAGGGCGTCCACCCGCCACATGGGAGGTCCACGGTTCAAACCCCGGGCCTCCTTGACCCGTGTGGAGCTGGCCCATGCGCAGTGCTGATGTGTGCAAGGAGTGCCGTGCCATGCAGGGGTGTCCCCCGTGTAGGGGAGCCCCACACGCAAGGAGTGCACCCTGTAAGGAGAGCCACCCAGCGTGAAAGGAAGTGCAGCCTGTCCAGGAGTGGCGCCACACATACGGAGAGGTGATGCAGCAAGATGACGCAACAAAAAGAAACACAGATTCCCGGTGCTGCTGATAAGGATAGAAGCGGTCACAGAAGAACACACAGCGAATGGATGCAGAGAGCAGACAACTGCCGGGGGGGTGGGGGGAGGCAGAACAGGAGAGAAATAAATAAAAAGTAAATCTAAAAAATCAACAAAACAAAACCAACCAAACTAAACTCATTACCTCTAACTCTCTCTATGCTTCCCTTACCATACATAGCTGCTATTGTTTCCTTCTCTCTAGTTTATATGTATTTATAGTTTGTAAAAAAGTCTTATATAAGCAATATCACCCATATTGTATTTTACAGAGGTTTCATTATGTTATACAGTCCCTAGTTACATTTTTTAGCTTTCCTTCTGGTAATATAAATGTCCTTAGACTTTCCCTTTCAACCACTGTCATACTCATGTAATAGCTCTGCTAGTCACAAACAGCATAATGTGCTCTCAACATTTCATTTCATTTCCAAAGATTTACAAACAACTTTTTATCTGATTCTGCAAAGATTAACCATCAGCTTTCTATTCTCTACCTCATTCTATTTTCTGGTGACCTCTATTCTAATCATTAATTCCATGAGTTTACATGTATATTTAGGTCATAGCATCAAAATAATACAGTATTTGTCCTTTTGTGCCTGGCTTGCTTCACTCAACATAATGTCCTCCAGGTTCATCCATGTTGTCATACGCATCACAACTTCATTTCTTCCTACTGCTGCATAATATTCCATGCGTGTGTATATCACAGTTTGTTTATCCATTCATCAGTTGATGGACACCTGGGTGTTTCCAACTATTGGTAACTGTGAATAGCACCATTATGAACATTGGTGTGTGGATGTCTGTCTGTGTCTCTGCTCTCAGTTCTGCTGGGTATACACCTACTAATGGTATTGTTGGGTCCCCTGGCAAGTCCGTATTCAACTTCCTTAGGAGCTGCCAAGCAGCCCTCCACAGTGGCTGTACCATTCTACAGCTTCACCAACAGTGAATAGGCATTACAAGCTCTCCACATCCTCTCCAACATTTAGTTTTCTGACTTTTTAATAGTGGCCAGACTAATAGGTGTGAAATATCTCATTTTAGTTTTGATTTACATTTCCCTAATCACTAGTGGTGTTGAACATTTTTTCAAGTGTTTCCTCACCATTTGTATTTCTTCTTTGGACAACTGTCTTTTCAAGTCTTTTGCCCATTTTTTAAACCAGGTAGTGTCTTTTTTTTTTTTTTTTAAGTTGTATGATATCTTTATATGTCATGGATATTAAACCCTTATTGGATATGTGATTGCCAAATATTTTCTCCCACTGAGTTGGCCTTTTCACCCTTTTGACAAAGTCCTTTGAGGTGCAAAAGTGTTTAATTTTGGGGATGTCCCATTTATCTATTTTTTCTTTTGTTGCTTGAGCTTTGGATGTAAGGTTTAAGAAGCTACTGTCTACCAAGAGATCTGGAGAACATTTTCCTACATTTTCTTCTAGGAATTTTATGGTTGTTGCTTTTATATTTAGGTCCTTGATACATTTTGAGTTAATTTTTGTGTCAGGTGTGAGGTGGGGGTCCCCTCTCTTTCTTTTGGAGATGGCTGTCCAGTTCTCCCAGCACCATTTTTTGAACAGCCTGTCCAGGCCCAGCTGTGTGGGCTTAATGGCCTTGTCAAAAGTCACTTGACTGTGGATATGAAGGTCTGTTTCTGATTTCTTGAATCTGTTCCATTGGTTAATCTGTCTGTCTTTACCACTGTAGGTAAGAAATAGTTTTTTTCCCCTTTTTAATTATTTTTTAAAAGTTACATAAATCACACAATATGTTACATTAAAAAATAAGAGGTTCCCATACACCCCACTCCCCACACCCCCCACTCCTCCCACATCGACAACTTCTTTCATTAGTGTGGTACATTCACTGCATTTGATGAGTACGTCTTGGAGCATTGCTATATAGCAGGGATTATAGTCAATGTTGTAGTTTACACTCTCTCCCAGTCCATCCCGCAGGTTCTGGCAGGATATATAATGTCCTGCATTTGTCCCTGCAGTTTCACTGAGAACAACTCCAAGTCCCCAAAATGCCCCCAAATCACACCTCTTCTTCCCCCTCCCTGCCTTCAGCAACTCCCATGGCCACTGTCTCCACATCAGTGATATAATTTCTTCCATTGCTAGAGTCACAATAATTCTACAGTAAAATACCAGTAGGTCTACTCTAATCCATATTTTATTCCTCCATCCTGAGGACCCTGGGATTGCAATGTCCACTCTACCTCACACTTGAGAAGGGGCTTGGATCCCACATGGCTGATAGATGGAATTCTCCTGCTTGCAGCTGTAGACTCATTTGGTTCCCATTTACTTAAGACTTCTTTGATTTCTTTTAACAGTTTAGTGTAGTTTTCAGTGTATAAAACTTTTACATCTTTAGTTAAATTTCTTCGTAGGTATTTGATTTTTTTATTTACTATTTTAAATGGTATTTATTTCTTGATTTCCTCCTCAGATTGCTCATTATTGTTTACAGAAATGCTACTGATTTTTGTGCATTGATCTTATAACCTGGAACTTTACTGAACTCATTTATAAGTTCTAGAAGATTTGTTGTAGATTTCTTGGGGCTTTCTATGTATAGGATCGTGTCGTCTGCAAATAGTTAAATTTTGACTTCTTCATTTCCAACTTGGATGTCTTTTTTTTTTTTTTTTAAAGATTTATTTATTTAAATACACCCCCCCCCCCCCGGTTGTCTGTTCTCGGTGTTTATTTGCTGCGTCTTGTTTCTTTGTCCACTTCTGTTGTCATCAGCAGTGCGGGAAGTGTGGGCGGCACCATTTCTGGGCAGGCTGCACTTTCTTTTCACGCTGGGCGGCTCTCCTCACGGGCGCACTCCTTGCGCATGGGGCTCCCCTGCACGGGGGACACCCTTGCGTGGCATGGCACTCCTTGCGTGTATCAGCACTGCACATGGGCCAGCTCCACACAGGTCAAGGAGGCCCAGGGTTTGAACCGCGGACCTCCCATGTGGTAGACGGATGCCTTAACCACTGGGCCAAGTCCGTTTCCTCTTTTTTTTTTATTAAAGATTTATTTATTTATTTCTCTCCCCTCCCCCCCCCACCCCGGTTGTCTGTTCTCTGTGTCTATTTGCTGCGTCTTCTTTGTCCGCTTCTGTTGTCGTCAGCAGCACGGGAATCTGTGTTTCTTTTCATTGTGTCATCCTGTTGTGTCAACTCTCTGTGTGTGTGGCACCATTCCTGGGCAGGCTGCACTTTCTTTCGGGCTGGGCGGATCTCCTTACGGGGCGTGCGTGGGGCTCCCCTACGTGGGGGACACCCCTGTGTGGCAGGGCACTCCTTGCATGCATCAGCACTGCACATGGGCCAGCTGCACATGGGTCAAGGAGGCCCGGGGTTTGAACTGTGGACCTCCCATATGGTAGATGGACGCCCTAACCACTGGGCCAAGTCCGCTGCCTTGGATGTCTTTTATATCTGGTTCTTGCCTCAGTGCTCAAGCAAGTACTTCTAACACAATATTAAATAGGAGGGCTGATAGTGGGCATCATTGTCTTGTTCCCGATCTTGGAGGGAATGAATTTAGGATTTCACCATTGTAAATGATGTTAGCTGTGTGTTTTTCATATATACCCTTTATCATGTTCAGCAAGTTTCCTTCTATTTCTATCTTTTGCAGTGTTTTTATTAGGAAAGGGTGCTGTATTTTGTCCAATGCTTTTTCTGCATCTATAGATATGATCATGTGACTTTTTTCCTTTGATCTGTCTATGTGGTCTATTACATTGATTGATTTTCTTAGGTTGAACCATCCTTGCACACCACGGATGAAACCCACTTGGTCATATTGTATCGTTCATTTGATGTGCTGTTGAATATGATTAGCGGGTATTTTGTTGAGGATTTTAGCATCTAGGTTCATTAGAGAGATTGGTCTTTAATTTTCCTTTCTTGTGGTGTCTTTGTTTGGCTTTGGTATTAAAGTAATGTTGGTATCATAGAATGAGTTAGGCAATGTTCTTTCTATTTCGATTATTTGGAAGAGTTTAAGCAAGAGTGGTGTTAGTTCTTTCTGGCCATCTGGCCCACACCTCTTTTTAGTTGGGAAGTTTTTAATGACTGATTCTCTTTACTTGGTTTGTTGAGATCATCAATTTCTTCTTTCATCAATGTAGGTTGCTTATGTGTTTCTAGGAATTTGTCCATTTCCTCTAAACTGTCCTTGTTGGCATATAGTTTTTCAAAGTATCCTCTTATGATATTCTTTATTTCTGTGATGATATCCCCCTTCTCATTTCTTATTTGCATCTTCTCTCTTTTTTCTTTGTTAGTCTACCTAAGGGTTTGTCAATTTTATTGATCTTCTCAAAGATCCAGCTCTTTTTAAAATTTTTTTCTAGTGCTTTCTTATTTTCTATTTCATGTACTTCTGCTCTGATCTTTGTTATTTCTTTCTTTCTTCTTCCTTTGGGGTTAGTTTTTTTTTTTTTTAACTAATTCCTCCAAGTGTGTAGTTAGGTCTTTGATTTTAGCTCTTTCTTCTTTTTTGATGTATGAATTTATGGCTATGAATTTCCCTCTCAGTACAGCTTTCACTATATCCCATAAGTTTTGATATTTTGTGTTGTTATTTTCATTGGTTTCAAGTTAGTTACTGATTTGTTTTGAGATTTCCTCCTTGTCCCACTGTTTGTCCAAGAGTGTGTTGCTTAACTTCCATATCTTTGTGCCAAATCTGGTTCTCTGGCCCTGCAGATTTCCATCTTCAATCCACTGTGGTCAGAGAAATTATTTTGTATGATTTAAATCTTTCTTAATTCTTTGAAACTTTCTCTGTGGCCTAGTATGTGGTCTATCTTGAAGAATGTCCATGCGCACTTGAGAAGAATGTATATCCTGCTGTAATTGGGTGTAATGTTCTGTATATGTCTATTAGGTCCAGATCCTCTAATATACTGTTCAAAGTCTTTGTTTCTTTATTGTTTTTCTGTTGAGATGTTCTGTCCAATGGTAATAATGGTTTATTAAATTCCCCCTGCTATAATTGTAGAAACATCTATTACTTCACTTAGTTTTTCCAGTGTTTGCCTCATGTATTTGGAGGCACCCTGGTTAGGAGCATAAATGTTTGTGATAGTTCTTTCTTCTTGAGAGATTACCCCTTTTGGTAATATGTAGTGTCCATCTTAGTCTCTCACAATAGTTTTGCATTTAAAGCCTATTTTTTCTGATATTAATATAGCTACTCCTGCCCTTTTTCAGTTATTGTTTGCTTATAAGATTGTTTTTCAACCATTCACTTTCAACCTCCTTGAATCTCTGGGTCTAAGATGTGTTTCTTGTAGACAGCATATAGATGGGTCATATTTCCTTATCCATTCTGCCAATCTGTGTCTCTTGACAGGTGAGTTTAATCCATTGATATTCAGTGTTATTACTCTCAAGGAATTACTTTACATTAGCCATAATTTCTTTGGATTTGTGTATGTCATATGTTGTTTTTATTTCTCTTTTTTGTCTTTTTAGTTGTTCTTACACTCTCCTCTAACTCTGTCTCTCCTGTTTTTTCTTCCCTCCTGCAGAACTCCCTTTAGTATTTCTTGAAGGGCAGGGCAGTTTTCTTGTTGGCATACTCTCTTAGTTTCTGTTTCTCTGTGAATGTTTTGAACTCTCCATCATTTCTGAATGCCAGCTTTTCTGGATAGAGTATTCTTGGCTGAAATTTTTTTTTCTTTTAGTACCTTGACTCTGTCATACTGCTGCCTTCTTATTTCCATGGTTTCAGATGAGAAATAAGCCCTTAATCTTATTGTGCTTCTCTTGTATGTGATGGTTCTCTTTTCTCTTGCTGCCTTCAGTATTTTCTCTTTGTCTTGAGCATTGGATAACTTGACAAGTATATGTCTTTGGTTAGGCCTGTTGAGATTATGCTGTTTGGGATGCATTGTGCTTCCTGGACATGTACATCCATCTCCCTCAATAGGTTTGGGAAGTTTTTAGCCATTATTTCCTCCAACACCCCTTCTGTCCCCTTTCCCTTCTCTTTTCCCTCTGGGATGCCTAAAATATGTATGTTTGTTCATTTTGTGTTGTCATCAGATCCCTAAGTCCCTGCTGGATTCTTTTCTATCTTCTTATCAATCAATTCTACTATCTGTTTGATTTCAGATGTACTATCTTCCATATCACTAATTCTTTCCTCTGCTTCTTCAAATCTGTTGTTCTTTGCTGGGAGTGTATTTTTGATTTCTTGGATTGTGTCATTTATACCATCATATCTGTTATCTTTTTGTGTATGTTTATAATTTCTTCTGTATGCTCTCCAAGTGTTTTCTTAGTATCCTTAATCTCTTCCTTCTTTTCATTAAGTTAGCCCATGATATTTGTTTGGAGAGCTTTGATTAGTTGTTTGGTGTTCTGCTCCTCTTCCTGGTTTTTAGTTTATTCATTGGAGTGGGCCATGTCTTCCTGATTATTGGTATGGTTTGTAATTTTTTGTTGCTGTCTGGTCATCATTTTATCTTGATGGATTTGTTCAGTTGATTAGCTTCTCCATCTAGTCTCAGGGTTTATTTAGGTGCTGTTTTTGTTTGTGTGTTAAATATTCTTTTTCACACTTTGTTCTTCTTATTCTGTTTCCTTGTTGTTGTCTAAGTTCCCTTGAAGGAAAAAAGATTAGGGCCAGGGAAAGTAAAAGAGGTAAGAAAAGAAAAATTATAATAGTAGTATTGATAGTAAGTGTTAGCAGAAGAACCATGTGAGATCTAGGAGAATGAATATTAAAGTCATGTAAGCTGTGTAGAGTAATAACAATAAAAAAGTGGAGTACCTACAATGAGGTGGGAAACTGACTATGGAGAAGAATATAGTATGAATTAAAAGGCCAGTATGATCAGGAGAGAGGGAAAGAGAAAAGAAGTGACAATAACATAAAGTGTGAATAAAAGAGAGAAAACAGAATAGAGGTGTTCGAAATTAAACGCAAGAAAAATTGGGGGCTAAACAAAGAGAGGTGGAATGTAAAAGCAACAACAGAAGATGGAAGATTAAAGATGTAAAGGAAAGGGGATAGCATTGGTAGCCAAAATCAGTACAGGAAATCAAGGATGAGGAAGTACAGCAAACAAGAAACACTGCCTGCAGCACCTTGAGCAAGCACTCCTTTTGTGTCACTCTCTCCAGATCGATGACCACACACCTCCTGCTTTGTGGGTTCCCAGAACAGCTCACTCAGGCTGGATTCTCTCCCCACTCAGTCAGTTTTTGCAGGAGAGATGATGAGGATGCACTCACTCAGATGCCATCTTGCCTTGCCTCTCCCATATATGCACTTTTCAATATTTCAAAAGCTTCCTGCTATTCCTATCTTTTGGAGTGTTTTTACCAAGAAAAAGTGCTGTATTTTGTCAAATGCCTTTTCTGCATCAATTGAGAGGATCATGTGATTTTTCTTCTTCAATTTATCAATGTGTTTTATTTCATTAATTGATTTTCTTGAACTACCCTTGCATACCTGGTATAAAATCCACTTTATCATGGTGTATAATTCATTTAATATGCATTTGGATTAGTTTACAAGTATTTTGTTGAAGATTTTTGCATCTATATTCATTAGGCATATTGGTCTGTAATTTTCTTTTTTTGTGTATATCTCTACCTGCTTTTGGTATTAGGGTGATGTTGATTTGTAGAATCAGTTTGGTAGCATTCTTTCCTGTTCAATTTTTTGGAAGAACTTGAGCTAGATTGGTATTAAATCTTCTTTGAATGATTGGTAAAATTCACCTGTGAAGCCATCTGGTCCCAAGATTTTCATCTTTGGGGGTTTTTGATGACTGCTTCAATCTCTTCACTCAGATTGTTTGGTTGAGGTCTTCTATTTTTCCAGGGTCAGTGTAGTTGGTTCGTGTATTTCAGGAATTTGTCCCTCTCCTCTACATTGTCTAGTTTTTTGGCATAAGGTTGTTCATAATATCCTCTTCATTCTGTGAGGTCAGTGGAAATTTCCTCACTCTCATTTCTGATTTTATTTGTGTCTTGTTTCTTTTATTCTTTGTTAGTCTAGCTAAGGGTTTGTCAATTTTGTTGATCTTCTCAAAGAATCAACTTTTGGTTTGTTGATTCTTTTTTTTTGTCCTCAATTTCATTTATTTCTACTCTGATCTTTACTATTTTTTTCTTTTGGCTTGGTTTGGGATCAGTTTCTTGTTCTTTTTCTAGTTCCTCCAGGTGTGCAATTAGATCTTCAACTTTAGCTCTTTCTGATTTTTTAATGTAAGCATGGAGGGCTATAAATTTCCCTCTTGGCACTGCCTTTGTGGTGTCCCATAGTTTTTGTTTTTTTTTAATATTTTATTTATTTATTTATTTTTTCTCCCCTTCCCCCGTACCCCAGTTGTCTGTTCTCTGGGTCTATTTGCTGTGTCTTCTTTGTCCGCTTCTGTTGTTGTCAGCAGCACGGGAATCTGTGTTTCTTTTTGTTGCATCATCTTGTGTCAGCTCTACGTGTGGCCGGTGCCATTCCTGGGCAGGCTGTACTTTCTTTTGTGCTTGGCGGCTGTGCTTACGGGGCTCTACACTCCTTGTGCTTGGGGGTCCCCTACGCGGAGGACACCTCTGTGTGGCACGGCACTCCTTGCGCACATCAGCACTGTGTATGGACCAGCTGCACACGGGTTGAGGAGGCCTGGGTTTTGAACCGTGGACCTCCCATGTGGTAGACGGACGCCCTATCCATTGGGCCAAGTCTGCTTCCCTTTTTTTTTTTTTTAAAGATTTATCTCTTTTATTTCTTTCTCTCCCCTCCCCCCCCCCAGTTGTCTGCTCTCTGTGTCCACTCGCTGTGTGTTCTTCTGTGATCGCTTATATCCTTATCAGCAACACCAGGAATCTGTGTTTCTTTTGGTTGCGTCATCTTGTTGTGTCAGCTCTCCATGTGTGTGGCACCATTCCTGGGCAGGCTGCATTTTCTTTGGTGCTGGGTGGCTCTCCTTATGGGGTGCACTCCTAGCGCATGGGGCTTCCCTACGTGGGGGACACCCCTGCCTGGCAGGGCACATCTTGCGCGCATCAGCACTGAGCATGGGCCAGCTCCACATGGGTCAAGGAGGCCTGGAGTTTGAACCGTGGATCTCCCATGTGGTAGACGGACACCCTAACCACCGGACCAAGTCCACCATTCCATAGGTTTTTGATATGTTGTGTTCTCATTTTCATTGGTCTCAAGATATTTGCTGAATTCTCTTGCAGTTTCTTCATTGACCCACTGATTATTTAAGAGCGTGTTGTTTAATCTCCATATATTTATGAATTTTCCCCTTTTCCATCCATTATTGATTTCCAGCTTCATTCCATTATGATCAGAGAAAGTGTTTTGTAAACTTTCAAAATTTTTAAACTTATTGAAACTTGTCTTGTGACCCAACATAAGGCCCATCTTAGGGAAGGACGCATGAGCACTTGAAAAGAATGTATATCCTGCTTTATCGGGGTGCAATGCTCTGTAGATGTCTGTCTGTTAGATCTAGTTCATTTATCATATTATTCAAACTCTCTGTTTCTTTAATTTTTCTCTGTCCTAATGGGAGTGGTATATTGAAGTATTTAACTATTATTATAGAGACATCCATTTCACCCGTCAGCTTTGCCAGTGTGTGCCTCATGTATCTTGGGGCACTCAAGTTAGGTTGTGGTGATTTCTTCCTTGTTTTGTTATGTTTGCATATGCACATAAAATGAATATCTTTGTTTTCCTCCCTACGCTTTTCTCTTATCATATGAAAGTTGTGTTAGTTTCATGTTGTAGTATTTAAGGATGTCAAGTTTAAGAATGGGTATTACCCATGGACTTGCACCCTATTCTAGAGGGCATTTAGTGCATTTCTTGCTGTATGCAAGACATTTGGGCATTGTTATATATATAAAAAATATATATATTATATATATATATATAAAATCTGTTATTGTTTTTGTTTAGCTACTTAGTAAGGTGATGTCCATGGCTGCCAAATTGATAAGGGGCGGACTGTTGATTCAGAAGCATGAGGAGCCCAAAGTGGGCAGATGGCTGCCTTAACTTCCAGATCAATGGAATCATTGTTGTATTCCCTTGTGGAAGTACTCTTCCTTTTCAAACAAAGACCTGCAGACCAGCAGAGCTTAAGGTTGCAGGGAAAGGAAACAAAAATTTCCTAGTGGATCACTAGGGGTAATAGTGAGTGGTACCACTCCCGATTCCTGGACCCATGAATCCTGATTATGGGAGAAACAGCACCTTAGAGTGGACACTGTTTTGGAGCATACACAGACTCCTGGAGAATATTGCCTCAGCCCCTCAAAGTATTGCCACTAATTGATACCATAATTAAGTTTTCAAAAGGCATTCCAGACAGGAATTGTAGGAAGATGGCATCAGATTAGGCAGTCAGTGCTCAGCTCTCTCCCAAAAACAATGGAAAAGAACCAAAAGGTGTCAGAGGGACCTGCTTTGTGGTCATTAGACCAGGACAGTGCTTTGCAACTCCCAGGAGGGTGAGGAACAGGGAGAAGAAGAGCCCAAAACAATGAACATGAATAGGAAATTCCTGCAGTGCCTGGGAAGGGCTCCTTTCCCCCACCACCAAGATTTTAAGCTGGAGTAAAACCCCTGGCTCACAGCAGATGACTGAGAGTGGAAAAGACATCTTCCTCCCTGTCAGTTGTTACAAGGGAAAAGGCAAATGGAGTCAGGGGGCTTTTCTACAGTGAATTAGGCCGGCAGAGCCCACTTTGAATCTCGGCTCTGGCCAGACCAAATCACAGGAGAGAAATACACCTCCAATGAAAGGGGCACTGATGAACACCATCTGCTGGGCGGTCTGGAAATTGCATGGACAAAAACTGATTTTATCTCTGTACTCTAACCCGTGGGAGAAAATCTGCTCCCCATTAGTGAGTATTATTTTGATAATTTAAGTTGGGAAATTTTTAATATTTAGAATAAGTTGAACCAAATATCAAAGAAGAGTTGTGAAAAAACAATAAGAAAGAGAAACTGGTCATCAGAGTAAATTCACCAACATATTCAGATGGTTAGGCTAATGTGTTAACTTGGCCAGGTAATGCTCCCTTCTTTTCAATTCTTTGCAAGAATCTGAGCAGGACTGGTGTTAGTTCTGGTCCTGGTCATTTCTTGGTTGGGAAGTTTTTGATTACTAATTCAATCTTACTACTTGTGATTGGTCTATTGAGTTCTTCTATTTCTTCTTTTGTCAACATTGATTGCTAGTGTGTTTCTAGAAATTTGTCCATTTCACTTAAATTTTCCATCTTGTTGACACACAATTTTTCAAAGTATCCTCTTATAATATTCTTTATTTCTCTGGTGTTAGTGGTGATAGCCTCTCTGTCATTTCTCATTTTATATATTTGCATCTTCTCTCTGTTTTCTTTGTTAGTCTAGCTAAGGGTTTGTAAATTTTATTAACCTTCTCAAAGAACAAGCTTTTGGTTTTGTTAAATTTTCTAATTTTTCTTCTTAATTTCATTTAGTTTTGCTCTAATCTTTATTTTTTTCCTTCTGTTTTGCATTAGATTAGTTTGTTGTTTTTTTCTAGTTTCTCCAGGTGTGCAGTTAGGTCTTTGATTTTAGTACTTTCTTCTTTTTTAATGTAGGCATTTAGGGCTATAATTTTCCCTCTCAGTACTGCTTTTGTTGCATCCTATAAGTTTTGCTATGTTGTGTTCTGATTTTCATTTGCTTCAATGTACCCCCACTTTCAGGACTTGGAGTTGTCCTGGGTGGTACTGCAGGGACAGATGCTAGACATTGTATGTACTGACATGGCCCACTGGGTGAACTGGGGGAGAGTGTAAACTACAATGTAAACCATTATCCATGTGCTGCAGCAGTGCTCCAAAATGTATTTGCCAAATGCAGTGACTGTCCCACAATGATGAAAGAGGTTGTTGATGTGGGAGGAGTGGGGTGAGGAGGGTGGAGAGATATGTGGGAACCTCTTATATTTTTTGAATGTAACATTTAAAAAAATAGAGAGAAAAAAAGAAATAAAAGGAAAAAATGACATATAAGCTTTAGCCTTTTTTTCCTATAGGCTTATATATGTCATATTTTCCTTTTATTTCTCTTTTTTTCTTTTGGCATCTTAACTATGTCATATTACTGACTTCTTGCTTCCATGGTTTCAGATGAGAAATCTGCACTTAATCTTATCAAATTTCCCTTATATCTGATGGATCTCTTTTCTCTTGCTGCTTTTAGGATTCTGTCTTAGTCTTGAGCTTTTGACAATTTGATAAATATATGTCTCAGAGTAGGTCTGCTAGGATTCATTCTGTTTGGAATGCACTGTGCTTCCAGGGCATGTACATATTTGTCTTTCATAAGGGTTGGGACATTTCTGGCCATTATTTCCTCAACCACTTCTTCTGCCTCCTTTCCCATCTCGTCTCTGTCATCCCTATAATGTGTATGTTTGTGCATTTCATGTTGTCATTCAATTCCCTGAATTCTGGTTGAATTTTTTTCTTTTTTTCTCTCTATCTGTTCTACTATCTCTGCAATTTTTAAAAAAGATTTATTTTATTAATTTTTCTCCCCCACCCCTGTTGTTTTGTGCTCGTCTGTTCATTGTGTGCTCATCTTCTTTTTGGGAAGCACCAGGAACTGAACCTGGGACCTGCCATGTGGGAGGGAGGTACCTAATGACTTGAGCCACCTCTGCTCCCACTTGTGTCTCTCATTGTGTTTCCTCATTGTGTATCTTTGTCGTGCCATCTTGTTGTGTTAACTTGCTGTGCCAGTCCATCACATCACCTCACTGTCTTGCTCGTCTTCTTTAGGAGGCACCGGGAACTGAACCTGGGGCCTCCCATGTGGTAGACAGGTCCCCAACTGCTTGAGCCACATCTGCTACCTTCTGTGCAATTTTGATGTCATATCTTCAGTGTTGTTAATTCTTTCCTTTGCTTGTTGGAATCTGCTGTTATGTGCTTCTAGTTTATTTTTAATTTCTTGCATTGTGCCTTTCATCACCATAAGATGTTATCTTCTTATTCATATTTACAGTTTCTTCAGTATATTCCCCCAGCGTTTTCTTAATATTCTTTATCTCTTCCATCACTTCATTAAGTTGATTAAGGATATTTGTTTGGACATCCTTGATTAGTTGTTCCACATTCTGCATCTCCTCCTACTATTTAGCTGGATCCTTAGCTTGGGCCACTCTCTTCCTGTTTCTTAGTATGGCCTGCAATTTTTTGCTGATGTCTAGGTACCTGTTTATCTTACTGAGCTTATTCAGTTGGTTAGTTTCTCTTTCTAATCTAGGGTTTTATTATTTATTTATTTTTGGTTTTGTGTTAAGTGTCCTCTTTTCCACTTGGTTCCACTTATTCTATATTTTTGAAGTTGTCCATGTTCAACTGAAAGAAAATATTAGGTCCACAAAAAAAGGAAGAAGGAAGAAGAGAAAAAATAAAGAATTTTTTAAAAAGAAGGGAAAGGGGATGATAAAAGAGACAGAAAAAGTACTGAGTAAAAAAATCATAAAAAATAAAAAAGGAATAAAAATTTAAAAGGTTAAAAAAAGAGACAGGAAAAAATAAAATAAAATAAAAGACCAGAAAATATGTGAAGAGAAGAAAGATGAAGAGACAACAGAAGGCAGAAAGAAAGAAAAAAAAAAAGAAGAGAAAAAAATGAAAGCAAGGCAGAAAGAAAATAATGATAATTTAAAAAAAACCCACTCAGGCTCAGAAACTGTCTCAGGCTGCCTCTGCCTGCCAGTGAGCCCATTCCTCTCCCAGTGGGGTGCAGTGAGCCATGGTTTTTTCAGGCTGTTCACCTCGAGTTGGGACATGGGTGCTGTTCCCAGCCATGGGTTGGTCATTCATGGTTTCCATTTTGGCTTCTTCATTTCTCTTTTGCCCTCGTGGGTGTGTGTGTGTGTGCGCAGCACTCTCCTGGTCTGTAGATCCCCAAAAGCTGTCCCCTTGGACAGCTTTTTGCCCTTCTTCTGTTGTTTTTGTGAGAGAGTTGAACCCTTCCTACCTACTCTCATGCCATCTGCCCAAGAGATTTTCCTTTTTTTGATGGTAGCCATTCGAGTGGGTATGAAATAACATTTCATTGTGGTTTTGATTTGCATTTCCCTAATGGCTGATGATGTCGAACATCTTGTCATGTGCTTTTTGCTCATTTGTATATCTTCCTTGGAAAAATGTCTATTCATGTCTTTTGCCAATTTTAAAAATTGGGTTATTTGTCTTTTTGTTGTTGAATTGAGGGATTTTTATATATTCTGGATATTAAGCCCTTATCTGATATGTGGTTTCCAAATATTTCCTACCAATGTTTAGGTTTTCATTTTATTTTTGAGATGGAGTCTTTTGCAGCACAACAGTTTTTATGTTTCTTCATTAATCCTCTATTGAGATGTACTGTCTAATGGTGATAAATGGGTATTGAAGGACCCAACTATGATTGTAGAGGCATATATTTCTCCCCTTAGTTTTGCCACTATTTGCCTCATGTATTTTGGGGCACCCTGGTTAGGTGCATAAATATTTATGATTGTTCCTTCTTTTTGATAGATTACCCCTTTTATTAATATATAGCATTCTTCTTCATCTCTTATAATAGTTTTACATTTAAAGTCTATTTTGTCTGCTATTAGTATAGCTACTACCACCATTTTTTTGAAAATTGTTTGCATGTAAAGTCATTTTCCAATCATTCACTTGCAACCTTCTTGAGTTGCTGAATCTAGGTGAGTTTCTTATAGACAGCAGGTTGATGGGTTATATTTCCTTATCCGTTCTGCCACTCTGTGTCTTTTGACTGGAGGGTTTAATCCATTAATATTTAATGTTATTACTGTCAAGGCAGTACTTACATTAGCCATTTTTCTTTAGGTTTATATATGTCATTTAGTTTTTATTTCTTTTTATCTTTTTAATTATTCTTACTAATAATCTTCCTTTCTATACATTCCTCCATTTCTCTCTTCTCTTTCAACTTGCAGAATTCCCTTTTGTATTTCTTAAAGGGCAGGAATCTTTGACAAACTCTCTTAATTTCTGTTTATCTGTGAGTATTTTGAATTCTCTCTCCTTTTTGAATGCCAGCTTTGTTGGATATAGGATTCTTGGCTAGTAGTGTTTTGTTTTTTTTTCTTAGTCCTCTCAGGCTATTTTTGCTTTTCATAATTCTTTTTCTTTCTGCTCCTCAGCCTGATTTATTTCAATTGTCTTGTCTTTAAGTTCACTGATTCTTTCTTCTGTCTTCTCTAATCTGCTGTTGAAACGCTCCTAGGGATTTTTCATTTCTGTTATTGTGTGGTCTTCATCTCAGGTAGTTCTGTTTCCTTCCTTTTAAAAATTTCTATCTCTTTATTGAGATTCTCATCTTGTTCATTCATCATTTTCTTTATATCATTTGGTTCTTCCTCTGTATTTTCCTTCATTTCCTGGAGCATATTGAAGATCAATTTTTTAAAGTCTTTGTTCAGTATTTTCATAGTCTGGGCTTCTTCAATGATGTTTTGTGGATTTTTATCCCCTTACTTTTGATGAACCATAATTTCCTGCTTCTTCATTTTTCTTGTAATTTGTTTTGCATACTGTACATTTTAATATTTTAAAATGTTAACTCTGGTATTTATTCCTTGAGATGTCTATTTCTTGAGTTTGTATCCAGGTAGTGTTATGACAGAGATTTTCCTGTGTGTCAGGAGCTTAAAAAACCAAGCAAACCTAATCAGGAAACACCTTTCACCACCCTTGCAAATTGTGTTGCACTGGCTGGTGCTCTCTCAGAGTTCAGGTCTCCTATCTGAAAGGTCAGCCCGGGGCAAAGGCAAACAAGGGGTCCTCCCTGTCCTTTTGGGCCTGTGTCTTGTCCTAGGCTTGTGCTTGCTGATTTTTTAGGAGTTCCCCTGCTTACAGGTATTCGACTGCCCCCTCTGCCTCCCAGGAAAGAGACCTTCTCCCTCTTTCAGGTGCTATTCTGCAGGACTGAAGGTAAGTAAGCCTTTGCCCCAAGTTGTCTGCCTCAATAGTTTCTTACATGGAATTTGTTGTCTGAAGCTACTGTTACCTAGAGGGAAAATTCTGGGATAGGAGCATGCTGGAGAGGAACTTCCTAATTCAGCCTTTCCCAGTCAGAGCAATGCCAGGGACCCACAAAGGGAGTGCTGGCCAGCTCCAAACTGCCCTACAGAGGGGATTAGTAAAGGCCAGGAAGGGCTCCAGAAGTTTCTTCCACAGCCCTCCAAAGCTGCACTTTCTTGACTTGACACCTGTCCCCTGCAGCTCAGAGGAAGTGTACTGTCTTTAAGTCTCCTTTGTCACCTTTGTCCAGGGTTGGCTAGAACTTTGCCTGCCCTCAGAGCCAGGTTCCCAGGGATCCAAAGTAACTAATCAAAAGTCGTGTTCAGTGACGGGGCCCCGCTTTCCCCTGATCTTGGGGAGGTGGATTTTTATGTCCCTTTCTGGCATCGTCAAGGTACACCAGGGGTCAGGCTGCATAGTTGCCTGCTGTGCAAGTGGAGGGTTGGTGATTATACCTGCTGTGCGGAGAGAGCAGCTTACTGGCACTTACTGTTATTTTCCACCTCTTCCCCCTGCTCTTCTGTGGATGTTGTACAACGTTCTACTGGACTCCAGGGTTTTGGAATAGTTGATTCAGACAGTTCCTGCCTGTTTAATAGTTGTTCTGGTGGAATGGTTGAGTCCTGGATGTTTCGACTCTGCCATCTTTCCCCAATTCCTCTCAGGGCCATTTTTTAAAATTTTATTTTAGCAGATACTGAGGACTGAACCTGGGACCTCATGCATGCAGAACAGGCACTCAGCCACTGAGCTACCACTCCACAGGGCCAATTTAAATACCTTTTTATGGGAAACCGAGCCTAGAGAAGGTAAGTCTGTTTGACTGTAGAGTTAGTCTCTAACTACTAATGCCTGTAGCGTGGGCCAATCCATATGTGCACTGAGTACTACCTATGTATGAATAAATAATGTGTTGTACACACATGGAACTACTATTTTTCTAATGTATGTGAATGAAGTTCAAATGTATTTTTAAATGTTGTATTATTGCTAGTCATTTTTATCATGATCTTCCTCAATCAATAGACATTAAATGTTGATGGGTGTATCCAGAGAATTTCTTTTTACTTAACAATAGTTTGTAAAACTTTTTACTTAACAATAGTTTATTAAAGTCAACTTTACACATGCACATAGTTTGAAGACTCAAATAATTAAAGTGAAGAATTGAAATGCAAAGCAGGACTCCTCCTTTTACATGCAACTCTTCCTCCATTTCCTGCTTCTTAAAATTCTTTGGTATTTATCTCCATATCTCTAAGTAACAGGTTTATATTACTCTTTCTTGATTTTTTGATGTTAGACATAATCTAAGGAATTCCATAAAGGAAAAGAGGGTTTTAATTTTCTTTACACATCACTCTCTGTTTCTATCGCACATGAGATTACGACTTAAGTTTTATTCTGGTCACAACTGAGTCACGTAATATAAATTATGATTATATTGTCTTTTCTGTAAAACGTTTTATTTTTCCTAAAGTTAATATTTACCTTTTTGTTTCTTGATCAATTTTTTTGTATTGACCAACTTATTCATTCTCCCAACCTGCTTCCAGTGTGTAAATCTGCTCTCAGTAGGTATTTCTATCCATTTCATCTTCTTGAAGAAGTCCTTTCTAGAGCCTCCTGATCTGCTCTAGGCTGGGCTGGTTAAGCTGTACGCCTATGGCAGAGCTGCCCTATTGAGATGTTCCTTTCATTATCATCCCAGAGATTCACTTTGCCTCTCTAATGTGTTTGATTCCTGTTTCCTGGATCCAATGTCTTTCTCTTTCTTAGTTTATTCTGTCATTTTGGTGGTGCACATCCCTCAGTAGCTCCCTGAGAAATGGTGCCAAAGAAGTAAATGTTTTGAGATCTTGCAGGCCTGAAACTTTTAAAAAAAATATATCCACAATCCAATTATAGTTTGACTGTATAAAATTTTGGTTTGGAAAACATTTTCTCTGCTTATTATCTTCTAGTTTCTAGTGTTGTTGAGAAATCTAATGTCTTTCTGATTGTTTGCACTTTGGTTGAAATGCTCTCCTTACCTTTTTTTTCTCTGACAGTTTGTAGAATTTCTTTCTTATCCTTGGTGGTCTAAAATTTCACAATGTATGTTTCTGTTTTCATCTGTTGTGCTGGATGCTTTCAGTCTGGAAACTTGTGCTCATTCATCCTGGGAGATCTCATTTTGTCTTTGCTGATTTCTTTCTTTCCATGTAGAGAGCGCAGAACACTTCCTAACTGAAATCCTTTTGTTCAGATCTTGGGCCTTCTGAACTGGTCTTCTTTTCATTTTATTTTTTCTTCTTCTGTTTTCCATCGCTTTGCCATTGGCTCTATTTCTGAGAGATTTCTTTAATTTTAACTTCCACACTTCTATTTGGAATTTTCATTTTGGCCATCATATTTTAAATTTCTAAAACAATGGGTTTCTTTGGAATTTCTTTATTTTTTCATTAGCTGTTTCCTCCAACTTGCATTTTTTCCTGTTTGTTTTGGCCCCTGCTTTCATTTTAGAGGTTTTCCTTAAATATCTCAGCGAGCCTAGGCCTTTGGCTCATGTATATGAGTGGAGCTTACACAAAGCCCTTTGGAAGCTTTGCTCATTTTCAGTGGGCCTTGTCCAATATGTGCTCTCGATTTAGTATCTCTAGGTCTTTTTATTATTACTGGGATCATGTTCTACAGGGAAGGCTCCCTCAGTCGGGTAAAAGTTTGGTGGACAATGTCTGGAAACAGAGTGGAAGAAGTCTGGAAGCAGGAAAATGGTGATGTCTTAAAATTCTATGTGTAAACCACTTATTCCCTCTGATTTTAATACACAATCCCTATCTTAGATGTACCTAGTATCCTGCTTTGTTACCCTTTCCAGAAAATGAGCTTCTCGTCTTGAGCCAGGTGGGCGAGGGGCAGGGCTGAGAGAACAAGGGGATGGGAGTCTAACTGTATCATAGATTTTCAATCAGACCTCTTATTTTTAGCCCCATTTTCATCTCTACTTCCAAAGGTACCTGAAGCTGGTTTAGGATTCGACTTTTCTTGGGTCTTCTAAGTCAGTTTCTACTCATCCATCTTCCTTTCAGTTTCCAATACTGTACAACTGCTGTCTTTAGCCTGTTTTCTTTGTTCCTGGGTTTTAGCCTTAAAAAAAGCCTCTTTATGGTTTTTGTGATGTTTGAAGAGGAAGAAGAAAATGAGTATATCTAGTCTTTCAACTTTTATCAGAACCATACAATTTCTTGAAGTTAGAAAAAAAGGGGAATTGATTGGCAATCATTGCTCCAATTCTTCTACTTCCTTCTACCCTTATTTCAAAAACTTTTCTCTTGTGTCTCACTTTCCACAGGTCTCTACTATCTGTTAGTTAATCTGACTATATATTTTGACTAATTGGTGCAAATAATAACCAGGCCCATAACAGTTACTCATTGCTCTTGAGCACATAATATTTAGAGCTCAAAATATGTGGATTACCTCCTAATATGCTCCCTTTAAGAGATGTAAATTGTACTATTTTGGAAACAGTGCTATTGTGTATAGTTTGTGTCATGGGGAAAAATAATTTTTCATTTTTAAAGTTTCTTTTTCTCCTTTTTTATTTTTAAAGAAGCTTTAGAAATAAACATAAATGTCCCTTTAAAAATATAGGGGATTTCCTTATGCCTCACCCTTTCCCCTTCCACACTTTCCCATTAACATCTTTCATGAGTGTGGTGCATTTGTGACAATTGATGAGCACATATTGAAGCACTGCTACTAACCATGGACTGTAGTTTACATTATAGTTTACACCCTGCCCCACACAATTTTACAAGTTATGACAAAATATATAATACCTGTATCCATCATTGCAGGACAATTCCAGTGTTCTGAAAATGCCCCTATATTACACCTATCTTCCCTCCCCCTCCTTTCAGAACCTCTGGTGGTCACTGCCTCCAAATCAATGATAAAAGTTCTTCCATTGCTAGAAGAATAAGTCTATAATAAAATAATAATAAATCCACTTTAGTCCATAGTTGCATTGCCCCCTTATTTTTGTTCATTCCTCAATCTTGAGGATTTTGGGATGGTGATGCCCACTCCACTTCTAACTGAGAGGGGGCTTAGATCCCTTGGGGCAGATGGATGGAACTATCTTGCTTTCAGTTGCAGATACTCTCTGTTCCTTGGGATGGATGTTGTCCATTATCATCTCCTTGTTAGTTGTCCTAGGTGAGTCCAATGAACTGGATAATAGGTGTTGCAACTCTGCTGAGATTTAGGGCTCAACTGGCACATGAATGGACCAAAGATTTAAGTCTGGGACATATATTTAACAAGTATAGTGCTAATTATAGGTGCAAATAAAAATGGCAGAAGAGCCATGCATAGGGAAACTATGAATGAGTCTAACTCTGTTACATTAGGGAGTATATATTCCTAGGTAAGGCCCAATGACAGGGTGCTGAATTCCTGAGCTGTCTGCCCTGCTTACAGTGTCTGGATGTCTCGAGAGCCCTCAGGAGCCCCCATGCTTGAGGCATTGTTTACTGTGGCAGTCGGTGAAATCCTGTTAAGACATGCATAAGCGTAACCTCTGGAATGACCTCCCAACTCACTGTGAAATCTCTTAGCCATAAAAACTCACTTTTATTTAATATCTCCCCCTTTAGGTCAAGGTTTTTTTCCAGATGCATGGCTAGTTGGTGCTTGGTAATAATCACTCAGTGTCAGGGAGGCTTATCTGGGGAGTCATGTCTCACACCACGGGAATTAGTGTGTTTACATGCCTAGTTTGACTTCGAGAGAGGCCGCATTTGAGCAACAAGGAAGCTCTCAGGAGGCAATTCTTAGGCAATATATAATACCACACTAAGTTTCAATTTCACAAGAAAAGGTTTATAAGTATAATCATCACTATCAAGCACCTGGCATAATGGTCTGTCTTCCTTCACTGGGCACTGCCCTTGTACTTGGGAGATTCTTGCCATTCTGTTACAGAATGTAGCAGGACTCCCCAGGATGGAAATTCAGTATTCTTTTGGTAATTGTGTGGGTCTCCACCCACCGAGACAAGGCCCCATGACCACTTGAACACATTCACATGCCTTAGATACATGCCCCTGGTGCACCCCATCACCATCAGCCCATACCAGCGATCCTCCCCTGCCACAGTTGCTACTCTTCTGTGATCGAAAATCTCTTGAAAAACAAAGCCAACAAAATAACCAAATAAAAGTAATAAGAAAATGAAATAATAATAGTTTTAAAAATAACAAATAAAGTACAAAAAAACTTCTTTGAAATAATATAAAAAATTTTTAGATGGTGTCTTTCATTGCTGTGAGATCTATTGTCTTGTATGCACAGTGGCATTCTCTTCCATATATTCCTCCAGTGTCTTATTTTTTCATTTTATCTTCAAAGAAGCTTTAGGTGACAGAAGTCACAGAAAATACAGGGGATTCCCATATTCCAATGCCCTCCCCCTTTTCCACTCTACCCTATTAATAACATTTTACGTGTCGGTGATACATTTGTTACAATTGATGTACAAATACTGCAACATAGCTACTCACCATGGTCAATGGTTTACATTATGGTTTACATTTTGGACCATACACTTTTATAGGTTTTGATGAAAGTTAAAACGGACAGGATCCGTTATTGCAAGATCATACAGAACAATTATTTTTAAAAGTTGACAGGCATCATTTTTCATTTCTTGGAAGATGATTTGTTAAGGTCATATTTAGCTCATCTGCTTTGCTAAGAATTTTTCAGGGCAACACTGGAGTCTCTCCTAAGCCTAGACTTTGAGAGAAAGCTAGTTCCTTTCCGAAGTCCAGTGGGCTGAGGAGGTGCCCTGGAGGCTGGAGAGCAGGCCGCTGCGGCTGCACGCGGGTGCCTCGGGGCGCTCCTGGGCTCCGTCTCCGTATGGGAGACCTTAACACTGCGCTTTATCCGAGTGGGTGAGATGGGCGTGCACCAAGCAGGAATAAGGAATGAAGACACACAGGGCAGAGCTGTGGAGGGTAGGAGGCTGCGGGTCTGACTCCACCCACCCAGAGCCGGGCCAGGCTCCCCGGCTGAGGGCACAGCCCTGCACAGGACTGTCAGCCTCCGGTCTGGAGGGTCCAGGACACCCGCACATCTGACCAGCTGGCCTCAGATTCAGTGGTCCCCACCCCTCTCAGGTTGGCAATCCACTGGAAGGACTCTCAGAGTGCAGGAAAGTGCTGTAGTGTGAGCACTGTTTTATTATGGCAGAAAGGATACAGGGAAGCAGGAGCCGGAGGAGGAGCTGCACAGGTGATTGGGGCATCCCAACACTAACTCCCACGTCCTGGCCCGGGGTTGAGGGCCGCCGCCCTCCGGCACGGCTGATGTGAGCTACCAGCCCGGGGAGCTCCCGCAGGCGCCAGCGCCCAGGGCTGTTGATGGGGTTTCATTCCCCGGCAAGCCCCAGCCCCGAGGGGAGGCGGGCAGCAGTGGCTCCGGGCAGCTCTGGAGGGCCAGGCCTCACCCTGTGTTGGGATGCTGATGTAAAAACTTCCAGAGGCAAATATTTTGTTAGGTGTGGCGACAGATGTGGTTCGGCTTTCCTTTCGTGTGGTTTAGCTGTGACAAGTACAGTATGTAAAGATCGAAAAGAACAAAACGTGTATTTTCCCCCTCCCTGTTGTATCTACTGACTGGCTTTATTTGTTTGTGTTTAATTTTCTTTGTTTACTGACTGGTTTTTATTTCAAATTCTGCCAATGGAGGTGGAAACGCCTGGGGTGGTGGCTTTTGTGCAGCGCACCTGATTCCTCGCAGAATCTCCTTCTTACGTCTACATGGGACCGAGGGGGAAGAGGGATCAGGTGCTTGGGAGAAAGGCCTTGAGAAGCCAGCTGGGGCTCATGACCTGCTAGGCACCCCGAAGGGGGCCCTGAGGCCTTCTAAAGAGCCCGTGCCTGCTGACAGGAGGGCTCTGATGTTCTGAATACCGAGATCGTCAGGTCTGCAAGCTCGGAGGTTAGGAGCTACCAAGTGCCTAAACTACCCTTCATGAGAGAGGGGAGAAGAATTTGACTTTATTCACTTATCTGTTCATTATGCAAAAATCTTTATGGAGTCTGTTGACACTACATTAAGCCACCACATGGATTCACCTGGAGTACACAGAATGAACCGGCACATCTTCTGGGGACCGTTGCTGGCCTCCATAAATAGAGTATGGAGAATTAAAAACTCACATTTTTTTTTTAAACAGAGGTACCGGGAATTAGACCTGGGACCATGGGAAGCAGATGCTCAATCACTGAGCTACAAACACTGCCCAGTATATACATTTTTAAAAACATTAAGCTTTAAAGAAATTTCTCTGGGCACTTGTGTCTATGCTTCTCTTCCTCCACCATGCTTTTTTTTTTTTTTGAGATTTATTTTATTTACTTATTTCTCTGCCCCTTCATTGTTTGCACTGTCTGCTCTCTGTGTCCGTTCATTGTGTGCTTTCTGTGTCTGCTCATCTTCTCTTTAGGAGGCACTGGGAACCGAACCCGGGACCTCCCATGTGGGAGAGAGGCACTCAATTGCTTGAGCCACCTCCACTCGCTGATTTGTTGCATCTCTCATTGCGTTTCCTCTTTGTGTCTCCTTGTTGTGTCAGTTCACCGTGCCAGCCCATCGGGTCAGCTCGCTGTCTTGCTCATCCTCCTAGGAGGCACCAGGAACTGAACCCAGGACCCCCATGTGGTAGGCGGGTGCCCGAATGCTTGAGCCACACCCGCTTCTTCCTCATCACATTTTGCACTTACTTTCCTCAGAGGAGGGAGAGAACATTGCTGGCAGTGGACAGAGCCATGGATGACCGCAGAAGGCTTTACAGAGGCAGGACTTGCTGCGAGGCTGGGTGGCTGGGAGTGTTAGGGAGAGATTAATGAGTGTGGGGGTGGGAGCATGCCAGGTGAAGGGGCGGCATGAGATGGTCAAGGGTGAAGTTTCCAGTGAGCAGCAGAGTTGTGGGAGAGGGAGGGATAAGATATGGATTGCTATAGGGATCAGTGGGTGGGCATCAGCCACCAACGATCCTGGTCATTATTGGAAATCACTGATGACTTTGGACATCATCAAAAAAGCTGCTTTAGGGAGATGAGCCAGGGCTAGGATGCACTACATCGTGGTGGAGGGCGGGTTTGGCTTCCTGAGTACTAATCAGAGATGCACTTCAGGATCATTTGTGGAGCATTTAAAATATCTCTGCTGGGACCCCACCACTGGAAATTCGGATTCAGGACATTGATGGAATCTAGATGTAGTTTGCTGCATTTCGTGGTTAAAAACTGCTGAAATGGTGGATGATTGTAATATTCTACTTATAATGCCATGGAACTTGATTGAGGGCTGCAGCAATGGACTTGAAAGAACATGGATTGATATTAGACCACTCCTTGTTCCAATCCACGCGATGTTCTGAGCCATCTCCCACACCTACGTACCTTCTGTAGTACCACCTGCTGGGCCCCCAGCTCACTCACAGCTGTACTAGCCTCCCTTATAACATTTTCCTGGGGAAATATTTCTTTGAGGTCTTTGTGGACAAATATTTTTATACATTATTATTGCTGACGTTAAGATTATTATTAATGTTTTAAAATATACTTTATTATAGTTTCCAGCTTCATTCTTGTTCAACTCTCACCTTTACAAGAAAGTTGTACTATACAGAGCAAAAACATAAAAAATATTCTCAGGTTTCTGTTGCACAGAGGTGAACAATCCGCAAAAACACTGAGCGTTTAATTTGTCCCTGAACATTCTTAGAATAATGGAAGACTCAGAGACAATACTTAGGTAGTAAGGTACTTCTTGATCATGAACAAATTGCATTTATGTCTTATTTGGGGACCAGGAAAAATAACTGGTTCTATCACAAACCATTTATGCCAGAGCAGACAATGCTTCATTAAAGGCAGAGAAAAAGTGCTGATGCAAATCCTTCCTTTCTGGAAAGCTAATCCTTTCTGTCATGGAACAAAGACTGGTAAAAATATCCACATTTGCAGTCATCAGGATGGCGAAATTTGAATTTGATGAACAAATGTATTTATCTCTTGATATATATGTGTGTATATATATATATTTAGCTACATGATTCAGCTTTTGATTTGCATTGGGCCATTTTGAAAGAAATGAAGCATTTGTTGGTTGCAACCTAATTGATTTCTTCGGAATAGTCCTGGTTTGTGGTCTAGTGGGCTGTGGGGCCTTTTCCCCTGACCTCGTGTAAGATAACGTGGGAATCGGAGCTGCACCCTGGGGAGCTGGCCCAGCACTGAGTCTGTGAGGACAGGACCAAGGGGCACGTTTAGGAATGACACGGTTACTTCTGCTGGCCTTAGCCTCAAAAGGTCAGGGAAGGGAAGCGGACTTGGCCCAGTGGTTAGGGCGTCCGTCTACCGCATGGGAGGTCCGCGGTTCAAACCCCGGGCCTCCTTGACCCGTGTAGAGCTGGCCCATGCGCAGTGCTCATGCACGCAAGGAGTGCCCTGCCACGCAGGGGTGTTCCCCACGTAGGGGAGCCCCACGCGCAAGGAGTGCGCCCGTAAGGAGAGCCGCCCAGCGCGAAAGAAAGTGCAGCCTGCCCAGGAATGGTGCCACACACACGGAGAGCTGACACAAGATGACGCAACAAAAAGAAACACAGATTCCCGGTGCCGCTGATAAGGATAGAAGCAGTCACAGAAGAACACAGAGCGAATGGACACAGAGAGCAGACAACTGGGAGGGGGGTGGTGAGGAAGGGGAGAGAAATAAATAAAAAATAAATCTTAAAAAAAAAAGTCAGGGAAGTCCACTCAGACACACTAGCTTCCCTGATAATCTAGTGCAGACCAATAAAACATTAATTCACAGGAACCCTCTGGAAGCGTGCTTTACTCCAGCTTGCGTGCCCTTACCCCACCTCCTTTCCCTCGCAATCCCAGCTCTGCAGCCTGTTGCTGTCCTGAAGGGCTCCCTGCAGCTGCTTTTCCAGTCTCATCTCCCCGCTGTGTCCGTCTCGCCGGACTCCTCACTGTTCCTGAAGATGCCTCTTTCATGCCTCCGTGCCTTCGTTCTTTTGCCCTTTGTTAATGAGGGCTTTCCTGCCCATTTCCGTCTAACAATTTCTTTTCTTTTTTTGTTTTTTAAAGATTTATTTTTATTTATTTATTTATTTCTCTTCCCCCACCCCAGCCATCTGCTCCCTGTGTCCATCTGCCGTGCGCTCCTCTGTGACTGCTCCCATCCTTATCAGTGGCACCAGGAATCTGTGTTTTTTTTGTTGCGTCATCTTGTTGTGTCAGCTCTCCGTGTGGGCGGCACCTCCTGGGCAGGCTGCACTTTCTTTTGTGCTGGGCGGCTCTCCTTACAGGGCACACTCCTTGCACATGGGGCTCCCCTACACGGGGGACACCCCTGCGTGGCACGGCATTCCTTGCGTGCATCAGCACTGCACATGGGCCAGCTCCACACGGGTCAAGGAGGCCCGGGGTTTGAACCGGGGACCTCCCATGTGGTAGGTGGACGCCCTAACCACTGGGCCAAGTCTGCTTGCCCAATTTCCTACTCATTTATTTTCCAAGGCCTGACTCAATGTCACTTCGATATAATGAGCATCCACCAAATACCAGGCACCGTGCCGAGTGTTATGGATAAAGAGGGATAAGACACATCCCTTCAGGGGTTCCCAAGAGGCTCCACAGCCAGCATAGAGTGTGCCAGGTAATATACTGGCGAGAGTAAAACAGTACAAAGCCCTTTAATTCTGCTTGTCTTACAGTTGCCCACCCACTGAATTAATAATGGCTCAGGGGAGGGTGATAATTGGCTTAGGAAAATGGGGTCATGGCCCAGTGTTAAACTTGAGCTAGACTTTGTGAATCCATTAAGAGGCAACAGTCTTGAAAGTCATGCTTTATGAAAGAGAAGAGGGCCTTCTAGAGTCTCAACTCTTTCCCCACTTGACTTGGCCTGGCCCCCACAGATCATGGAATTTTTGCTATGAAATGTAGAGAGAACTCAGGATGTGATGCAGGGAAGGTCTCATCTCAACAGGAAAAAGGAAAAAGGAAGAAGGAGAGCCATGCCGCTGGGGAAGGGAGGCCTACACACGTGTGAACAGCCAGGTTCTCCCTGTGGGGTCAGACCCTATAAGGAAGATCTTGTAACAACGGGATGGCCTGGGGACTCTGGGGACTTTAGGGCCAGTACTCTGCAGAGAAAGCTGGGGTGCAGCCTGCCTGTGATGCCGGCCCGGCGTGGGAGCGCTGGGTGGCATGCGCACACTGGGTCATGCGCTGGGCTGCCCATTGCCCAGGTGGGAATGCGGATACACTGGAGGCGTCAGAGGACAACGAGCCCATGGAGATGGGACAGAGACCAAGGACTTCGGCCCTGGGGACAGACAGCACCCCAGAGCACCGGGCAGGACCAGCCACACATCACTGGGTACTGGGGTAGGACATCAGTGTCCAGACGAGACCAGGAATCCCTCCACAGAGGCCAGGGGGCAGCGTGCAAAGCAGCGTCCACGCGCGGTGCTTCCGGGGTGTGCGTTTCTCTCTGTGGCCGGGTGCCGTCTTGGAAGGACGTGGGTGTGTAGCCAGAGCTCCTTGAGAAGGGAGAAGACCTAACAGGGAATTTCAACTTGGGACATGGTGACTATTTGCCTGAAAGAAATGTTGCGAACCTAGAAGAACGTGACTTATTTTTACTTGGCAAATTTAAGATTTGTGCGTGTACGTTGTCATGGGGGATGGAACACAAGACGAGATCAGTTGTGGGTTTTGCATAGGCGAGCTGTAAATTTCAATCCCCGGCCCTTCTCCACCCCCGAAATGTTCACCGTATTTTATGAGGCTCCCCGCATATTTTACTCCTCGCCCAAAGTGTGACCGCCTGGTGGGGAGACGTGGTTTTGGGTAACTCCACCCCCGGGTCCTGGCAGGACAATCCTGACGCATAGCATGGCCCCACTGAATACTTCCGAGTGAGTGAAAAAATGCAAAGTGTGTAAAGTTACAAACGTGACACATTTAAAACTGTGCACGTGTCAAACCTCACACTGGTTAAAACTTTCAGGTTTCAAAGGGCGTCTGGGTTTTCTCCGGGCCTTTGGACCTGCACAAAGCAAGACTGAGAAGTCTGGAGGACCTACTAGGGTGGCGGTGACTCTAGTTATGATGAGAGTTCCCACTTAGGATCTTTCCAAGCACCGGAACGATGACCTAACGCAGTGTCTCTCCTATGAATAAATCAGGAATGAAGGAGAGGATTTTTCCTTTTTTTTTGGGAAATAGCATACTTCCTGATAGGATCTTTGCTGCTACTTAAAAAAAAAAGTATTTAAATCTTGCACAGTGCAAATTAATTCAGATGTAAATAACCATTCAGACAACAGGAGCTTGACAGGCAGAGGTGTCTGCCAACCTGTCCTGAGTAATTAACCAGGTTTTTGCACTGTTTTCATTCTGTTGGCAGCACTAGGCAGCACAACTTATTTATTTCCTAGCTCTGACTTGGTAGTGCTGGTTCTAGGAGTTAAAAAAAAGATCCTGGGTTTTGGTGGCTGGCTGCTCAGTGCGTTTGAACCTGCTGCAGGAGGAAGGGCAGGCCCTAGAAAGTTCCGTTCTCAGTTCTGACGCTGATTTAGCGTTGAGCCTTGGGCCAAGCCACCAGCGTCTCCCTGACCCATTTTCTGGCGGTCGTTTTATAGGGGATAATAATCTCTATCAACTCCCCAGATCCCTGTGAGAATCGATTAAAGTGTCTGAGCTCTGGAGAGGAGAGTAGCCAAGTGAGCACAATTACTGCCTTTAAAAAAACCGCCCAAGTAAAAGCTTCCTTTGCCAAGTCTGTCCCTTCTTTTGCCTCACCTCTGCCTGGACGCTAGGACAACAGAGGGATTCTCAGGGGAAGGGAGCTCGGCCTGCCGCGAGTCTGCGCCCTGCCCCGGGGGGGGGGGGCGCTGAATTCCCAGCGTCGCCGCGTTCAAGTCCTGCTGCAGCTGGACAGTGTGAAGCCGCTTGGACGCTCTGGGAGTACCGCACCTGGTAGAAACGACAAGGCCTCACCGTCATTATGATCCTGCATTCTGAGTCAAAATAACAGCTGGGGAGGGTATTGGGGATTACGTGAAAAGCAGCAGCGCCGCAGGCTTTCCAAGCGGCCCGTGGAGGGCTGCTCAGGGCTGCTTTTCGCACGGAGCCACCGTGGGCATCTGGATTCTCACCTCTGCTTAGAGCTGAGAGAAGGGGTTTGCCCCCAAGTCAAGTTTTGGCAAGGAGCAGAGAATTTAACCCAGAACAACATGCGACGGTCTGGCCGAGGCGGGGGGCCCATTCGTCTGGGTGGGAGCGCACTGGGGGGCCCTCTGAGTCTCTCCGTAGCCCACTGCCCAGGCCGGCGGGGGACGGAGGAGTGGTGCAGCCCCTCGGGTGCAGCCTCGCCAGCGGGAGCTTAGGTTTTGCTTGGAGGTTTGAGAATTACCCGCGTGTCAGAATATTCACTTTTAAAGGTCATCACAGTACTTGGTACATGGTAGATCATGGATAAATGTTGGTTGAATAAATAGTTAAATAATCGAAGGCCAGATTCTATCATATGAAAAAAAGTTCAGATTACTGGTTGCTGGGTTGTTTCACCCCAGCGACTGCCTGTCCTCTTGTTGTCACTGCCCTCGCCTTACCTTGGCGCGCACGTGTTTCCACAGAGGCTAAATTTCCATGCCTGTGCCAGCCTCTCCTCGCCTCTCCCAGCCACCCAATCAAAGAAAAGGGCCAGGTCGTGAGCGTCCCGCTGCATTTGTGACAGCTGCGTCCACAGCCTGGAGGGACTTCTGGGGCTTTTTAAAGGACATACTGGGGATCAAACCCAGGACCTTGTACGTGGGAAGCAGGCACTCAACAACTCAGCTTCATCTGGACCCCAATCTTATTTTTACCGCCCCCCCCCCCCCCGCTGCTGTTTTTGCTGTGTCCATTCACTGTGTGATCTTCTGTGTCTGTTTCTTTTTGTTTTCTCTTCTTGTTTTTCTCCTCTAGGACCTCCAACGTGGAAGAGAGGTATCCCGTCTCATGCGCCACCTCAGTTCCCAGTTTCCGTCGTGTCTCCCCTCGACTCTCCCCGGCATCTTTTGTTGCATCATCATCTTGCTGTGCCGCTCGCCAGGCGGGTCTTGCTTGCCCTCACCGGGAGGCCCCGGGGCTCAAACCCCAGTCCTCTCATATGGCAGACGGAGCCACATCTGCCCCTGGGGCTTCTCATGCCACATACTTTCCCGTGAGATCTATAGCGGTCTTGCCTCAGAAACAGCCCCTGCCCTAAAGTTACGTGTGCAGCAATACCACGTGCGAGGCAGAGGGGAAAAGCAGGCCCCAGCGTCTCCTGGATTTATTTTTATTTAATCCAGGTGGGCCTTCAAGACCACTCAACCCACCATTCCAGTTGTCCTTCCAGTGTCACTCCCGTGCTGACTCGCAGCCAGGCTGGTCTGTCCAGTGGTCCCTGCACCCTCCGCACCTGTCCCGTCACCTGCCTGCATCCTACCTGCTCTCCAGGCTGGTTCAAGAGGCGCCTCCTCTGCGGAGTTTCTCCCTCCACCCTGGCCACCATCCTCTCTGGACTGAGAAGTCATCTGCCAGCTGCTCTCGTCCGGGGCGGTTAGTCCAGGCCCCCTTGTGCAGTGTGGACCTTTGGAAACCAGGTCTGTGGCTGGCCCTGGTTTGAAGCTGACCCTCCTCTCTGGCTGTGTGTCCTTGGCAGAGTCCCCAGCTCCTCTCTACCTCTGAGCATTGCAAATGGCAGAGGGGAGGCACTCGTTCCCACTGACGAGAAGGGTCTCTAGGAAGTCCACTTGCAAAGGACCTGTGATGGATCAGGCCCGACGGTCTTGGCAACTGCACCTTGCCCTGCACAACGAGACACAAAGGTGGGAGAGTCGGCCCAACAGGGGCACCTTCCGGTTCTGCGGATTGCAGATGTTATACTGCGAACTTGTCCCTTTTTATTCTCTGGGGCTTAAGCTGCCAAGTTCGTTCTCAGCTTTGACCCAGGAAGGCAGCCTCTCTAGCCTCCACCTTTGGGGTACAGTGAGGGGGGCATTGAGAACACAGGCTTCCGAGTCAGATGGATTTGGCCCAGAACCCTCGCTGGCCCTGCTGTTTACCACGTGACCTTGGGCGAGTGCCTAGAGTCTCAGTTTCCTCATTGGTAAAATGGGGTGGTGATACCCACTTGCTGGAAGGTGAGAACTAGAGGAGCTAACGCGTGCTAAGCGCCTGGCGCAGGTCTGGCTCTCGCTAAGCAATCAGCCTGGGTAACGCGTCCCTAGCCACTATTTATAAACTGCTCTCATGGAGCACATGAACAATTGCTGTTGTTGTCTATTAATAGTAGAGGCAACATGTTGACTGGCGCTCATCCAGATGAAGCTGCGGGGACTTGTTCTTGTCTGAAAGGCTTCTTTCACTCCCCTGTGTGTGTGACTGCAGGTGCGTGTGCACGTGTGGGCTGAGCCTGGGACCTCACACGTGCACAGCAGGCACTCAACCCCTGAGCTACCCCTGCTCCCGCTTGTGATTTTGCTTTGTGTTACCCTAATGGTTAATGACACGGAGCATCTTTTCATGTGCTTACTGGCCCTTTGTGTGTCTTCTTTGGAGAAATGTCTATTGAACTCCTTTGCCCATTTTTAAATTGGGTTATTCAAATGTCGTTGCATTATAAAAGTTCTTTATATATTCTGGATATTAAGCCCTTATCCAATTTATGGTATGCAACAATTTTCTCCCATTCTATAGGTTGCCTTTTCACTTTCTTGATAATTTCCTTTGATACATAAAAGTTTTAAGTTTTGTTGAAATCAAACTTATCTGTTGTTTCTTTTGTTGATAGCGCTTTTGGTATCTTATCGAGAATCCATCGCCAGATCCCAGGTCATGAGTATTTGCCCCTAGGTTATCATCTAAGAGTTCTATGGCTTTAGCTCTTACATTTAGGTTCTTGATCCATTTTGAGTTGGTTTTTGTATATGGAGTGAGGTAGGGGTCTAACTCCATTCTTTGGCGTGCAGATACCCAGTCTCCCTCCACCGTTGGTTAAGACACTACTCTTTCCCCACTGCACATACTTAGCTCCCTAGTGGAAAGCCAGTGGCCACGGATGTGTGGGTCTACTTCCAGACTTTCAAATGTATCCCCTTGGTCTATTTGTCCAAACTTATGCCAATACCATAACCACTGTAGCTTTGTAAATTTAAATTTTGAAATTGACAAGTACGTGTCCTCTAACTTTGTTCTTTTTAAAAAAAAGTTTGGCTATTCAGGGCCCCTTGCAGAGCGCAATATGGTGGTTCCTAAAAATGTTACAGCCAGAATTTCCGTATGGCCTGGCCGTTTCTCTTCTAGGTATTTAATCAAAGAAAGTAAAAACGGGGTCTCAAACAGATAGTTGTGCAACAATGTGTACAGCAGCATTTCTCACAAGAGGCAAAAGGAAGAAACAACTCGCGTGTCCACCAACACCTGAATGGCTAAATCAATGTTCTCCATACAAGCAGCTGGACTCTTATTCCACCAAAAGCAAGAATGAAGTCCTGAAACACGCTGCCACGTGGACGAACCTCGAAAGCATCACAGCACATGAAATAAGCAAGGCACTTCAGGACAAATACTGTAGGATGACGCTAGTAAGAGACGACTGGAAGTAGAAAATTTGCAGAGCTAGAACGCAGATTAGAGGTTACTGGGGGAGGGAGAAAGGGAGAGTGTGTGTTTAAAAAAAAAAATCCTGAAATTCTAGTAGCTCACAGAGGGAATGAAGAGAGTAGAGCGAAATGAGAGGCAAAGGGATTGTTGGGTCATGTTGAGTCAGTGCCTGGGAGGAGTACAAAAAGGAAAGGAAATCATGGCCGTAATATTCAGACTCCGTAAAATTAGATTCAACATTAATCTTGCAAGCTACATACTTATTAGCTGTAGGGCTCAACTTGGTAGCCTCAGATTTTCTGCAGGATGCCTGAAATTATTACTAAGAATGACACCCCCTCACAGCATGTGAAGAAGGGAAGCTATTTCACATCTGGCAGCCAAGCTCAGGCCCTGGGTTTCCCAGTTAAATTAGCAAATCCGAAAATAAATAATGGCATCACATAATTGCCATGTGTGTAAGAGTGCCCAGCACCGGGGACCCACGCTTCAGGACAGAGGGCTAAACCCGCAGTTGGGTTTTGGACCTGCGGCTGGGAGGATTTCCGTATGCCAGGAGGCTGCTCACCGCACTCCCCACCGCACACCCCCAGGCCATGCAGTCCCTGGAGAAGACGCTGCCCTGCCGGGACAGGCCTCCCAGCGTTATTGTTCAAACGGCTGGTGCGATGCGTCTCCAGGTGTGCGGGAGCCGGAGCTGAAGGGCAGGTTTCTGACCAGGGCTCACGCACGGTCCGGGACGTGTTTACGGTGCCTGTTTAGCGGTGCTAATAATAGGAAAAGCACTTGATTCCCGCAGACGGCAGCTCCCGCAGGAAGATGACATTTAGAGAATGGGGAAGCAAGCAGGAGGCTGCCTCCCATCAGTCGCCTTCTGCTTCCTGCCCGAGGCGCGTCTGAATTCCCTTCCGTGGCCAGAGCCACTTCCTTGTTAAAAACGCAGCCTGCCCCTCACTGGGTCCTGTGTCTGCACAGGCCACGGTGGCCTAGCCCTGGTTTTCTGTCCGATCTGAGGCACGTTCTGGGGGTTCAGGAGAGAGATCAAGGGCCCTGCCTAGAGCCACACAGCTTGGGGCTTGGGGTCACAGCTCCCGACCAGCCTGAGATCTGATCCAAGTCCGTTCAACATGCCTTTATCGAGCAAACCTGATGTCCAGAGCCCTGTGCCAGCCGCGCCCTTGGACACAGGGACACTCGGCCGTGCCCGCCTGACTGCGCTGGGATGGACGGCTTCCTCGGGAGAGCCTGAGCACCTCACTGGAGGCCCGGGGCCTGCTCACCGCACCTGCAGTGCAGCAGGCGCTTGAAGGGAAGTCAACCAAGAGGTACAGAGCCGCATGCGTCATTCAGCATTCCTTCCTTCCTTCAACCCTCACGAGCACCTGCTATACGTGAGGGGTGTTGGGACTCAAAGACGAATAAGGAAGACTCTCTAACGCCCAGGACCTCCCAGCTTACAGAGGGAGACAGCCGTGTTAAGAGTTAAATCCTGAGGCTGGGTGAGTGCTGTGCGGCTCAAGGACACTGGGGGGTCTGACCCGGCCTCCCCAGCTTCTGTGGCCCTGCTTGTCTGGGCGGGGATCGGGAGAGGGGAGCAGGGGCGGGAGGGTAGGAATCAGAGCACCTGGAGGTGCAGGATCTGGAGGCACATTCTATCTAAGTTAGAAGAGACTCTGCTTCAGGACATCCTTTTCCTCCCCAGGACCCCGAGCTCTGTCCACAGCGGATACCAGATACAAAGGTCACGGGGTGACTATGAACTCTTGCGGTTACCTACTGCTGAGAACCAACCACCCAGACTCAGTGGGTTCCAACAGCCACCTTTCATTGCTTGTGATTCTGCGCTCTGGCCTCTTGCTTCCCATGGTGGTGGCTGCCCTTCCCGCTCCGCCAGGTGCCTGCAAGCCGGGGTGGCTCGCCTGGAGCCGAAGAGCCAAGGTGGCCTCCCTGCTGTGCGTGGCGCTCCCCACGGGATGGCAAAGCGAGGAGCTGGGCTGGTTTGCTGAATGACAGCATTTACTTAAAAATACAACTTAAAAATTCATTATGCTTTTGTCTTCAATCATTATACATAACTTACCAGATATTCTAATAGCTTTATTAGAATTTATGTTTTATTTCAAATGGTATATTTCTTGCGTTTCCTTTATCTTTATATGTTTAATTCCTTTGATTGATTATCGAATTTGGCTGTCGACATGAACACTTATTTCTTGTAAAGCCACAGTAAGTATGGATATCTTTATTATAGGGACACTGTTTATTAAGCCTCATTCTCTAAATTCCTTTTTCTTTTTCCAAACATTTGCTCCCATTTCACATGTTATGCTCCAGTGAATGTAAAATTTCTAAACTCTTTTTGCATTACTGCATAACAGGCTATGTACTTCGAGGTTCAAGTGTCTTTCCAGCATTTAATTTTAGTTCCCAGATCATCAGAGGTACTATTTAATTCTCTTTGTGTAATGTATGGTGATAAATATAAAGTTTATCAAGAAAAATTTAAAGTGATTGATTTACATCTCTCATTGCATCATCCGGGGGCAATGAACATAGTGACATGGTGCCAAATTAAAACTGTTCAGAAATGTTTCTAAAATTTTGGCTGAAACGCCAGACTTTCTATTATCATACAGACATTGCACTCACTGAACAAAAGGTTCCTGTGTAAATATTTCTCAAGTATTGACTATATATATATATGTTAGGAGATACCAGGGATGGAGCACAGGACCTCATACATGGGAAGCAGGTGCTACATTCACTCCCTAACAATAAATTTGTGATACATTATTATTTCAGGTATTCTTCCATCAACTCTACAAGATCAGCAAAGTTTTAAATATCTCATTTTAAAATATTGAAATCCCTTTATGTGACACAATTTGAGTTTCATAGAAAAATTTTTTTACAGTCTTGATTTATAAATTTTCAAATAAGTTGTTTTCTCATTTCAGTAGATATGTTTTCCAACAAGTGGGACCCCAAATCTAGAATGCAATGAATGCTTATATATATATTTATATTTTTTAAAGTGGTATTGATTATTTCATGCTGAAAAACCAAGTGCTTGACAGTGTTAAAATGTTTAAGGGCACTTTCTTAATATTTTAATCATTTTATCAGTATTTTGTTAAATTTAGAAAATATTCTTTCAATTGTGTGAAACTGATCTTTTGATTGTTTTCCTCAGTGATAACTGCATTAAAAATTTTTACCCATGAACATTGATAGAACATGATTTCCATTCTGATGAATGTCTCTTAACAATTACCACGGGAGTCACCATTCACATCCAATACTTAATGCGTAGCACTGTTGAGACACCCGTATTTTTGCTAAAATAAGCAGATTATTTTGCAATGAATAAATAAAAATTATTGGCGTTATTTTGTACCACTTCTTGCTCAGTGTAACATATGTTCGGGTTGCCTGGATTTCTGCACCGTAACAGAAGATACTTAGGCTGTGGCTCAATAGTAATATTATTGCTTGCTCTCCTGCAGATTCAGAAGATGAAGGTGTATGATATTTCAGTGGAACACTGATAAATGTATCCACATTTGGTTCCATCTTTATTCTGCAAGTGTATTATTTAGTATTTTAAAATATTAAAAATTTATTTATAAGTCATTAATTTTTAAATACTAAAACACTGTGTGTACAACTTAAGAATTACAATGCACCAACAAAACAACTAAAGTAATAACTATTTAGAATCGGTGGCAGACGCATGGTTTCAGTGTAGCGATAAACTGATGTAAACAGCTTGGGGTGCTTTGTGATAAACAAGCATGCAGGAGGCACGTTTAGCAATAGCTCGTGTGACATCCTATGACAATTAGCCCGAACAGATGAGTTTACTTTAGAATTTAAATACTAATTAATTTTACCGTTTATTTCAATAACTTATACTGTGTACCAATCAGAACAGACGTGTTCCAATATTATATATATATATATCTACATATATTATATCACTGCAATTATACCAATGGATATTGGCTTATAGCAAGGTGGACAGCAGAAGATCCCTGAAGTCAAAGGTTCTTACCAGCTTGGGGAAAGACGTAGCTTTTGAAGAGGTTCTGGGAGACGGCCCTGAGGGGGAGGATGGAAGAGGAGATAGAACGCTTTTGACCGTGATGAGAGGGAAGCAAGGCGCGTTGCCCCCGACTGGAAAGAGGCTGCGGGCGGGGGTCTAGAGGACAGGCGACCCCACGAGCTGCTCCAGGCAGCAACTCTCGGAGGCCAGGCTGTGTGTGCCGAGGCTGCCCAGGCACAGGGGCTCCAGCCCCCCTGGTATGGAGCAGCCCAAGGCCAGAGGGACAGGAAGCAAGGGCCGGTCCGGCTGGGGTGCCTCTGCGGAGCCAGCGTGGGCTGATGACCGATGGCAGAGGAGCTGCCTCGTGCCATGCAAGGCCCTGCAACTTCAGCCCATCCTTGTGGGGAGTCCAGCGCAGGTCCATACTGAATTTCCTGCCCGTCAAGCACGGACGGTGTTTACAGTTAGATTTAAATTAAAGGAAATAAAGAGGTGATTTTTCTAGTAGTGCAAGTTTGCAGTTCACAGCCTTCCCACACACGTGGGCAGGTAGAATTAAGGAGACATAGTCCTAAGCCAGACAACACTAACTTAGCTATAGGAAGGCTTGCCCAGCAACGAACACTGACCACCAGTGCTCAGCAGAGGGGGGCACGGCAGGCACGTGACTTCCTTTTTAAAAAAGTTATTATCATTATTGTGGTTAAATAAATTATATGCAAGAAAAAGGGTCAGTGTCCTGGGGGATGAAGAGTGAAGGGGGAATCTAAATCCTGGTTTGAACAAATCAACTGTAAAATACAATTTTGGGACAACCAGAAAGAACATTAACAGGTGTCAGCGTTAACCCAGTTGACAGGTAGATAGGTAGACCTCACTGTGCTCCTTACTCTTCTGTATTTTGAAATTTGATAATAAAATATTTTATTTAAAAAAAAAACAACAACAAATCTGCAACACATTCCAACATTCGAGCCCACCAAAGTGACCGAGCCTTAGGAGAGGGTCTCGATAGAGGAGTGGGTGTAGCCGGGGCGGGTCTTTTCCTCTTGGGCTGGGGGTGTTTGGCTGGCAGCTGGGGGAGAACTCGGGAGCTGGGTCTGGGCTGGAGGGCGGCGTGCGTCCTGGTTTCCCCACTACGTGGCTTGTCTGGGAAGCAGAGGGGAGTCCTGGACGTACGCGAGGGGCGCTGGGAAGTTCACAGCAGTCATTTACAGGGGAAAACGCCAGGTGAGAGACACTGCTGAATTCTGTGCGCAATGAAGGGTCTGGCGGATGGTCCTGTGGGCAGAATGTGGGCAGAGGAGGCTCCAGCTCACCCACTAAGCTGCCCGTGGACTCAGGGTGCCGCCCTTTGGGCTCTGACTCTGGCATGACTGAGGATGGGGTTGGCAGGCCAGTGCAGAGGGAGGATAGGGTGGGAAGGAACCCATGATTAACCAAGTCTTCAGTAATGGGGGGACACTTGATGTGCCTTCGCCTTCAATAAAGTGAGGTGTTGCTGTACGTAAGACAGAAAAAGCAGAAAACCCAAACTAGCCTTTGTATATAAACGTAGGAAAAAGCCGAGACAGGTTAAGACTATGTCAGGAAAACGTGGACCCATCAAATTTAAGAGCAGAGGAAGTTTGAGGAGATTTGCCTGAAGCTGCCACTTTCTTCGTGAACCCCTGATCAATCGATCCCAGAGCCCTCTGCCCTCTTCTTCCATCCCGTGGTTAGTGCTGCTTGTGGCACCTGGAAGTGGCATCAGGCTGCGTGTAACAGAAAACAGTTTTCTAAACTGGACATGTGACCGCACAGGTCCTGGAATGCTAGCGCGCAGTGGGAAGAAGCCTGGACTGGAGCCTGCAGACCTGATTCGACCCCTGTCCCTAGCCAGCCCCATGACCCTTAGCAAAGCTCTTCCCCCTGCTGATCCACTTGCTCTGTGCTCCATCCCTTCCAGCGCTAAAATAACTGGAATTGCATTTGTGAACAGGGCCGCTAGCAAACCAGGTTTAGAATCAGTCAGCTGTTTATCTAGGACTTACCCTGTGCAAGCTACCTGGTATTCTGATACTCAAGCGGTGAAGCAGTTCCAGTCTTCTACCAGGACTTGCCTATCTTTCAGGGTAGGTCTCCTTTCTGTCTTCCTTTTTTAAATATATTTTTTTTTTATTTTTTAAAAAGATAAGATTACACAAAATGTTACACAAAACAATATAAGGGACCCCCACATTCCCCACTCCCACGCCCTCATTAGCAACATCCCTCATTAGTGCGGTACATTCGTTACAGCTGATACAGGCATCTGGAGGTCTGCCCCACGGCCTGGATCGCAGGCTGCACAGTCGCTCACTCTCTCCCACTCCGTTCTGTAGGTTCCGCAGGGTATACAATGGCCTGCATCTGTCCCTGCAGTATCATTCAGGACAACTCCAAGTCCTGAAAATGCCCCATATCACACCTCCCTTTCCCTCTCCCTGCCTTCAGCAACTGCAGTGGCCACTGTCTTCACATCAGTGATATAATTTCTTCCATCGCTGGAATCCCAATACGGCTATTGCTTTCTGAACTCACTGACTTACCCGTAACTCATGTTCCGGCTGCGATGACTGCACGCAACCCCTTTCACGGTTCCATCAAGAGCGGCCCTCCAAGCAGGCGCCTTTCCCAGCCCCTAGGCTGCAGTGGGCAGATAATAACCCCTACCCACTGTGTGCCAGGCTCTGCGCTATTTCTTTACTTACATTTCCATTTAATCCTTTAAGAGGCGCGTACCACTTAAACCAGACTGCAGCCATCAGGTTAGCCCAGAGGATTTCAAATCCTGATTTTTAAATGGCGGGTTAAAGAGGCTAAGAAACTTGCCGCTAGAAAGGGGTTGGCCCCGACAGCGTGTGTGTCTCTCGGCAGCTCCACCAGCCGACACTACCAGCTCCGAGCCCGGAACCATCCACCAAACCCACACTCCCTCAGTCTCAAGGTCAGGCGTGCGCGGGCTGGGGGCGGCGCGGGGCCGTGAAGAATTTTGCAGGGGCTGGGAACACCGTTGCAAACCCACGCGAGTTCCCCCGGGGTCCAGGGGCTTGTTCTATGACCCTCAAGCCAACACAAGCCCCCGCACCCCTCTTCACCTCCCGCCCCCGCAGGGGAAACCGGGAGCCCCGGGGAGACGCGCGGTGGCATTCAGCCGAGAAGCGCCTCAGAGCCTTCCGCCGCGCCCCGCCGCCTCCAGACGCACGTGCTCAGAGTCCCCGCTCCTCCCACCTCCGCCCCCCCCGGCCCCGCCGGCGCCGCTGGCCCCAAGTTTCTCCCGCGAGCCGGGCGCGCACGACTGCGGCGGCGGCGGCGGCGACCGAGCGCCCGGCGGGGCCCGGCCACCCACCAGCTCCCGCCGGGGAGGGCGTGCTCGGCGGCGCGGGAGCCGAGGGTGGGGTGGCGAGAGGGCGGGGATCCCGGGACGCGCCGCTTCAGTGCGCGCCGCGGCAGAGGCGGCGACAGCAGCAGGTGGAGCGAGCGCCGCCGCGAGCGCGCGGGGCCTGCGAACGACCCGCCGCCGCAGCCGCCGGGGCGGGACAGCACCGCTGGGCTGGAGCCCGTCCCCGCCCCGGGACGACCCTCGGTGTCCCGCGAACTTGGACGAGCGAGGCCGGCGCGCGGGGGCCGGGACTGGGGCCGGGGCCGCGCGCGTCTCGGAGCGCACGACGGTGCGGGGAGCCGCGCCCGGGCCGCGCGGGGCTAAGCGGAGCGGCGCAGCGGAGGGCACCTCGCGTCCCCGCCGGCTACCTGGAAGACCTGGCCTCCGCAGAAAGGGCCGCCGCCGCTCCGGGGCTGCGGGGGCGCTTGGCGCGCAGCCGGGCACCTGGCTGGGGGCAGTCCATTTGCGCCCCGGTGGCGCGTGGAGCTTCTGGGCGGCGCGCTAGCCCCTTGGCTGCGGCGCGGAAAGCGCAGGACTCTTCCCGGGCTTCGCCTCCTCCTTCGCCCGGGCAGGGGCCGGACGACGCGAGCTCTTCACCCTGTCCTCCGTGGAGCCTCGCGCCCCTCGCTGTGTTCGTCTCGAGCGGCTGGCTGCTTGGCACCCATCTGCAGGAGCCCTCTGCTTCTCGAGTTCTTCATTTGGGGACAGTTCCCGCCAAAGACACCCGACGCACCTCTGCGCCCCGCGGGCGGGGCGGCCTCCCGGTGACCCGGGCCCGCGGGGCTCGCGCTCCTCTACGCTGACCCCTGACTCTTTCTCCGTTTGGCGTGTCTCTTTCTGGCCGCCGTCCTCGGGGGGACGGTGCGCACGCGGCTCCTTTTTGCCCCGCTCCCTCTTTGAAGGAGCGCGGTCCTAGAGGGGGACCCTGGCCGCCGGGGGGGGGGTCCCTGTGTGGTGGGAGTGGGGGCGAGGGGCGCGCGGGCCGCGGCCATGGCCTTCACCTTCGCAGCCTTCTGCTACATGCTCTCCCTGGTGCTGTGCGCTGCTCTCATCTTCTTCGCCATCTGGCACGTGAGTACCCGCGGCGGTGTCCAACTCTTTTTTTTTTTTCTTTCCTCTCCAAACGTGCCCCTTTCCACCTCTTTCCCCAATTCCCGTAAAGTGTCACCCCACTTTCTTTAATTGCGAGTGTGAGAGGAAAGGGCGGCCACCCGCGGCGCACCTGCGGGTTAGACCTCCGACTCCCCGGTCCTGGGGTAAGTGACAGTTCCCGGGCTCCGGGGTCCTGCACCCCGGGAGCGGCTGCTTCCCATCTCCCCGCCCCCTCGCCTCTCCTGCGGTCGGGAGGCGAAAAAGCGGCGCCGCGGTCGGGCCCGGCAATTAGTCGAGTAACTATAACAACTAAACATTGAAAATGTCAGCGTCTGTGGTGGGCTGCCTGTAGACCTAATTGGCTACCGAGTGGAAACACTGCGGGTGCGCCTTCTTCGTAAGAGGAAGTGGGGAGAGGCCGGAACGGGGAGAAGAGGGGAAGCAGGCGACGCAGGGCTTAGCGGAAGGCGCGGGAGGCGAGCGAGAGAGGAGAGCGAGCGGGGGAGACGCGAGCAGAGGCCGTGGGCCGCCCCGGGGGTCCGAAGCCGGGGGCGCCGTGCGGGTGGCGGGCCTCGCTTTCGCCGGCCTCCCGGCCTCCCGGGCAGGGGCGCACGTCCCCCTGTCCCTCTCCCACAGGGACGACGCCAGCTTGAGGGCAGTCGTGGGTTCCAGGTCTGCAGGACGGGGCGGAGGTGGCCGCCTGGAGTTGGGCCAGGGGGCAGAAAGCTTCTGACTAGGAGACTGAGGGCGGGAGGGGGGAGGGCCGGGGGACGCTGGCGCCCTCGTCGAGACGGGGCCACCCGGGCAAGTGTCCTGAGCGCTGGGGCTCCGCTCGCGGAGGTGCTGCGCATTCCCTGCGCCGCCCTCCGGGGCCGGTGGGAGGAGCGGCCGGGTCAGAGTGGAGGAGCAGCCCTGGTGCCAGCGGCCCTACCTGCCAGGGCCCAGGGCCCGGAGGGCATCGCGGGGCGTGGTGCCGGGAGCCTCGGAGAACAGCAGTGGGAGAGCAAGGCCCGAGGAAACGCGGGGCGGGTGAGAGGCTCGGAGGTTCCCAGAGGCTCCTCTGGAAACAGACCCCAGCAGCGAGCGGGCTGAGCCGGAGCAGCTCCCCACGAGTCTCCCTGACCGGGAGGATGCCTGGAGAGGAGGCCCCTTCCGACCCTGCAGCCCCAGAAGGACGCTGGCTCGGCCTCCTGCCCGCCTCGAAAGGGAGGAAGAGGAGAGAGCTCTAAGCTTCCTCCTGTTTCCAAGTTGGTGTCAATCTGCATCGGTTGCTTTAGGGATTTGGAGGGGAGAGAGTAGCAATTTGGAGACAGGATTTGGGGGCCAACCGACAGTTGGGAGCGAAGGCACCCTGCAGGCTCCCCTCCCCTGCCCTCGAATGTCAGGTTTAACCTGCAGGAGAGAATTGAGCTTTCAGGTGGTTGACAGTTAAGGGAAAACTACACGAGTTAGAACAGAAGGGAACGCAGAATAGAGCATGGCCAAGACAAGGCTCCTATGGTTTTTAAAATTTTACTTTTGCTGCTGTGTTTTAAAAATCTTTTTTTTTTATCATAGTAAAATATATATCATGAAATTTGGCATTTTAACCATTTTTAAGTGTACAGTTCATTGGCGTTAATTACATTCACAATGTTGGGCAACCGTCACTACCATCCATTATAAAAACTTTTTCATTATGCCAGACAGAAGCCCTGTACCCATGAAACAATATATGAATGTGTTTTAAGGGAACTTTCTCTTTTTCTTTGGGTTTTGGGAGTCCTTTGTGTTCTAGAAGGCTAACCACTCCCTTTCTTCGGAAATACTTCATTGGTTGTTCCTTTCTTCTTTCGCCTTGGCCAGAGGGTGGCAGGTAATAGAGAGCTCCAGGAAACTCTGTCAGGCTTGGAGTTCTCTAAAGCAGCCCCTGAAGCACAGCAGTTAATTAGAGAATAATTCTTTCCCACTCAGGGGAGGTAAGTAATTCAAGATCAGGTAAATGAAGTGGGTGGTTTGTGCAACTCATTGACTAGTCGACGTCTGAGCAAAGTCAGGTGTTGCCGTGATTCTGCCCTGCCTTCGCCTTCCAGGTGCCCACCACTCGCCCACCCTTATCTGGGGAGCTCTGCGCAGTCAGCCCCAAGCCTGGGTCAGTCACGGCCAGATCTCCAGTGCGAATGCCACGATTCCAGTTTCCGATAGCACAACAAATCTATGCTCTTTGAATTCGAATGACAGTAACAATTCCAAGTCTCGTTCCTTCTTCCATTCCTGGTCTTTTCCTTCTTCCTCTCTTCAAACCAAAGAATCAGTAGCCCTGCCACACTGGTTTAGAATCAGCGGCCCTGCCACACTGGTTCAGAATCGGCGGCCCTGCCACACTGGTTCAGAATCGGCGACCCTGCCACACTGTTTCAGAATCGGCGGCCCTGCCACACTGGTTTAGAATCAGCAGCCCTGCCACACTGGTTTAGAATCAGCGGCCCTGCCACACTGGTTCAGAATCGGCGGCCCTGCCACACTGGTTTAGAATCAGCGGCCCTGCCACACTGGTTCAGAATCGGCGGCCCTGCCACACTGGTTCAGAATCGGCGACCCTGCCACACTGTTTCAGAATCGGCGGCCCTGCCACACTGGTTTAGAATCAGCAGCCCTGCCACACTGGTTTAGAATCAGCGACCCTGCCACACTGGTTTAGAATCAGCAGCCCTGCCACACTGGTTTAGAATCAGCGACCCTGCCACACTGGTTTAGAATCAGCAGCCCTGCCACACTGGTTTAGAATCAGCGGCCCTGCCACACTGGTTTAGAATCGGCGGCCCTGCCACACTGGTTTAGAATCGGCAGCCCTGCCACACTGGTTTAGAATCAGTGACCCTACCACACTGGTTTAGAATCGGCAGCGCTACCACACTGGTTTAGAATCGGCAGCCCTGCCACACTGGTTTAGAATCGGCAGCGCTACCACACTGGTTTAGAATCAGTGACTCTACCACACTGGTTTAGAATCAGTGACCCTACCACACTGGTTTAGAATCGGCAGCCCTGCCACACTGGTTTAGAATCAGTGGCCCTGCCACATTGGTTTAGAATCAGTAACTCTACCACACTGATTTTGTTCCTGAACAATTAAAGTGGAAATCTGAAACACAGCAATCTCACTGCACACAGCAATCTCACTGCACACAGCCTATGTGTGTGTGCTGTGCATTGGCCTTCTTTCCAGCTCCTTATATTCCTTAAGTATTTTTCGACCTGATGAACCATATTGATTGCTTCGCACATATTGACACCCCATGTACTGAAGTGGGCACTTAATCTAACAGCACTGAACAGGCCTGTATCACTGCCATGCTTAGGCTGAAGGATATGAGGGCATGTCTTTCCAATTTAATTGTGCACACCTATTTAGGGCAGTAATAGTAGGTAGTATTTATTGTGTGCCCACAGTGGGGCCGACCCAAGTTCTCGGTGCTTTTTGGATGTACCTCAGAGGTCTGGGGGCAAGGGTAGATGTGGCTGGCCATGAGCACAGTTCTTTTAGGTCTTGCTTTTCACTCTGAAAATGTATGGGCTTTTGTATCCTATTCCATTTTATACTGCATTTGTTTTCAAAGAAAAAGATTTCAAATTATTGAGTAATTTTCTATCAGCCACCGTTTTTGAGTACATTTGTCACATGTGGAAGATGCACTGAGCTTGCTCTGTGGCTTTGCATACCTTCAGGCACATGGCATTTTACTGCCCAGGCAGCTCTTTATCCTCACAATTGACAGTTTATGGATGAGGAAATTGGGCCAGAGAGGTTACTAAACTTGCCCAAGTTTGCCCAGCTGGTATGGACTGGAGCTGGAATTTGACCTGGTTCTGTGAATCCCCTATACTCATGCCTTTTTTCTAATTGTAGCCACTGTCTTTTAGATTGTTCAGCTTTGGTAATAGTGGGTAAAGCTCCCATCCAAAGGATTCCCTTTGCCTATATAAAATATTTAGAGTTGGAATTTCTGATTGGAGTTATAACAACAAGATTCTAAACATTTCTATATATCCTTTTTTAGAAGAAGAAATTCTTTTTCTTTTTAAATTAGTTTTTCTCCCTATAAAGTGATAGAGGTTGCTAAAAAAAAAAAAAAGGAAAAATACAGTGACACATAATGGAATAAAATTACTCTTTCTGGATAAACTCCCTAGCTTATCCAGAAAAGATTTGAGTTTATTCTTTTAATCATTAGGTATTTATGTATTTTTAAAATTTTCATATGAATGTCTAAATGGGAAATAAAAGTGTTCTAAAGGCGTTTCCTAATGTGAGATGATGTCTTTCCAGCCCATAAAAAATGAAGTGTTTACTCGCAGAGTTCTCTGAACTCCAGTTTGGTTTAGCCTGTTTGCAGACTGTCTCATTTGTGTAAACAGAGGCGAAACATTCTTTGAAAAGATCAGAGTTACATTACCAAGCCTTTCTGATTTTGAGCTGGTAAAGTTTTTTCGTAAGGAGGTACTTGGGATTGAACCCAGGACCTGGTACTTGGGAAGCAGGTGTTCAGCCAATGAGTTGTATCTGCTCCCCGAGTTACTGAAGTTTTTACATCTAGAGTCATTTTTAAAAACTCCGATTTTTAACAATTTACAAATAAAATTATTTACCAGTATTCCGAAGAAAGATTAGGTGCATCGTCTCACTTGGCTCTTCTTTGGATTCACAGCAGCCTTGCTTTCAGAGAGTTTTAATGGCACCAGACAGATGGGAACAAGTTCTTACCTACTGGGTTTTGCTAGGTGAGGTGCCTTTATGGTCGGGAGACTTCAGCCAGTCCCAGCCTGTCGCAGACTCTGTTATTGGAACTTGAATAAATTTCTTACTTGCTCCAGTCTGGGGGAGAAGGGGCTGGTTTAGGTGAGATGGTGGGCTGCTTGGGGTGGACTCGGCCTGATCTTAAAAGCCTCCTTTGGCCTGCGGTGCTGAGCGCCCATCTGAGACGCCCCCACCCTGCACCTCACACGTGTCTTGCACTTGTTTGGCTCCAGCATCTCACTTTGGGAAGTGAAGTGACACCTGCAACTCCAGCCTCCCTTCCCCCCTCCTTTCCATACTTTCTCCCTTGCCTCGCAGCTGGAGCAGAAGGAGCCGCGGGAGCAGGGATCCTTTCCGGCTCACCATTGTTTCTCCAGAGCCCAGAACGGTGCCTGGCGAGAGGAAGGGGCTCCCGTGGCTTGGCACGACCCTGCTTGACTTGGTGACTCATGTCTGACTCTGCTTCTGGCTGGTTCCCAGGGGCGGCTCCCCAGGTGGTTTGGCACCTGCATTCTCTCCTGGGCCCTTTGAAACGTTGGAGACTGTAGTTGTTAGAAAAGAAGACTGGCAGTCGCTCTGAGGTGCCAGAGCCGGCTGGTTGTGGAGCGCTTCTGCAGAGGGGCGGCTTGGGGACCAGTGCCGGCTGCCCTGGGGGGAGCGCGCCCCGTGCGGTCTCGGGTGGGTCACTCGTGCCTGCGGCTGGTGGCTCTCCCGTCCCTGGCCCTGAAGGAGAAGGCCTCGGCGTCGGGAACTTCTATTTCCGTCCTGTTTGCAGAGAGGAGAGAAGGCTGCGGTTCCGAGGGGGCTCCCCGCGGGACGGCGCTGGCCCGCCCGGCTCCAGGCCCCTAGGGGCGGAGGCTAGGAGGCACCCGGCGGCTTGTCCTTGATGATAGCGTCGCTGACGGGACAGTAAGGGCGCGGACGTGCCGAGGCCTTTGTCGGGCCCTTGGCGTCTCGGCGTGGGCTGGTCTTGAGCCCATGTCTGGACGTTCCCTTCCGAATTTGGGGGCTTTAACCTCCGGGCTCCTCTGTGGTCCCCTGCCTGCGCTCTCCTCGCACCTTCTGCTGCCGCTAACTTCCCTCCCCGAAGTGCAGACGCGCGTCCCTGGGGACGCGGCGCCTCGCCCGTGCCCGCCCCGCACGTCGCCTCCCGCCCGCTGGCCGCTCCTCCGGGGGCGCCCAGGAGGTGGGCGCCGGGTCCCCGGTCCTGGGCGCGGCCAGGTTGTGTTTCTCGCCACCCGCAGGGCCGCCCGCCCTCCTGCGCGTCCCCCAGGCCCGCCCCCGGCGCCTCCTTTCCAGGCGCCCGCCCCCGCCGCGCCCCCGCGGGCCGCTGCTCGGGGACGCTCCCCGCCCGCGCGCCGCCCGCCCTCCCCGGCCCTCCCGGCCCTCCCCGGGCCCCTGCCGCCCGCCGCCCGGAGCCCCCCGCCCGCGTCGCGGAGGACGCCGCGCTCTCCCCGCCCGCTCCGGGCTCTGCCGGCCTGTGCGCCCCTGGCTCGGCCTCGGCCGGTGCTCGGGTCGTCGGAAGACCCCTCGGCGTGGTCGCCGCCAGGCTTCCCGCTTCCCGCAGTCCCGTTCAGCCTCTGCCCGCCAGCGCCCCCCGAAGCCCCTCTCCCGCCTGCTCGCGGCAGATGAGCCCCTCTGTGCCCCGGGATGACAGGGGGGCCCGTCCTGCCCGCCCCGGATTCGCCTGGGCCGGCCCCGGGGTCTGTTTTCTCCTGCCCATCAGCCGCACGGGCCTCTCCTCCATCCTGGCCGATTCCCGCGCCCCTCCCCAGCCCCCCAGTCCCCAGGGACGTGCGCCCTTTGGTATCCTCACTTGCCCGGGCCCAGCCCCTGCCCTCCCCCTCGGCAGGTAAGCAGGTGAGCAGGTGAGCAGGTGAGCAGACCCCGCGCCGAGCTGGAAAGCCGCGTGCCGGCTGCCCGGCCTCCCACCCTGCCCTCACCCTCGGCAGGTAAGCAGGCGAGCAGGTGAGCAGACCCTCCGCACCGAGCTGGAAAGCCGCGTGCCGGCTGCCCGGCCTCCCACCCTGCCCTCCCCCTCGGCAGGTAAGCAGGTGAGCAGGTGAGCAGACCCCACGCCAAGCTGGAAAGCCGCGTGCCCGGCTGCCTGGCCTCCCACCCTGCCCTCCCCCTCGGCAGGTAAGCAGGTAAGCAGGTGAGCTGACCCTCCGCGCCGAGCTGGAAAGCCGCGTGCCGGCTGCCCGGCCTCCCACCCTGCCCTCCCCCTCGGCAGGTAAGCAGGCGAGCAGGTGAGCAGACCCTCCGCGCCGAGCTGGAAAGCCGCGTGCCGGCTGCCCGGCCTCCCACCCTGCCCTCCCCCTCGGCAGGTAAGCAGGTGAGCAGGTGAGCAGACCCCACGCCGAGCTGGAAAGCCGCGTGCCCGGCTGCCTGGCCTCCCACCCTGCCCTCCCCCTCGGCAGGTAAGCAGGTAAGCAGGTGAGCTGACCCTCCACGCCGAGCTGGAAAGCCGCGTGCCGGCTGCCCGGCCTCCCACCCTGCCCTCCCCCTCGGCAGGTAAGCAGGCGAGCAGGTGAGCAGACCCTCCGCGCCGAGCTGGAAAGCCGCGTGCCGGCTGCCCGGCCTCCCACCCCGCCCGCGCGCCCTCGCAGGTCCTTACCGGGTTGGAAAACACGCGGAATAGCGTGGAGACCAACACTAGAATTAGTACTAACTAGTTACTGATTAGTATCAGTTTTAGCATAGTGTTGAGATGAATACTATTATTAGTACTAATTAGCAGTGGGAAAGTATTGAGACTAATAGTATTATTAGTACTAATTAGTATTAGTCTTAGAATAGTATTGAGACTAATGCTATTATGAACACTAGTTACTAATTACTATTAGTGTTACTAGTGGTGTTAGTGTTAGAAGAGTATTAAGACTAGTATTATTAGTATATTAATCCTAATATTATTAGTACTGACGAGTCACTCATTAGTATCAGTACAGTTAATGCTAATACTGCTAGTAGTAGTACTCGCCGAGCCCCTGGAGCTGCAGCCCAGAGCTAACGGATGCTGGCGGTTCACCACTTTGCTTCTCATCTGCTTTTGAAGGCGTGTGTTCCTCTTCAGCGGCACCTCCTTGCCCTGCTCTTGAAGAGTCACTGTCCCTCCTCATGGCCCGTCTCGGAGCAGCAGTTCTCGCCCTCTGTGGCTTTGCCACTCTGGCCATGGGCCCTCTGACTCTCGCCCGTGGCTCCTGGGACCCGACAGGGCCTCCTTGGGCCTGCAGCCTCGCTGCCCATGTCCGCCCCTGGGCTCCTCTGCCCTGCCATGCTGGCCTCGGGCAGGATTCTGCCAGGGGCCCCCATCACCCCCTCTTGCTCTGGTTGTGGGGCACGTCCATGCTCTCCTCTCCAGGCTGCACGGTCCTGCTCGGCCAGGCTCGGCTGCTGCCCTGGGCAGAGGCCCACGGGCACTGACCGGCCCACGCAGCTGCCGGCGCTCTTTCTCACATCTCCTGGCTTCCGCCTGTGAACTCAGGAGGCCCACGACCCGGTCCCCGCTGAGCTGGGTTGCTTCGTTTCCCAGCTTGCTGGCTGCAGCCGTTCTCAGCTCCCGGCTCTTCCCAGAAGGGGCTCTTCCATCCCCTCAGCGTGCGTCCTTCCCCGGCCAGCTGGGAGGCCTGCCTCTGCACGTAGTCTGGGCTCGCTGTGGCCCTGGCCACACCGTGTTTTGCCTGTCCCTGTCTTGAACTGTGAGTTCTTGAGAGCAAGAACTGCTCCCGTCTGTAGCCTCAGCACCCAGCGCGGAGCAGCACCATGGTAGGAGCTCGATAGTTGTAGAACAAACAAATCCAGGGACTGGGTGATTCACTGCAGCCACCCCAAGCCCGGCAAGTGCTTCCTCATGGAATTCTCAGCCTGGGGTGTCTGTTGGGAACACGACCCTGGGTCCCGCGGGGGAGCCATGGAGTCCCCGGGTGTGCTGGCGCTCGCGTGAGCTCCAGTCCAGGGTAGCCGGGTGGACTGGAGACCTGCGTGGGGGAGAGCAGGCTGGTTGAGGGTGAGCAGGGCCCCGCGGGGCCAAGGCTGGGATGCTGTCCTAGGAGAGTCGCCATCGCCTGGAAAGCGCCTGTGCACACGCTCAGAGCAGAGGCCGCTGCCGGGGCTGGCCGGCAGCCCTGCCCGTGTTGAGCTCATGCTCCAGGATACCCGCTGGTATCTGTGGTACTCGTTTAAAAAAAACTGTATGTAACACAAAAGTTCCTATTTTAACTTCTCAAATGCATAATTCAGTGGCATTAATTACATCTACAGTGCGGGGCTACCATCACCACTGTCATTGCCAAAACTTTTTCATCATCCCAAACATGAACTTTCTACCTTAATCAGTGCCTCCTGACTACCCTCCTCCCCTGGCTCCTGGTAACTTCTTATCTGTCCTCTGCTTCTCTGATTTTGCTTACTCAGGATCGTTCATGTCTTCATGTCAATGGAATCATACACATTTGTCCTCTTTACTGATTCAGAGCTCATAGATGTTGTTGCATGTATCAGAACTTTGTTCCTTTTCATGGCTAAATAACATTCCATTGTATGAATAGACCACATTTTGCTTATCCATTGACATGGTGGTGGACAAAATGATGCATCTTTTGGCTATTTTGAATAATACTGCTGTGGACAGTATCTTTTGGAGTCCCTGATCGCCATTCTTTTGGGCATATACTTTTTTTTGTTTTGTTTTGGGGCAGGGGATTGAACCTTGGACCTTGTATGTGGGAAGCTGGCCCTCAGCCACTGAGCCACATGGGCTCCCTGGGTATATACTTTTGAGGAGCGGAGTTGCCAGGTCAAATGGTGATTCTGTATTCAACTTGCTGAGGAAATGTCAAACTGTCTTCCCCCTCACCCATTTTACGTTCCCTTCAACAGTGAGTGTCCTCTTTCCCCGCAGCCTCTCTGACACTTGTTACTTTCCAGTTTCCCACGACTCCCCATCTTACAGCCTCCATTCCACAGGCAGGCTTCGTGGACCCTCTGTCTTCTACTGAGAGAAGTCCAACCTCTCCTGGACCTGAGCCTGCACACTCTTCCACGCTCTGCCTTCTCCAGGCTCACGACGGTTGGATACTTGCTGGCGTTCCCCCTGGCCTCTCTGATGAATTAGGAGCTGATGGAGCACACGGCCTCTCTTGTCCGACCTGCGCATCCCTGAGACTCCTGGCAGAGAGCTCAGGAGGGCACAGTACACACGGGCTGAGCTCCTGACTTAGGGTTGGTGGCCCTCAGGCCGGGGCCGGGAGTGGAATGACGGAGCTCTTTGGTTCATGAGCGCTTGGCTCGTGAACCCAGAAGCTGCAGGGCTCATCTCTTAAAGAAAAGAGGGAGCCCGTGGCTTTGGGGACGGTGGTGGCCTGGCTGTGGAGCAAGGGCAGGAGCTGGCCTGCTCTGGCAGGTGCTGCACCGGGCAGAACCCCCAGGGACTGAGAAGGGCTCCTGCTCTCTGCTCTTGACTCCAAAAGTAGAGGCAACGCAGGACCACGCGTCCTCCGCACTCTGTGTGTCAGTCATAGATCGACTCAGAGGGCCGGGGATGGCACAGGCACAAGGACTGGCTTTGCGCCTGCTTCTGTCAGCACAGGCCTTGGCACTCGTGCCTGTGACTGGGGCTCTGAGAATGTTCTGGAATCTTCCATCACCATCTGACTCTTGATGCCACTGTCTTTCTCAACAAATAACTCCAGGTGAAGGATTTATCAGGGCCTCCGTCGCACACTGGCACATAGAGGGCAGGGCTGTCTTTGTCTCCAGAACTAGGTGTAGACACTTCTCTGGGTTGGGTATTTCTGTCCAGCCTTCTTCATTTAGTCTAGCCCAAGTGTGGACTCAGGCCGTCTTATCAAGATACCTGTTTTCTCTAGTTCTATCCTGCTAATACTCTTTGCTCAACTCTCTCTGGGTGGGGGGCTACCCGAGAGGGAAAGAGACCTCACCTAGCCCTGCAGGGCCTACTGTGAACTCAGTCTGGCTCCTCTGATTTACAGACAGTGTCTCCACCGCTTCTGTACCACCTCCCTCTTTTTTCTTTTTAGGAGGTACCAGGAATTGAACTCAGGACCTCGTACGTGGGAAGCAGGCACCCGACCACTTGAGCTACATCTGCTTCCCAATGAGAGTTGGTTCTTTCATTTGTCTGTTTCTTTGTTTTTAGGGGGTGCTGGGATTGAACCCAGGACCTCGTATGTAGGAAGCAGGTGCTCAACCACTGAGCCACATCTGCTCCCATTGCCTCCTTTTCTAGACCTTTCTCTGTCTCGGGCAGACTGCCTCTCTCTGCCTTTCTGTCCATGGTGAAGCAACAGCAGTACCCTAAATGTCCCAGGCTTACTTGTGTGATTAAAAATTTGCCTGTTTTTCCCTCTTTATTACTCCAGAATCCTAATATCTTTTATTTATTTATATTTTTAGGTCATTGCTTTTTTTTTTCTTTTCTTTTCTTTTAAAAGACCATTCCACTTTATTTTTAACCTCTGAATGCATAAGGACTCATATGCAAAGCAGTAAGGAGATGAAATAGTTATAAAATCTTCACCCACGTATTAGCCTTAATCCTCGGTTGTCAGAAGTTGTAACTCGTCCATAAACTCAAACGTTACAGAAGGTGGCTCTGGGGATTTGCCAGGCAGAGCTCCGGTGATTGCAGCCATTCCTTCCAGGAGATGGAGGGAATTAGCAGTTTTTCTGAGATTTTAGGCCTGGGAATGTTTTGGGTGTGTGAGAAGTGAGATATGCACCTGATGTGAAGAACAAAGGGGCCTTGCCAAAAATAAGTTTTGTTGTTCATTAAAGCCTTCTTTGCACTTCTGCTCACAGATCACGGGGCGCACAGGTCCAGCACTGCCTTGGGCGGCGGCCAGGGAGAGGGGCCTGGGGCCTCCCCTGGGCTGGCAGTGGAGCGGGGCGACTCACACTCGCAGTGCGGCTCCTAAAGCCAGGAGCTGCTGGGGGCTCCCTGGGAGACAGTTTGGAGGATGACTTCAGTTTTTAGTTTATGTTGCCTTGAGTCACAAAGGTGTTGTTTTTTTAAGACAAAGTAGATTTGTAAAAATGTAAATTCTTGCTCATACTCATACACAACACAGGATTTCCCCAACAAAAAATTCCATAGCCATGCCACTCCTGCACCTTCTTGGCATACATTTTTGGGGAATGGGATTTGCTTTTCTCCTCCCCTCTTGGTCTGAGGATGGCAGGGGACAGGGGTGGGAGAGTGGGAAAGCTCGCGTGCCCGCTGGCAGCAAACAGAGTTTGGGCTGAATCCCTTGGAGGGAGCAGTGAAGCGCACTCGTTTGTTTGCTTTTTGCTACTTCTCACTGCCAAGAGGCTTGTGGCCACGGGCACCCTGTTTGCCTGGCGCAGGGCCTTGGATTGTGTCCCCCAGGAGATAGGTTCAGGCCCTCAGCCCTGGTTCTGTGATTGCGATCCTATTTAGAATCAGGGTCTTTGAAAACGTTACTCGTTGAGACCAAACTGGATTAGGCAGCGCCCTATAAGAAGAGTTGAATTGGACGTGGACCGAGCAGAAGGCCCCGGGACGGAGGCCGGGGCTGAGCGATGGCTGGCCAGCTGCCGCCAGGGCCCTCCGGGCTTCGGAGCAACGCGGGTCTCCAACGCCACGGGGGCTTCTAGCCTCGGACCTGCGGTTAGGCTGCCTGGTTCGTGGTTCTTTGCTATGGCAGCACTGGGAAAGTAAGGCACTGGGAGACTGAGGCACCGGGAGACTGAGGCACCTGGAGACTGAGGCACCGGGTGACTGAGGCACCGGGAGACTGAGGCACCGGGAGACTGAGGCACGGGGAGACTGAGGCTCCGGGAGACTGAGGCACCGGGAGGCTCAGGCACCGGGAGGCTCAGGTGTGTGACCAGCACCTGCATCTGCCCATGGAGGCGTTTGGACGACGCTGCCCGGCCAGCAAGCAGCTAGATAGAGCTCCTGGTCCTTTGCGGTGTCTGTAAAAGCTGTCTGCGTGCTCAGGTTCAGGCCTACTAAATGCCCACTGAGCCCCTCTGGGCCTCCCGCAGTGAGGCAGAGCCCCGGGGCTCCCCCTCCACGCACGTCCCCTTCTCTCCAGGCGTCAGCACGTGCTCGTCCTTTCCGGCTTTGGGCTTCCCGTTGCCGTCCGGGTTTCCCGCACACGCCCATTTTTTCCCTGGACAGCCTCTCGTTGCACCTTGGGCTCGGCTCCCCCCGCGGCCCAGTGGGGGCTCTTGGCTGCCTTGGTTGTTGGTGAGTCCCTGGGATTCCCAGCCCTTGGCTGCTCTCTCTCTCCTTTTTTCACTCTTCTTCCTTTCTTTCTCTATTGCTTTTGGCCTTCTTTTTTCCCTTCTGCTTTGCATAGATCTTAAATCTGTCAGAGTCTGCACAATATTACTTAGCCCAGCTGGTGGCCCAAGGGTTAGGGAGTTGGCTGCCACCACCTCCCGCCTCCAAGGCATCTAGAACCATGAGCTGATATTTCCAGGGCACCAGTCTTAGGTATCTTTTCTGTTTTTGTGTTCACATGGTCCGTTTTGACTATGCAATACAGCTCTCCTGCTGGGGAAAACGGCAGGGAAGAAAGCAGAGTCTTGGAGCCAACTTCCTTTTATATCTTATTGGCAACCAATTCATGAACCCTAAAGAAGAGTTGATAGCAACACAGCCAGCTAGCTGTAGCAGCCCAGATGGCCCCCTATATAATAGAGACATTTGTATCTTGGATGGAAAATATCTGTGTGTTCTGTAAACCTTATCAAGAAAAGAAATTGGTAGCTGTTCAAGGGTTGTGCGTTTGGAGATAGTCAAATGGTTACTGAGTCTCCAGGATTAGGGATTAGGAGTCTAAGATCCCAGAAAACTATATTCCTAAGCTAACCCATTCTTGTGCACGTAAGGTCTGTGGGACCTTTTTGTTAGATTCAGTTAGGGGACTTTTTGATTAGACCACTTTGATTAGATGGCTCAGTGAGACGTGACCAGATCGTCTCCGCCCTCTTGCTGGAGCCTTTTATAAGCTGAGAGCGGAAGGCAGAAACACACAGAGAAAGACAGCTGCTTTCCACCTGCCATGGGAGAGAGGACTCCAGGGTCTCCTGCATCTGCAGAAAGACAGAGAAGCCGCGAGAGGCTGAGACAGAGGCCGGAGGCTAGAAGCAGTGGAGCAAAGCGAGGGGAAAAGAGGGATGAGCCATGGGCCCACAGCCGAGCTCGGGGAGGAAGCGAGCCTGGAGGGGGCAGAGCCCGGCCGCCATTTGCCTCGCCGCATGGCGGGAGTCCAGGAGCGCCCTCCGCTGCGGTTTGATGGCATCTTGGCAGTTTGATGACAGGGCATCTTTGGGGATGCCTTGATCCGGACGGTCCACAGCCTCGGAGCTGTACGATTTCCCCCTAATAAATCCCTGTTTAGGGGAGCAGGTGTGGCTCAAGCGAAGGGGCTCCAGTCTACCAAATGGGGGGCCCCGGGGCCTCCTGGTGAAGGTGAGCTGGCTGGTGCCCCTGCGGAGAGCTGAGAGCAGACAGCGAGCGCAAAACAGCGGGGGAGTGGGGGGTAAATAAAATAAACAGATTTTTTAAAAAAAATCCCTGTTGTAAAAGCCAACCCATTTCTGGTATTTCGCTCCCAGCGACTTTAGCAAACGAACACACGGGGCCGGTGGGTTCCAAGGCCACCACCCCGCCCTGGCCAGAGGCCTGAGATAAGCCCTGGTGTGTCAGGGCCGAGGTCCAGTCTGAACACGCGTGCGTGAAGACAGCTGCGAGTCAGCACTTCTCTGTGGGCTCGGAGGCCCCTGCCCCGAGGACGGTCACAGCAGCCACAGCAGAAGAAGACAGCTTTGTGTCCGCAGTTCCTTAGCAGATGCACAGATTCCCCGCTTCCCCTTTCTCCCTTCCTCTGTGGTCATCAGGGGATGGTACGGATTCGGCTCCGGTCCCGTGGGCCTGCCTGCAGTCTTTAGTGGACTTTGCTCTGGTTGGGGTTGGTCCTGAGCAGGCCACGGGGGCCCTGGAACCTTGGCTTGACGGGGGTCTGGACGGCGGTGGCCTCGAGCTGGCATTGGCCATTTCGTGAGGACGGCAACGCTAGCAGAGGGCTCATGACTGCCCGCTGAGAAGGAGCGCTGCGGGAGCGTCGGCTGCGGGCAGGTGGGCTCTTGGCGCATGTGGACGCGGGCTCTGGAGCTGGGAATTGCGACCAGATGCTGCGGAACTTAAAACCACTCCTTCATTACTGGACTTACCCTGGGATCATTCTTCTTGGAGATTCTGGAGAGTTCTGGAGAGTTGAGCCGAGGCCAACAAAGCATATGGGCCGACTGTAGCTCAGGCACATGTGTTGCCTTGACATCCTTTTCTCTCCCCGGTTGGCAGGTTTAGAGCCAAAAGTCCTGCCCTAGAAAGGGGCAGGCAGCTAATAAGGCTGTGCTGCCGCCCAAGGGCGCGCCCAGCCAGCTGCCGAGAGGTTCCAGGCCAGCCCCTCTGCCTCTCCAGGCCTTTCCTTGAGTGGGACATGAGGCGGCTGGAGACAGTGACCTCTGAGACCCTCTCCAACCCCCAGAATCCTGCTCCTCCCCTGCTTGCCCCATGCATCTTGATCTTTCCCCTTCTCCCGTGACGGTGTTTCTGTCGCTGTGGCCTTCCTGGCTGCTCAGAGCCAGGTTTCTGGGCAGGGAATGTATCCTTCAAGGTTCTTGGAAATCAGCTGTGGCCACTCGAAGTGAAAAAGTGGATTTATGGGAGGGTATTGGAATCCTCATAGAATGGATGGGAAGTCCGGAAAACAAGGCTTGAAACCAAACAGGATAACCGAGACTTAAATTGCTGCCCGTCCGCCCTGGTCCTGTCCTCCTCAGGACTTGGCGCCTTGGAGCCCGGGCTGGGTGACCACACGCGCCGGCGAGTGGAAGCGTGGCAGGTTCTCAGCACGTCCTTGGCTTTCCGAGCACAAGGGTGGGTGCCTGGATTTACCCTCTTCTGGGATTGCTCACAGCATAGGGGAAGCAATGCTGCAGAGGAAATCGGGCTGGCATAGGAAGGGGACAGAGGTGTTGGGAGACCAAAAGTTGGCAGGTGTTTACTACCTGGACTCTTGGGTTTAGCTTTTTATAGTCTATCACCTCACCTGTATTCAGGGAAAGCAGACGTTTTCTCCAAAGTAAAAGTGAGCTTCTTGCTGCCCCAGAGCCGGTGATGCTTTACCCCATGCGAGCTACAGAAAAAGCTCTTCTTTCTTTCACTCTCAGTTTCTTTCACGGGAGTGGCCGTGCTTGGGCCTGAAAGATGGATCAAGCGGACCGCGGCCCCCAACAAACCGTCACCCCGCGAGGTGGCTCTGCCCACCGCCCCCTGGTGAAGTCTCCCTCCGCTCATTCACGGGACCCGTGGAGCGAGTCGACGTGCTTCCCTAGCACGTTTCCTTCTGAGCCTGCGGCTTTCACAGAGTCCGCCTGAAGAGGGTTTTGCAGGACGTTGGCAAACACGTGCTCACCCGGGAGGAAGGAACGGCGTCTTGTGAATCACGAGTAGGAAGAGGGTTTCTTGGCCGCTTGGTGGCCCTGGCTGGTTTACCCCCAAATTCCAGAGGAGAATAGTAAAGTGAATCCCGGCTCTTCCTTTTCCTCTTCTTCCACGACCCTCTCCTTTGGAGGACAAGCCCCTGCTCCCACAGTCCTTCCTCCTGGGAAATGTAGCCTGTGCTGAGCAGGTGTCCTCACGAGCACCTCCCGGCTTCAAAGGCAGGACCCGGGAGGCCCCTCCCAAACCCCGGCTGTACCACTTCATATGCCCCACCCTGCACTCACACCGGGAGCCACGCTCTGAGCGTTAGCCAAGTGTGCAACTTGCGCCGCTGCGGAGGGCGACCGGTTCCGTCAGGCACCACTTGTCTCTGAGGGAAGAGGTTGGTATGTGCTGTCCTGGCACCGCCGTTAGAATTAGTCCCTTCTCATCTTGCCGTGGTTGTCGTGGAGGAGCCCGTAAGTCTGGTGTGGCAGGATTATCGAAGCCAAGTGCGCAAAGCCTCTAGACTAGAAGGCGTTTCCAGGAGGTTCGGGCCTGGGAGCCCCAGAGAGGAAGACCCCGGCGGGGCTGCAGGGGCCTCGCCCGGAAGGCTGGGCAGCAAGAGCGGCCGCGGCGGGGAGAGGTGCTGCCTGCGCCCGCTGGGCGCTGGGTGCTGCTGCTGCTTAGCCCGTGTGCCCCTTCAGCTCTTCAGTTCTGCCTTTTTTCTATCAAAATACCAAGTGGAACATCGTGCTCAAGAGAAGAAACATCCACAGGTTTATTTTATAACCCTAAACTCAAGACGGTAGAGGATGTAGAGTCCAGGGCCCACCCCACCGTGGCCGCCCTGTCGAGGAGGCCACGAGGGTGTCCCGTATGGGCTGGCCACCCGGCACTTGGGCAGAGTCGGTGCGTTTGGCTCGCTGCTGGCTGACCTGCGCCCTTGTAATTTGACTTACACTGATGAGGAGGGGCTAGAGCCGTGTTGTCACACTGTCCTGGGTTATAACACCTAAGCCGCCCGAGACCATCGGGATCCGCCTCCTCACCTCGTGAGTGAGAATTCCTCATCCAGGAGAGGTGCGTGGCTGGCCGGAGGTGGCACGGCGGTTCACGGCCGGCCACCCGACGGCCACCAAGGCTTCCTAGTTCCCAGAGCAGCGCTCTCTCCGTCCCGGGAGTTTTCACCCGACCACCATCGCGCTGTGCAGCGACGTGGACAGAGAGGGAAAGCGTGCCTGCGGATCTTCACAGCTCGCATCCCCCACAGTGGTGTTTCCCCCAAGTCTCATTTTGTCATCCGGCTGTTTTCTAGACGAGCTGGAGGGAGGAGTTGATTGAATTAAGAGGAAGCCTTCATGTACTCGTCATCCGGCTCCCGGAGTTAAGATGCCGCATGGCCCTGAGGGACACGTGAGTTAGAAGGGTGTTTGAAAAGCACGTGTGTCGGCCTCTCTTTTGCTCTATCGTCTACCAAGTATTTACTTATTCACTTCTTCGTTATCATTTTGGAGCGATGCCATCTCCACGTGGGCTGGAGGTTTCCAGCCGAGAGGGCCTGGCAGGCGCCTGCCTCCTGATTCAGAGGCGGGGGCAGAGAAGGCGCCGCCCCAGGCGTCACGCCCGAGGGCCTGCGCCACCTTGTCCAGGTGACCCCGAGTCAGCTCCGCTCCGGGCTGCGCTCTTGGCTGCCAGGGCTCCCAGCGGTGGGCCGCCCTCTCCCGCCTCCGCTCAGTTGGTGCTTACACTGTGGCCGTGGTCTCCAGGAGCGGGTCAGCCCTGGCCCCCGGCATGTCCACAGGCGCCTCTGCCCCTCCCGGCAGGGGCACTCCTGCTGCTGGTTGGCACCCTCCAGCTCAGCGGAGGGTCAGAAGACAGCGTCCCCACGTGGCCACTCGCGCCCTGGCTGCTCTGGGGGTCAGCGAGGGTGGCCCTCGGAGGCCCTTCGGGGCCCCTGTGGCTGACATCCTCTGTCTGCCCCCTGCCCCGTTTACTCCGTGTACCCCCATTCCCTCCACCCGCTCCCCTGACCCTTTCCCTGCCTGCCGCCGTCTCTCAAGCACACCCCCCACTCCCTCTACCTGCCTCTGCTGCCCCCTCCCTTCCCTCGGCCCCCTCCCCGAGGGGTATATGTGACCCTTGCCTTGTGGAGGATAGTCCGATTTGCCTGTGGCTTCAGTGCTTTAAAAATCGATGAAAAAGAAGGAAACAAGAATGAAACAAGCAGCATTTCCTGTTTATAGCACCTCCACGATAGAAATTCGGCTTTTGAGTGAAGCCAAAGTAATTTTTACCCAACAATAAAGGAAAGAAAAAGCTCGCTGGATTGAACTGGGGAGAACGCCTTACCACCGTCCCCATGGAGATGCGCAGCGCCAGCACACGGCCCACCTGTCCCCTAGACGCCGGCCCAGCCCCTGTGCGTCTTTACGCTCTGCCCCAAGCGGGTCTTTTTTCCTATATATAGATTTTTACTTAGAATTAAAGCAAATACTTCGGCAAATGTCCTGCTCATTTGGAGTGAGCATTTATTGGCACAGTCACAACACGCGGACAAACCCAGAAGCGTGCCGAGTCTGCCGCGCTGCCGCCCAGGCGGGGGTCTCAGCATCGACAGAGCACGCTTCCCCGGGTGCCGCGAAGGTCCCCTCTCGACCCCTCTGCAGACAGCAGCGACGCTCCGAGGAAGCAGCCGTCAGGGCTGCGCCTCTGCTAAACGGTAGGCCCCGAAGCAGGCGTCGGGTCTTTGGGGACGTGGGGTGCCCGGCCTCCTAACCGTAGAGCCCCAAGGTGCACCCTGCAGGTGCAGAGCAGGCTGGCGCTGTGCTCTGGTTCCCGTGTCGGCGCGGAGCTGCCCCTCTGCCAGCCCTGGGATTGCCAGGCCCCCGTCGCCTCGGGCAGCGCCCACCGGGCGAGGCGCCCCGCGTCCGTGAGCCTGGACTGGACATCGTTCTCGCCTCATTAGGCCTCAGTTCCTCTGTTACCTTCGGCCGATAGGGGAGTAGGTGCAGTTAGCGGAAAGCTCGCTGTCCCTCTGACCCTCCCCTGGCCTGCCTGGCGTCTTCAGGGCGAGGTGACCGCAGCAGCGTGCCCGCGACGCACCTGGATGAACTGGGAGCGGGTGGAGGCCCGGCTTCACCCCCAGCTCTCTTGTGAAGCAGTGGCTTCTGAGGATCCCCTGCAGAGAGGGTTTCACTGTTTGGCTGCTGCAGTCCCACACCGAGAAAAACCTCCGTCGCGCCTGTCTGTGCAGCGGCCGTCCATGACTTGCGCTATCGTAGGAGAGGCAGGTGTGTTGCCGAAGGATGCGGGTGCAGAGACCAGGCCGCCAGCGGCCTCCCAGGGGCCAGGGACGTCGGCGGGGCTTGGGGCCTCCCAGGGGCCAGGGATGTCGGCGGGGCTTGGGGCCTCCCGGGGGCCAGGACATTGGCGGGGTTTGCGGCCTCTCGGGGGCCGGGACGTGGGCAGGACTTTGGGGCCTCCTGGGGTCCCGGCCGTGCTGCAGGCTGGACGGCCCCAGCCTCTTCCAGGACCCTTCGGGGGCTCCTGGGCCGGCCCCGCGCGGGCTCACTAGGAGGCCCCTCCCGGAGATCTCCTGCCACCCTACTGCCGGTGCAGCTTCCTGGGCGCCACAGGCCCAGTTCTTCCTGTCTGCCTTTCCCACATTTCTGAGCCTGAGTCTCCTGCTCTGAGGAAGGAGGGTGGCAGGGTCCCTGGTTCCCACAGCCGTCTGTGCGCCAGTCACCTTGAGCCTCACCCCTGACACTACTACTTGTAAGGTTAGGGTCCAGCACCCCGAGTTTCTTTATTTTTTATTTTTTTAAAGATTTATTTATTTATTTCTCTCCCCTTCCTCCCCCCACACCCCGGTTTTCTGTTCTCTATGTCTATTTGCTGTGTCTTTTTCTTTGTCCACTTCTGTTGTTGTCAGCGGCACGGGAATCTGTGTTTCTTTTTGTTGCATCATCTTGTGTCAGCTCTCCGTGTGTGCGGCGCCATTCCTGGGCAGGCTGCACTTTCTCTCGCGCTGGGCGGCTCTCCTTACAGGGCGCACTCCTTGCCCGTGGAGCTCCCTTACACGGGGACACCCCTGCGTGGCAGGGCACTCCTTGTGTGCATCAGCACTGCACATGGGCCAGCTCCACACGGGTCAAGGAGGCCCGGGGTTTGAACCGCGGACCTCCCATGTGGTAGACGGACGCCCTAACCACTGGGCCAAGTCCACTTCCGCCGAGTTTCTTTAAAACTCCCAGGTGTTTCGGGCCTGCAGGCAGCGTGAGGCCGCTCTGGGCCAGGAGACTCTCTGACGTGCCTTGACTCTTTGCATCTTATTCCGTCATGATTCCTCTCTACTAATAAAGCGAATCACCTTGTCATTCTGTTACACTCGATTTGGTCCCACGTCTGTCCCTCTAGTATCTAGTTATTTCCTTTATTTGCAGTTCTGTTTTCTACCTGTCCTTCTTCCTCGTTTCTTTCCTCCTTCAGGAAGTTTTCCGTGATCTGCCTCTCACCTGCTGGCTTCCCCTTGGACTCTTCCAGCCTCAGGGTGGTGAATGGAGCTCACTCCACAGAGCCACACTTACTGCTTTGCACAGAAACGTGTTCTGGTGGTTGTCTGGTCTGTGAGTTCTTGTCCACCCCCCCTTCCCCATAAGAAGGCAAACTCTGGGAGTTTCTCCCCATGCAGGTCAGAGCCGGGTGGTAAAGGCTCCCTTCGACCTGTCTTCAGTGGGGCGCAGATCAGGCTGCTTAGCTCTTCAGGCTTCAGGTGGATTTTCAGAAGGCCCGTTGTCACAAGGCTGACCACGGTGTGATTCAGACCCTGGGGGAGTCCCCTTGTCCCCGGCCTGCACCAAACTGGGTGGGCTTGCGGGAGTGGAGCAGTGTGCCTGGGAAGGAGCGCTCTCTGGTGCGGTATTGTGACTCAGTTTCCCTTCTTGTTTTTCCTGAGAAAACCCAGCTGGAAGGCCCCCTGCTTTGCGCTGGCTGGCGCCAGCCTGGCCTCCCTGCTGTCCCAGCCCCTCTCGTCCCTCTGGGGCTTGTTCCTCCTCATCTGTAAAATAAAGGGCTCGGGCACTGTGACAGCTGAAACCCCCCAGCTCTGTGCAGAAGAGAAAGCTGCTCCCTGTCAGTTCCTCGGGGCTGCAAGCCTTACTAAGCAGCTTGCCCCGAGGGGCAGTTTGACGGGTGCTCCTGACAAGAGCCCTCTCCTTGCGAAGGCTGCGGGTGTCGTTTGTCTGGCACAGCCACGAGGGCTCTCTCCACGTGCAGATACCAGGCTCGCAGTGTCCCTTGGGTTCCTCCGATCATCTGAATAATTTATTTACCCCATCGGCACCGGCACCGCTTCCCTTTCTAGCTCTTCTCAGCTCATTAGTGTGTGTTGGCCCGAGGGGGCAAGGCGGGAAGGGCAAGGAGAATGAGACTCCCTTCCCTCCGGGCTGGCCCCGGCCCACTGCGCTGTGAATTCATATAGGGGGATGGGTGGGAGCGGGTGGGACACGCTGAACCCAGCAACAAAGGCTGGGGTGACGGGCTCTCCACCACCAACAAGGCTGGGGTGACGGGCTCTCCACCACCATCAAGGCTGGGGTGACGGGCTCTCCACCACCAACAAGGCTGGGGTGACGGGCTCTCCACCACCAACAAGGCTGGGGTGACGGGCTCTCCACCACCATCAAGGCTGGGGTGACGGGCTCTCCACCACCAACAAGGCTGGGGTGACGGGCTCTCCACCACCATCAAGGCTGGGGTGACTGGGGCTCTCCACCACCAACAAGGCTGGGGTGACGGGCTCTCCACCACCAACAAGGCTGGGGTGACGGGCTCTCCACCACCATCAAGGCTGGGGTGACGGGCTCTCCACCACCATCAAGGCTGGGGTGACTGGGGCTCTCCACCACCATCAAGGCTGGGGTGACTGGGCCTCTCCACCACCACCTGTCAAGGGTCACTTTGCATCTGGCATCACCAAGAGAAGGCGGAGGGCTGCCACCATCAGCGGCTGATCGGGTACATTGCAAGCCACCTGCTTTTTTTTTTCTTTAAAGGATTTATTTTTATTTGTTTCTCCCACCCCCTTGTTTTCCACTTGCTGTGTCTGTTCATTCTTGTTTCTTTAGGTGGCACCGGGAATCGAACCCGGTTCCGGGAACCTCTCTCCTCTGGTTCCTCGGCTTACCTCTGACGTAGGACAGGGATAATGGTCTGTCTCCACAGTTAAGAATTTCCCCAAGCCCCCAGGCCCCCACCGTCCCATCAGGAGTTAATGACAAAATAAATGGTTGTCTGCTGTGAGAATCGGGGGCAGCACTCCATTGTTTTTCAAGGAAGTGGCAACCTCTAGATCATCATGCCTCTCGTGTGGTCAGAACTATGAGTCATCCAAGCTTCTCTGCTGTCTTTTTTCTCCCTGCTTCAGCCTCCTCTCTGATGATCAATAATAGATGAGCACTAGGAAATGGAATTGTCTTTGTGGGTTTTGTTCTTCTCCATCTTGCAGTCCCGTTCAGGGTATTACAGGTGTTCTAGACCCCCCCACCCCCGCTTTAGTCTGCATAGCTATCCCTGGGAAGTCACTATTTGAATCACAGAATTCCAGTAGCAATTCCTGCCCTTGGAGATTCTGGTTTGGGAGGTCTGGTTAGGCTCCGTTTGGACATGGGGATTTGTTAGACCATAATACTTGCCCTACATTGCTATTTTGTGCGAGGGTCTAAGAATGGATACTGCTGAATGACAGTTGCTCTTGATTGCCACACACGGATCTCATTGAATCCTCGTAATGTCCTGTTACGCTGATACCATTATTATCCCTGCTTTACGGGCGTGGAAATCGAGGCACAAAAGGTTGCCCGTGCTGGCTGGTTCCAGGCGTGCTCGGAGCACCGCCCCTTCCCTGTGCTGTGCTCTTCCTCCTGGGTGATGGTCTCTAGCTCTGCGCTCTTTAGGGACTGGTGCTTCTTCCCTTTTTTTAAGAGAACTGTCGGTATTTCTGATTCTTATAATCCTGGCATTGCCTGTATAACAAGTAGCTCTGGTGAAAGAATGTGGAGCTGGTCAGGACCTTCATCTCAGGGTAGAAAGCCTGAACCCTCGTTAGGCAGCCGAGAAGCTGGTGGATTGTGAACTGATGCCACTCCGAGCCATGACCTCGGAGCGAAGGCCCACGAGAGGCTTGTTAATGCGGCTGAACACGACAGCCCCTGCGTCCCTCCTCTGGAGTTCCCAGAGTCCCTGATTCCCGCCAGCCCGTGAAGATCTGGCTCCCTCCGTGGCCTTGTGGGTGGAGGAGGCATGTGTTAGGAGAGATGGCAGTTTGGATTTAGCCCTTAACATTCCTGTGCCCAGATGGATCCAGTCGTTCTGGAATTACCGGCTAGCTGCCACGCGCCCTGGACATCAGGAATGCAGGGAGGACAAAATGGTGCCCAAGCTTCAGGAGACGGCTTTCTGCCAGGGACGACAAAGGTGCTGTCAACAGCTGCACGCCCGCCCGCGGCTGGGTGGCCGTGGAGCATCTTCCTCGCAGCACCTTTTGCCGTGGGTTCCAGCCGATGCAGAGGCCCCTCTTAAGTGTCAGGATGTGGGAAACGCGTTAAGATGGTTACACATGACCCCCAGGTCCGAACACTGCTGCCTGAGCCCTGCAGTCAGGCGCGTGGCGGCAGGGGCGCGGGCGGGGCAGGGAGGCGTGGGTGGGGTGGGGTGTGTGGCCCAGGCAGCCCCCACAGCGCACAGTCACCGGGGAACCTGAAAGAGACCCCGGAGCAGGCCGGGCCCTTGCCCCGGGCGCTGCCACGGCTGGGAGGGGGCGCTGGCAGCAGCGCTTATGCGTCTGGGGGGGTGAATTGTGGTGGCCATTGAGTGCCCTCGGAGACCCTTGGGCTGGAAGCTCTGCGGGGCAGAGGCGGAGCAGGCTTGTCCAGCCACCACCCCGGCCCTCGGGCCAGGGCTGCTCACGGCGGGTGACGGCAGAGTGTCTTCCCAGGTGGCTTCCCATCCAGGCGGTCGCTATGGACATGGGCCGCAGAGTAGTAGAGAGAAGGGGGGTGGCCAGATGAGGCCCGAGGGGCCTCCCCCTCTAGCGTTCTGCTGGACTGAAGCAAACTCACAGGCCTGGGGAGGGGGACGCATGCTCTGGCCCTGTCCTCTCGGCCTGGGAGCCCACGCTCTCCTGGCTGCTCCGCGGCTCCAGCCCAGCGCGCCTAGCCGCGGGCGGCCCAGCTGTAATGCCCCACACGGCCACCAGAGGGCCCGGGCAGCCTCCGGTCAAGGGCTGGGGAAACTGGGAGAGCCCGGGCCGCCGCCTGCCGGGCGGCTGCGGGTGGATGGAGGCGGTGAGCAGCAGGTGCACGCAGCCCCAGCTGGGCGTGGGGCGGCCGGCGGCCTCTGCGCTCCTGACAGCCCAGCGGGCGGGGGCCTCTGGGTGAGGTGAAGGAAAGTGGCCAAGGCCTGGATGCCCTTTGAGGAGTGCGTGTGGGGAGGGGAGAGAGGCTGCCTCCCCATGAACCTGTGCTCTTTCTTCTCTGGGGTCTTTAACTTTAGTTTTAAATGGGCCTAAAGTAGAGGAGGTAGCAGGTTTTGTTTTTTTTTAAACCAAGGATAAAGCCATATGCTTACTTTCTGCATCTCCCCGCCATGTCTGATCCTTTCCTTTTTCTCGTCTCTCACCTCCTCTCTCTCTGCCTTGCCCCCTCTTGCTTCTTTTCTCTCCTTTCTTGGGTCTTGCCTTGTTTGGTCCTTGGCCGTTGCTTGGTGCTGCCCCGGGTACCGCCCTCCAAAGATGGAGGGGAAATCCAGAGAGATGTCACAAAGAAACTTGGTTTCACCTCATTTGCTCCTTTTTCTTTATTATTTATTAGAGAAGTTGTAGGTGTAGAGAAAAATCATGCAGAATGCTTAGACTTCCCATAGATTCACCTCCACACAGTTTTCCCTGTTAACACTTTGCACCAATGCACAGTGTTTTGTTACAATAGCTGAAACAACATTACTGTAATTATACTATTAATATTAACTGTAGTCCATAGTTTACCTTAACTGTACATTAACTATACGTTAACAATTGAATGCACGGTTCTATGTTTTTAAAAAAATATTTTTATTCCGGTAACATGAACACAGCCTGAGCCTTCCCATTTTAACCACTTCAGAATGCTTGTTTCTTTGTCCGGCACTGCCCTGGGTGGGCTGGCTGTTAGCATTTGCTGGGGAAGATGCAGAGCCAGCAGTGTCTCGACCAGTCCTGAAGCTGGAGCTGGGCGGCCCACCCTAGGCGTGTGCTCCCGGGGCGACGTGTCTAACGCGCAGACGGTGGTGATGTGTAGACCCTGGTAAACGTAGGGTGTGACTCGTGGAGCGGCCCTAGCCTGGAAGGGTCTGCTGTGGCGTGCTCACAGCAGCCATGGTAGCCAGCGGGCTTTACATCTGTTACCATCTGCAATCTCAGGAAGATGGCGTCCAAATTCCAGTTACTTCCCCGTTCTCCACGCTCTCCCTGCAAATGGAGGGATTTATGCTGTAGCACATTCTGTTCCCCCACCGATCTTTCCCCAAAGGAGTTAATAAGGACTGAGATGGCCAAAGGGCAAGAGGCAATGGGGAGATGCAGAAGAGAAGCCCGGACTATGTTTAATTCATAAATAAGATAATCTCTTGCTCTTGGCAATGCACAGGCTATTTTAGGCCCTGCGTTGGGTAGGCCTTTGGGAAATCAGTTGTATTTAATTCAGTTCACATCTGTTGGCGCACCCATTCATCACTCACCATGTTTGGTTTCATAGGGGATATAAAGAGTCAGATAAAGCCCCAGTGCTCCGGGATCTTAAGTTTATGATAATAACCATAACATAAAGCAGTGGAGGTTCAAAGTCAAGATCACATTTGATTGGGGGCATCTTGGAGAGGTGGCTTTTCTAGGTGCCTGGGCATTTTGACAGGTGGAGATGAGGAAGAAGAGGGAAGGACCGGACCAAATAGGACATACTTGGGAGAACTCTCAGGCGGCCTGGTCTGGCTGTCGGTGGAGGGTGACCATGGAGCAGGGAGCGGTGTAGTGGAATAGCACCCACACCTCCCTGCCTGCGCCTGGGGACTCGGGGGGGCAGAGCGGCTGGGCCGTGGCTGGCAGGGACGGGGTCCCGTGTGTCGAGGGTGGCAGCAGGCACTTCCAGCCCGAGCTGGAAAGTTATGACAGGGGCCAAGGGGCGAGCTGGTCAGGACCCCAGAGGAAAGCGCACCTCAAACGCGTGGGAGAATCTCACCACCCCAGTTCTGAAGAGGATGCAGGCTGCAGGGGAAGCGGCTCCTCCAGAGCCAAAAGTTCGTGACCGAGTGTCCGAGAGGCCGCAGAGAAAGCAAGCAGGGTGGTGGGGAGAGGAGGAGAATGTCCTAGGAGACGGCTGAAGCTCCAGCTGGTGTTCCCAGAGCCACGCAGTGAGCCTGCAGGGGCAGGGCCTGGCCTCACAGAGGAGTGGCACGTGGACCACACAGAGTGGAAGGTAGCCGAGGTTGCGTGTCCCTCCACCCGAGGGGTGTCGCTACAGAGACGCGCAGGGCGTGGGAGGGATGTGGTCGTGAGGCCTGTCTGTGAATGTTGACTTTGGGGCTCTGGGGGAACACAGGGTGGAATCTTGGGGTTTGGAGCTGGAGGGCGAGTGCTGTGTGGAGATGTCCAGCTCTGGGTCATTGGTCTGGAAATGGTGGTGGAACCGAGGGGAGGGCTGAGCTCACCAAGGGCGAGGACGGAGAGAGAGGATATTTCCACTCAGTTACTCATTCTTCCAGTGTATGTTCAGCACCAGCTCCTGTGAGAGGAATCCTCATTCCTGAGCGTCGTTTAGGAGCAAAGGGTACTGCTTGGCCTTGGGGAGGAGGAGTTTGGGTGCTCAGAAGGCATTGAAGCTAGAGATGCCGGGATATCTGAATTTGCTTGCCCCAGTCCCTTCCCCATGTGATGTTTCTGAAGGAGACATGGGCGCAGTAGCACAACGGGAAGCGAGGATTCACTTTGTTTTTTAGGCAGTGCACGGTTTCCCCCAATTCAGAGAGCTCGATTGGAGCCCAAGCCTGATGCTCGAGGTCTAAGGGGGAGACTCTACCTCCCCAAAGTTCCAGATCCAGACTTTATCACCAGCTAGCCTCCAGGGCCGAAGGGAAGGGTCTAACTCGCAGCGCGGGAGAGGAGGAGGGGCGAGCTGTGCGAGGCGGCGGGGGCTGCTTCGGGAGCGGGCAGCGGCGTGGGGGACTGCACCAGGACACGTGGCTTTAGCCCCTGGAAAGCACCGCCTCCCCAGGCCCTGCGCGCAGAGCAGCCTTTCGTCCCAGGCCGGGGGGAGCACAGACGGGGCCGGGGAAGGGTCCTCAGCATGCGTGAAATCCAGCCACCCCTGTAAGACGCCCCTTCTTAGAGGCGGGGAGCCCAGGGAGGTGCTTTACCCCGAGCTGTTGAGAATCCAGTGCCCCTTGTTCCTAGTTGCCTCCGTGGCCTCTGCCGCCAGCCCGGAAGTGGGGTTCCTTCCTCAGTTGTTATGCTCACCAGTTGTGGTGCACGGAGTCGCAGCCCCCCAAGCTGTCCAGCGCTCGTGCCCAGAGCCTGTGAATAGCTTCCCTTCGATGACGAGAGGTGTTTTGCTGATAGGAGGAGCACTTGTGATTGGGGCATCGTCCTCCCTATCCAGGTAGGCCCGGTGCAATTGCAAGGGCCCTTTGAGAGGGAGGGCGGAGGGGAGAGGCTGAGGGGGGAGTGAGGGCGGAGGAAGGCCGGCGTGGGCTGGCGGCCATGGGCCACGGAGTGCAGGCTGCCTCCAGAAACGGACGAGGCCAGGAATCGGCTTCTCCCTCGAGCCTTCAGAAAGAACGCAGCCCTGCTGGCACGTTAGCCTTGATTTTAGCCCTGCGAGGCCTGTTTTGGACTCCTGACATCCAGAACTGTAAGGCAGTAAAATCTGCGGTGTTTCAAGCCACTGAATTTGTGGTAGTTTGTTTCAACAGCAGTGGGACTCACGCACCAGTGCACGCCTAACGGCCAGGGAGCCTGGTACACCATACGTGCTCGGTGTAAGGTATCGAATGCACAGTGAATCCCCTGTTCAGCTCTGTCTCCCAAGGCAGGGATCCCTACGGTGCTTTTTTGAAATCTACTTGGCCTCATTTGGATGGTCGGAAACTTGGTGAAGAGATTCCCAGGGGCTCACCGGACAGTGAACGATTCTCCAGCCCCGTCCACCAGACGCAGTGTCTGCTTGGGCAGCATTTACACCTGCGAAGAACTGAGTCTCTCGCCTCGACTCTAGCTTGCACTTGCTTTTTATACCCTCTCCATTGCAGCTACAAACTGAGGAGAATTCTTACAAGTTTCAAGAGCCAGGTGGACCCTTGCGTGTTGGCCTTAATGGAACACATAGAGGTCTTTGGATAAGCAGAAATTTCGAGTCAGCGAGGCGTGCTTTCTGCTGTCAAGGAACTCGCACGGGCTGGTGGATGATATGCCCAATTAGCTACAAAAATGCTCTTCTTTGCACACAAAATGCTGTGTACCGGGGCAAGAGCTGGAGCTCTGCTTTGCACACAACCCCACATTTTCTGGAAGTGTCTAACTCCCCAACCCTGGGCACAGCCTGGCCCCAGCTCCCTGGCCCCGAGGCTGGGAGTGGCCTCTGGTGACCCCAAAGGCTCTTCTGGGGGCCTGGGAGGACGCAGTGATGACTCCGAGTGTTTGCAGGCTGGGGCGCTCCCCGCCTGAGCAGCTCTTGAAGGGGGCAGAAGTTTCCCTCCGTCCTCGCAAGCAGGGGCTGATTGGTCGGTCCCTCCGAGAGGTGCTCGCATTGAGAACCAGTTTTATTTTGTGCACTTGGAACCAGGGCTTCTGGGGCCAACATGAAACGTTCTGGAGCTGCGAATGCGGGTGAGCGGCGGAGCCAGGGGCCTGCGCGGCCTTGGTGGGCTGGCGGCCCCCGCCCGCTGCCCTGGCAATTCTGTTTTTGGCTCTGGGACTCGGGGGCGGTTGTGTTGGCAAAATAGTGGGGGCAGGGATGGCAGTGGGGGGAGGGACTGTCTTAGTTTAAGCAGCCGCAGCAAAAGTTCCTTTGGCGAATTGGCATGCTGCTCATAAACTGCCTTCTCTTCACATGGGGCTTCCAAAGACAGTCTTTGGAAGTAAGAAATTAGGAAAAGATTTGTCAGACACCAGCTCCTGGGATGGTGGTTAAAGAAAAGACCAAATGTATTGGAGGTAGTGAGAGAGAAGTGATAATAGAGGTGGAAAAGCAGGGGAATAGAAAAAATAACAAAGAGTAGTTTGGGGGCTGTTTTCCTGATTATATGAATAATGAATACTTAGTGTAAAAATGCAAATAATACAGGAATGGTGTAAGGAAACTACGTAGTGATCACCACTGTTAGTGTTCTAGTGACAGTTCTTCTGTGTATCTTTTTATGGACATGTCTATTCGTTTTACATAGAATTATATGGTATTACATCATAATTCTTTTTTTCACTCTTACCTTAAAGAAGTTGTTTATCGTGGTGCTGACTTATTCCCTCCAATCACAGGCCCCCGCCTTCCCCTCCCACCACTGTCACCGCCGTCCTCCAGGTCCCCATACTTAACAGCTTGGTGTGTCTCCCTTTGCATGGTTCTCCATGTTAAAGGTAATCATTACAGGCATACTGTTTTTAAGATGTGTCTTGGTTTTACGTTTTTCTGCATCTTGCTTTTCTCACTGAATGACAGCTCAGGGAAGTCCCTCTAAATAACGAGTATAGCTCTAACTCGTGGCTGTGTAATTGATACTCCGTGGTTGCATGCGTCACAGCTGGTTCAGTCGTTCTCTTACTGATGGGCCTGTACCGTGTTTCTAGTTTTGGTGTTTTTTTGCCATTTCAAGCAGTGCTTGGCCATGTATGCCTACCTAGGGCTGCCTCTATTTCAATGGGACAGACCCTGTTGGGGGGCTTGCTGGGGAGGGTATGTGTCTTTTCATTAATAACAGAAAATATCAGATGGCCTCCCAAAGGCTGCATCCGTTCACATTTCTAACAGCAGTGGGTGGGCGTTCTTTTTCTCTGCTTCCTGACAGCAATTCACTTACCCTATTTAAATTTTGTGTCTCAATCTGATAGGTATAAAATTATACCTAGTTGTTACCTTCCTTTGTATCCCCTTGCTTATCCTTGAGTGAGGTTGAGAAACTTTCATAATGTTATTGACCGTTGGATATTCTTGCAGAGTGGGAGTTTTTTTTTTGGGGGGGTAGCCGAGGCCTGCCCTTTGACCTAACCCAGACCCTTTGCGATGACCACTCGTGCCTGTGGGCAAGGCAGGGCCGGATGTGAGCAAGCCGCTGGCTTCGGCCTTGCAAGCACATCAGCAAGGGGACTGGGATGACGGCAGCGTGCCTGCACGGGGCCTGCACCCAAGGTGGGGCAATGACCTGGCCACCGAGGGGCTGCCGGTGGTCGGTCCTGAGAGCCGCAGACAGGACCCCGCAGTAGGGAGGTGAAAGTAAGGGTGGCCACGGGCCCGGCAGGCCGTGTCGACTTGCTGTCGGCTGGACCCAGCCAGTAGTTCCTTGAAGGAAGAAAGGTGGTCAGGTGAGGGCAAGAGGCTCGAGGTTCCAGGAGGGGCCGGGCTCCCTGACATGGCCAGCTGCCCCTGCACCGGGTGGGGCCCTGGGAAGGGAGCCCGGTCTTGTCACCCACATCAATGAGGAGAAAAGATGGCAGGGGGGCCCTGGGTGCTCGGGGCCCAGGAGAGCAGAACGAAGTCCAGGCCGCACCGGTGGCGGGGTGTGGGCTGCCCGTGTCCGCTGTTCTTGGGGTGGACTGGCTGCGACCCCGGGCCTCTGCTCGCTGCTGCAGCCTCCACGTGCAGGTCAGCAGCTCTAGCGAGGCAGGGTGGGGGGTGCGAGGTGGGGGGGCAGAGGCAGGGCTCAGCTGAGCCCTCCTTGCTCTCAACGGTGGAGGCCAAAGCAGGGAAGGAAAACGTTTTGGGGCAGCCCGGTTGAATAACTGGCCAAGTGTCGGTAGCTAAACGAAATGGTGGAGTAGTCGACATTTCCTTCTAAGCGGTGCCTTGGTGAATAGTGCTTCAAACGAGGGGACTGCAGTTTACTAGACCGTTGACCTACATTTCATGTTTTTTTCCTTCAATAGGGGGTCTCCTCTTCTCAGACCAGGATTTTACATGAGGAACACTTGGGATTTAGGTATTTCTCCCTTTTTACTGATCACTTTTAGGTACTTACTTGCCCATGAAGAAATGATTTAAGGGAAATATAAGAATGTTTGCAGTCTCTCTCGAGCATTTACCCTGCAAACTCACAAGTGGTGAAGCTGTATAAACTCGATATAAATTCCCAGTCACTGTTGCTTTTTAAACTCATTGCGAGTCAGGTTCATGACAGTGGCCTCCCGAAAGGTCAGAGATCCATGCTGAAGTAAGTAAAAGAGCCGCGTCTGGCCCCTCGTCCTTCACTATTCTGAGCTTAAGGATTTGCAGGGGCTTGTGGCTAATCCAGACGCATGCTTCCTTGCTGCTGCTTGTTCCTTGCTTTAGAGTTTTGTGTTAAAGAAGGAAGATCTTCTCTGTGCTGATGACACAGTCTTTGCTTTTTTCTTTTTTGTCATATGCCAGGAGTGGCCTCAATAGGCACTTATTTTAGCCACTGTCTGAAGCCTAGTTCTAAAACCAGAATCAGCAGATGTCCTCCAAAATTTAATTGGTTATATCAAGTATCTCCAGACAGCAGGTCACTTCCTTTAGTTACTTAGGGACACCCTTTACAAATAATTCATCCTGGAAAATTCATTAGGAAGCCCTATATTCCCTGGGACCCTTGCTGCCATCTCTTTTTCATCCCTCTGCTAACCTCGGCCTGACCTTCAGGTCTTTCCTGGGCTCCCGTGTCAGCCAGGGTCTCAGCAGAAAGCAGAAGGGGCTTGTGAAGGGGGTACCTGGAGAGGTGAGGGCAGGGTTGGGGGACCAACAGGGACGACAGGGTCCCAGGTCTAGCAAGAGGGGAGCTGCCGCCACCGCTTGGCCTGGAGGCTCAGGGGGAACAAAGAGCTGTGTTTCTGGGCTCTCGGGAGAGCTAGACAGGGCCCCAGTGGGGGAGGAGGAGCACTGACAAGTCACAGACCAGAGCCGGAGGAGAACGGCACAAAGTAGCCCTACCTCCTCCTCCTCCTGCCCTCCCGCTGGTGTCCCCTGCTGGGCTGACAGAACAGGAAGCCAGAGGCCAGGCAAGATGTCCTGAGGGCCCAGTCCCAGGGCAGAGGGCAGGGGGCAAAGGGTGGACTTGGGGGGTCGAGGAGCTTCTTCCCGGCTCAACCTTGCACTGAGAGGAGCTGGACATCCGGGCAGGATGGAGCATCCTGGTTAGGCTCCTCAATTTTCACCAATCACCGTCAAAGTCACCATCGGCGCATTGGATCTCCATGCTGCAGGGATCATCTCTTAATGAGCAACACAGACAGGTGCAGTTAGGCTTTTGCTGGAGAACCCAACCTCAGCTCGTTTGTCTGCCAACTTTTTTCAGCGACCTGGTTGGGAGATGGATTAATGGAACATTATTTGAAGCACATCCAAAAGCTGGACCATACTGTTTTGCCTTGCCTCCCTCACAAAATGCTTTTCCTGGGTCATGTTTTTGTGCTGAATTCTCAGCCATTATTGATGGATGCTACAGTAAAGTCCGATAGCTAGTACTGTGTTTGTTGTGGGATGGACTGCTCTCTACTGTAGTTAGACTAGGGACGGGAAATCCTTTGTAGATATGAGTGTTGGGAGTAGTTTGTTTCCCCTGAGGAGCTGGTACCCTTTTTCTTTATGGACTTTGAGAACTTTGTAATTGCTTTATTTTTCTTTCCAGTTCACCTTCCGGGAAGCTTAGATTCAAATTTTTGAATCAACTCAATTGGCTCTTTCGGGCTGTATGGTCTTTGTGTGTGTTTATTATTTTTAACTAAGGAAATTTGTGTATAATTTCCCCCTCTCAACTCTCTCAACTTTTTCTTTTTATTCAGATTTGACTTTTTCCTGGATCTGTTTTTCATTCCCCATTGTTTCTCACTCCCTTATATGCTTCTGTTAAATCACATGAAATAATCTCTTATACAGTAGAGTGGTCTTCCACATTCCTGAATGTGGGTAAACTCAGTGGGTTAATCAGGGGGTCTTGGAGAGAGGGGCCTGGGGCCTGTGTGGTCGGTGGAGGTGGGTCTGTGCCTTCGCTGTCTGGGCGGCTGTGCTTTGGATCTCCCAGGGGCCCACCCTTAGCAGAGAGATTATTTATCCTTAAGCACTCACGTTACCCTGGGAAGGCACCGGGGAAGGAGCTGCCCTCCTTCGCCGGGATGACCTGGGTGGGCGTCTGGTTCAACTGATGAAGTATTTTGGCAAGTTTAAAATGTTTCATTTTTGTTCATGCACTCATTTAGCATTTGTCCTAAGCTCTAAGATACAAAGGTGGGTAACTAAACTCATTCATTCCTTCACTCATTCATTCACTCATTCATTCATTCAGTAGGTATTTATTGAACGACTGTGTGCCTGGCACTGAACCCATGCCGGGCTTGTAGCAGAGCACAGTTTCTTCTCTGCCGGAGCGTTACGTCCTGGGATTCCTGAGGCGCTCCTGACCTAGTGGGATTCTTGGAATATATTCTCTGCATTCTTTGTATATACGTATATATAGTAGTACTCATTTTTGAGGTAAAAGCAGTGTTTTCGACGTAGGCTCCACAGATCTAAGCCACTCCATTAAAGATACTTGTATCTGAGAAGAGATTTACAGCTTTTTGCCCCCATTCTCCCAACCCCATGGAATGGTGTTTGCAGGTGAGAGTCACTAGACTGGGCGATAACCCTGATTCCATTGCAGATTCCCAAGGAGGCTGGCACGCTGGGTATTTGCTGCCTGAGGGACGCCTGCACGCTGTCATAGCATCCTCCAAGCCACGCGTACCACGTCAGCGCTGGAGAGACGCAGCGGGCGGTTCTCAGCTGGCCTGGCAATGTGTCTTCCAGCCCCAATTCCACAGGTCGAGGGCAGGGCCCCTGCCCCTTGTGTCTTGAAAACTTCTCTGAGAAATTCTGAAATGCTTGCCGTCCCTGTCCCATCCATGTTCAGAAATGTTGGTCCACTTCTGCACATGAGGAAACAGAGGCCCGAGGCGGGCAAGAGATTGCGCACGCACACACCCAAGAGCAAAGCCTGGACGAGCGTGCAGGCTCCCGACGCCCCCACAGCGGCCTTCCCAGGAGCCCAGGTTGTCCACCCTTCGCAGAGTGGGCAGGCACCTGGCACAGCCTGGGAGTGGGGAGTCGAGGCGCGTTTGCTGTCACATCCGTTCGTCTTTCTGATTGGCCTTTGCCCTGGTCTGGAAAGCGTTCCAGCAGACCGGTGTCCTGTGCCCTCTGCTTTCATGCCACCCTGATACTGCGGGTAATTGTTCTTCCATCAAAGCCTTTTAGTTAATCAATTGGTAATGCCTGGCTCCTAAGATTTCTTAGTGCAAACGGCACTTTAAAAAAGCGTAATAAATGCTATGCTTTGGTAGCCCCCTAGCGGGCGAGTCTCTCTGCAGGAGGGGATGACCGTGGGAACTTGTTACTGGAAGTTTCTGGGGACCCCATGGAAATTCCACGAGAGGTGTGGCTCAGCCTTCATTGCCAAGCCGGTCGCACGGGTGTGCACGGGCGGAGGAAGTGGCTTTGCAAGGGAGGGGTCTGCCCTATGGGTGCACCGATTTTGCGTTTTATGACGTTTTTCCTTAGTGGCTGATTCCACATTTGGTTTTGAGGACTTGAATGTCAAAACCACTTAGTCCCAGTACATAGCTTTCGTAGACTGGGAAGGGAATTCGCGACCCCCAAGAATGGATTTTTCTGGGCTATTCATTCGGTCGTTTGTACCTCCCTGGCCTGGGATTTACAGATGCCACCCAGGCTGTGGGCTCTTGGGGGCAGTTTGCCGTGTGAATGTTCAGTTCTCCTAATTCAGGTGCCCCTTCCTGACTCTGGCCTTCTGTGTCCTGGGGTTCTTACTCCAGGCCTGTCATCGAGTCCAGGGCTGCGTCTTGTCTCTTCTCTGCAGCCTGAGCACACTGCCTAATGCACGTTCAATGTTCGCTCAGTATCGGTGAAGAAGGGAGCTCTGGTCCTGTGAGTGACCGTGCACAGCCCGGGAGAGGGCCACTTAGAGCCCTAGAATTTCATCAAAAGATAGAAAATAATGTAAGACCCTATCTTTGTGTCTAAGGGGCAAGGAAGGACTTCCTACATGAAACTTCAAAAAGTATGGAACACATGGCCAAAATGGATGACGTTGAGTCTACCGACAGTAATGAGACTTTCCATTCAATAAACGGCAGTACAGACAGTGACGCAGACAGGTGAGAGAGTTTCCACAATGTCTGAAACTGAATGAGGATTAACATCTACGGCATGCCAGCCACAAATCAAAGTCAAAAAGAAAACAGGCAGCACCTGCCGAGGAGAATGGGCGAAGCCTCCGCGCCGGCAGCTCGGGACAGCATCCCAGGCTAGCCATCGTGGGAGATGCTCTGACTCGCGCTGAGCAAGTGCAGATGAGAACAACAAGGCAACCACTTTGCACCCAGTAGACTGCAAACACTAGAACCCGGGGTGCTGCCAATGCTGGGGGGTGCGATGTGGGGGTACCGGAGCCCTCCGCGGTGCTGGGGAGAAAGTAGCCGTTTTGCAGAGCTGTGAGGGGTGGGATACTTAGTCAACTTAATGGAAACAGCAAAACATACACCTCATGACGCAGCAGCTCCACCCTAAATATAGATCCCAAAGATGTTGCCACGCCAACTCCTAAGGGGACACGTAAGAGAGGTGTGTGGCATTACTTAAGGGACAGGTCAGTCTGGGTCTCTTCCTAGGGGCACGGATGTCGTGGCTAGATGCTCTGGAGTCCTTGTAGCCAAGCTGCTGCGTTGCAGAAGGCAAGGAGGAGATACCTGTTAGGTAAATTAAAAATATGTGCAGCCGAAGAACAGTACACGTTTTATAAGAACTCAACAAACAGAAAGATACACATTAATTGCAAACCAGTGGTGACCTAGGATGGAGGGAAAGGACTACTAGGATAAAAGGAAATGAATGATTGAAAAAGTTAAATAAGAGACAACTTTGCTCAGATCAGTGATAATAATGTATCATGAACCAAGAAGAATTGGTTAATTTAATCCTGTGTCCCTAAGGACCGGCACTCTTTCTCCCACACAAAAAGCAGCCTACCATCACCAGTTTTTACAATTTTAAGTTTTGGTTCAGCCGTGATTCCTGCCCTCCTGTATGTGCATTGCACCTGCAGTTTGACTAAAAGAATTCACATTCAACGTGAGCATCCGATGCCTTACTTAACAGGCGGCCGCTCCCAGAGGTTGTTGCTTCTTTAGGAGTTAACACAGGAGAACAGATCAAGGCTGGGAAGGGGCAGCTCCTCGTCCTCCTTGCTCTTGAGGCATCCCCAGCCCCTTGGCAGTGCCTGCAAACGGTTGATGCTCCATCAGTGTGTTGCGTTATGAATGAAGCCGGGCTTCCTTGAAGGACTTTCACCCGTGTGTGGGACCCTGATGCACGCCTTCCCCCTTAAACAGAAGTCACCGGAACCAGAAGAAGCAGAAGTTCCAAGTGCCGTGCGGGAGGCAGGGGATCCCAAAAGGTTTGGCGTCTCGAGGGTCCCCAAACCGTGTGAGCTGGAAGTCACCACGAAGTCACGTGTCTGAGAACTCAGGATGCCGGAGAAGGCGCAAGTTTGGCGGGAGGAAGGAGGCGCCTGGGGCTCCCTAGGGCCTCAGCACTGGGGCGGGCTGGAAGGACGGAGCTGGGGCTCTGGGCTGAGCGTAGTGAGCCCCCCGCAGCCCCGCAGCCCCTCGCTCCCTGCCGTGCTGCCCAGAGCGGCTGCCTGGCCCGGGAGAAGCCGGCAGAGCAGCTGGGCCTTCTCCGCCCTCTCCGTGGGGTCTGACCTGGGCCCCGCGGCTGCCGGCAGCAGTGCGGACGGGCCAGCGGGTGTCGGCGGGGGCCGGTTGCCGGGGCGGGAGGTCTGCCCGGGCTCCTGGGGCCCTGGCTGCGGTCCCAGAGCTGCGTGGCCCTGGTGCATCCTTGTTTTCCGTTCGCTGGACGGGAACCGGGGAAGCAGTGTCAGAACCAGCTGGCGTGCCACCAGGTTGTGGCAAGTGAGCCAGCGTGTCTCTGTGTTTCCCCAATTTGTACTCATCATTCAGGTCTAGGGCCTCCCCTGGGAGGAGCTGACACCCCCATCCCGGCCACTTACGCTGCCCGGCCTCGGTGCCAACCCCCGGGACACGCCCTGGCCTCCGGGAGCAGCTCGGGCGGGCTGCCTCCTCCCCCGGCTCTGCACCCACGGGCGCTCTGCCCTCGCCGCTCTCCTGACCTGAGTGGGTTCTGGAGATGCAGGCCGTGTGATGCCCGGGTGTGCCCGAGGCCAGGGCGGGGCCGGAGGGGCGCGGTCACTGCGGGGATGAAAGCCGGTCGGCGGCCTCGCCCGGAGCTGATGCTCCCAGGGTGACGGAGCTGCCCCACACGCGGACTTCTGCCCCTTTTATGTGAACCCGTAATTAGCACTGTACTTGATATATACATGTCCCAGAGCCTTGGATCTTTGGTCCGTCCCTGTGTCAGTGGAGCCCTGAACCTCAGCAGAGCTGCAGCCCCTCCGCTCAGTACCCTGCACTCACCCAGGACAGCTAACACGGAGGTGAGGTGGACAGAGCCCATCCCAGGGAACAGAGAGTCTGCAAGCAAGATGGTCCTCCCACCTGCCCCATGGGGTCCAAGAGCCCTCTCAGTCAGAACCAGAGCGGGCATCAGCAACCCCAAGTCCTCAAGGTTGGGGAATGAACAGGGGGCTAAAGTGGACTCGTTATTATTCCACCATAGCCATTATCATTCTAGCCGTGGAAGCACTTGTGACACGGATCTAAAGGCGGTGGCCACCAGAGGTTCTGAGGGCAGGGAGAGGGAAGAGGAGGTGTGACATGTGGCATTTTTAGGATGCTGGAATTGTCCTGCATGACGTTGCAAGACAGATTCAGGCCATTAAACATTTCATCATAACCTATAAAATTGTGTGGGGCAAAGGGTAAACCATAATGTAACTATAGATCTTAGTAGCCATGCTTCAGTATGTGTTCATCAATTGTAACAAATGTGCCCCACTAATGAAAGATGTTGTTAATGTGGGGAAGTGTGTGTGTGGGGCATATGGGAATCCTCTGCATTTTTCTGTAACATTTATGTAATTTATTATTTTTTTTTAAGATTTATTTTATTTCTCTCCCCTTCCCCCCCGCACCCCAGTTGTCTGTTCTCTGTGTCCATTTGCTGCGTGTTCTTCTTTGTCTGCTTCTGTTGTCTGCGGCACGGGAATCTGTGTTTCTTTTGTTGCGTCATCTTGTGTCATTTCTCCATGTGTGCGGCACCATTCCTGGGCAGGCTGCACTTTCTTTCGTGCTGGGCGGCTCTCCTTACGGGGCGCACTCCTTGTGCGTGGGGCTCCCCCTACACGGGGGACACCCCTGTGTGGCAGGGCACTCCTTGTGCGCATCAGCACTGCCCGTGGGCCAGCTCCACACGGGTCAAGGAGGCCCGGGGGTTTGAACCGCACACCTCCCATGTGGTAGAGGGATGTCCTAACCACTGGGCCAAGTCTTTTTCCCACATTTATGTAATTTAAATCTTCTTTAAAGATAAAAAGAATGGAAAGAAATCACAGTGAACATTATTGTTGCCTACTACGTGCTAGGCCTAGGGCCCAGGGCGTTAGGTACATTGGTTCGTTTGATTCCTGCAGCAGCGGTCTCGAGGTGGGCTCCACTCCTGCCTTCCCGTTCTACCCGAGGAAGCTGGAGCTCTGAGAGGCGGCGTCGCTTGCTCGAGGTCACACGCGGGGTGGGGTTTGGATTTGATGCGTGGCCTCTGCCTCACACGCCTGTGCTTGACTGAGCAGACCTGCTGCCCCTTTCTGTCCTGTCGGCTCACCTCCCCTTCCACCACGCTTTTATTTCTCTCCTCTCTCGCTCATAAGCGAGTGCCGTAGTTGGCATCTCACCTCGTTCCACACTCACCACGACCCCGCGCAGCAGGGACGGTTCTCATTCCCACCCTACAGAAAAGAAAACCACAGGCCGGGCACGTGAAGTGACACGCGTGGACCCCCGGCTAGTGGCTGGTGGGGCCGGGCCCAGCTGAGACCCCTCCAGGTCCAGGACCGTCACTGCAGAGGCGAGGGTGCTCCGTGGAGCGCGTGCGGACGGTGAGGTGGCTGCACGGGCGCGTGCCCCGGTAGCGCTTTGTTTTGTGGTGGTGGGTGCAGGGGGAGGGAAGGCAGGCCCTGGAGAGCGGGTGGGCATGGGAGGACGTGGGGAAATGTAAAATCAGGGTGTCGGGGCGGTGGGGGCCAGGCACGGCTGCCATGAGGGGCAGCCGTGTGCAGGACGTGGCTCCTGGCCGGTGGTCCCCCTGCCACGCATTGGCCTTGGCTGGCCCCGTCCTCCTGGATAACCCCTTGTGGGCAGCCTGCAGTGCAGGGAGCCCCCACCCCTGCTGCGGCCAGCCCGGCCCCCGTGACAGTGATGGGCTGTCCTGGGCTTGTGCGGGGGGCAGAGCCAGGCAGGGCTGGAGGCCAGAGCCCCCGTCCTCTAAGCCGGCAAGTCCCCTTTCTTCTCGGGCCTCAGCCCTGAATGGAGGTGGCTGGACCATGCGCTTTCCCCAAGACTTTTCAGGTTCAAACATTTTGTGGCTCCAAGAGTATGGGGAGAACCAAAACAAGTGAAATGAATAAAAGCTTCCGCCTTGGGGGGATTTGAAGACGGCCTCCTTCCTAAAGGAGCCCACTGACAGACGCCAAACTTCCGGGGATCCTCGCTGGGAAGGGGGCCCACGGAGGCTTTTGCTCTGATGTGCCAGCCCCCCCCTCCAGCTGAGACCTGTGAGCCAGGGCCCAGCCGTGCCCAGAGCCTGCCTGTGACAGTCAGGGGTGGTGGTGGGTGGAAGGAGGTGGGCTCGGGGCAAGACTCAGAGACCCCGTGCTGGGTGGAAGTTGATTTTCTCTTAGCTCTTGGCCCTACGGGGCTAAGCAGACGATGTATTTGATTGGAGGCCTCAGAAGGCAGGGCTTGGGGTGCTAAGCCGCTGTACCATGCCCAGTGTGGCACCCCATGCTGACGTGTGCTTTGATAAACACCCCCTTTCCTCCCAACCTTTTACATAGGGTGAGAGGTGTGGTTTATGGAAAAAACACAAGAGAAACGGAGGGCTTCAGCGCTCGAGCTCGCAGCGAGCTGCCCTTGGACGCTCCCGATGGCCTCGTCTTGGTTTGCTGGGGCTGCTGTGACCACGCGCTGCTGCCTTGTTGGCTTAAACAACAGAAATCTATTAGCTCGTGGTTCTGGAAGCCAGAAGCGAAAGGTGAAGGTGTCAGCGGGGCCGTGCTTTCTGTTGAAGGAGCATCTGCTGCGCCTCTCCCTTGGCCTCTGCGGCGGCCGGCTCTCCGGGGCGTCCCTTGTCATGTGGCGGCTAATGCAGCCTGCCTCCGCCGCACGGCTGGCTCGGTGTACTCTGTCCACGTTGCCTCTGCTTCTAAGGACACCGGTCACACTGGATTAGGGCCCTCTCTAACTCAGTGTGGCCTCGTATGACACCTTTACAAATAAGCTCCCATCCACAGGTCTCCTGCTAGGACGCAGCCATGTCTTTTGGGGGTACAAATTCAACCCCTCATTCTCCTTGACTCTTCCTTTGGTGTCACACCAATTTGGGATGCTGCGGGAAATGAACACTTGTGAAAATGCTTTGGGAAGCTTAAACCACCCTGTGGCTTCTGAGCATTGCCCTTTTTAGAAAAGCGGGGGACGGGAGGGCAGTGGGTGGAGCATAGAGTCTCTGGATCTTTCTATATACAGCAGGTGACGGGAGCTGAGCAAAGCCTGAATAGGTGATGGGTGCCCATGTGAATCCCCCAGAAGGTTCTGTGGGTCTGGAGCCAGTTTCTGTCTACTTGGGGGCTCAGGAGTGGCTTAGCAAGCAAAGACCTTGCCTGCAGCAGCTCAGAATCAGTGGAGAGGCGGTAGCACTCAGCTGTACCAGCGTCAGGCATAAAACCAGGACTAAGCACAAGCTGCCCGTGTGTTAGAACCAATAAAACCACCCACCCCCCTCTTCCTTCCATCCAGGGGAGCTCTGGGTGCGCTTTAGCAAGAGGCTGGAAAGAGCCTCTGAAGCTCGGCCTGTGGTTTCAAGCGATGGCTCTTGTTGGGATAAGACATGGGCAGGAAGTAGAAAGTGGGCTTCTCTCTACACTAAAATTGTACTCAGAGCATGGCTTTGGGCGTTTGGAGGAAGGCTGAGGCCAAGCACGGAAGCCTCCTCTCTGGAGAGGTGGTTTTTGTTGAGTCATAAATGCTCCTATTTGCTTTTTTTCACACTAACATTTACCAGGGGCATAGAAAGCTTCCTTTCGGGTCATGTCTTTGGTCTCAGTAGCAACCATTTCAGCTTGTTATGCCCCAAGGCACGCCCTGCGCCCTGCAGATGCCAGAGGAGGCACGGCTGCCGGCACGCATATTTCCAACCTCTAGCCTCCCAAACCTGGAGCGACAAATTTCTGTGGTGGTGTTTTCTAAAAGTCACTCAGTTTTCCATACTTTGTTACAGCAGCCCTAATAACTTAAGACAGGGGCATTTGCCACTTTGCGGTTTTTCTTATTTATTACCTCCCCACCCCACCCCCACACCTGCCTGTCAGTCTGTGATGGCAAGGACTTAATTTTCTTGCTTACTGCTGTATTCCAGAGCCAAGAACAATGGCAGGTACATTGTGCGAGCCTGGAAAAGATTTTTGGGGCATCTTCAGCAATCCAGTAATTTTTTTTTTGAAGATTTCTTTTTTTATTTCCGCCCCCCCCCCCCCATTCTTCCATTGTCTGCTCTCTGTGTCCATTCACTGTGTGTTCTTCTGTGTCTGCTTGTATTCTCATTAGGTGGCTCCCGGAACCCATCCTGGGACCTTCCAGAATGGGAGAGAGACGATTACTCTCTTTTTGACGATTACCTCAGCTCCCTGTTCTGCTACATCTTCTTATTTTGTCTCCTCTGTGTCTCTTATTGCGTCATGTTGCTGCGCCAGCTCTCTGCATCGGCCGGCACTCCTGCGTGGGGTGGCTTTCCCCCGCTGGGTGGCATTCCCGTGCAGGGCGGCTCTCCTGTGTGGGGCAGCATCCCCGTGTGGGCCGGCACGCCGCGTGGGCCAGCTTGCCCTCACCAGGAGGCCCTGGGCATCGAATCCTGGGCCTCCTACATAGTAGATGGGAACCCAGTTGGTTGAACCACATCCATTTCCCAATCCAACCGTTTTTTCACCCTTTCAGCCCACACAGGGAAGCACAGTATGGCTGGCAGCATTATCATTTCAGGATTCAGAGCACCTGGACGTGCACAGGCTGTTTCTCACTCACCATGCCATCCAGCGAATGCCAGTCAAGCACTGTGACTGCGTCTCAGTTTTCCTAACTCTACTCTAGAGAGAAAATCCCTATACAGTTCACCGATCAAGTATTTCAATCAGATACTCTTATACAAATGCAAGACAGTAAGGTTTCAACCTTGAACATCTTATAGAAATAAGAGGACATGGTGGAGCCAGCACAGGAAAGAGAGGTCCTGGGGGAAAATAGTCTTTCCTAGTGGTAAGCTCTAGGAAGTGGCAGCCCTGGGGACTCATCAGCTACCAGAGTTGAAATTTTAGTCCTTTCCTACTGTTCCAGCAACGTTTCTGGCATAGGACGACTTGGTTATTTACAGCAAAGGAAGTGGTTCAGAAAAGCGAGGCAGTAGATGCTGTGGACCTCAAGAAGGAAGGCTCCCCAGGCACCTTTCGGGGTATTTATATTCTATTCTTCCTCTCGGGGTGGGTCCAGGCTGCTTCCCCTCTGGTGATGGACCAAGGCAGTCTAGATTTAGGCGGCTCAGACAACCGCCTCTGCTTCTCTGGAAGGGCTACTAGTCCTCGGTGAGACCCTCGCAGAGGGCGTCGTCTAGCCAATGAATTGCGATTTCATAATATGGTGAGGGGGGCAGGCTGGGGCCGGGGGCAGCCTTGTGGTGTGGTGGTGGGAGGCAGACAGGGCCCAGCGTTCGTAGAAGTGGCCTCATGTTGAATGTGTTTCTGCGCCGGGAGCTCCTCCCCTTCTGGACTTGTCTGTGGACCCCCTGGGTCCCTGGCCCTGCCTCTCCCGAGTCCTCTAACACGGCACAGAGTAGGTGCTGGCATCTACCCTCGCTCCCTCCAGGGCAGAGTCTTCAGACAGGTGCCTGACTCCCCACCCAGGGCCTCTACGTTTTCAGCTGTTTTCAGACCCCAGGCAGGTCATAGACAATCGATTTGATTCTCTAGGATTCAGGTTATCCAGCTGGTTGGAATAACTTTCCCTGGCTTTGTTTCCCCTGTTCTGTTGCTAACTTTCCTCGCCTTTCCCATGACCACTCGAGCCTCCACCTCAGAGTTTTAGTGAGAAAAAAGAATAAAGAGGAGGGCATATGTTCTGTGGTGGGAGGTGAAACAAAAATGAGTGTGGTTCTGAACATAAATTCAACCACTTAATGAAATGGGCTAGTTTCTTGAAAACAAAAGCTATTAAAGCTTATACAAAAAGAAACTGGTAATCGGAATAGTCCAATGTTTATTAAAGAAATTAAAATTCTAGGTTATAGAAAAAAAAAACAAAGAAGAAAATCTTTGTGGCCTTGGCTTAGGCAAAGAATTCTTAGAACCAAATGCTTTTATGGATTAAATACAGTCCATAAAAGAGAAACACTGATAAATAGGATAAAATGATAGGTGTCAAAGTTAATTGCAGTATTTTTGTTCTGTAAGACATACCACTAGGAATGAAAAGACAAGCCACAGAATAGAAGAAAATATTTGCAAATCACCTCTAAAAAGGGGATAATAGTAAAGCCTCTCTCACGGGGTGGCTGAAGGAGTAAATGATAAAAAGCGCCTTAAGCACTTCACCCAGTGCCTGGGATAGTGAGCATAGCTCTGACAAAGGACTTGTATCCAGAATATATAAGAATGCTCAGAACTAGTCAATAAGAAACAAACAGCCAAATTAAAAACTGGGCAAATGATTTGAACATACACACACACGTCCAAGAAGATAAAAACAGATGGCAACTGAGCACATGAAGAGGTATTCTGTATCTTTAGTCTTTGGAGAACTGCAAATTAAAATTACAATGAGATACCTTTTCATACCTATTAGAATGGAGAAAATTAATAGTAATTAAGAAAAACCAATTCCAAGTTTTGGCAAATACGTGGAGCATCTGGGACTCCCATACACTGCTTGTAGGAATGTGAAATAGTACAACCACTTTGGAAAATAGTTTGTTAATTTCTTATAAAGTAAACATATATTTACCATATGAGCTAGCAACCTCCCCTTTTCCCAATAGAAATGAAAATTTACATTCAGACAAAAACATTTACACAAGTATTTATAGAAGTTTTGCTTATAATTTTCAACAACTGGGAATAACCCAAATGTCCTTTAGTGGGTAAATGAATAAGCAAACTGGTTCATCTATACAGTGGGTAACTACTCAGCAATAAAAAAGAACACACTCCCTCAGTTGTCGTTCGTAACTGTTATCCAAACATTTTTAGGTTGTCTGTATACATGCCCTGGAGAACGCCCTCCCAACCACGTGCCCCCCACCAGCATTCCTCCCCTGCCATAGTTGAACCTCTCTGTGGTCCAAAACTTCTTCAACAATGAAGCCTAATATATTGCCAAATTCAATTAACAGGAAAATGAAATATAGTGGTGGGTTTAAAGATGAGAAGCATATATACTAATTTAGAAATACTAAGATAAAATGAAAATAAATTGGTGTATTAATAAAAATGAACAATATTATAAATATTTTTAATGTTTTGCTTGTCATCACTGTAATAGGTGTTGCCTTGTATGTACAGTGTCAAGGCACTTTCTTTCATTTCTTCCTTAGTGTCTACATACATTCCTTAAAAAAATTTTTTTTCCTAATTTTAAATTTTGTCTTCAAAAAAGTTTTAGATCACAGTAAAGTCACATATATGATATAGGGGATCCCCATATATCCAGCATAAGACCCCTTTCCCCTTTCCTCAGCAATGATCTTTTTACATGTCCATGTTACATTTGCTGCAGTTGATGTACAGATTTTGAAACATAGCTATCAATCATGGTTCCATTTTGGTTTACATTATGGTTTATATTTTAGACTGTACAGATTTCTAAATTTTAGTTTCCTGATGTTTTACTTACGGTTTACATTTTTAGCTTATAGACTTGTATACATTTTTGTTGTACATTAATTTTGAGATACAATATAAAGATAAAACAGCATGGCTGAATCTTCAAAGCATTATGTTGAATGAAAGTAACCAGATTCAAATGGCTACATACTATATGATTCCATTTTTATGACTTTCTGGAAAATACAAAGCAGTGGACAGAAAACAGTTTAGTGGTTGCCAAAGATAGATTGGGGAGAGTTGACTCTAAAAGGGCAACAGGAGAGAAGGTTTTGGGGTGATAAAAACTGTTCTGTATTTTGATTCTGACTCCCATCATCTTGAATTTGTCAAAATTCATAGAACCAAAAAGAGTGAATTTTACTATATGTAAATTTAGAAATAAATGAGTGGGATTTGAAGTGATTTTTGCTTTTTTGAGGTACTGGGGTTGGGAATTGAGCCTGGAACCTCATATGTGGAAAGCTGGTGCTCAACCGCTGAGCTACATGGGCTCCCCTCAGTTGGTTTTCTCATTTGCATGTTTTTTTTTGGTTGTTGTTTTTTGTTTTGTTTTTAGGAGGCACTGGGAAACAACCTGGGACCTCCCATGTGGAAAGCAGGTGCTCAACTGCTTGAGCCACATCTACTCCCTGAAGTGACTTTATAATTAGATCAATATTTAAAGTTTACTAAATACCGTTAGGTGCTGGGCTCCATGATAGAGAGGAACTCAGAGGATGTGCAGAGAAGCTGGTCCAGTGAATAACTGACTTAAACCGTGCTGCCCTGTCCATCTGCTCATCCTTTTTCCTTTGTTCAGGGCATCATTAGTGACACATCACATTCACGGTCCACGCTGAAGTCAGGGGCTTGGCTCCGTGTAAAAGTCTGCAGCACCTGAAGATTAGACTACCTTGTGTTACCTCGGTCATTCTGTTCTCAGATCCTGGTCAGTCCCCTGGGACTCTTGGTGAGGTACTACTAAGCAGTTAGAGGGTGCTGTAGTTTGCTAAGTTGCTCGAAGCAGATACCGTGAGGTGCCTTGGCTTTGACGATGGAAATTTGTTAGCTTAAAAGGTTACAGCTTTGCGGCTGAGAAAAATGCCCAGATCAAGGCATCACCAGGCGGTGCGTTCTCCTGAAGACCGGCCGCGGCGATCCTGGACTCCTCGGGTCCATGGCGGGCACGCGGCGGCACCTGCCGGGCTCTGCCTTCTCTGCCAGTTTTCGCTGCTTTAGCTCCTTGCCTCCATGGCTGTGTCTGTCTCTCTGTATTTCCTTCTCTTAGAAAGGACTCCAAGTAAGAGAATTAAGATCCACCCTGGGCCCTGCCTTAACTGAGGGAACCTCCTCAAAAGATCCTATTTGCAATATGTTCACACCCCCAGGACTGGCCTAGCTTTAAGAACGTGAGTTTCCCAGGTACATATACACAGAGGGCAACCTAAACCTCACCCCTTCTGGCAAGCTTTGCTCTCCTTGTACAGGGACAGTGGCTCATTCTTCTCTCTATCCTGAGAGTTTTTATTTCCTGCTCTCTGTCTGCACTACTGCACAGGTGGTAGTGTCAAAGAGGACTTGTTTGAACTCTAGCACAAGAGCAGTGATCTTGGGCGTGTGGTTTACCTCTTTCAGTCTCAGTTTCTTCACCTCTAAAATGGAGACTAGAGCAGTGCCTCTCTCGTGGGGCGGCTGAAGGATTAGATGATAAAAAGCATGCACAGCACTTTGCTGGTGCTTGACACAGCATGCATGCAATAGATGGTAGCTACTGTCAGAATTACCCTGACCTAGCACTTCTCACACTGTAATACCGTTATCTGAGCACATGCTGGCCCACCCCTCTAGACCAGGAGCTAGAAGAGGACAGGAGCTGTATCCTGTTGATTTTTGCATCCCCAGTGGTTAGCACAGTGCATGGGTGTGAAGGATGCTCACGAAATGGTTGTCAAATGAAGAGGTGGATTGATTAGCGAGCAGTTATTGGAGGTGGGGATGCTGACAGCCACTGTCCTCTCTGTAGGCACCATCATCACCATCATCAGAAAGCACCCACAAAGCGCCTGTTACCTCATAGCGTTCAAGGGCAGACGCTCCAGTTCTGGGCCTTCCCTTAGCCACGCCGTCCTCCAGGCCAGGGGCCGAGGGGCCCTTGGTCGCCTGCTCCCAGGCTCATGAGGAGCTCTCCAGGGGCTCCTCCCCACGGGCTTCCAGCACCAGCTGCCTTTGCAGGGACGTTGCCACAGGAAACAGGACCTGGGATGGGAGCTGCCTCGGCGTGTTGCTTCTCGCAGCTCCAGCTTGGCAGCTCGGCTCCTTTTCCTGCATGGCTCCCAGCCTCCTGTGGGGTGGGGGTGGGGCTTTAGACGTGACATACCTGCGGTGGTCGTAGTCTACAGGTGTGCACAGAACTACTTCCCGTTAACGGGATCAAAGCATGGTGAGCTGTTTTACGACTGGAGAAACCGTTGGCCCCGTGGGAGCTGATGTCCTCTCTAGTGTGCAACCCTCGTCCTGTCCAATCTGCGTTTATATTAGTGTGAATTTGGATGTGGATACTGAAGAAGTAAGCTAATTGGGATGCGTCATTGGCAGGCAGGTCATGTCTCAGCAGATTGGACCAAGGGGCCAGACTGAACAGGGAGGACTTCATAGGGATAAATGTGGAAGTTCCTGCCATTAGGCCCCCAAATCCAAACAATGCCTATGTGCAGTGAGGTTGACTGAGTTTAACTGATATGAAAAAGATCCAGGGCTTTTAGGCAATTGCAAGTTCAGTATAAAGCCAGGAGTGTGATGTGGCCACAAAAAAGCTAATGCTGTCAGGCCGTATTAATGGAGGCATAGGCTCAAGAAGAAAGGAGGTGAGTGACGGTCTCACACTCTGTGCCAGCTGGTCTCATTCTGAATACGGCATTCAGTTCTGACAATAACATGTTAGGATGGACATTTACAAACTGTCAGTGGAGAGCAATCGGGATGACGAGGTGACTTAGAGCCAGTTTGTATAAATATCGGCTGGAGTGATTTAGCTGGAAGACGAAAGACTTGGTGGGGCGATTGACCATGGCTGACAGTGTTTAAAGGGTCTCTTTGGAGGGAAGTGATTTGATCCCTCCTAAGTGCATCTGAAGCAGTGCTGACCGATAGAACTTTCTGCACTGTATTAGTTCTCTAAGGAAACAGAACCGACAGGAGATATATATAAATATTACATGATTTTATAGAATTGCCTCACGCGACTGTGGGGATTCACGAGTCCACATTCTGTAGGGCAGGCAGCAAGCTGGGAACTCGGATGACGGTTTTTGATGAACTCTCCAGGAGAGGCTGGCTGGCTGCATTGGAGATGGGAATTCTCTCTTCTGACGGCTGAAATCATCACCCCTTTAAGGCCTTCAACGGCTTGGATGAGATGTCTCTTTGCTGAAGGCAGTCTCTCCAGTTGACTGTAGATGTCATCACCCATAGATGCAGGCAACTTACCGAAGATTGAACTCCACAAAATGGCCTCAGAGCAACAATTAGGCCGGTGCCTACTTGACCAAACAACTGGACACCATTACCTGGAGAAGGTGAAACATGACCTAGCCATCACATGTGAGGAAGGCAATGTTTGATAGCTCTGCTGTCTAATAGCTACTAGACACACGTGGCTTTTGAGCACTTAAAATGAGTCTAGGAACCGAATTTTCATTTTAATTTAATTATAATTATCACTTAAATTTAAATGGCCACGTGTGGCTAGTGCCTTCCACAGTAGACAGTGCAACCCTAGAAGGCAAGTAAAGGACTAGACCAGTGGTTGGCAATTTTTTTCCTGTAAAAGGCAAGATCGTACATTGCAATTCCCCATCATGGTTTCATTATATTGCAAGTTGCAAGTTGGCACAAGAAATTAAATGGGAATTTTTTGGGAGTTTTGTGGAAGCTGCAGACATGCCTAGTCCAGCAGACAACACAGAAAAAGTTTAGGGAATTTCAAAGGTTATTTAAATATATATATATTTGTTACACATGTGGAATATTCAATATTATTTGCCTCAGATTTGTTTCATTAAAAATTTTTTTGCATGTCTATTTGTGTTTCTTCAATTTCTTTTTCGCACAGTATTTTTACTCAGCCTTGACTTACATATAGCCCAGGACCAAATACTTAACCTGAATTTTACAATGAGGTACAGTAAACACCCCATAAAAGGATAAGAAAAAAAAATTTAAACTTTTTCTCAGGTTAAGGGGAGGGCCAGAAAATTTTACATGGATTTTGCAGATGAGGGGGTGCCACACCCCTAATTCCTGCAGCGGGGAAGGGATAATTGTAAGTATTTCGTGCTTTCCGGGCAACGTGGTCTCTGTAGCCGCTGCTCAACCCTGCCATGGCCCTGCGGAATAGCCACGGACAATACGTAAAGAATGAACGTGGCTGGTTCCAATAAATATTGACGGACGCTGAAGCTTGTATTTCATATAACTGTCAGGATATATCATTCTTCTTTAGATTTTTTTTTCAATCGCTTAAAAATGCAAAGACCATCCTCAGCTCCCAGGTTGTACAGAAAACGGTCACCGGCCGGATTCGGCCTGGGGTATGGTTGCGACCCGGACCCCGTGGGGTGGGGACCGCAGGAGGCCCGCGGCGGCTCCCTCGAGGACAGCGCGTCCGGACGAGCCTCGGCACGGCACGCAGCGCGCATGCTCAGTCAGCGCCGCGTTTCCTGTTGCTCGCCTTTTCCCGCCCAGGCCGGGTGCTTAACTCTCTGGCGAGGAAGGCTGTGGGGACGTGTCTGCTTAATACACGTTACACTAGAATTGTTCTCGTACTGCTGTAGGAGTGCTGAAATCAGGATGACACACGACTGCTGCAGGATTGCGCTTGCTTTCTGGAGGGGACGGGCTGGTCTCCCTCAGGGGCGCGTCCTCTCCCGCACGGCGCTGTCGGCGCGGGACGCCGGGCTGCTCGGGGCCGGGTGCCGGCTGCAGCGCGTCGGCGGCTCCGCCTGGGCCCGGGGACCCCCGGGACGCGCCTCAGCGCAGGAGTTGGTTGTGTCGGTGTCTGCGCAGCCGGGAAGGGCATTGCCGAAGGCCGAGGCCTGCGCGCCCTCGGGGGGGGGGGGGGGGGGGGGGCGACATTCCGCTGGCCCGGGGGAGCGAGGAGCTGAGGTTTCCATTTCTTTTCATTTCCCTTGTTAAACCTTAAATTTCAGTATTAGTACTTGACGCGAATACACGGCGTCCGATCTGCTCTTCAGAACTCCACTGTGGAGAAGGTGGCTGCGGTTAGGACACGGGCCCGTGGGCCCCCAGTGTTCTGGGGCCGAGGCGCGGCTGGTCCACGCTCTGCTCCAGACAGCGCGGGACCCGCTGCTCCCTAGGAGCTGCCAGGTCGCTGTCCGTAACGAAGTCAGGTGGACTGAGCTCTCCAGCCTGATGGAGCTCATTGTCCAGTCTGTGGCTATTGAGAGGTTTGGTTATTTCTATTACATGTTAACTTTGCTGTGTTGTTTTTCCTTTCTCCCTTTGGCCTGACTTCTGACCACTTGGCCTCCAAGCAGCATTTCTGCCAGAATGAACGCAAGGAATACCTAGCCCTTCTTGTAAGGAGAGGCACTGAAATTTCTGGTTTGAGGTTTTTAGTTTTTTTATGTCTCTAGCCAAACCCCAACCTGCCCTCACCCCAACGGAATTGTCCCTACAACTTGGTAAAGCACAGAAGGCTTAAAAAATGCTTAGTTTGGAATTTTTTTTTTTTCAGTTCGAAAAATTTTAAGCATACACAAAGGTTGGCAGAATCGTGCACCCAGTCCGTGTACTCACCACCAGTGTTGACAGTGTGCAATCCCTGGCCAGGCTCGTCGTCTCTACCTTCCCTCTCCTATATTATTTTGAAGCAAATCCACGGGAAGCTTTTGACACGGTGTACTGACTTGCCCTTGCACTAACATCTTGATTCTGCATATTCTGTTTCAGATAATTGCCTTTGATGAGTTAAGGACAGATTTTAAAAGCCCCATAGACCAAGGCAACCCTGTTCACGCGGTAAGTAGTGGGTGCTAGTGCTGGAAGGGAGATGTGCAGAAGGGCAAGGATTTTTTTTTTCAGAATGACTTTCCTTCCTTCTTTCCCTCCCCTCTCCTTTTTTCACTTCCCCCTCCTTCCTTCCTTCCTCCTTCCTCTTCTTTTCTCTGTGTTTCTTTAATTTTATTTTTTCTATATTCAACCTTCAAAAAATTTATTTAGCATTCTAACTTATGATAGAGACGACTTGTCTCATAGGGTTATTTCTTATTTTCTTATTTATTTTTTAAAATTTACAGACACTCCCCCTTTCCTCCCTTCCTCTATAACCCCTTCTCCTGGTAACCTCTAACCTGCTTTCTATCTCTGAATTTGCTATTTCCAGTCATCCTTTCCAGGTGATAACATACCGGTTTTGTCCTTATGTCTCTTGCTTATTTCAGAGAAGCATGTTTTTCAAGGTTCCTCCGTTTTACAGCTTGTCTCATAACTTAATATTTTCCTTATGGAGGGCAAGGAATTTGAGTAGGATGAATAAAAAAGGAGAACCTCTGTCGGCCTGGCCTGCCTCTGGCTGGCTCAGGCTTATTGAGGAGACTGCTCGTTCTGGAGGCCTGCTGAGATCTTGAGATATTTTGCAAGTCAAGAATGACGGTCCAGACATCAGGGTGGGCAGGGTCTGTGTTGCTGTGGCTGCCGAGTCTCAGGGGCTTATGCTAGTGTTTTTCAATTACTCATCCTTGAACAAGCAAAGTAGGGCACGGAACCATCATTAGTGGCTGTTTTAGTTTGCCAAAGGGCTTCTGATGCACAGTACCAGAAATAGGTTGGCTTTTATAAAGGGGATTTATCTGGGGGTAAAAGCTTACAGTTCTGGGCCGTGAAAAGTCCAGATTGAGGCACCTTAAGAGGTGCTTTCTCATTAAAGTCGGCTACTGTTGATCCGGTTGTCCAGGCATGTGGCAAAGCAAGATGGCCGCTGAGCTCTGCCGAAGCCGCAGCCTTCCCTTTTGGTCTCACCGTCCTCCGAGCCTGGCTCACTGGAACTCAGCTGTGAGCAACCAGGCATACAGCTTGTCTCTTTTTGGGCCTCCTCTATCAGTCTTGGCTGCTCTGCTTTCTTCCTGAGTTCGGCTGTGGGCTATCAGACATATAATAGGAAGGACTTGTCTCCTCTTGAGCTGTGCCATGGGCCCAGCCTCTTGGGGGCTTTGTGCTTAAGTAATTCTCTACTCCTCTCACATGCCAGGATCAAAAATGGCAGCTTTCTTTTCCTGTGTCCATGCGTCTCTCTTTCTGTGTCTCCATTTTTATTAGACCCAGCAAGAGGGCAGAGACTCAACATATATCACACCCCACTGATGCAGTCCAATCAAAAACCCTAAAGTGATCTTATCAAGTGATCTAATCAAAAGACCCTCATCTGAATTTAATGCAATCAAAAGATATTACAGCCACAAGAATAGATTCGCTTAAAAACATAATCTTTCTCTTTTTGGGATTAGTAAAAAATCTCTTGGGAAACGGACTTTAGCCCAGTGGTTAGGGCATCCGTCTACCACATGGGAGGTCCACGGTTCAAACCCCGGGCCTCCTTGACCCGTGTGGAGCTGGCCCATGTACAGCGTACATGATGTGCGTAAGGAGTGCCGTTCCACACAGGGGTGTCCCCCGCGTAGGGGAGCCCCACACGCAAGGAGTGCACCCATAAGGAGAGCCACCCAGCGCGAAGGAGGGAGCAGCCTGCCGAGGAATGGCGCCGCCCACACTTCCCGTGCTGCTGACTACAACAGAAGCGGACAAAGAAACAAGACGCAGCAAAAAGACACAGAAAACAGACAACCGGGGGAGGGGAGGGGAATTAAATAATTAAAAAAATAAATCTTTAAAAAAAAAAAAAATGTCATACTGCCACAGTGGCCCTCCCCGTTCTGCCCTCTGTGCTCAGTGGACTGAGGTGGAGACTTGGAGGTGGGTTGATGTGTCCTAGCCCCATAATCCATTAACCGTGTGCCTTAGGAGGCTCTGTGGTCCTGAGGTCAGCTTGGCTCCCCCTGAGGACTTGCTCTGGTTGTTCAAGTTCAGTATGTAAAACACCATGTGTCCCAGCAGGCACTGATCCCAGCGTTTCACTGCTCTGGTGCACTCATCTGGCACCATGTTTCTGCCCTTCTGAGCGTCCTTGCTAAGCCCTCAGTTGGGAGCCTCTGGATGGATGTAGAAAGAAGGGCCTTGATGCAGGCAGAGGAGGACATGGTTTCTGTTGGGTGAAGGTGTGCGTTGGCTGCCTAGTTCTCTGGTCAGTGAGGCCCATGTCCCTAGCCAGGGACCAATCATGCATGTGGACAGACCCCTTTCCAAACATATTCCAGCCCAGCACTGTCAGGTGTAAGGATGAAGCATGTGTAGTTCATGTGTGTGTGTTACTTGGGCCGTGGTTGGGAGTGCCATTGCAGGGTTTTGTGTTTGAATAGCTTTGTTGGTATATTCAGTAGGAAGTTGTAGAGAGAGCCCAGGCTCTTTTAACATGCTGCCATCTTAACCTGGAAGGGTTGTACATCATTCCTTAGGAACTGAGCAAAGAGGCCTATTCTCCCTTAGCTAAGGTCCCATGAACAAAGATCTGCTCTTAGGGTGCTATCAGTGGACCATTTGGTGGGACCATTCGGTTTCCTCATCTGTAAAGTAGGGGGTTCTAATTGGAATTGTACCTTGAGTTTTTACTGTATGTTATGAATGTTACATAATCTGTAATCTTTCCAACAACTCTGCAAGACAGGCATAATTAACCCAATTTATAGGCCATGAAACTAAGTCTCTGGTCCAAGGAGTCATAACTCTTAAGTGGTGAAGTCTGCATTCAAATCCAGGTCTGGCTGTCTCCAGTGCCTGTGTTCTTTCCACCTACTCTACGTTGTTTCTCTAAAGGACTTGGTTTTGTAATAGCTGAATTCCCTTTGGTATAAATTCCTCAATTCTATAAAATAGAGCTAAACCCTTTGGAAGTAAACTGTGTAAAGCAGAATTTTGTTGTAAGTTGAAAGAATCCCTAAGATCCACTTGAAAACTTACTCTGTTTTATGAAACTTATAATTGAAATGGATTTTAATACCATTTCTTACCATCTGCCACCCTTAGCACCAACCTTTGTCAACTTGGATTGGCCAAGCCTAAAAGGTTTACACCCTAGATCTCATTTTTTTTCTGGATATTTTTGGGTTTGGCAACAATATCACATACCAGACTGGTTAATATCTACCAGGTGCAGAAAGTTGTTCTAGTCTGAAAGAGAGCTTCCATTTGGAATGCCAAGCAACCAGGGGTCTGCTTCTTTCCTGTGGTTGTTTGGAACAGTATATACCCCAGAAAATCATATTCTTTTTAATTATTGGATTATTCTTTTTTATTAGAAAAAATGTGGGTTTACAGATCAATCATGCATTAAATATAGGATTCCACCTTATATTGGTGTGGTACATTTGTTAAATTTGAGGAAACCACCTTTTCAATTTTTAATAATAATGAATTATATTTTTAGAGAAGTTTTAGATTTATTGAAAAATTACACTGAAAGTACAGGGAGTTCCCCCCACCCCCACCCCCACAGATTCCCTATTATTAACATCTTACATTAGTGTGGTACATTTGTTACAATTGATGAGCCAATATTGAAGCATTGCTACTAACTGAAGCCTATAGTTTACATTATGTTTTTTCTATACCCCCCCCTCCCGTGGCTTGCTTGCTGTCTGTCTGCTGTGTCCATTTGCAGTGTGTTCTTCTGTGTCTGTATTTTTTTAATTAATTCCCCCACCCACCCCCACCCCTGCTTGTGGCTTGCTTGTATTCTCTGTATCCATTCGCTGTGGGCTCTTCTGTGTTTTTACTTGGCTCCCTTTGTTTTTTGTTGTTGTTGCATCACCTTTCTGAGTCGGCACTCTGCAGCGCTTGCAGGCCGGTGGCTCTCCACAGTGTGTGGGTGAGACTGCCTTCACAAAGATGCCCCAGGACGCGAACTCAGGGCCCCCCATATGGTAGACGGGAGCCCGACTGATTGAGCCACAGCTGCTTCCCTATATTATGTTTTACACTTTGTGCTGTACAGTTTTATAGGCTTTGACAAATGTATGATGTCATGTATCTGTCATTGTGGTATCAGACAGAACAATTTCACTACCTTAAAAATACCCTGGATTCCACCTATTCATCCCTCCCACTCCTTTCTGAACCCCTGGCAGCCAATATCTTTATATCAATGCTACGAGTTCTTCTGTTAACACAAGATAATAATCACAATAACAATAAATTGACTTTGGTCCATGGTTACACTCCCCCTTATGTTTGTTCATTCCCCAGTCTTGAGGGATTTGGGATGAAGTCTGCTCTGACTACTTCAGGTTGACAGGAAACTTAGATATTATGGGGCATATGGAGGGAATTGTTCTACTTACAGTTGTAGATACTCCTTGCTTTTTGGGATGACACTTGCCCCTCATCATTCTTTTGTTAGTTGTTCAGGACAAGCCTGAAAAACTGGAGAGTAGGTGTTAGTTGCAACTCTGCTGGGATTCAGGGCTCAACTGGAATATGACCAGACCGAAGATTTACGCTTCCAAGAGATATATTTAACTGGTATATTGAAAATTATAGGCTCAAATAAAAGGAGTAGAAGAATCATGATTAGGGGAATTATAAATGAGTATAACTATGTTATTTTGGGGAAATGGAGTATCATATATTTCCAAATAGGGCCTGCTGAGGGGGTGTTGATATCATGAAGATGTGTGCTTTGCATCTGGTTTCCAGATGTCCCTAGTGCCCTCAGGATCACTTGTTTGAGGCTTTGTTTACTGTGGCAGTTATGAAATCTGTCTGAATCTGTATAAACTTAACCTCTGAAATAACCCTGTGACTCACCTTGAAATCTCTTAGCCATAAACACTCTGTTTTTAAAAATATTTTTCCCTTTTGGTCAAGGTCTTTTCCCAAATATATCTTTGGGTAATGCTTGGTAATAAGCCTTTGGTGCCAGGGAGGCTCATCTCTGGGAGTTATGGCCCGTGTTGGGGGGAAGGTAGTGAGTTCATTTGCAGAGTTTGACTTAGAGGCCACATTTGAGTAACAAGGAGGTTTTCAGGAGGTAATGCCTAAGCATTAATTATAATTAGGCTGAGTTTCACTTTTACTAGAATAAGATTCATAAGTACAAGCATTAAAATTGAGGGCTTGGCATATTGACCTGTTTTCTTTTATTAGGCATGGATTATATATTCCAGAGATTTTTGTCATTTTATTTGAGAAAGTAACAGGACTTACCAAGGCTAGAATTTTAATATTTTGTTAGCTACTATGTGGTCCTATATTGGAAAACATACCTATGACAACATGGTATGTACCTATGATACATTTATATCACACAGAAGCATGCTTTAGGTGCTCCCCCCCCCCATATATCACCCTGCTATTAGCCATGTAATAGTGATATACCTTTGTTATAGATCCTAAAAGAACACCCTTCTATTTGTATACTTAACCACAATACTTGGCCACCCCTGCGTTTACTGAGTTATACAGTTATACATGATATCCTCTAGCTTTCCTTCTAGCATCATGGATGGCCCCAAACCTACCCTTTTAACCATGTTCACACTCACACTTTAGCACTATTAATTGCACTTATAACGCTGTGCCATCATCACCTCTGTCCATTTCCAAATCATTACAATCAACTTAATTATAAATTCTGCACAGTTTAATAAACAGCTTACCAATTTCTACTCCCCTTCTATCGCCTGGTAACCTGTCTTTCTTTTTCTTGTCTAAGTGCTCTAGCAAGAACTTCTAATACAGTCTTGAATAAGGGTGGCGACAGTGGGCATCCTTGCCTTGTTCTGCATCTTAGAGGGAAATCTTTTAGCCTTTCACTATTGAGAATGATGTTAGCTGTGGGTTCTTCGTATGTGCCCTTTATCATGTTGAGGAAGTTTACTTCTATTAACAGTCCTATATTTCAAAGTGTTTTTTAATCAAGAAAGGATGGTGACTTTTGTTGAATACATTTTTTTTCATTGATAGAGAGGATCATATAATTTTTCTTCTTCAGTCTGTTAATGTGGTGCCCTTAATTGATTTTCTTATTTTGAACCATCCTTGCATACCTAGGATAATACCCACTTGATCATGGTGAATAATTCTTGTGATGTGTTGTTGGATTCGATTGGAAAGTATTTTATTGAGAATTTTTACATTTATGTTCATTAGAGAGATTGGTCTCTAATTTTCTTTTCTTGTACTGACTTTATGTGGCTTTGGTATTAGGGTATTATAGTATTATAATATACATATAGTATAGTATTATAGTAGGGTATTATAGAATGAGTTAGGTATTATTCCCTCCTCTTCAATTTTTTGGAAATGTTTCTGCAGTATTGGTATTATTTCTTTGCAGAATTACTGGCAGGATTCACCTGTGAAGTCATATGGTTCTGGGTTTTTCTTTGCAGAAGGTCTTTCATGACTGATTCAGTCTCATTACTTGTGATTGATCTGTTGAGGCCTTCTATTTCTTCTTTCATCAATGTAGCTGGCATGTTTCTGGAAATTTATTCATTTCATCTAAGTTATCCAACTTGTTGGCATACAATTTTTCATAGTATCCGCATATCATACTCTATTTCTGTGGGGTCAGTGGTGGTGTCCCCTCTCATTTTGGACCTTATTTATTTGTACTTTCTTTCTTTTTTCTTTGTTAGTCTAGCTAAGGCTTGCTCAATTTTATTAATATTCTCAAAAACCAGCTTTTGGTTTTGTTAATTTGGGCTAATGTTTTTCTGTCCTCAATTTCATTTATTTCTGCTCTAATCTTTGTTATTTCTTTCTTTCTGCTTGCTTTGGGATTAGTTTGCTGTTTTTTCTAGTTCCTCCTATTATGCAGTAAGTCTTTGATTTTTAGCATTCTTCTTTTTTAACGTAGGCATTTTGGGATATAATTTTCCCTGTCAGCACTGCTTTTGCTGCATCCCTTAAGTTTTGTTCTGTTCTGTTCTCATTTTTCTTTGCTTAGAGACATTTACTGATTTCTCTTGCAATTTCCTCCTTGACCCACTGATTGTTTAAGGTTGTGTTGGTTAACGTCCATGTATTCATGAATTTTCTAATTCTCTGCTTAATATTCATTTCCAGTTTCATTCCATTGTGGTTGGAGAAAGTGTTGTATTAGTCAGCCAGAGGGGTGCTGTTGCAAAGTACCAGAAATCTGCTGGCTTTTATAAAGGGTATTTATTTGTGGTAAAAGCTTACAGTTACAAGGTCCTAAAGACCTTGTACTCAGGGTACCATAAGAGGTGTTTTCTTACCCAAAGCCTGTTGTCACATGTTGAAGCAAGAGGGAGGATTCGTCTCTCTCAGCACCAGGCTGGCACAGGGTTTGTTTCTTTCTGGGCTTTCTCAGCACTACAAACTATCAGGCGAATGGCTCGTTGCTCTCACTGGGGCCCCAGTATCAAAGTTCTCTCCTCTGCCATGTCTATGGCGCGCTCTCTTCCTGCATCTCTTCTTCTGTATGAGTGTCTGTATATGTCGCCCACCGAGGGGGCGGGAACTCAACCTTAAGGTGCCCCAATGACGTGGTCAAATCATAGCCCTAATGTTGATTTAATCAAGTAAACATAAAACCTTTGAATTTAATACAATCAAAGGTTATTACGCCCAGAGGAACAAACCAGTTTACAAATATAATCCTTATCTTTTTGGGGGTTCATAAATAATCTCAAACTGCCACAAGCGCTTTGTACAATTTCAGTCTTTCTAAATTTGTGGAGACTTGTTCTGTGACCTAACATGTGACCTAACTGGAGAATGATTCCTGCTGTTTTGTGGGTGTAGTGCTCTATACATGTCTGTTAGGTCTACTTCATTTAACATAGTATTCAAGATCTCTGTTTCTTTATTGATCCTCTCTCTAGATCTTCTGTCTGTTGCTGAGAGTGGAGTATTCAAGTACCCCACATGTTTGTAGAAGGGCCTGTTCCTCCTCTCAGTTTTACCAGTGTTTGCCTTATGTATTTGGGGCAGCCTGGTTAGGTGCATAAATATTCATGATTGTTCTTTCTTCTTGGTAGATTGCCGCTTTTATTAGTATATAGTGTCTTTATCTTTTACAACAGTTTTGCTTTTAAAGTCTATTTTGTTTGATGCTAGTATAATACCCCAGCCTTTTTTTTCCTGGTTACTGTTTGCATGGAAAATAGTTTTCCAGTCTTTCACTTGCAAACTGTTTGTATCCTTGGGTCTCAGGTGAGTCTCTTATAGACAGAATATAGATGGGTTATATTTTTTATCCATTCTGCCATCTGTGTCTCTTAATTGGGGAGTTTAATCCATTAACAGTCAATGCTATTATGGTAAAGGCAGTACTTACTTCAGCCATTTTTTCTTTAGGTTTATACATTTCATGTATTATTTTTATTTCTTTTATTGCCCTTTTAGTTATTCTTACTAATAATCTTCCTTTCTACACTCTCCTCCATACCTCTCTTTCCTGTCTTTTCCTTTCAACCTGCAGAACTCTGTTTAGGATTTTTTGAAGGGCAGGACTCTTGTTGATAAAATCTCTCAATTTCTCTTCATCTGTGAATATGTTATCTCTCTCTTTTTTTTTTTGAGGCCCAAGGGCTGGGGATGGAACCTGGGACCTCGTATGTGGGGGACTGGTCTTCAACCACTGAGCCACATGGGCTCCCCTGAGTTGATTTTTTCATTTGCTTGTTTACTGTTTGGTTTTGTTATTTTTAGGAGGCATGGAGGACCAAACCTGGGACCTCTCATGTGGGAAGCAGGCGCTCAACAGCTTCAGTCACATCCGCTCCCCTCTCCCTAATTTTTTAAGGACAATTTTGCTGGATACAGAATTCTTGGCTGGCAGTTTTTCTCTTTTGGCACCTTAAGTATATTTAACTATTGCCTTCTCACCTCTGTGGTTTCAGATGATAAATCAGCACTTAATCATAATGACCATCCCTTATATGTGATGGATTTCTTTACTCTTCCTGACTTCAAGATTCTCTATTTATCTTTGGCATTTGACAATCTGATTAGTATATGTCTCAGAGTAGGTTTGCTAGGACTTGTTCTGTTTGTAGTATGCTGCAATTTCTGGACATGTACATTCATGTCCCTCATAAGAATTGGGAAATTTTCAACCATTATTTCCTTGAACATTCCTTTTGCCCCTTTACTCTCCTCCCTCTGGGACACCCATAATGCATATGTTTGTGTGCTTCATGCTATCATTCAATTCCCTGAGTCTCTGCTGAATTTTTTCCATTTTTTTGTTTTCAGTTCTACTGTCTGTGCAATTTCTTATGTCCTATCTTCCACTTTGCTAGTTCTTCCTCTGCCTATTCAAATCTGCTGTTGTGTGTCTAGTGTATTTATAATTTCTTCTGTTGGACATTTCATTACTATTAAGTTCTGTTATTTTTTACATAAATTTACAGTTTCTTCTTTATGCTCACCCAGTGTTTTCTTAATATCTTTTATCTCTTCTTTCATTGTTTTGAATTGATTTAGGATTTAGAATACTGTGTGGATATTTTGATTAGTTGTTCCACATTTTGCATCTCCTTCTGCTTTTTTGTTTTTTCATTTGACTGGGCCAAATCTTCCTGTTTCTTAGTATGTCTTGTAATATTTTTTGCTGATGCTTAGGCATCTGTTTATCTTGATGGGCTATTCTGTTTGTCAGTTTCTCTCTCTTGCCTAAGGTTTTGTTTTTGTTGGTTTTGTGTTAAGGCTCTTGCCTAGGGTTTTATTTTTGTTGGTTTTGTATTAAGGCTCTCCTTTGAAATTGGTTCCACTTATTCTAAATCTTTAGAATTACCCATGTTTAACAGAAAAAAAAAGAATGGAAAAAATAAAAAAAACAAGAAAAACAGGAAGAGAACAGTGACATGAAGAAAAAAGAGGAAATGGAAGAAAGAAAAAAGGAGAAAAGAAAGGGAAAGAAACTAAAAAAGGAAAATAAATAAAAGAAAAAAGAAGAAGGGGAAGGGAAGGGGGAAGAATAGGAAGAAGACAAGCTCATCACTTTCAAATTCTGCTGTCTTCCCAGGTTCAGCTGTGAGCTGTCAGGCAGACAGCAGGGCAAGTCTCCTCTTGAGCTGCTCCGTGGGCCCACGCTCGTGGGGGCTTCATGCTTAAGTAGTCCTTTCTCTCATGTTATGAAATCAAATATGCCAATTTCTTTTTTCCTCTGTCTGTCTTTGTGAGTCCATTTATATCAAACCCAGTGAGGAGAAGGGGACTCAATTTAAGTCATACCTCACTAATGTAGTCTGATAAAAGGCCCCGTAGCAGTCAAAGGGTATCACACACAGAGGGATAGATTGGTTTACAAACGTAATTTTCTCTTATTGGTATTCATAAAATAATCTCACATGGCCACAAATGCTAATGATGCTTCTAATGAGTCCTTAGACCAGGGGTTCTTAATAAGGGATTCATGAGGTTGAACTTAAATTTAAAAAAACATTCTTTTGGGTATGTGTTAGTGCAGGTATGATGTATTTATTAAATAATACATATTGTAGTGTGGACTTAGTAAGAGGTCTGTGGTTTTTACCTGACTGGCAAAGGGGTCTGTGGAACAAAAAAGGTTAAGAATACCTGCTTTAAGCGGCAATCCTCCAGGTGCAATGGCAAGAACCAGGAAGGAAGGAGGGCCCAACAGTGGGCTCGTGATACTAATGGTTACACTTTTGAGCCTATACACCTGCAATAAGAACAAGGCCTAGAGTAGCATTGTGCCTGGGGGTTTCCTCCTGACAGCCTGCATGCTACTCAAATGTGGCCACTCTCACAGCCAAACTCAGCGTGTAGATGCGATGCATTCCCCCCAGCGTGGGACATGACACCCGGGGATGAGCCTCCCTGGCACCGAGGGATCACTACCACATACCAGCTGAAGAAGCAACTAGAAAATGACCTTGAATTAAAGATTCAATGCAGAACAGCAGAATATACCTGTCTACATATAATGACATGACTTCGGGAAGCTGTTTGACCTAATGTAAGGGGGAAATGGAAAGGAGAAATGAGATTATAAGGCTGTGAGTCTCTAAAAAAGAGTCTGGAGGTTGTCAGAAGGAATACCCCTATGTACAACTGAACAGAGTCTAAGAGACAGATAAGGTAGATACAACCCCAGGTATTGGTTCTTTTGAGGGATAAAGAGACCCACGGGTTCTATGGTCATGGCAGAAGGGGTTCACTGCCATGACAGATAGCCCTTCTTTGGAGCTGGTGTTTCTGCGTGAAGGAATTGGACTCAGAGGGGATCTCTTTTCACAAGACTTGCATGCTACTTTATTGGAATTGTAGTCGGTGCTGGGTTTAAGATATATGTAGGGGATTTGAATCTCTGGACTGATAATATGACACCCAGGCCCAGAGCCTCAACAGACTTCAGCTCCTACACTTTGATTTATTGGACTTACTCCACTCAGCTAACATGGAGTTGAAGAAGGTCAACCACCACAACATGGAGCCTAGAGTGTCTACAACTGGAAGCGGGAGGAGTGCATCCAGTACCCATATGGAATCTAAGCCCTCACTTGACATAGATGTGCAATGGACACAACCAATCCAATGTCCACAGAGAAAATGTGGAATGGGTGTGGGAACGGTAGCCATGGTGGCTGCTGGGTGTGGGGAATGGGAGGAAGAGATGAGATGTGGAGGCGTTTTCGGGACGTGGAGTTGTCCTGGATAGTGCTTCACGGACAATTACGGGACATTATAGATCCCCCCAGGGCCCACTGGATGGAACGTGAGAGAGTCTGGGCTATGATGTGGACCATTGACTATGGGGTGCAGTGATGCTCAGAGATGAACTTACCAGGTGCAATGGATGTGTCATGATGATGGGAGAGAGTGTTGCTGTGGGGGGAGTGGGGGGGCGGGGGCGGTGGGGTTGAATGGGACCTCATATTTTTCATAATGTAATTAAAAATAAATAAATAAATAAATAATTTTAAAAAAAAAAGGGAGAGAAAGAGTAAAATAAAATATATAAAAATAGATATGTAGGACCTGTGTTTCAAAGAAATAAAATGAAATTAAAAATTCCTAAAAAAAAAAAAAAAAAAGAATACCTGCTTTAGACAGAAATAATAAACGTGTCATTGCAAACTGAAAGAAAGACAACCCTAATTTTAAAATGGCAGATAATTTGGCAAAATTGAGTCCTTATGTCAGATGGAAGGCCGAATTTGAAAGTGATGAGCTTGGATATTTAGCTGAGATATCAAACTCAGTGTGGAAAGTGCTTCCTGGTTTCTCCTTGCAGCTTATAGTAAAATGTGAGAGGAAAGGAATAAACTGAGAACTGAACTCTTGGGCATAAAGAAACCAGGTATTGATGGTTTGGAAAATTGTGCACTTGCAGAAATCAAGTCTCCAGAGAATAATGCCCCATGTGACAATTTAACTGAACGTGGAACCAGTCAGCTATTTCAGTGCAAGTCAGGATTGGAAATGAATCTAGTAGGATTTGCCGAAAGTTATTCTGTCTGATGGATTGGACCCCTACGCACAACGTGTGAAACTGACAAGTTCTTTTAGTCCCTTTGGACTAAAAGGGACAGAAAAGGGACAAATTAAAGGAAAAAACATTTCGAGGGCTAGACCATGGAAGCCGAGGTGTGGACAGGCGACATTTACTTGGGCCAGGGGAGCAGATCTAGCCCTGTATGTGGAAAGTACGGTATGCCCCTGTTCTTGGAGAAGGCAGGCCCTCTACTCAGCTGTCCAGGAAGAGTGTTACTACCCCAGGTTCCTCAGGTGCCTGGGGGATTGCAGAGAGGCTGGCTGTCACACCGATGCTTGAGGAGTGTGGAGTCCAGAGTTTGGCTTTCATCCTACTGCTTGAAGATATTGTAGTCTTCACCCCAGTGTTCGGAGAAAGCTTGGCTAGTGCACAAGCCCTTGGAAAGAGTGGGGCTGACAATCCTTCAGGCCCTGAGGACAAAACATGTTTTATAGGTAACTCTCAGACCTTGACATCTAGTGGAGTATGCCTGCAGGGTTTTAGAATTGTTTGGGGCCTGTGACACCTGTTTTCCTTCCAGTTTCTCCCTATAGGAATGGGAATGTTTATCCCATGACTGTCCCTCCATTGTATATTGGAAGCAGATGACTTGTTCTCTAGTTTTCGCAGGTCCACAACTGGAAGGGAATTGTGCCCCAGAATAAACCACATCTATAGCCAATTTTGATGAGACTTTGTATTTAATATTGTTACTGAAATGACTTAAGCTTTTGGGATATTTTGATGGAATGAATATATTTTAAATATGGAAAGAACATGGCTTTTAGGGGTCCAGAGGGTGGAGTGTGGTGGTTTGGAACTACATGAATTCCCAGAAACCATGTTCCTAAAGCTAAAGGGGATGAACCTATTATAGTAAGTAGGACCTTTCCATAAGATCACTTCTGTTAAGGTGTGACCCAGGGTGGGTCTTAATCCTTTCACTGGAATTCTTTATAAGAGAATGAAAGTCAAAAAGAGAGAAAGGCATGGAAGCAAGAAGCTGAAAGCAGTGAAACCCGGGAGAGAAGGGAGAGCCCAGCAGACCCTGCCATGTGTCTTGCCCTGTGACAGAGGAGTACAGGATTGCCAGCAGCTGGTCTCTGGGGGAGAAAGCATCATCTGATGATGCTTTGGATGTTTTTGTCAGCTTCAAAACTGTAAGCTTGTAAGCTAATAAATTCCCACTATTAAGAGCCAATCCATTTTATAGTATCTGCTTTTGGCAGCATAGCAGAAGAAAACACCTTCATCCCAGTTGGTGCAAATAAGAAAGCAGCTCACTTAGAGCATCCTGAGATTTCTCACATGATCCCAGGGTACATGCTAAGGAAGAAATCTGTCCTGCTGCTCAATTGGATTACACCAGAATCACTGGCTCACGGGTGATTTGTGTAACTGTGAGGGATTTTTGTGGATCCACTTTCCATCCCATCATGATAACTCCCTTAGTTTGGACAGAAGAAAGAAAATTAGGACAAGTATAAACTGCACCTGTAGCATCTGTTAAAGATCAATGCAAGAACAGAATCTGCACATAATAGATCCTTAGTCCATATTTGTTGGTAAAAGAATGAACATTAAAGGGTGAAGTTGTGTAGCATAGAAGCTGGATCTCAACATTGTTTTATTATACCACTCTCTGAATTAAAGAATTAATTAAGGAATTTGGCCTTCTGAATCTTGGATATCTCATGAAAGACTTAACCCCCTAGATGTCCCCTGGGGAAGGGCTCTCCCCTGGGATTTAAGGGGAAAAAACATGAAAATCCTAAATGGAAGAGAATTAGACATTTTCCCAATTCATATGATGGTATTTCCTGGCAGGAAATTAGATGATTTGGATGCCTCATTTAACTCATCTTCAAACTCTCTGGTCCTCTGAAAAGCAGTATTTCAGGTGGTGGCTTGAAGAAGCTACTTCACTGGTTGGCAACATGGGTTCTGGAAGTGCTTGCATTTCCAACAATTGCTGATGGGTGAGGTGTGTTCCTAAATGAATGCAAGGAAGGCCCACTGGTTCTTTGGATTTAAGATCCCCAGAACACTAAATATCATTGGACCTTCTAGGTGAACTCCTTTCCAGGGGAGGAAAGGAGGAGAAATGCTCTGTCTTCCCCTGGTTTCTCATGCTACTCCTTTCCCTGTGGCATGCAGTAGCACTTGAAAGTAATGAAAGATGTCACCCAGGCGATGTGGTCTAGAGGGAAAGGAGCTGGCTTGTGCCCTGCACCGCCCTTCTTCACGCTTGGTATCTCCCAGGGCTTTCGGTTACCCTTCTTTGGGATGCCCAGCTGTGTGTGTGTGTGTGTGTGCATGTGCCCTTGGGTTGAGGACTATGCAGCCTGACACTAATTTGTCCTGACATGGGCTGTTTCCTCTGGACCTAATGGGTGCACGGGAACCGTTATATTTATGATTCAGGCAAATTGAAGTGTCTTAGCCAGCTGTCCTCTCCAGATTCAGGGGAAATCTCATTACGAGTAAATCTATGGCAACCAATTTGCCTCGATAATGAAGTGCTGGGAGATACCGCAGCTGTGTTCAGTGCGGCTTCAGAAATGGTGAAAGTTACTGCAGGAAAAGGAGACACACAGTTCAGCTGGTGATGTGTGTCTGTCACCTGCCCAGCCCTGGGCCTCTTCTCTTAGTGAGCCAGACTCCAGAGATGGACTCTGACTTACTGAAAAGTCTTCCTTAGCCTGCGTTAGAGTGTCGGTGTCTAATTTAGGGGGAGGTTGCTTCCTCCAAATATACTCTCTTGGGAAAAATGAAGAGAAGAGGCGGAGAACATGCCAAGCATCTAAGGGCACCTGGAGCCACATGGGACGTCCTCCTGGGGGACTTGAGGCACTTCAGTGAACATGTGGTGCCAGTTCTGAACCTTCTCCCTCTTACACAAGGAGGCCAACGAGGATTTGCCTGTAGACAAAGGCACAGAAACTTTTAGCAGGCTGCAAGTGGAGGGAAAAGAGCCAGAAATGGTTCAGTAAGCTGCTGGGCAGGAGCGTGCTGGTGTGTGGCCGGGAGGTCCCTGCTGGGGGGTGCTGCCTCTTGGGCTGACAGGAGGGGGGCTCCGCAGGCTCTTCCAGCAGAATCCTAACCTCTCTCCTCCTTTCTTTCTTGTGCACCCTTGACAGAGGGAGCGCCTGAGGAACATCGAGCGCATCTGCTTCCTTCTGCGCAAGGTCAGTGCAGGAGCTCCATGGCGGGGGACGGACGAGCCATGGCAAGGGGTGGACACCCAGCGGAGCGGCTGGGGACACTTGCTGCCTGCTCCATCCTGGCTGCCCAGGAAGGCAGAGGAGGGGGAAGTGGGAGCAATCTCAGTCTTTGGAAACTTCTAGAGACAGAGAGGAGCGGAGGCAATGATGAGGGGGTGATCGTCAGTCAAAGTGCCTGGGCAGCGGGGGCATTTGCAAGTGCCCCCTGGTTAGGTTTAGAGGCCTGTTACCTTTGCGTGGCGATGGATGGCCTTTGAGCGGCCACTGCCTCCCTCGCTTTGTTCCACCAGTGCTGGGCTCGGGAATGCTCCCTCCCCACCTAGGGAACTTCTTGGCTGGATGCCGGGTTTCCTTGGAGGGTTCAGCCTGCCACTGGGCTTTGCAAATCGACTGGCAGCCTCACTGCCAGTGTCGGAGGGGCGGGTGGGGAAGCTGCTACTAAAGGGGGAGCCGAGCTGTTCAGAGAGCTGCTCTGAACGGGTGAGTAGCAGGGCACAGCTGCCCCCAACTCAGGAGGACGAAGTGGGATGTGTACTTATGTGGTGCCAGTGGCAGCTCGAGCTCGGCCTTTAGCACAACTCTGTGGCAGAGACCAGTCTGTCCTTTCTAGTCAGGATGGGGGCTCTTTGGAGCAAAGGGCAGAGAAGAGCAGCTGGCAAGTAAAATACGCAGTGTCCATATCTGTCGGCCTGTCGCCACCCCGACCTCTTCCAGGGCGATGGGCTGCAGGCCCGTGAAAGCCATCGATCTGCCCAAGAGATCTTGAGTCTTCTGTGAAAAGGAGAGGAACCACGTGCTGTGTCGACATCGGGAGAAGGGGGCAATTGCAAATGCTTGATGTTTTTCTGTATTTTGATTGTGATAGCTTTCATTTGAAGAGGGTGCTTAAAACCAAGCAGCCAGTTATTTTTCTAGCTCCCTACTGTTCCTGTAATGTTTTCTAAGGAACTCTGTATGTTAGAATCCCACATCTTGTATTTCACAGCAGGGTAGTATGCTCAGATTGCACTGTATATGAAAATACTAGTGATCCAAGGGACAAGGAATGGCTATGAAAATTACATAACATTTAGATTGAAGGGTTTGAATTTGTGACTTATTTTCTCAGGTGATAACTTGGACACCAACAACCTGCTCCACAGTGTCTGGTTTGTGGGATAGAATTGGATAAAGACTAAGTCAAAGCTTTGTCTTTCAAACTCCAGATTGCCTTTTTTTCCCTTGACCATCCCAAAAGTGCCATCCCAGGTTCTCCGGCACAGTGATAGCCCATGTCCATCACGTTATACTCTTGCTCGGCCCTCAGTGTCCCTGACTGTTGACCTGGGCAGGAGACAGGTAACGGCGTCCGGCTGCCACTGCCAGGGCCCTCCTGCGCACAGCCTTACAGCCCTGGGCCTTCCCAAGGCCAAGGCCGGGGACGAGAAAGTAAGCTGGTGAGGCAAGAATTAGCATTCCCACTTGCACGTTTGCATATGGTTTGCATGTGTTTCTGTAAACAGCAGACCGAGGCATTTTACTCCAGTAAATGCACCTTTTCCCGTGTTTTTGTTCTTTTCATTTAGCCCTGCTCCTGTCCTCCCATGCTGCTTCTGCAAAGTTAAAGGCAATTGCTCTTCTTTGTAGTGGGAAATATAATACCAGGGAGGAAAGCTTAACAGAGACATAAAGGACATGGAAACACTGACTCGCAGACTTTTGGGTGTTGTGACCGAGGTGTGCAAGCACACACTCCACAGCCTAATGGTTTTCTAGCTCCGCCGTGGAGCTGCTAGTCACCCCTTGGCCAACTCAGGCAGAAACAAACCAGGTGCCTGCAGCTGCGTTTCTTTGTGCGCTAGTCCTCTGCAAGCAGGTCTATCTGTCCTTTGACACTTAGCTCTACAGCTCTTCTCCTCTGTCCTAGTGTGCCCCGGTTAAGTCATTTTCATTGATGCCAGCATGATTTCTTTCTAAAGGTAATTTCAAGTGGTCGGCTCTTTTAATTGTCTGCCCATTGAGCTCTTGCTGTACCTTGCCTGTTTAGCTTCATTTGGAAACTCTCTGTGTTCTCACAGACACATTTAGGTACTGGGCTTGTGGGTCTGTGTCCTCTCACTAGAATTTGTGTTCTGGAAGGACAACAACTTTGTTCTGTTCTATCATATCCAGTGGCATAGAACGTAGAGCAGTGTGCAGCATTGATGGTACCTAGTAAATACTGATTGAATGGATGAATGAACGGGCCTAACCTTTGGCACTTATATAATTGAAATCCTTCTCATCAGGATCCCTGGGATCGTCAATACTCCTTTCATTTCTTTATTCCCATAGCGTGCATGACATAGCACAACATTTATTTATTTTACTATGTTTGCTACGTACGTAAGATTTGTATTTGAACAGAGATTTTAACTCTGTATGTATTCATTATTGACACAGAGTGTCTCTAGCCTACCCTTTCTTCCATCCCTTCTTTCCTTTTGTTTATGTTTCCTTCCCTATTCGTAGCCTGTATTTTAACCTTACTCGTAGCTTATCGCAGCCAGTACTGGTTCCTTCACCTTGAGAGGCGATATAGGGCGATGGGATGTGTGCAGGCTCCTGCTTCCAAATTCTGCCTCTGTCATATGCTCTGTGGAGCCCACAGCTTTGTCTGCCACTATATGATACTAGGGCGGGGGTGGGGAGTGGGGCGAGAGTAATAATAACAGGCCTCCGGTGTTGTTGTGAGAGTTAAATGAGATAACGGGCATGCACCTGCTTCGAAGTGCTCAATACATTATCCTCATCTTGATTCTTAGCTCCTGCCTAAAACCCCTTATAACATCCTTGGTGCTGCATCGGCCGAGGTAATCCTCGACTGGCAGCCCCTTCCAGCCCCCCCTCTCCCCGCCTCCGTTTTCTTAGGCAGGTGCCAGTCCATGGTTGAGCAGCTCCCTGGTGGGGAACGGGCCTGGGCCTCCTGCCGTCTGGCTCTCAGTGGGCCTCTGAGTTCAGGTCCCTGCTCTGCATGTGTTGGGGATGGCGGGGAGGGTGAATGGGTCTAGTTAGCATCAGCACCTTCTGGGAACTGTACCTTCCAAGAAATTTCTTGGAACTAGTCTCCTAAACACCCCGGAATGTGATGCGTCTCAGCAGCTGATTGTTGTTAAACCACCTCCTCAGCTTTCTCTGGAGAAAGGAAGGGATTTTCAAAGTGGATCCATTTTTAGCTCTGTAATTATCAGAAAATGTGTTCTTTGGGTAATTGTCTGAACTGCAGGATTCTTGTGTCGACATGAGCTTATGATTCATTTTTCATGGCAAGAGCCACTTGGTTCTGGGATGCCCTGTCGTAGGCTCTGATGGGCCATGAAGTGCAGACTTGGGAGCGGGAAGTACCAGGGGACGCAGAGGTCGGTTTATCGGCTGCTCGTGTGCTCCTTTGGAGGTTAGTCAGAGAGCCTGTCGCCTCTTCCAGTTTCCAGGGACATTCTGAGGAAATGAGCTTAGGCGAGAGCCCCAGAGACTGGAACGAAAACAAAGAGAAACTTCCTTGACAAGCGGCAGTGCTCACGCCTTGGGTGGCTGTGCCGGGGCTAGGAAGGGCTCACGGCTCTCAGGTCAGGTTCTGAGATGGATGGAGCCTGCACGAGTGAGGAGGACTTCGTGGGGATGCCCCTTCTGGCTCTGCACATCTGTGGTTCTCCAGTTCAGTGTCCCTGTTTTCCCCAGAGTAGGTGCAAACCCACTACCGGTTTCGAGATACTTATGCACGAAGAAAGCTCGAGTGGATGGATAATTTTCACTCTGTCTATCCTATACTGGGGTGTGGAGTGGGGGCAGTTGGGGAGGAAGGAGTTCAGTTCACTGTGGAGGTATCACCAGGCTGGTGGGAGGGGTGGGAAAGAAGAGAAAGCAGAGAGCACATGGCTACCTGTGCCCTCGCCCCTGTGTGCTTCTCAGAGCCGGAGCTCTGTTTTAGGGGAGGAGTCATGGTATAACCTGAACCCGTGCAACCTGAATCTGTTGCAGAAATTGCACGATGTGGTTTTGCCAGCAGGGGCTGGAGGAACTGGGAAACTGACACGACGTTTTTGCAGGCTGAGTTTCGCTATATAGATGATCACAGGCCCTGGTGAAGGCATGAAAATCATGGCCCCTTGTTAAAAAATTAAGCATTTTGGGGTGTTGACAGCAGAGCATTAACCCAGGCTTGGAGCCTCAGTTTCCTGGAGTAACCAAGTACCGCAGGCTGGGCGGCTTCCAACATAGAAATGCGCTGTCTCCCGGTCCTGTGGGCTGCAGGTCTGAGCCGGGTGTTGGCAGGCCGTGTCCCCTTGAGGGCTCTGGGTTCCAGCAGTGGCTTGCCACCAGTCGTGGCGTAGCTCGGCCTCGGCCCCTGTCGCACGTCTGTCTCCTCCCCAAGCCGGTGTCCAGCTTGCCCGTGTGTTCTTCTGATGAGGCCCCCACTGCGATTAGATGGGGGCCATCTAAACCAGTCAAGCATCATCGTAACCATTAACGTCATCAGAGAGCCCATTTCCAAATAGAATCGCGTTAATGCTGCCAGGGGTTAGGGCTTGGACACATCTTTTTGGGGGACACCATCCAACCCATAATGGGGCCCTTCTGAGCAAGGGGCCCTGTGCTACTGCCCAGGGTCCACACCCAAGAAGCTGGCCCTCCTGCGTCCGTGACCCCTGCCAAAGGGCTTGCAGGGCCGCCCACTGGAGGCAGAGAGTATTTCGCCTCCTCACTGAGGGGCTCAGGCCCGGGCCTGGGTTTGTCCAGCAGAAGGTGGGCAGAAGTCCAAGTGGGCCTGAATAGTCATTGGGTGTCTCCACCCTCCCTCCTGCACTTCTGAGAAGGCCAAGGCTAACCCAGTGCCCCAAGGAGGACGAGAGGCAAGAGGGGCAGACCTGAGCCCACCTGCAGCTCAGAGCCAAGCCCACCAGGTCAGGGGACCCCCAGCCAACCTGCAGATGCATGTACAAGCCGAAATTGTTTTCAGCCCCTGAATTTTGGAGTGATTTGTTATGCAGCATTGTTATGGCAATCTCTAACTGATACAGGAAGCAGGTGTCACTTTCGTAAGGGAGAACATGTTTTTTTTTTAATGTGGGTGAAAATATTTTTTAGGACATTAATATAGAAGCTTACATCTCTAGTGAGATGAGCTCTGAATCCAAAACAACATGCTTTCTTTGGTCTTCACAAAAGTAGCACTCTATACACAACTGCAGAAAGAAAAAAAAATGTGTATATATATATGTGCGCGCATACACACACACACACACAAACTTCAGTTTTTATAAAAAGGGATTTGTCCTAGAACCTTTTCAAATATGCTCTTGGTTCTTTCTAAGGTTTTAAAAAATAACGTAATTTTTTTTTAAAGAGTGATTTTCTTCTTTGTCACAGTGTAGCCGTTCTGCTGACTCTAAAAATTTACAAAGCTCTGTCTCAACTTCTTTGACTTGAGGAGGTTTCTAAAGTCATTTATATATAAGAATCCAGAGAAAGACTCATGTCGCTTTGGTGCATAATATTTATCAGGCATTAATTACTTAGAAGAGTAGTGAAGGTGGTGGCTTTTCTTTAATTACTGGCACTCTGCCGCCAGGAATTGATTGGATTTAAATTATTTTAGCTGTTAATGCAGATCTTCCCACAGGGCTCTGGAGGGGATGGTGTCTTTTAATTGAGAGACCCAGGACACAGACACTCAGTTGGTTGTGTGGACCGTCCTTCATTCAGAGAAGATATTCCTGTTGTTTGGGGAATTCCTGTACTATGACGATAGTAATAGCTGTGTACACGTCTTAAGTGACAACTGTTTGCCTTTAAAATGTTAACACTTTTAGTCCCACCATAACCCTATGAAGGAGGCATTAATAGACCCACTTAACAGATAAAAAAAATTAAGGCTTAGAGAAGTTAGGTTTATATGCCAGGATCTCATGTCTCATAGGTGGCAGAGCTGGGATTTGGAGGAAGTTCTGTGTGACCTGAGTCCACATTTTGAATCGCCATGTTTTAGAGGAACTTGTGAATCCTGTTGGAAACGCGCTCCTTGGAGACCACCACTAGAGTGATAGTGCTCAGCTCTTTTAGTGAAGGGATACGGCACCGAAAGCCACATGGGTCCCAGGCACCCACTGGATGCTCGGCGCACCTTGGGGGGCCCAAGCGGATTCCTTTAAGGCTCTTTTCCAATTCCATTTACCTTCTTGTTGGGTAGTTCACCCTTGGAGGGAATGTTTGAAGAAAAGCAAAAATTTCCTAGAACAAAACTTGCAACTGGTTCAGAATCCGTGTCTCATGCATAATTTATTTTCAGATGCTTTCTGTGGCCTGCTCCTTGTTAGTCAGAGGGAAGGCTGGAACATTTTGCTTCTGTCATGGGTTTGCTGAACCAGGAGCTGGCGGGGGCTGGAGAGAGAGCCCTGTTCTCATTTCGTTCCTCTCCCAGGGTAGCAGCAGTCAAAGCCGAGTTGCTGACGACAAAGCCCTGACACGGGGGCTCTGGCTTTGTCCTCGACTCTGGGTAGCTCCCGTGTCGGTTCTCTCCTGCCACGATGGTAGGAATCAGGCCAGTTCATAGCAGCCACCATTTCTAGTTCTTGTGGGTCTGTGTGTCCTCTGGGTTGGTGCATTGATGTTGGCTGGTCTGGAGCTCGTCCGTGTGTTCTGCGGTCGGTAGGTTGTTGGCTAACCTAGGACGGCCTCCACTGGGACTGTGAGCCCTGCTGCACAGCTCATCCTCTGGCACCTCGTCCAAGCTGATTCTCAGGGTAGTCAGAGAGAGGCGAGAGAAGATGGGAGTGGACGAGCACTTTCTAGGCTCTGCCTTCCATCGAATCTACTAAGGTCCTACTGGCTGAAGCAAGTTGTGTGGCCGAGCCCAGTGTCAGAGAGGGAGAGGAGGGCCACGCTGCAGGCGGAGGAGCGCCATTAGTTGGGCCATCAGTGCCGTGTCTGCCGCACAGCCACAGGAAGGGCCTGCACGTGCTGCAGCTTCTCTCTGGGGGTTACAGACCCTTAGATGTGGAGGGCCACAGCTCTCCAGCTCTGTGCATTTGTGAGCCCCGTGAGGGAGAAGCACAGCGTCTGGTCACTGTGAAGCCTCAGAGCAGTGCCCAGTGCAGGGCACAAGGTTGGTGGCACCACGTGTTCAAGAGAGGAAGTTCTAGAATTGGAATGGACCCTAGCAGTCATCTGGTGGAACCCCTCATTTTCATGTAGAGAAATTGAGACCCAGTGGACTGAGGGTGAGCGGACATGAGAACTGGTGCGTCCTGGGCTGCTCGGTCAGGTCAGTTGGTGCCCTTTTCGGTGCCCAAGGCCACTGAAGCTGGACAGCATCCCGATCAACTGTCAGCTCCCTGAACACAAGGAGCACCCCGTCTCACTCCCGATTGTTTGATAGTACCAAGCATGGTACTTCAAACACGGTTTATGAATGAAGGAACGAGTAACACTCTCCTTCCCACTGCCCCACGTCAGTGGCCATTCCACTGCCAGGAGCAGCCTTTACCACCAATGGTTTAGTCTTCCCTCCTGCAGATTACAGCCCCTCACCAACCTGCCATCCCCCCTCTCTGACTGATAGGGCTGGGAGCAGGGCTGTGCACCTTTATATTCTGGAATTCCAGGCTAACGTTATGAAAAAGATCCTTGGTTAGTGAAAAATAAACAGGTCTCCAGAGAAAAGTAGCCTGTTCTGTGTAGGTTCGTGGGAGGCAGGCGCTTCCTGGGCAGTGAGCAATATCACCTGTAGCAGTATTGCACGTGTGAAGAGGATTTCTTAAAGCTTTCTCTGGTGAATATTCTCAATATTCTTGTCAAGCCAACTGTACAGACGTCTTTGCTCCTTACCATCACCCGGGATGGTCTCACGTGCTGTAGGTGTTCAAGGAATTTGCTTTCACAGTTCTGTTGTGAGCAACCCTGCAGACGTACCACACATAGTCATCTGCCACGCAACTGTCACGAGTTTGAATCCTGCTTGTTTCTAGGATGGGGGCACAAACGTGTTCCTTAGCTGGCAATGAGCCTAGTCAGTGGCCCAGCGCCTTCGTCTCGATACAGCTTTGTTGTTCTCCACTCCTTTTTCTGCCCCAGGAAGTCCCCTCTGTGTTTTCAACATATGTCTGAACCACTTCCAGAAGTCCTGCTTCAGGAGGTCTGGGTGCAGGGGGTGCAGTCAGCTGTTTGAAAACATCCCCTCTGCGCTTCTGGTGGACGGCCAAGGTGGAGAAGCTCTGTGGGGAATATTTGGTGGCTTGAGTGGCTGGTGGATGCGCTGGTGATTCCCAATCAGTTCCCAAGATGCATGCCCTCCCTGGCCTGGAGAACCAGATCCGTCAAGAGTGAGAAGAAAGGGAGAGAAAGGTCGGCAGTCAAATGCGGCCACCTGCCAGCTCCTTCGTGGTCTGTCCAGGAGGAACTGTGTGCTGGCTTGAGGAGCATCTCAAACTGCTGCATCCTGCTCACATGTGGGGAGACACGGCTGGAGGTTCTGAGCTAAGTGTGGGGCTGGCGCAACCTGCTTTGCAAAGTGGGGACGTCCCACAGCCCTCGCGGTGGTGGAGGTGGAGGGGAGAAACCCTGAAGCAATCAGCCACCCTAATTGCATCACTGAGCGTGACTCCCAAACCTGGTGTGCCTCACGTTGCATCTGGAGAGCTTACTGAAAACGCGGCTTCCTGAGCTCTCCTGCCCCCAATCCCTGGAAGTTTGGGTCCGGCAGGTCTGTGGAGGGGCCCAGGACCGGCTGTGTGATGGGATCTCTACACCCAGTGTTGTGAGCTGGGTGAAGTTACCTGCCTTCACCAAATGGCAAACACCTTGCTCACGGTCACCCAGCTTTGTAGGTGTCAGGGCCACTGGCTCCAGAGCTCTTTATGCCTTGCTCCTTCCGTTTGCTTCCATCCACAGGAACTGGTTATTTTCCTGACCTTTTACCTTACCCGACACTGGGGGCCAGGCTCTGCAAGGTCACTAACCAAGAATGATGTCGCTCAGTCTCCCCACAGTCTCCTCAGACTGCTGGGACCAGAGAAAGTAGCGTGGTTAAGTTATCGCTTCCACGCAAAGCAGATTCTCACAGCCTGATCTTCTCATCGATGAAGATTTATGGACTCTCGGCAGTTCTCCTGAGAAGTCACCAAATCTTCCGACAGGAATACTGTTTGTTTTTTTGTAATGTATTTCGCCACTCATTAATGTGAAAGGGAACTCCAGGTAATGTAAGACGTGTTGGAGTCAGGGAAGCGTTCTCCTGTGAGTAAGAGACCCAAGGTAACTGCCACTGAGACAGGACGGTGCTTTCCCTGAGGTCAATGACAGTGTGAGCCTGGGCGGGCTGGCAGGGTGACGGCTCCGAGGTCATCTGGACCCAGGCACCCGCCCTCCAAGCTTGGTCGGCCTTAGGGTGTTTCCTCGTCCACCTGGTCGGCTACACCAACCAGCAGCAGGACAGAGAAGGGAAAAGGGAGAGGGCCATTTCCCTGGAGGACGTGGCACAGAAGCTGCACACTTCAACTCCACTAACTCATTGGCCACATCTAGGTTTTATTTGGAGGGACTATGTGCGCAGCTAAAAATCAGAGATTTTACTCCAGGGAGAAGGGGGAACAGACTCCAGAGGACAACTGCAGATCTGTGACAAGGAAGTAGCCCGCCAGGTGCACAGAGCACAGGGCACGAGGTGCTCATGTGCACTGGGAATGTCTCGGGCAGTGAGGAGGGGAGGGGGTCGGGGTGGAGGGAGGTGGAGGGGGATGGAGGGCGATGGAGGTGCTGGTGGGGGGAGCTTTGCCACGTGGAGGGGTGGGGCTGGGGGGTGGAGACCAGGCGTTACAGGCTGATGCTACCTGGGGGGCACTGGGTATGGTGGGTGTGGAGAGGAGGGCTTAGGTGTCACCTTGATGGCTTCTTACCAGGCGTACTGATGGGCTAGTTACGGGTTTGGTTACCAGCCTGCGTTTATTCCTTCATTCAGCTGCAATGTACTAAGCACCTACTATGAACAGAGTTCTGTACTCCGTGCTGAGGGGGAGAAATGTGTGTGCGTGTGTGTGTGACGAGTGACTTGTGAAGACAAGCTCAGTCCAGATAAGAGACCTTGCTCTTTCTCTGAATCCCCACCTTAGATTCTCCCCAAGCCCTGAACACACAATACCTTATATTATAGTTGCATGGACATGTATCATACAATTGTATTCTTGAAGGCAGGCATCATGCCTTCCTAATTTTGGTTTCTGCTGCATTGCCAGCATGGAGTCTGATTCGTGTTAATTAGCTAAATGGACAACTGAACATGAGACCGACAATCACGTAAGGGCTAGGACTATTGTTTTCATAATATGTGAAGCAGAATCCTCACTATTGGGCATGGGATTAAGGCGGGTGGAGGAGACCAAAGAGGCAGGTGCTCTGTCGGTGTGATGTACTTTGTCATATCTGAGCATACCTGGGCCCTTTGGGTGAACATTGTAACAGAAGCGGTTAGGGCAGTGGCTCAAACTTGGCTGCACATTGGAATCAACGAGGAGCTTGAAAAAACATGCTGCCTGGTTCCCACCCCCAGAGCTTCTGATTTAATTGGCCTGGGGTACATCTTGGACGTGGGGATTTTTAAAGGCCCCCAGGTGACTCTAATGTACAGCAGGTTTGCGAATCACTGAGTTGAAGGGTAAGCCAGGCTTCGGTAATGCAGGTGCGGAGGTATTTTCACTTTCTCAGTTCCCCAGGGTATGATTTAGAGAGCCATAATTTTCTAAATGGTACCGGAGTAAAAGCAATGATTTGCTCACGGGCGCCCGAGTGGACTGAAGGCGTTCGTGCCTAACGTGGGAGGAGATGGTCAACCCAGCAGATGAGTCATCCCAAGTGACTTGCTTTCCCTGGTGAGAGCTTTGCTCTAGATGCTCCCTTTTCCAAAATACTGCAAGAAGTAGAAGTTCTGCTTTTTTCAGTCTTCAAAATGTTCACCAGTCCAGCTACTCATTTTTGTCCTTTTCCAAATTGCTGCAAAAGCAAGAAATATTTCTGGGTCATGTTTCTAGGCCAAAAAGTATGCCAATATTGCCAAATTCTAATAGCCTTTTCTTCCCTGCAGCATTGGCTAGTCTCTGCCTCTCACTCTCTCCAACACTAATTGTGCAGCCTTCCCTCCAAAATAAAACCAGGTGCCAGCCTGGACCATTGTGGGGGCACGAGAGAGCCCTTTGGCCTGGCAGGAGCTCCTGTGGGCTCCTGGCCAGGGCTGACGTGATTCCTAAGTGCCAGCCACCCTCTCTCCCCGTGGGCTCTCCTGCCAGCTCCCTGGGCAGCTTCTGTGGGACTTGTTCTTCCTTAGGCAAGTTGGGGCATTGGTGCTCCTCCAGTACAGAGTTTTACTAGCTCTGATTCCTAAGCTGTCTCTAGGGCCCTGACAATTACAGAACACATGGAGTTTTGTTTCATTAGGATAAGACCAGGCACTAGGCAAGAAAACGCTCTGAATACCTTGAATGTGTTATCCAAATGCAAAGTGCCACTATTGAAAAGGGACAGAAAACCATACTGTTTCTTTCTGTGTCTGTTAAATGGTCGAAGCAATGATGAAATTCTGGAGGACAATGGCCTCCGATTATCGCGCAGGGACGTGGGCGGGGGACACGCTGCGAGAGTGGCTCTTTGGCTGTGGCCTCTTGGTGACGTCACTGCTGTTACCACGCAGCACATCACCTAAGGTAGTGTGGGAGCCGCTGTGTCCTGGTGGGTGCAGGTGACGGGCCACTTCGGCACGGTCCCTGCCCTCTGGGAATATTGGGCCCAGATTACATCAGTTGTGATGGCTGCAAAGACAAACAATACACCTGCTGAAAGTGCTGCAGGATCTTCTTTACACGAGTTAGACTTTAACACACACCATTGTGGTATTCAAAATACATTTTGACGGTGGTGGTGCCAATTGTTAATAGAAACCAAGAGTGGTAGACGTTGCATTGTTTCTAGGTTTGATAAAATATTTCAAGCATAAGAGTTCCAGGGATAGTCAGTAGGTATAATAACTTGTTAAATGTTTCCCTCCATAGACTGTAAAGTCCACATGTCTCGTTCCTTGCTCTTTCCTTAGCATAGTCCCTAGAAAAGAGCACACATTTGGTGATGCTGTTCTGACTGAATGACAAAGTGGCATGAACGGTAGTGACTGCAGTGTCGTTGCTTGCCCAGGTCACTTAGTAAGAGCTGAGTCTCTTTCCACATTCAGCCCATCTGATTCCCAGATGCCCTTTCTGGTCCATCTGTTTCCATGCACTAGGAACTGAAAACCCATTTCCATACTTTTCTCAGGGCCTTTCCATAACTTTGAGTTTTTTGGAGCGCACCTGGCCACCATCCGCTCACCAACCCCCTACTGACCACGCGGCCTCGCCTCTCACACACGCACACGTGTTCCTTTCTCTCTTCTCTAGTCTGACTGCTGTCCTTTCTCTCCTGGTTCTCATCCTCCAAGTCAAAAATAGGCACACTGATGGGAAGCGGATATGGCTCAGCTGATAGAGCATCTGCCTACCATATGGAGGGTCCAGGGTTCAAACCCAGGGCCTCCTGACCTGTGTGATGAGCTGGCTCACGTGCTTTGCTACTGCTGTGCACAAGGAATCCTGTGCCATGTGTCCCCCATGTAGGAGTCCCGATGTGCAAGGAGTGTGCGGTGCAAGGAGTGTGCCCTACAAGGAGAGCCGCCCCACGTGAAAAAAGCACAGCCCACCCAGGAGTGGTACCACACGCATGGAGAGCTGACGGAGCAAGATGACACAACAAAAAAAGAGATGCAGTTTCCCAGTGCCGCCAGATAATGCAGGCAAACGTAGAAGAACCACAGTGAATTGACACAGCAGACAATGTGGGGGAAGGGCAGAGGAATAAATAAAAATAAATCTTAAAAAAAATAGACACACTGAGCAAAATAGCTAGGATTTTTTTTTGTAGTTCTTGTTTGTGTTATTCTTTTAAAATTTATTTTAAAGAAACTTTAGATTACATAAATGTTACATAAAAAATGTAGGGGATTCCCACTCTTCCCCCACCCACACTTTCCCAAATTAACAACATCCTTCATTAGTGTGGTCCATTTGCTACAGTTGATGAGCACGTATTGAAGCATTGCTACTCCGCATGGACTATAGTTCACATTATAGTTTACACTCTGTTGTAAGTTACAACAAAATATACAATGGCCTGTATTTTGTCAATGCAACGTCATGCCTCACAATTCCAGTGACCCCACAATTCTCCATGTTACATCTGTTCTTTCCTCTCCCCCTCATCAAAGGCATCTTTTCAAATCAAGAGACTGGGGGACAGTGGTTGGGAGAAAGAGCCTCCAGGAGACACTGCCCTCGGGTCCTCTTGGAGCCGGGCATCTGAGCAGAGTTTGCAGGGAAACCACACTGTCTTGACTGGGGGAGAATTTGGCCTTATCTTGTATTCTGCCTCTCGGTCAATTCCAAACAGAGTGCCAAGCCCTGGGTTTTGATGTTACCAGGCATTTCCCTTAATCCACAGTAATTCAGCAGAAGGGAGGAAGACCATTCGGTCTTCCCCCTCGGGTTCTGTCGTCTGCTTGTCAGCAGTAGGACCGCCCTGTAATTCTCGGAGGAGTGGCCCAGACAAAAGGCACTGTGCTTCCCTCCCAGTGCTCACAGGGGCATGGCCGGCCGCCTGGCCTGAACCCATGGGCGCAGCATGGGTGCTCATCCGTCATGCTAGCGTGCTCCGGTCCCCGTGTCCCCAGCAGGCGTAGGGCCGGGGACCAAATCCCTGCCTGCACTGTGAGCTCCTGCAGAAGTGCCGGCTGCTGAGTGGGACTGAAGTTACGTAACCATGTTAAGTATTCTTGTTTATAGGGCATTGGCTCCCAGGAGACCCCGGGCCCTTCCCCTGCCCGGAACAGACGTTGTCATGTGTTGCAGGACAGCATGACCCGTTTAGAGGCTGGAGGAAGTAATAACGGACATCGCCCGCCCGCAGCTGTGCTGGCAGCACAGAAGTCATTACGTTCCTGGGGAGGCATTTGGGGCGCCGCTCTGCTATGTGGACAGCAGAAACGGGGCCTATGGTCTCTTTCCTCGCTGGAGGCAGTGGATTTACCTAGTTTAGAAGACAACTCCTTAGTGGCTTGACTAAGGCTTTCTTCCCATCACAACAACAGAAACACTGTTTATTAAGTTATTACTATGAGTGGCATATAATGTACCAGATGTTGTGCAAAATGCGTGTGAATTACCTCACTTAATACCCACAGCAGCCCTCGGCTGTGGACTTCACCACCATCTCCGATTTACTGAGGAAGAACATAGGGACAGAGAGCTGAAGTAGCTCAAGCTCAAGCTAGACCTGCAGAGCCAGGATGTGACCCGGGCTTACCCCAAAGCCTGCTCTGTGCTTCTACTTTATTATTTAATGATAAAAGCACTTGATCCTCCTTTTAACTAGTAAATAATGTAAAGATAATATGGAGAAAATATTAATAGGCTCTCCAGCCCTTCTTGTTCCTAGCTCTCTGACATAGCTAATGTTAAAAGCCAGGTCTCTATCTTCTGCTCATATCTCCATGCACATTCATACCTAGCAAATGCAAACAGACACATATGCACATACACCCAGGGCTGGCTTTTGTTTTGTTTTATTTTATTATTTCTTTCTATAATTTATTCACCCCTCATGCCATCATAGCTTTAACTCTCTTAAAAGTGAGTTCTCAGGTTTCTATAATATTCCATAGTCTGTAACAATCTATTGTCATTTCCATATTCAGTCATTTCTATATTTGGGGGGCATTCTCTATGTTTCCAATTGGGGCCCTCCTAGTAATTCTGGAGTAAACACCTTTGTGTGCTTAAATCCCAGGGGTGAGGTCATTGAGCTAAAGAGGACTGTATTTGCATTTTCAGTTTTCCAAAAATTGCCGGATCACTTTCTCAGAAAGGCGGAAGGAAGCAAATCGTTTTCCCACAAGTGTATGCTGGCCCAAGTAATGGCCAAGACTGGGCGTGCTGGGGCCTCTCACTCTGCCGGCCCAAGCCCGGGTGCAGAACGGAGTTCTCCCAGACCAGAGTTTCTCAGTCTTAGGAGCACGTTAGAATCCCCGGGAGCTTGTAAAACCCGATCCAGGTGCTGGAGTCCCTGCCCTGGAGAGCCTCGTTTACCTGGCCACAGGCTGCTGCGGCACCTCGGGACCCAGCGCACTCACTGCCCAGGCTGGGGCTCCCGCGACGGCCCCGCGGCAGCTGCATGGCCAGGCAGTGCGGGGCCCTGGCTGCTCACCGCCCCTGCCGTCCTCTCCTCCGCTCTTCTCCTCACAGCTTAGCAAAGACTTTGCCCAGAGTTTTAAGCTGCAGGTATTTTCCTTCGGCCTCTTGTTCCAGGTCCTGGGCCTGAGGAAACACGGTGGTTGTCAGGACTGATTTTTTTTTCTTTCAGATTTTATATCCTTTATTCATATGAATGGGGCTATACAAAACTTTAGTCTTAACATTTATTTCTTTATATTTGAAAGCATATTTATTGTAATTAAAGAATATGGTAGATCAGGAAATTAACCCAAGTTTGTTTCTTGTGGACTTTTAGAAGTTAGGAACGTGTGCTTATGAAGAAATGCATTTAAAAATGCTTCTTGAACTCCCCCTGCCCTGGGTATAGGGGGATGACTGGAAAAAAGGGCGTCTTCCCCTTAATGGACGGGGGGCGGGGGCACAGCAAATCCACCCTATCTTGGTGGTGCAGGGCAAACACCACTGGTTCTGGAATTCTCATTGTCTAACCTAGAGAAATAGGTGCTATAAACAGGGAATTAAGCAAAATGCTGGGATGCTATAGATCTTTTGTCTTAATTTTTTTCCCATTATTAAACTGCAGTCTGTAGATTTCTTAGTTCTCATAGAACTTCCATCATTTTAAACTGACTTGTATATCAAGGGAAAAAAAGATCTTAAGTAGGATGTTTTGTACTATTGCCTGACCCTCTTCTGCAATGGGTATTGCATTTGATTGTTTGGGATTTTCTGTTTTTAAAAATGTAACATTTGACTTTTTTGCCAAGGGAAAAAAATAAATATTATTCCAGTGCAAAAAAAAAATGCTTGAAAATATCCAAGGGAAACATGGAGCCCTTCATGAGACGCCTGTCACCCTTGCGCAGGGGCCGTGCTAGGCTTCTCCGTGTGTGTGCTGCTGGAGCGGGCGTGGCCAGGACTGGCGCTGCCCCTCGCAGAAAGGCCCTGCTGGCTGGGGGCCTCTGGGCCTCTGACCGTGATGTCGCGCTGTGCACTGTTCCTTCCCGACCACCAGACTCCTGGGCGTCCGCGTGGGGCCCTGCTGGGTCGTGGTGTTACCCGCCGTGCGCCCCACTGTGACGCGTGTGGCGCCTCCAGGTAGCAGCCCTGGCCCTCGCTGCAGGGAGCTGCATCCTGAGAGTGCAGGCGTGGTTTGCCCCCTGCTGGTCCCCACCATCCAGGTGCTCGCCCTGAGTTAGGACAGCCACGGGCTGATGCCGAAGCCTGCAGAACTGCTGTGGCTCGGGTGCTGCGGACACTGGTGTGAGTGTTGGGGTAGGCAGGAGCTTGCCTTGCTCTGCTAAATCCCAGCGACATGCTAAGCCAGCTGGTGACTGATGGCTGTGCCAGTGGAGACACCGGGGTCCTGCAGAAGCAGCTCCCATGTATAAAATATTAGGGATATTTTTGTCTCATGAGAAAAAAATGAGCTGCTGTCTTTCAGGAGACAAATTCTTTCAGAAACTGTATTCTCAGTCCGAGCATTGGTTAGGGATACTTGAAAGAGGCAGCCAGGCAGGTAAGACGTAGATGGTTATAGAAAATCAGTGGTTTGGCCATCGTCACTAGCAGGCTTTCACAGTTTTTTTTTACCACGATAACTAACCTGTGCAAAGTGCTCTCTAGGATCCTGCCTTCCAGGGTGAGCTGCACGTTGGAATCACTTGGGGAGTTTTAAAAAAATGCCTAGATTCCATCCCCAGAGATTTGGTTTGGGACGTATCTCGGGCACCAGGATTTTTGAAACTTTCCTCCAGTGACTCTAAAATGCAGCAAAATTGGAGAGCCTCCGCTCGGCAGGTGTTCGCCGTCCACATGCAGGGACTGAGTTAATCTGCCCTTCGAGGCAGGGCTGCTGCAGCTCCGTGCCCAGCTGCCGCCTTCCACCCTTGGCCCAGCGTTCCCCTTCCCGTGATGCCACTCACCCAGTGTCCCCACCGCCCGGAGTCGGAGACCAGCAGTGCCGAGTGGGGGCACGGACACCCCCAGCCGCTGGCCCCCCAGAAGCCCCAGGCCCTCCCGCAGATGGAGACGAGCCTCCAACCAGCTGGCGTGGCCGGGCCGTCACAGCTCCGAAGTGTCTCCAGCTGCTGGAAGAAACTGGGCAGTGGGTCTCACCCGCCTGCACCCTGGGGCTAAGCTCCTGCGCCTCCCCCCAACTAAATTTCCAATTCAGTAGAAACAAATTAAAAAAACACTTTTTACTTTGAAAAATGCCAACTATAAGGGAATGCTGAAAGAGTGGTATGATACACCTCCACTCTAGTCTTCACCAAGATCCCGCCCGTGTTCACTGGCCCCTTTTGCTGTTTGCTCTTTCTTTCCTCTGCATTTCTGGGTGTGAATCCTGCATTGTTTTTGCTGGGTCATTTCAAAGTAAGTCGCACAAGGCATTCATTCCTTAGTACGTTTTCTGACATAACCACAGTACTGTGATCACACCCACGAACATGGTTGTCATACTATTAATTAATTATATTCACATTTCCCCTTTGCCCAATGACATCCTTTATAACTTTTTAAAAAATCCGGGATCCAATCAAGAACCACACATGGCATTTAGCTCATCGAGAACTGTCCTACTTTCTTCATTAACCTTTTTGAAGAGTCCCCAAAGGTGGTAATTTTGAAAGTTCCCTAGATAGTTCTCATGAGCAGCCAGGGTTGCAAAGCACTGAACTAAGGGCCGCATAGTTCTTCTCCATATAAATATTTACGTGGCAAACCAAACAGGACAGTGGTGGTGGCTGCCCCTTCCTGCGTCTCGGGTGGGTGGAGGCCAGCGCAGCCCCTCTGTGCCGCCTTTGTCTTGGAAGAGCTGCTGGAGTCGGGCACCTCCGCAGGGCACCCAGCCCGGGCCCTCGGCCTCTTGCCTCTCAGTGGGTCCAGAGCCACCGGCCGCACTGGTCAGTCCCTTCCTTGGCTGCTCAGCGTCTTTGTCTCCTCCTTCCCTCCACCACCCAGGCCTCCTGCTCCCGCTCTTTGTTTCTGTTCTGGATGTTCAGACATGGAAACTTCTCCTCTAATTGCTTGAGGCTCTCTCCCTGGACCTAGGCGAGATGGTGATGGCTGCTGTCCCCCTTGGCAAGTGAGCGGTGTGGATGTGCTGCAGAGAGGGATGGTCCTCCCTGACCCTGCCACGTCCCCCACGCTGGCCACGCTGAAGCAAGCACCATCCACGCTCGTCCTGCTCACTCCTCCTCAACGCTTTTCTGGAATGAGCTTATCCATTCCTTGAACCTCTGCTCATGTCTTCACTTCTGGAAAGCTTTTCATCTCCTTCTTCAGTTGAGGCCTGTGTCCCTTCTTTGCAGTCCTGTAGCATTCTGGGCTGATGCCACCCCAGCACTTCCCAGGCAGCACTGCATGTTTTTCTCTCCAACTAGGACAGGGGTTCTTAACCAGGGGTCCGTGAGCTTGAGTTTAAATTAAAAAAAAAACATTATTCTTGTGGGGTTGTGGTGGTGTGGGTGTGATCTATTTATTAAATAGTATGCAGTAGAGTGTGGACTTAGTAAATTATCCATGGAACAAAAACAGTTAAGAACCCCTGAACTAGACCATGAGTTATTTAAGGACAGAGATTGGGTTGGTTTTCATTCTGACTCCCCAGACCTTAGCTTAGTGCCTGTACATTCTCAGAGCTCGGTAAACGTTTGCTGAACGAGTGGAAGGACGTAGAAGGAGATGGGGTTCCACTTCTTAGACCCCTGCAGTCGTAGTTCTCAAGGTTAGAAAGGGCTTTAGTGAACTGTGGTCCAGCCCCTTCATCCAAGGTAAATGGAAGTGCAGGAAGGTAGAGACTCCCAGTGCCACACACTGAGTCAAGACAATCCCATCTCCTTTCTCCCCTGTGCCAGCACTTTCCCCCACGACCTCACTCACCTTTATTTCCTTGGGGTATTTATTCGTTTCAAATTTATTCAAATTTCTATTCCTGTTGACTTTCCATCATTCACATGTGGATAATTCTTCATATTATTATGGACTGCAGTTGTCTAACTTCTTGTTGGCTCCTTCTCATGTAAGTATTCGTTTAGGGAGGAGAAGTCCATTTTAATAAAAGTGTAAGCAGGATGTAATCAAGAGAGCAGATATATTTGATGAAAACCAAGAAGCACAAAGCACCACTTCAACCACCCTGACCTTGAATAAGGGGTTCTGTGCTGCTTTGGACCACCACAGGGTCCCCCCTCTTGTTGTGGATGATTGAGAGTTAACCACAAAGTTCAGGGAAGCAGATGTCCTTCTCTCTCCTCCATTGTGGACTTGACCAAGAGCATTTGGGATCCTTGGACTCTCCTAGGACATCACTGCTCAATGGTGATCTGTGGACTAAAGTTGGCATCGCCTGGGAGCAGAATCTCAGGCACCGCCCAGACCTCCTGGATCATAATCTGCATCTGAACAAGATCTCTAGGAGATCCATATGCACATTAGTTTGAGAAGTGTGACCTAGCACCTGGTTGTCAAGGGCAGAGCTGAGTTGCCATACCTGCTCTGCAGCTTTACCAAGTGCTCCCTGAGTGTAGCCTTGTAGGAAGACAAGAAGGAGCCAACATCCTGCTCTTACCGTTATCCCTGTCTACCTGACATGCCTTTTTCACCTGTCTGTTCCTCTCATCTGAGTGAACCCCAGGCAAAGCTGAAGATGGTCTCTGTCCTCTAACCGCAGCAGAGTCCTCACTGCTATGAAAATGTCCTCAGGCTCCTCTCCACACTACTTCCTGTCACATTGCCCTCATCGCCTTCCTCTACTGCCTCCTGACTCTACTTTTCTTAAGTTGCCCAACTATTTTCCTTCCCCTCAATTCCTTCTTTAGATGCCATTTCCAGCTTTGTTTGACATATTCATCTTTCTAATCCTCTCCTATCCCAGGACGCTTCTCCCCTCCACCCCCAACGCATTCAGGAGTGTGTCCAAACTAGCTCCCTTTTTCCAGAGTGCCTTCACCGTCATTTTTATCCAGCTCTTTTTTCCCCATCTTCAAACACATCTTATCTTCCTTGTTCTAAAAAATTTCATTGCCTTTGGTAAATAACCCTTGAAGATACCAACCCACACATGCTTTTTCTTTCCTATATTGCCAAATTCTGGAAAGTGCCATTGACACTCCTACCTTCTCTTCCTCACTCCTACTCTTCTCAGAAAACCTTGCAATCTAGCAGATGCTCCTTTTGTTCTATTAAAACTGATACCTTGAAGGTCACCAGTGGCATCCCAATTTTCAAATTCAATGGGCTGCCTTCTCTAGTCTCATTCCCTTTGGCCTTTCTATAGCTTGGTACTACTGGCCACCTACCCTTTTTTCCTTGTCTTCTTGGCGTGAAACCATCCTAGTTTTCCTTCTGTTTTGTGCACACTCATCTCTATCTCTTTTTTAATTCCTTCCGTTTCCTCCCACCACAAATACAGGTATTCCTGCATGTTCTGCCTTGACCTTCTTTTCTTCTTATTCTATACTGAGTTGTGGGTTGGCTATGACCTTCAAATCTGCTTTGCTTAGCCCATTTAATATTTTAGGAATCTGAAAATTTCACACACACACACACACAAAAATCTGGATTTCCAGCTTCCTTGGGAAAAAAATAAGCACAGGACTTGGCGATATTGGATTCATTTTCCTCAGGGGCAACAATCAGCTGAAGTTGGTAAAGCGTGACATGACCCCTTAGATGGGACATGTGTTCTTCAGATCACCACCACTCCCACCCCTGTCTAGCAATGTGTGCATTTTAATGTAAGACTCTGGTCTCTTCCAAGCTCATCTCAGCCAGTATCAGAGCCTCTGTCACTATTCTTCTTTAGTGGCTCCCAAACCTACACCACCTCTCCCGCTCTCTCCCTTGAAATCCAGGCAAATATTTTAAACCACCTATTGGACATCTTTACCTTGGACCTCAAACTCAGTATTGGGGTTAGGAGAGCTACTGAATCACAGTTCTCCACCTGTTTGAGTTTTGAACCAATTGGTAACAGATACAAGAGTCTAAATGAAGATTCAAGCACATTGTCTACTTTATGACTGATAGAGTCAGATTGGAAACCTACCCAACCAACTCATGGAAGGTCATGCCATGACTCCAGCACCTTCAAGTACGGGAGAGAGAAAGAAAGAGCACCAAAGAGAGGTGGGCTCCAGGCTTGTTTTTCCAAGGAGGCAAGCTCTGGGCCTGACCCCATAAACCTTCTGTATGCGTGCAGGAGTAGAGAAAGAAAATGCATGCGGTTTATGGGCAGGCAGGTCCCAGAGCAAGAGAAGCCAGGCCACAGACATCCTCTGTAATTCCAAGAGATACCAATTCCTATTTTAATAGTCAAAGCAGGAATTTAGAGAGAGGAAGAAGGGGGAAAAGGGTTTGATGTTGGGTATGTGGAAGTTCCCTATATTCTACATGTGACTTTACTGTGACCTAAAACTTTTGGAGACAAATATATATAAAAAAAGGATGTAGACCCTGAGGAAGAAATGGAAGAGATTGCCTTGCCACTGTACATACAGGGCAACATCTATTACCATGATGAAAGGCAAAATGTCAGAAAAAAATTTTAATGATATTTTTCGTTTTTTTAATACCTCTATTTTTTACTTTATTTTAGTTTTTCTAAGTTATTATATTATTTCTAATCTTTAAACCTATCATTATTATTTCATTTTCCTATTAATTGAATTTGGCAATGTATTACACTTAATTTTTGAAGAAGTTTTGGATCACAGAAGGGTTCAACTATGGCAGGGGAGGAGCACTGATGTGGGGTATCATTGTTGGGGGATGCATGGGAGGGAGGGAGTTCTCCAGGGTATGCACATAGGATATATAGATATGCTCATATGTTCATTGAGTATTGTATTAGTCGGCCAAAGGGGTGCTGATGCAAAATACCAGAAATTGGTTGGTATTTATTTGGGGTAGGAGCTTACAGATACCAGGCCATAGGCATAAGTTACTTCCCTCATCAAAGTCTATTTGGAGCAAGATGGCTGCCGACATCTATGAGGGTTCAGGCTTCCTGGGTTTCTATATTCCTGGGGCTTGCTTTTCTCTGGGTTCAAGTTTCCTTTCTTTCTGGGTCTGACTTCTCTTTCCTCTGTGTGCTTACTTGCCAGGACTGCAGCTTAAGTCTTCAGCATCAAACTCCAACATCAAAACTCCAACATCAGAGAAACCCACAACTCTGTCCTTTGCTATGCCTTTTATCTGTGCATCTCCACCAAGGGGCGGGGACTCAATGCCCTAATGACATGGCCCAATTAAAGCCCTAATTATAACTCAATCAGGCCCAGGTACAAATCAGATTACAAACATAATCCATATCTATTTTTGGAATTTATAACCATATCAAACTGCTACAGGTATTGACATGGGGGTAGAGTTTCACATGGCAACTGAGGGAGTGCTGAGTTCCCATTCTAGGAAACTCTGTTGCACTCCCTAATGGAGCAGAAACAGTCCTCCAGTGAAGAAGAATGGTCCAATGATGGGCCCTTGATACTGACGACTATGCTTATGAGACTGCGTGCTTGAAATTTCAACTTGGCCTAGAGCAGCAGGGTGCCTAAGAGTTACCTCCTGAGAGCCTCCCTGTTGCTCAAATGTGGCCACTGTCTAAGCCAAACTCAGCATGTAGATGTATTGCCTTCCCCCCAGCATGGGACATGACTCCTGAGAATGAGCCTTCCTGGTGCCGAGGGATTACTACCAAGCACCAGCTGGTGATACAACTAGAAAAAGACCTTGAATAAAAAGGGGAAATGGTAAAGACAAATGTGTTTATATGGCTAAGAGACTTCAAAACGAGTCGGGAGGTCATCAGAGGAGTCACGCTTACGCAGGATCAGCAGGATCTCAGAGACAGCCAAAGTATATACAACCCCAGGTAGCAGTGCTCCTGAGGGCTATGGAGACACCCAGGTCCTACGGTCATGACAGATGACTCTGGAGTTCAGTGTTTTGTCAGTGGGCCCTACTTTGGAATTTGTGCTCCTGAGTATGATAGAATTGGACTCAGATGTGACCTCTCTATGCAAGCTTCTTCTGTCACTTTTACTGAACCTGTGGTTGGCACTGGGTTGGTGTATGCTCAGGATACTTGAATCTCTGGACTGTCTATATGTGAGCTGGGCCCTGAGCCTCAGCAGAGTTGCAACACATACTCTCCAGTTCATTGGACTTACCCAGGTCAGTTAACAGGGAGGTGAGGATGGCCAACCACCACACCAGGGAACTGAGAGAGTCTACAGCAGTAAGCAGGAGAATTACACCCATCAGCCATGTGGGATCTAAGCCCCCTCTTGATTTAGAGGTAGAGTGGACATTGCCATCCCAGGGTCCTCAGGTTTAAAAACTCATCTGTTGTAATTCTGTGGATTCTACTTCTTAAAGGCTTCATAAATCTTAACCCTCCTCTCCCAAGCCATTTCCTTAATAGTTCATGTTCTCATTTCTTTCACCAGCACTATGGCAATTGCTTTCTAAGTGTTTTTCCTAGCTTTTGGTCTATCTGTTCCCTAGACCACCTTCCTGATTTGCCCTACGCATTATTGTTGGAATAATCTAAGCAAAATTTGATCATATAGATAATGTCCTTAATTGAAAAACCAGTTCTGGAGAATAAATTGCCAATACTTTAACATTGCTTCTAAGATCTTTTGTAATTTTTCCCTACCCTATCTTTTAACCTTATGGAAATTGACTTCCTTTAAAACACACATTGGCTCACCCAGTATTCATTGTGCCAGGGACTGGGCCAAGTACTGTGATAGTGACACTTAAGACAGTCTCTGCATTTTGAGTTCCTGACTTTGTGCCTTTTCTAACACTATTTTATTACCTGGAATATTTTTCTTTGTTGGCCAAAATGTCTTTTAAGTTTCTTTTTTTTTTTATTATTAATTTTTTTTTATTTTTAAAGAAGCTTTAGATTATGTAAATGTTACATAAAAAATATGAGGGATTCTCATATGCCCCTCCCACACTTTCTCACATCAACAATATCACTCATTAGTGTGGTACATTTCTTACAGTTGATGAACACATACTGACTGTCTCTAACTTTCTTTTTTTTTTTTTTAAGATTTATTTATTTCTCTCCCCCCCTCCCCAGTTGTCTGTTCTCTGTGTCTATTTGCTGTGTGTTCTTCTTTGTCTGCTTCTGTTGTTGTCAGCGGCACGGGATTCTGTGTTTCTTTTCATTGCGTCATCTTGTTGTGTCAGCTCTCTGTGTGTGTGGCACCATTCCTGGGCAGGCTGAACTTTCTTTCACACTGGGCGGCTCTCCTTACGGGGCGCACTCCTTGCATGTGGGGCTCCCCTACGCGGGGACACCTGTGCATGGCACAGCACTCCTTGCGCGCATCAGTGCTGCGCGTGGGCCAGCTCCACACAGGTCAAGGAGGGCCGATTTGAACCGCGGACCTCCCATGTGGTGGATGGACGCCCTAACCACTGGGCCAAGTCTGCTTCCCACCAACTAACTCTTTACTCTCAAAAACCAGAGGTTTCCTTCCTGGTTTCCCTGAAACTGGATGCCAACATTCACCAATCCATCTAACAAGTCCCTCAGTTTTTCCTCCTCACACTGCTATGTGTCATGCCGACTGCCTGTTAAATCAAGTTCCAACGCCCTAGCCTGACCTTCATGACCCTTCCCAGAGGCCCTTTCGGGCTGTTGTCCTGCCTCCCCCAGCTAAGGCCTGGCCCAGCCAGGCAATATCCCCTCTATTTGTGTGCAATGTATTTTTGAGGCTCTGAAGCTCACCTCAAGCCTATGGACTTCCATCAAGTCTTTTTTTATATATATTTTTTAAAAATCCGTCCGTCCCCCCCATTGTTTTGTGCTTATTTTCTGCTCTTTGTGTGTTCTTCTGTGTCTGCTTGTATTCTCTTTAGGGGCACCAAAAACCAATCCTTGGACCTTCCAGAATGGGAGAGAGGTGCTCAATTGCTTATGCCACTTCAGTTCCCTGGTCTGCTGTGTCTGTTATTGACTCTCCTCTGTGTCTCTTTTTGTTGCGTCATCTTGCTGTGCTAGCTCTCCTGCATGGGCCAGCACTCTGTGTGGGGCAGCTCACCATACAGGCCAGCTTGCTTTCACCAGGAGGCCCTGGGAATTGAACCCTGGACCTCCTAAAGGGTAGATGGGAGCCCAGTTGCTTAAGCCATATCCACTTCCCCATCAAGTCTTTAATGACTGTTTCAACTGGGAGAAAGTTCTTTCTCTTCTCACCCTTTGCATCTGTTTCTAAACCTTGTTACTTATCAGAGCCACATGGGCAGCTCTTTGATCACCCACCTGTGTAATTATGTCATCTCTCTTTTGGGTTACCCAATATGATATTTGGCTCACAGTAATATGATAAATGACGGAATGAGTGTTCATTGAATGAATGCATGCATGACAGACTTCTTTGAAGAGGTAAGATTGAAGGGCAGTAGCAAACTGTAAAGTGTCAGCAATTGAGAGAATATGAATTTCACCATTTTGTGCAAGATGCAGGTGATAATCAGAACTCTGGAGAGTAACTTTGAAAAATTTTTGCTTCCAGAGTCAACATATTGCTCATTGAATTATTTCCAGTTTTGAGCATTTTTGAGAAGATACACATATCTATAAAGTTTCAATATATTCTTCATATTGAATTATTTCCAGTTTTGGGAAAATGTTCATCTCTGTAAGAATTTTTCAGTATGTACCTTATTATTTGGCTGTTTCATTTCTGGCTTTCTGATGATCCATTGGGTGTTTTTAAAATAGAATGTTTCAGCTCTCCCAGGATCTGGTCTCTAAGGTTGCTCTGGCAACCACCTTGAAAACTCCAGAGAGCATTATCCTAAGTTTCTCAACCTTTCTGATTTTTCTGGCTGCTATGCAGTTTTTCAGCAGTGTCCTGACTGAAAGGCTAACATTAAATAATCTTAATTAGGTAACTCTTCTAAAACTCTTTAAGAGAATCCCCAGCATGTTTAGCATTGTTTTTGTCCTGTATTTTGTCCTGTATTTTGTCCTGTTTTTGTCCTGTAGCATTGTTTTTGTCCTTTCTGGATTGTACTGGTATGGAGCTCTGGATATTCATGGAATCAGGACCTTCAGCAGTGGGTTAACCAGGTTTCCTTCTACTGCAGCCTGAAAATTTATTTAAGCCCATAATCATCGCACCTAAGGCTTCCAGAATGTGTCTCTGGTTTTACTGAAGAGTCAAGCACAGGGGGAGAAGAAGTTATTTACTGAGGAGTCTGTGTGGCTTTGCCATGGCTAGGTCTTTGCAGTTTCAGGTAGTAGTGTTACCCCCACAGCTCTCGCCTTGCTTGAGTTTTAAGGGTGTTGAGCCCACAGGGAGCTTCTCCTGCAGGGCCAGGCGTTCACTTCCGCAAGCCCGCTACTCGTTCCAGGAATCGGTGGGCAGGCTTCTGCCCTGGCTGAGTCACTCACAGGCTGTGATGACCTTGGGCAAAGACGTGTTGACTGCTCTGAGCTTTAGTTTTTTATTCTGTAAAAATAAGGATGACAAAAGCACCTGCTTCATAAGCTGTTGCAAGCAATAGATGATGTAATGCGTAAAGCACTTGGTGTAGTGGTTGGGGCTGAATAAACTTTTAATTATGACTATCATCAACCAACAAATATGCATACACAGCCCAACTTTCTTAGAAAGAAAGCGCATAGGCTATTTTCTACCCAATAGGAATTCAGTTTTAGTATTTTGACCAGACAGAAAGGAATTACTGTCCTGACTGAGTTTTACCCCTTCTGTTTCAATGTAAGTTTTAGTTGGTCTGTGACATGTAGCATTAATGTTTTATATCCTCTGAACAACCTCTACAATGCCTAGGGCTCTCTGAAATTAAAGCAGCCTCAAGAAACCAGCATGGAAATCACAGACAGGATAGCACCTGTAACCTCTCTCTTTCATTCCAACATTCCCAGAGTTTTCTATCAGAACAACTTTGCAGAAACATATACTTTAATAAGAACCATGTAGTCTCAAACTCACTGAGAATCAGCTTGTTGAGACAAACTTCTCATGTGGGTAACCAGGGATAAATGTGAAAGATCATAGGGAGTAGGCAGTGTTAGGAGAATAGAGGAGACGTGGCGCCAGCCAGTTTCTTTCTCTGTCTCAAAGGGAGTAAATACTCACCGTGAATGCTCCAGTTTGCCAGGAGTCTGGAGAGCTGCTTGCTTGCACCTGCTGCTGTGTAAGGAGGACTTGTGCCTCCCACACATCCACTGTGCCCCCGACTTGTATAAATTCTTTGTGGTCCGGGGCTAAGTGCATGCTAGACCTTCAGTAATGATGTCTGTTGAATGGAGTGAGTGAGCTGGCCACGATTTAGGTTCAGGGAGAAGTGATTAACTGGACCTTAGGGTCGTTTCATTCATCCACTCATTAGTTAAGTGTTTATTTAACACCTACTCTAGGACACATGACAGCACCGTCCCTGAGAGCTGCAGAGGCTACAGGAGAAGCACAGGCTGCCCCAATTTATAGATGGTTGTTTGCATTCCAAAAATTCACTTCTAAGTTGATTGTTTGAAATGAAGCTTATTTTCTCCTTGGTGGTCAGTGTCCAGGCTAGTCCAGAGGTCGCCACCTCATGTGGTGAGGGACGGGATCAGCTGTGCTATGGGGCCTTTCCTACCTCAGTGTACAGTGGAGTTTATTTCATGTGCCATCTTGAGTACAAAATGAAACAAAAAATACCATGTCCCCTTCGTCCTCTCTGGTACTGCCCTTTGCCAGATTGCTTTTAACAGCCATACTTCTCTAAGCAGTGCATGGAGTGGTAAGTACTTCTGGGTCACCATATACAATGAACGTTTATTCATCCCATGTGACATTCATCTCCCCAGCAGTACCTGATTGCTCATTCCTGCTTCGGTCCGTCATTGTCTGACAGCAGCCCTTTGTCTTCCTTCTACTTCTCTGGTAGAATCTTCTTGGACGCTTGTTCTTTCTCTGCTAGTTCCTTGAATGTTGGTGAACCCAAGGATTTAATCTTGGATGTTGTTGTTCTCAATCTTGTTTCATTTTACGTGCTCCCACCAAGCAACCTGATCTTAGCCCAGAGGGTTTCATTTACTGTCAACATTTCCATACCTTCCAAATCCCTCTTCTGAGGACCATTCCTCTATATGCCACTGCCTTGGATGTTCCAGCAGTGGCTCAAATAGTGGCCAGTGCTGAGCTCATATCTTCTACTAAAAACATTTCCTCTTCCAGTGTTACTCATGTCAATAAAGCAATCACCCAGCTGTGCAAGATCTCTGAGAGGAATCCTTGGCTCTTCACTCTCACTTACACTCTCTCATCTAATCAAATTCGAAATTCTATAGATTTTACCTCCCATGTATTATTCAAACCCAAGAATGTATTTGTATCACTTCTACTCCTTCGGCCCAAACAACCACTGTTTCTTGCCTGGACCACTACATAAAAACGGTAAGTCCAGAGGATTAGATTTCTTTTCTCCTTCAGCTTTGATTATTCTCCTTCAGAGTAGCCTGTCCAGAATCCCAAAACCCCAGACCTCTGACCATCTGTTTCCTTGCCCCTGGGCAAGCATGGTGTTATCTTCTTGATCATGCCATACTTGTCCAGTATTTGGTTTCCATGCCAGGATGTAAAGTTTGCGCAGTGGCTCGGGAGAGAGGAGAGGACCACTCTTCAGAAGCTTGGGCAGCCTCACTGCTTGGGAGAAGTTATTGCTGATGTGCAAAATAACCAGATTTCCCACGATACGTGGCGTTTCTGGGGACTGAAGTTAGTGAAGGGAAGGGGTTTTGAAAATTTGCAAGCACTGGCAATAGACTGGAAAAAGGAAAGAGAAGATATATTGGTTTAATTTTCAAGGGAGTGTAACTGCTGGCTTTTACAGAGTATGTGGAATATTTTAGCTGAAAAGAACTGTAAAGATTGGGTAGATCAAATGCCTCTTTCTATAGATAATAGTTATTATTTATGGAGTATTACTGTGTGCCAGGTACTATTTTAAGAGCTTTACACATATTCTTGTAATATTCCTGACAATTCTATGGAGTAGCTGCTATTATTATTTCCATTTTAGAAGTGAAGAAAGTAAACTGCTTGAGATGAAGTAGCTTGTTCAAGATCCCATAACTTAACAGCCCAGGCTCGAGCTCTTGTTCCTTAATCTAACACTATTTCTATGAAGACACTGGCATTTAAGTCCTTGGCAGAAGCAAAAGTTACAAAACTATTTTGTCTTTTGTGCAAAATGTTAATTTATTGACTAGACAAAACTGGCAAAGCTTGGCACAATCCAGGTAATATCAACCTTAGCCAGAGTTTGGACACACAAACGTAGCTGCCGGCACTCAGATAACCCTGTCCACCCAGGCCGTCAGTGGGAGGCACGTCCGTTTGTCCTGTCTTCGCACTCGGGGTTCTGGTTCACAGTGCTCTCTGAATTGCTCAGCCCCTTGTACATGCACCAGTGGGTGCTCAGCAATGGTATTTGCTTTCCTTTCCCAGATGCCCGTCCTTGTTGCATCATTCAGTTTGCTGCCTTTTGCTTGTTTTGAGCAAAACTTCTCCAACCTGCTAAATGTAACAGGTAATTAGCACCACTTACTAGTTGTGTGGTAGGATAATCATGGGCTTTTGTCCTGGAGAAGGCTGTTCTGTGGTGGCCTTGAGGTCAGCTCTAAGGTTCTGGTTGCATAAAAGAAAAGGCGAGGGAAACTTCCAGGAGGCAGGTGAGTTGGGAAGGGATGGCCTTGGGGATTTTGGACCCTCCTTCACGGCTCACCCAGCAAGAGTTGCATTTCCTTCCCTGCACCCTGCAATGGGGCAGATCGGGAGGGGGTGGGAAGGGGGCGCACTGGGGCCCACGGGTGTGCCAAAATCCCAGGGCAGATCTGATGAGGGTTAGTCCAGTGTCGAGACTAATTGACTTCCACCGCGTGCAAAACTTCCTGCCAGGGCCGGGGACAAAAACAGGGCAGACAGTGACTTGTTCCTGCCCCCAGCCCCTTCCTGTCCCCATGGGGTTCCTTGGTCACATGAAATCATCGTGGCTATTCCCCAGAAGACCGCAGCTTAGGAGGAGGCTTGCGAAAAGGATTTCCGGTCCCACTGCCGCTTCTGTGAAAGATCTGTAAGTGAAGGACCATGCGGTGGAATACAGATTTTCCTCCCAGGACATAAAGAAGAAAGTGACTCTCACAGGCATCTCAGGGAAAGGGTGATGCTGACTGTCCCTGGGGAATGGCGTTTGTTTTTTTTTTTCTGGAAGTACCAGGGATTGAACCCAGGACCTCGAACATGGGAAGCAGGTGCTCAACACTGAGCTCCCTCCGCTCCCCCTTGGGGATCTTTTTGCTTCAATGTTCTGCCTTCCATAATACAAGCCACCCTTGAAGTCTCAGCTGGCAGGCGGTTTCCTCCAGGGAGCCCTCCTTCATTCCCTCACTCAGAATTAACGCTTTCTTCTCTCTTTTCTTGGCGCCGTGTGTGACTTAGGCGGTGGCTCTGGCTGGCGCTTCGGCTCCTGCTTTTGCTAAGCTGTAGATCTGTGGTATACATACACGTCTACACTGCCGCCTGCCGGGCTGCACTGCTTCGCCTTCACTACCTAATAAACGTGTAGAATAAATACTTACGGAATGAGTGCCTAAGCGGGTCTCTTCAGCACTGGAACAAGGCTTGCTAAACCCTTGCCCCCCTGCCCTCCTCTCCCGGGAACATTCTCTTTAGCCTTTCTTCCCCGACAGGTCTGAACCCTTTCCTAATCACTCCCTATATGCTAAGCAGGAGTCCTACCCCCATCACTCTGGTTTAAAGCACAGAAGAAATGGAGTGGGCAGCTACAAGTGTTAACTTAAGGTGTCTTTGAATTACTAGCAAGTTGGAGGAGAATTTTGTCCCCTTTAAAACATGGCATGACAAGAGAGAGTGCTTTTATTCTCCCTCCTCCCCTGAGTGGGCTCTCAGGTAGTTCAGTAATTTAACAAGTGCGTGAGCAAACTGGCAGAGAGGCTTTTGAAATTCAAGTGTGTCTTGGTGGTGCATGACAACAGTTATAAAAGGCAGGCTGGAAGGCGGGGCAGGGCACAAAACCAACCAGTGCCTCTGGGGTCCAGGAAGTGTCCCCTGAGACGCTGGGATGGCTAGAGACAGGTGGAAGGAGCCTGAGAGGGCGGTGTGGGGTGGCCTGCCAAGGACGGGAGTCAGGCGAGACCGCGGGGTTCTGGAGGGGGAAGGGGCTGGAGAGCCCACCTCCGTCCCAGGCAGATTCCAGTGGCGGGGGGCTGGGCGAGCCTGGGGTGCTGGGAGGCAGAGGCAGTGCCTGGGAGAGCAGGGGGCCAGGTGCTGCCGCTCCTACTGCTGGCACTGCCTGCCCCTGGGCCAGGCCCTGAGCAGCAGCCAGTGCGCCTGGCCCTGGGTGGAGCGGCAGCGGGTGTGCACGGCCCTGGGTGGAGCCGCAGCCGGTGTGCGGGGGGGGGGGGGGGGGGGGGGGGGGGGGGGGGGGGGGGCCCTGGGTGGAGCGGCAGCCAGGGTGTGTACACGGCTCTGGGTGGAGCAGCAGTCAGGGTGCGTGGCTCTGGGTGGAGCAGCAGCCAGTGCTTGCCGCCCTGGGTGGAGCACAGAGCGCCCCAGCTCTGCTCCAGGATGGGGGTGCGGCCTGGGACCCAGAGTCTTCCCCAGGAAGCTCTGTCTCTGTTATCTTCCAACCTTGGGCCTAGGGATCTCAAGCTTAAATGTTTCACAGAATCACCTGGGATCTTCTGGAAAATGTGGATTCCTGACCCAGAGGGTCTATCTCCATAGTCTGGGACAGAACTCAGAAATCTGCATTTTGACAGGTGCCTCAAGCAAGTGGTTGGTGGACCAGTGCCCTCAGAATGTCATGTGTAGAGACGTCACATGGGATCTTGCTGAAATGCAGATTTTTTTTTAGGGCAGACCTGCAAACTTTATAAAATCATCTCATGAAGCAACTTTGACCTAAATGTAAAACCTAAAACAACACGTTTTATTTTTTTAGAGTTTTTTTTCTTTTTTTTTTTTTAGCATTTATTTTTTATTGTAATTTTTTGAAGATACATAGATCACAAAAAATGTTACATTAAAAAATAAAAGAGGTTCCCACATACCCCACCCCCTTCGCCCCACTCCTCCCACATCAACAACCTCTTTCATCATTGTGGCACATTCACTGCTTGGTGAATACATCTTGGAGCACTGCTGCACCACATGGAGTATAGTTTACATTGTAGTTTACACTCTCCCCGAGTCCATTCCGTGGGTTACGGCAGGATATGTAATGTCCAGCATCTGTCCCTGCAATATCATTCATGTGGGGGCATTTTCGGGACTTGGAGTTGTCCTACGTGAAATGCAGACTGTGACTCAGCAGGGAACACGTTAGAAATGCAGGGTCTCCAGTCCCACTGCGGCCCTGGGAACCCCTGGCTCAGCAGAGGGTCCCGCAAGCCCGCGCTGTTCTGTTGGGGAGCCGTGCTGGACAGTGGTGACGCCAAGCCCTTTCCTTGGTCTTGCGCCCCTCCCAAGACGCAGCTGGGCCCCGTGAACCTTCTTGCCCACAGTGCGTGCACATGCGTCCTCTTCCATGCAAGCAGGGGATTTCCTGCTAGAGAGCCAGGGAAGCTTCTGTCGGCCAGTCCCTGGGTGTCCCCAGAGCAGGGCAGAGCTGGTGGCGAGGCCCCAAGGGAGGTGTCGGGGGGACTAGCAGTGCCTGAGCCAAGCAGCGTTAAGTCAGCGGAAGCTGGCGCCCGAGCAGCTCTGCACAGGGAAGGGGCCACAGAACGTGTGTGGCCAGGGGGCGTGGGAGCAGCTTCCGGCACAGCTTTGGTGGGCAGAGCGCAGCCATGGCCCGGCAGGGCTCTTGCGGCCTGGCTGTGGCCTGGGCTGCCCGCATCTGAGGCAGCCGGGGCAGCAGGCAGCAGGGGGCTGCTGGCCCACCCCCACCGCTGCTCTTCCTGGGCCTCTTCCTTTCTGTGCCAACTTCTCCCCGTGCAGAGGTGGAAGTGAGCACAGTGGGTGCCAAGGAGGAGCAGGAACTCCCAAAGGGGCCAGGAGTGTGGCTGAGGGACAGGGCAGGGAGAGTCCAGAGCGCCCTGTGGGGTGGGGAGTGGGAGGCCCTGGGCGGAAGTGCCTTGGGCTGGACTCTGCTCCCCGAGTCCCCTCCCTCTTCCGTGTTGTGTCCACCACGCCAGCCCAGAAGGCCCACTTGTCTGCCTTCGGCTCCTGGGCCCCGAGGCAGGGGAAGCCCTTATTTTGCAGTGGCGGGTCTGGGGGAAAACGATCTGCCTGGCTTCTCTGGCGGGCTGGCCCCAGGCCCCCGGGGTCACCAGAGGACCCCATCCTGACCAGGACGGCAAAGCGTCCAGTAGGACGCAGCCCGGGCACGAGGAGAGCTGCGGGCACATCGATGGCACTGGGGTCCATCCGTCGGCACGTGCCAGGTGAACTTTGTTGTGACCTTTTAGACTAAAGTTCTACACTGCGTAGTTCTCTGGTAAGTTATATACCAGAATCATCCACTCACCACTTTAAAATATTCGGTCAACATTGGTGCAGACTCCAGAAGGTTGACGGCTCCCATTGGCTGGCGCCCTCCGCAGGCCACACGCAGGGGGCCCCGGGCTCGCGTCCTAACTTTGGTGTGTTTCTGCCGTCAAGGTTGGGTTGCCAGTTGCCAACAAGAGGGGATCAGAGGCTGCAGGCAGTGCCTCAGGCAGCTCTCCTGGGGAGTGCTCCCCCAGAGGAATTAGAGAGAAAGTGGCCTCCCGAAGCAGAGGGACTCGGAGTGACGCTTCCTGAGAGCTCACGAAGGTGCTTTTCTCAAAGACTTGCTGTGTGGCAAAAGCCCAGTTTCCCAACCATACCCTTCTTCCCTCTCCTCTCCTTCCTGCTGCCCCTTTGCCCCAGGGCGTATTGACCAGGGGCTGACTGTGTGCCCTAGTGTGTGACCGTGCATTTGGGAACAAATGGAGAATGCAGCTCCATGCCAGATTTTCACGGGAAAATCACCCTTGCCCTGCTCATCCCAGAGGGGGGCTCTGTTTTAAGATGGTCTTCGGAGGAGCTGGGCTATCAAATATCAAATATCCTTTTCTCCTCCTTCAGTCTTGGCTCCCTGAGCAGATAAATCTTAGCACAGATACACAGGGAACTAGATTGTTGTTGAAAGCAGAGGACTTCTGTAGCTCGAGAGGCAGGCTATTAAATACTCCTTGGTGTCCCTTTTGACGTGGGGAAAGCTGGCAGCTTGGTTTAATCAGATATGGGTCAGAGCAGACTGGATTGAGAATCAGGAAACCAGATTGGGTTCTGGGCCATTTCGCTGCCTTTGCTGGTAAGAGTGACAAGTTATCCACCTGGGAATGGTAATTAGCTGGTAGAGTAATGTGAACAATAATGCTTACTACATCCATCACAACAGTGGCATCTTCCATCGTTTGCTCTTCTTCACCTTTGAGAGCACTGTCATTTGCAGTACATGTTCCTTATAGAAGCCTTATTAGTACATAGGACGTTCTACAGATGAGGAAACTACCACTCAGAGATGTTAGCTGCTATTTTCAGTATCACACAGCTGAGCATTACGTAACTGGCAAGAACTGATAAACTCTTTGAGATGTTGGGCTCATATCCTTACCCCACTACGATTACATTGGGAAAGCTTGTTGTTGGGGGCTTCGGGCCCATTCAGAGATGCTGGAGGCTCTGGGTTTCAAGCTCCCGCTGCCTCCAAGTTAGACTCAGCCCTGGGACCTCCCTGTGGCTTTCGTGGCTGTGGCTCTCTCTGCGGGTGGTCCCCAGGGCTGCTTATCTGTCCCCTCAGAAATCCTGCCCCCCTGGGCCGAGTGGTGGGAGGCAGGAGCACATCCCAGCACCTGGAGGCGTGTCACCTCTCCATCCTCCCATCTTGCCTCCTCTTTCAGTCTTAGGGAGCCTCACTCCTTCACTTTAACTCCGAGCTTACTTACCCCTCCATCTCCTCTCCTTTAGGGAGCAAGAAGACTCTCTACTCCGACCCCCACAGCTCTTCTCCACCACTCCACTGAAAACAACACAGATGTTGGTACATCAATAAATTACTCTCCCAGAATATATAAAGGCTACCAGTCAGCTGCAAATTATTTGTGAGGTAAAGTAGCAAATGAATAGATCCAGGAATAAATAAGAGCATGCACAAATAGAAACGACATATTTTGAACACAAATGTATAAAGCCAATTAAAAACCCTGGAAAAGGAAGGTTGGGAATGAAGCCGTAGAGCTGAAATGAGCATGGCATGGGAAGAGGAGGGGGCTGCTCTGTTGGGCGGTGGGAACACGTGTGCAGAGACAGACCTGCTAGGAGGTTCTTACCCCAGCTGCTGGGTCCCAGCGGATAGGAATAGTAAGTAAATAGTAATAAAAAGAGAAGAACAACTGCAAGTGGCTGTGAAGAAGAAATGGGAAGACTTGCAAACAGATTCGTGTAGAGATGAATGAGAAAGAGGAGTCAGAGATGGCCATTGTTATCAGAAATTGGAAATTTAGGAGATACAAGTTTGGGGGCACTGGGAGAAGCATGAGGTTTCATTGGTTGTGGGATATCCAGATGGGAATGTCTGCCAGCAAGGGGGAATTCAGGACCAGCACCTGGGAGGGAAGTTGGCACGGAGGCCAGCTTCAGAGGAGGTCCACTTAGATAGCAGTCCTGGACAGGGTGGGGGGACTCTAAGGTCTTCCCTGATGGGTCAGCTTTGTGAGTGCACTCCCAGGATGTCCCCTCCACATGGGGTGCCTGCAGTTGTTCCACCTCCGCGATGCGTCAAAGCAGGACAGTAGCGGGGGTGTCATCTTCATACCCTCCTAACAGCCACGGCCCTTCGTTTATTCTGGTGAGGCACAGATGCTTTGGCACCAGGAGACGGGAAGACTGGTACTTACAGGAAGAGAGGAAAGCGGAGATCTCCTCTGCTGCGGTGTCAGGCCTGGTCTTGGCGCCATCAGCGGGCGAGCGAGTGGCCCTTTTAGGGCTTGTGCAGGGCCCACCAGCAGGACATCCAGCTGTGCTCCTGCTCTCCCGTCTCTTCCTGGAGTGCTGACCTCCAGCTTCCCCCGTGAGTGGGTTCTGCTCATCCTTGCCCACTTCCCTGGATTCCGCCTCGGTCCTCCAGGTGGGAATGAATGGCCTGGACTCCTTACAGTGCTCCCACAATAACTACATTAAGACTACTTATTTAGGATTTCAAACTGTGTAAAGCAGGATATAATTATACCTGGGAATTCAAAGGACTGGCCTGCAGGAAACAGTTTTTGTGTTGTAATGTGAAAATGAGATTGGCACCCATTGCCAGCTTCTCTTATGGAAAAGCACCCTTTTCTAGGGGGTGCCTCAGGCTAGAGGGCTTGGTCGGTGGTGCGGCCAGTGCCCGTGTCTTGCCTGGTAGGTCAGGACTGTCTTTATGTAATGGTTAGACGATCTCAGAGCTGGAAGGAACATCCAGTCCACCTGCCCACACAGATGAGTAAGCGTTATGCCCGCCTGGTGGACAGCCAGCCCTGGCTGAGCATGTCCAGCGGCGGGGAACTGTGTCATCCCAGCCCTTCGTGGCTTGTTAGAGAAAGCGCTGGAGGGATGGTCCGGGGGAGGAGGAAGAGGGATAAACATAACTCTGCTTTTCCCATCGATTACTCATTCCGGGACTGGCTGACTGTATCAGCCAAGACAGGCTAAATCATGCAGTGGAAGGAAACAACTCCCAAATCTCAGCAGCTTGAACAACAAAAGTTTCTTTCTTGCTCCTGCTACCTGTCTGTGAGCCTGGCCAGAGGCTCTCTGGTCACTTAGGGTTTTAGGCCAATGGTGTACCCACCACACTAAAGCCTTTTCACCGTGTCAGAGCGAAAAGAAAGGGATTCTGGAGAGGTTTTCATTGGCTGTTAAATGCTCCAGGCATCTCTTCCGGGCATTTCAGCTCACAGCCTATGGTCCCACCCTAACACAGAGAGCCGGGAAATGTGGAGTCTTGCTGGAAGTGTGTGGAAGGCAGCAGCACGTGACCGTGGTGGTGGAGAAATAGATTCTAACATTTCCCACCTCACCGTGGGGAGGGAAGCCTGGGAAGAAGGCGAGAACCCATGTGTGTGCAAAGGTATCTCCATTCCCAGCGTCTCCCTGGATGAGGTAGAGGGGCCTTCACACGTGTAAGGATTTTGTTTAGTATTCCAAGTAGTAAGAAGCAGTTGGGAGAAGCCAGGCAGAAGACCAAAGGGCAGCATACCTCCAGGACCAGCTGGCCTCCATTAAGCAGATCTCCTCAGCGTGGTGACAGTGACGAATCCTCCCTGCCTGGAAGTTTGCAGCTTCCACCGTAAATCAAGCCCTGAAGAGGGAAGAAGCCTGGTGATTAATAATGGGACCTGAAATCCAAACTGTAATCAGGCCGAGAGTTTGTCACTGGAGTTGGAGACAGGGATGGTCCTAGAATGGATGACTCAGGCCCGGGTGGCTGTCTCTAAGCATGTTAATTACCTCGGCCTAAGGGGCTGAGGCTGATGATTAGAAACTGCATGGCACAGCTCGGCCTCCCAGGGCTGGCATGCTCCGCTCTGAGTAGTGGGCTGTCTCCTAGGAGGGGAGGAGGCAGCAGGTGCCTTGACCTGAGGACCACAGTAAGGACAGCTGTGCGGTCCTGCCAAGAGGAACAGTAGGGACGTATTCCCTTCCACAATGTGGACGCTGGTTCCAGGGCCTAGTTATGCCCAGCTCACCCATGTCACTTCTTCCAGAGTGCTGTGTCTTTTTCTCTTATTCTAGGGTGACTGGCTGAGAATGCTAAGGTCTGGGTTAATGCAACTCATTTTTTTCTGGACTTTGAGCTACAAAGTGCATATCTTACACATGTGCCTGCGCGTGAAGTTATTTTTAATGTGTGTGCATGTGTCTCTCCCATCTGCGTCTACCATCTGGAGCGGTTAGCTCATCTGACCAAAGTGCGAGTTGAATGAGACCAAAGTCGTGTTCTGTTCCCAGATGGGACAGTTTGAGGCAGTTTCTTGCCACCCAGAGAAATCTTGGTTTGTGACCACAAGGCTGCATTCCTAACCCCAGCCAGCTGTACTCCAAACATATAAACTTGGCTAGTCCAGTTCATTTACCAAATATTGGTTAAGTCTCTACTGAGGGCTGGGCACTGTGAAAAGCACTTTGTAAATGGAGGTGAGAAAAGAGTAGACCTTGGCCAACGGAGCTTTTGTGTTGGGAGATGGGAGGAGGGTCATGACTCCATAATGGATAGATAATTGAAAGACCCCTGAGGAGGTGGTCAGAAAGTATGCCGTGGCTTGGAAGCATCCCAGGGAGTGGGGATGGAGGCCGGGCAGACCATTAAAAAGTGGCATCTGAGATGGGTCTTGAAGGATGGCGGGAAAGATTTTTCTGGTGGGACGAAGCCATGCATGATGGTCTAAACACTGCGCAGAAGCAATAGGTAGATAGAAAGACAGATGGTGGATGGATTGATAGAGATGAGGATACAGCTGTATAAAGACAGAGCTGTATAAAGACAGAGCTGTTAAAGCTGTGGCTGGAGATCTCCCTCTAGGAGTGGGTAGGCTGCCCCTTGGCTTATACCCCTCCATAATGGGCAAGATGATGGCACCAGAGGCCTTTCTTACTACTGGCCTTGGGATCAAATTTCTTCTTTGGCTTAAAACTTTGCTTTTTGTTAAAATGCAGACACCCTTGTGGGAGGGACAGTTGGCAATCACTGAGGCCTTTCTTATTTATACCTGGGTGGGTGGAGTGGGGCAGGGGAGCTTAGTTCCCTGGGGGCCGTCTCCCATCATCGGGCCCTTCTTGGTCTGGGCTGGCTTCTTTCCTCTCCCTCCACCACTTGTACCATCACTACATGTTCTTTCTCTTGGGATTCTCCTGATCTGCCTACTCTCGAGCAAAGTACAGTTACTCAGTTTTTCTCCTTACTGCAGTGGGTTTGAACTAAACACACATTTGCTTTAGGGTTATGAGTCATAGAAAGATACACAGAGCCTGGAAAAACAAGAGCAGAACAGTTAAAGAATCGCTAGAAGCACCGTCAGTACTGCCTCCTGGGCTGCCTCGGGTCAGATAGCACGGCTGGACTGGCTTTTCCAGCCTTCCCAGCGGTCGTCCACAGGAGCCCGCTGGAGGCAAGCACAGTATTTTGGTTAAGTAGGGTACTGAGGGCCTGTGTCCATTTGGGTTGGGTATAAAACATGGTTTCTGTGCCATCAAGAGGAGAATTTCCCAGAAAGGGGGAGTGACGCTGTGCTACTGTGGAGAGGGCCTCCATGTCACCAGCACAGGAGCTGCAGAGGCAGGGGTGGCTTTCCCCCTCTCTAACCCAGGCCCGCCGCATCTGCTTCCCCCTCAGCTGGTGCTCCCCGAGTACTCCATCCACAGCCTCTTCTGCATCATGTTCCTGTGCGCTCAGGAGTGGCTCACCCTGGGGCTGAACGTTCCTCTCCTTTTCTACCACTTCTGGAGGTAGGTCTGCTTGGGCCTGGTCTGTCCCTCCTCTGGTCTGCCTCCCAGCGATGATGTCCCCTGAGTGAAGCAGCTGCCCAGTGCTGTTCCCTCATCCCTGCCTTCTGCGGGACCTTCTCCCAAAGCTCCCTCCTGAGCTTCTCCTATGCTGCGGGAGGTCTGGGAAGGGCAGGCCCCCTCCCGCAGCCTCCATTACCAGCCCCAACCTTGTAGGGCAGTGTTAAGCCGCCACCAGACGGGCTGGCTTTTCTGGAACAGCTCTGATTTCATGGGTCCTATTCCTTGCTAAGACCAGGTGTCAGCTCATGTGATCTGGGCTTTGTGTAAAATATTAGCCACCATGGGGCTATAGGAGGCAGGGGTGGGAGAATACCAAGTAGGAAAGAATGCAGCTGTGCAGGTAAATTGCCCCACCCTTTACCCCTTGTTCCCAGAGCTTTGGTTCCCCCAAGTGTTTCATTGTTAACACTTTATTATAAAATAGAGTCCGTATTCCGTCAAGACTAGAGCATTCATTCTTTCATTTAGCAAACACATGGAACACATACTACACACCAGGCATTGTGGAGGATTCCAAGATGAATATAAGCTATAATCCTTAGCCTCAAGGAGTGTACAGCCTAGTAGCAGAGTGAAGTGTGTATATATATATATATATATTTTTTTAACATGAAATATGTTTTTAACAGATATAAGGAATCTGTACAGGATGGTGGAGAAAGGAGTAGTTAAATTAGATGAAGGCCATTGTTTAGAGGGGTTGGATGTGGGTTCTTAGAAGGAAGGCAAGATGGGGTTGACGAAACAGTTGGGAACCAGGTATCGAGCGCCTGAGACTGAGGGGAAAGTTGGAATTTATCCTGTAGGGAATAGATAGCTATCAAAAGCTCTCGAGGAGGAAAATGGCATTACACGGCTGATTTTTAGGAAGGTGATCCTGGTAGCAGTATGCAGGATGGATTGGAAGGGTGAAATATTGGAGACAAAATCCAATTAGGTCATGCATGACTTTTCTGTTAACCCTCAACTTCTCTAATAAAAAAGAAAAAAAAATCCAGTTAGCAGGTGGCAGGTGATATTCTAGGCAAGAGTCAGATTTCCCACCAGAAGGTGGGATGGAGAGAGGACCAGAGAATCTGTGGAGGCAAAATGGGCAGGGCTTGGTGCAAGAGGTGAAGGAAGGGGCGCCTGCCGCGCGGGTGGCGCAGGGCGATGGCGTCAAGGATCAAGAGCAGGAGGACAGGGGAGAGTGTGGGTTGAAGGAGGAAGCAGAATCATTTCCATTACATCAGAAAGCCCCACTTTTAGGAAATGTTACCAGTTAAAATCTGGACGTAGAAGAAGTCCAGCTGAAGAGTTACGGCGCTGGAACGCAGAGTCCCCACTGCAGGACTTCTTAGGCTCTGCCTCATCCGGTGTCCACACCAAACCTTTGAGGGGGTTTCATTTCCCCCGTTTCACTCATGGGGACATGGAGACTCACAAAGAGCTTAAATAAATTGCTCAGAGGCACTCAGCTAGTAATTTGCAGAGCCAGGGTTTAGCCCACGTGTTTCGGAATCTGAAGTCCTACCCTCGGCTTCATATGCTGTCCCCGCAGGCTGGCTCCTCTCCTTGAAAAGGAATTGCCACTGTTAAGCAGTGGACTCTCAATCCTGGGTGTCGAAATGTGGTTCATTGACAGAACTTGACTTGTGCACTGCTTCTTGGGACCATTGCTTGTCCAGGAGGGAGGGGAGGAAAAGCCAGGCTGTATTTTGCCTTTGGAATGTTTATGACCATGAAAGAAGGGAGGGACTGGGATCTCCTGGCCAGTAGGAACCGTGCCTTACTGCTTTCAATCCCTAACAGGATCTGACCTAGTTCCTGGCAATTAGTAAGTGCTCAGAAAATGGAAAAAAAAGCCACCAGGAGAGAGTAGTCCTCAGTCACCCTCTTTCCTCCTCTTTCCTGTCTCTTCCCCGGGTCCAGTCCCATCAAGCCCCTTTGCTCTTGCAGCTTGCCTAAATAACAGTAGGAACACCTGCCGTATATTCAGTGTCTGTTCTTTGCCAAATATTTACAAGCATTATCTCATTTGGTCCTCGGAACAGCCCTGCAGGTAGCCAATATCCTCCCCAATTTACAGATAAGAAAGTTGAGGCTGGAGAGGTGAATCCTGACCCAAGGAAGGACCCAAGGTGGTAGGTAACAGAACTCTGCCTCTTGCTCCCAGCCACTTAGCCACCCTGCCCCTCTGCCTCCACTTAATTAGGTCCCTTGGGAGCAAGGCCAGGGCGACAGCAAATAGTTTTTGAAATCCGCTTGTGGGAAGAGGAGAGCTGAGCGGCCTGGAGGGTGGAGCTGGCAGGTAGCACTGAATCTGGCTTTGCGGTCTCCTCTCAGCAGAATGCCGGTGACAGGCATCCTCTGAAGGGTGGGAAGAGAGGACTGCAGTCCCAGCTGCCTGAGTGGTTATGTTACAGGGATGGTCTTCAAAGCCAGCGTGACTGATCTGATTAGAGCTGACTCTCAGGTCCTCGCTCACAGTGGGGAGCCAGAGCCTTGCTAGTGCTTTAATCTGTACTCCTGGCCTCATGATGCCTCTGCAGGGGGACTACAAAACAGCCGGCTCCTCCGTGTCCTTCAGCTCTGGCAAGGCCCAGCAGCGCCCTGCAGGCGTGTCCTGCCTGCAGCGGAGAGGGCTCCTGAGGCTCCGGCTCTCCTGCCCAGCCTTCCCAAAGGGCCTTCGAGAGCCACCGGGCTCACCGTCCTGGGCACTGCCTCGCCTCAGTGGCCCGGCGGTCACACTGAGCCTGCACGATGCTGTGAAGTGGACAAAGTTTGCTTGGGCCTTTCTCGTCCCTCCTCTCCTCCACCCTCCACTCTTCTCACAACCAGATTTCCCCCTGGGGCTGCTCTGTCCCCAGGGAAGGCAAGAAAATCCCCATAACGTCCAGCACGCTCGGTGGGAATATGATACTCCTCCCAAAGTAGTAGGCCTTTCAAAAGAGCATCTGGGTAGCAGACAATACGTAATCCAAAGCAGTTAATCCTTTGGGTGGAATCGTAGGCACAAGGGCGGGTAAGTGGGGGGAGTGTAGCTCTATGCTTATAGCTCCCCTGTACCTACATGTCCACCCCTGTTTGGACACCTGGGCTGCTACCTCCCCAGTCCCCTGGGGCAAGGAAGTTCTTCCTGGTAGCTTCAGGCAGCACCAAATGGCATGTCTGTCTAAATCACCACGATGGCCCTCTGTCTGAGCATCTGGACCGTGGCTGAGCTGCTCTTTAGGGGCACTCAGTCTGTGAAGGGGGCAGAAAGCCAATGAGCGCTTAGCCCCTGGAGGGCTTGGTCCAGACTTGGGGGGCGCCTTCCACGCCTTGGAGCCAACGATGCCGTGTCCTCTTTCCCAGGTACTTCCACTGCCCAGCAGACAGTTCAGAGCTAGCCTACGACCCCCCGGCGGTCATGAACGCAGACACCTTGAGCTACTGCCAGAAGGAGGCCTGGTGCAAGCTAGCCTTCTACCTGCTCTCCTTCTTCTACTACCTTTACTGGTGAGTGTCTCTCCCTCCTGGTGGGCTGGGTGCCTGCAGCAAATGGAAGGGAACTTTAGGCCCCCGAGGGTGGGAGTCGGGCCTATGGGGTCTGACCCCAGCTGCCCCGCTGGGCTCTGGAGCCTGGGCTTCTGCATGAAGGAGTAAGAGGGGCGGGGGGCCTCCGGGAGCCCTTGCCTGCTGCTCGTGCTTCCTTAGGGCCGTCCATCCAGCGTCCGTCAGCAGGTCCTCGGTGAAGGGCGCTGGGATGCGCCTTCTTCCCTCTAGGCCCTCCTGCCCGCTGGCGCCTGCACAGCCCCTCACTCAGGTTGCCTGTGGCCCCGCGGCAAGGCCCCCTGGCCTCTCCCCTGCTGGCCTGCTTGCGACAGCCTCCCAGCCCCAGCTTGGCCGGCGGCATGGGGCCATTAGATGCTTACGTTTACCATTTCCCCAATATTACATAACCTCATTCTAATTAAGTGAAACCTGCTGATTTGCAGTTCTGTTTCAGGAATCTCCCCTCTTCTCACCTCTTTCCTCAGAACATCCTTGCTAAGCAGGCAGCTATAAACAGACTGTCTTGTGGTTTGATACCCCAGAGGGTACCTTTGCTGAGACTTCTCCCCGTGCAGGGCCATGGGCACCTCCAAATGTTCCCAGCGCGCGCTCTACAGTGGCAGTTTGACCGGGGTGGCTGTCCGGCGGGTGCGATCGTTCGTGACTGACTCTAGGGCAGACTTTCTGTGTGACGGTCCGTCCGCTGGCCCAGCCGTCAGCGTGGTGTGACATGAGGTTAAGTCTGTAAGCTCCTGCCTCCAGGGCAACCCTGGGCACAACCGCTGCCCCGCCTCGCTGGGACACGGCCACGGTCTCGGTTGACCTGACCTCTGGGCAGGCCCTTCAGGGCTCCTCGGAGACCTGGTTTCTCCGGCCCTGTAGGTCCAAGCTCTTGGACCCACAGCTTGCGGCCAGCACCTGCCAGCAGCCCAGGCCGCTCTTCCGGGAGGCAAGGGGACGCGGCGACTGGGCCCGGCAGTGCCTGAGGAGGGCTCCTCACGGCCGAGCCCTGCAAGGCGGGGGTGAGGGTCTATAGCTTGGGGCCCCCAAGGGCTCCTGAGCACCTTGGGGACGTTAAGAGGAGTCTCCGAGGTCCTAGCTCGTAACTTGCCATTTATCTGGCTCCAGAGCCTGTCCCAAAGGGAGCAGGAAGGACGAGGCGAAGTTTCAGCGAGCTTGCTACTCGTGGGGATCCGGCCACAGACAAGTGGACCTCAGCGACTCAGAAGCGCTCCCTGGGCCTGCAGCCCCAGGGCTGGGCGGGGAGCACTTCAGCTTCTTTCCCTCGGTTTTTGGTTGTTGAGGTGATCCTTTTCCCCCTCTACGTTGTGAAGAAGGGGTTGCTTTCCTTTCTGCCAAAGAGGCAAGCTGTGTGTTTTGGTGCAGATAATGCCTCGGCCTTGCAGAATTCTGCTGTGGACCTTAGTGAGGATGTATGTCCCCCGTTGGTCTGGTGGGCACCCCAGCCCGCCTGCTCTTCAGGCACGTTTAACGCGTGCGTCCTGTTAAACACAGCAGGCCAGGAGCTGCCCGATTAATTCCTTTAGTTCCCGTACCCAGAGGGCCCGTGTGCACCACGGGCCTCACGGGGGTGGAAACAGTCTTTTCTCTGGCATTCACATATCCCCCGCATAATCTGGGAGTCCTGGACACAGAGAGCGTGTAAGCCGGCGGCAGCTGGTGGCAGAACCCGTGGCGCCCCGCAAGCCCCAGGGACCTGCCCGCAGCTGCAGCGAGAGGAGTGACCATCACAGGAGTCATGCCGCGAGGATAATGGGCCCTTAGAGAGTCGCCGTCTACCCCGGGCACAGGATGCTCGCCTCGTGGGGAGGAGAAGTGGGGGAAGTGGGGTGGGGCTGGGGCGGGAGAGGCTTGGCCGGCCTGTGGAAGGCCGCTGACGCGTTCCCTTTCCCTCTGCTCTCAGCATGATCTACACTTTAGTGAGTTCCTAACTCGGAGTCTGGACGAGAGGCCGAGAAGTCCGCCCGTGCCCGTGGTGGAGGAAGGACCGAGTGGGGGGCAGGAGGAAGAGGCCCGCAGCTGCGCCGTGTCCAGGAAGCCGGCCCCGCGCCTGAAAGGCCCCAGCCTCGGGGCTCCAGGCCCCACGCGCACCTCCAGCCCTTCCGAGTACCCTGGTGGGGCCTGGGTGGCGAAGACTCAGCCTCCCCCGAGGGAATTCCCAGGACCCCTGCGCAAGCGGCTCCCTGCGGGTGTGCGCCAAGCAGAGGCCCGAAGGCTGCGCCAGGCCGCCGAGGAGCCGAGCGGCCCCTCCACGGCCCCGGCGGGTCCCGCGCTGCCGAGACTCCTGTGTTTCCTCCAAGCGGCAGCAGCTGTCCTTGGCACCTCAGATCGGAGGCCCTGGAGGGCGCACAGAGCTGGGCTCCAGCAGCAGCTGCCCGGAGTTTATTTCCAGGCCAGGCTTGGCAAAAGCCAGGCCCAGTGACATGCTGGGCTGGGGACAGCGTGTTGATAATGGTGTGTCCACACTCACGGGGTCGGGTGGGGAGGAGGGAGAGGAGGAGAACTGTGGTTTTTAAGAAAAACGTTGGCACCATGTGCACGGTGTTAGTTTGGCACCACAGGTGTGGATTCTCTGTTGCCGCCCAAAGCCATCTCAGTCATCTCGTGCCAATCAGCTGGTTGACACTAGTCAAAACGACCTTCTTTTAAAGATCCCCAAACAGATCCAAGCCCAGAAAATCCTGTAGAGTGGTTGTTTTGTCCTGTGGGCATCTGGCAGCCAGGAAATGAGACAACATAATTATAACTTCGTTTTATGATGCTGCATCATTTGTGCTGTTTAGTTCAATGTGAGGACATTAACTTATTTAGAATTTTCCATTTGACATTCTCTCCTTTTTGGGTGGGGGTTGTGCCGGGGCTTGTAAATAATGACAAGGCTAAGATTGTATTATGTTTAAATCGGGCACAATGATTTTGACCTTATTCTCCGAACGTCCCTTCTCCTCTGTGTGTGTTTGACACACACAGGCTATTTATACATGTGCCGAGCTCCCGTCTGAACGTGACTCAGGTTTATGAATGGTGTTCGTGTAACCCGTCGCGCGCTCTGTGTAAAACGCAGGGGCGGCTTGCGTGCCTCACCTCTCTGGCGTCTCACTGAAACCCCTCTCCAGAGTGGACTTGTCTCTGTATGGTTTGTAAACTGGTAGGTAGGAAAAGCAGATGTTCAAAAAGGCATCTTGCTTCTAAAAATCCTACAGAAAACAAAGTGCAGGTTTCTGCTCTGAGGCTGAAGGTGTCACAGCGGAGGGTCCGAGGCATTGTGGGAGAATGGGGCCCCTCAGCCGTGCCGTGCTCCGGGCCAGGCTGTCGGGCTGGGCGGAGGTGACCTTCAGAGCTGCTCGGCTCAGGCCTGGGCTGTTTTCCCAAGAGGCCGGGGCCTCCAGCCCTGGACAAGCCCGGGGTGAGGGCTGCGCACAGCACCCCAACCCCACGGCCGCCCCGCAAAGGCAGCCCCAGGGGGAGGCGGAGCGCCGCCGCTTCTCCACGGGGAGCTGTCCTGTTGGCTTGTTTTCCTGCTTGGCTTTCTTCCAAGAAGACCTAGGATATTTTAAAATAGCAAACCTGAGTACAGGGAAGTAGGGATCTGACCTCACACAGGAAGGAGACACAGCGACACCAGCTTCCGGAGCCGCGCTGGTGGCCATGATTGACCGTTCAACTTGATATTGTTTTCATTAGTAGCGAATACTCACCGTTCATATGTACATAGTTCTTTGTATTTCTAAGACTGCTTTCACACATGTCTTATTTGACTCTCCTCACAGTCTGGGGAAGTTGAAACTATTAATTTTCCCATTTTGTGAAGGAGGCAGTCCGGTTCAGAGAGACTGACTTGCCCATCATCACACAGCAGTCACAGGCCTGCCTTGGAACGTAGGTCTTTGGACTTTAAAACCCCACGTCTTTTCCATCATACCTGAAAGCTAGCAAAGTAGGTCAGGGCGCTGTTAAAGTTTGATTAGTGGCATTAAGTTTTTGAGAGCATTAGCTATTTTAAAAATGGAGCTTTAGAGGAAGTGGTTGGGCGGCCTGACTCCCTTTTCCACCGTGTGATAGCCTCAGACTTGCTTTCCTGTGGGAGGTTCTCCTCTAAGGTGGCCCTTTAAAACCTTTAAAAGCTGGAAGTGCCTCTTAGGTAGCTCTTACCTTTATGGAAGAGAAAGCATCCAGATAGTTTCCTCCCACAATTTGTGACTGGGAAATAATTCTGGTGATCTGCTGGGAGTTTCAGCCAATTTTCAACTCCTGGGAGAAGATAGTCATGATGATAAAAATAAGAGTAATGACCCACAGTTTATGGAGCATGTGCTGGGTTAAGCACTTTATACCCGTGGTCTCACCCAGGCTCACACTCATCCTATAAAGTGGTTAGAGATTCTTATCGCCCCTTTACAGACAGGCCAAGACTTGCCTAGGTGATCTGGCCCCAGAACAAGAGCTCAGTACTACCAATAAGTGGCCAGATAGTAGTAACAAGTATAAGTGGAAGTGTCCGACATTATTCTATGAACTTCATGTCTTTTCTCTGACCCACATAAAAACACTGTGAGTTAGGTACTATCTTGCTCTGTAGATGAGGAAACTCCAAGAAGGTGAGTTCCCTGCAGCGATTCACTGTTAGTAAGCGTGTGTAGAGCGCAGCTGGGATTTAAACCCAGGGCTGCCTCTTTTCAGTAATTTTGCCTGCTTGGATTTTTTCATCTCTCATAGTGTGTGCCAGATAAATGACCTCAGGGAGGAAGGAGGCCGAAGCACTGGGATAAATCACAAAGTGAAGGTCACCCTTGATGGTGGAGCGCTTACCCTGCCGAATAGGGGTCTGGTGCAAGTTTCTCAAGGGGCAAAGATATCATCCAGAGGTGGCAATGGCAAATTGGTCTCGTCCCCTTAGAAGGCACAGCTGTAGGCCTGGCATGTGGCATGGCTGTGCCCAAAGGGTCAGAGTGCAACCCGGGAGAGTTACTCCAGCAGATACTCCCTGTGCTAAAGCGGGAGAATGCCTAGCAGGCCTCGATGCAGACTGAGCTCATAATTGCGGCGCGCTTTGAACAGGGCCCAGCATGGGATGGGCGCTCTGTGGCTGTAGGTCGTGAGTCCTCACACCCTCCTTCCTCTGCCTTGTAAGGTCGTGTGGAGGCAGGGAAGGCCCCTGGCCTCGTGGGAAGGGGGTGGGATCCCTGAATCCAGCCGTCCTCCGGTGCCTCGCTCCCTTCCGCAGTTCTCCTGAGCGGAGGCCTGGCATGCCCCTGGCGCCTCTTCTCAGGTCCACATTTTCTAGCCCATAATGACAACTGCTGCTGAATCCTTACCACAGGCTGGGCACTGCGCAGGCCACTTGACCTGCATTGCCTCATTCAAGCCTTGTGATGCCCTTACGCAGCAGGAACTGTTACTCTCCCTAATAATGGTTGAAAATACTAAAGCTGATCGTGAGTAAGCAGATGAGCCGAGGTCAGAGGTGCTAGGAAGTAATGGACCCAAGTCTCTCTGACTCCAGGGCCTAAACCAGGCTTGCAATGAAGACATGGGGCAGGCGCGGTGGGCCGAGTCGTGCATCCCTCGGCTTGGACGTGGTCTTGGTCTTGGTCTGTGCTGTGGTGGGTGTGGACACATTGTAAATAGGATCTTCTCAAGATGGTGGGTCAAGGTGTGACCCAGCTGAAGCATGTTGGGCTTTGATCCAGATTCCTGGAGTCCTTTATCGGCAGGGTGAAAGCCAGGCAGAGAGAAGCCACTGGGAGCAGCCAGAAGCTGGGAGCCAGCAGAACCTAGAAGAGAAGGAGGAGCTGCGGCCATATGCATTTCCACGGGACGGAAAAGCCACGGAGCCCGAAATTGCGGGCAGCCAGAAGATGCTGACTCTGGAAGGAAGCAGGCCTGCTAGCCGCTGAGCCCCGGAGCCAATAAATTCCTGTTGTTAAGCCAGCCCATTGTGTGGTGTTTATTTTAGCAGCTGGGACACTAAGACAGAGAAGGGCAGTGGGAGATAAGAAGGAAGAGAAGGGGGGTGAAGAAGCAACAGGAGAGGAATGCCTGCCCCAGGAGTGTGGCTCTGCTGACTTCATCTATTTCGCAGTAAGCAACTTAGTGCAAACGGCTTTGTGATCAGAGGGATCTGGGCTATGTGATCTGGCGCAAGTGTCTTAACCTTTCTGATACTCAGCTTTCCCTTCTGTGAAATGGGGGTAATGATACCTCCCTTTGAGTGTGGCTATGATGATTAAAGTAAATTATATAATAGAGCTTGTAGCAGAGAGCCTTTTTGTAAAGGATGCTCAATAAATCTTGGTCCTCGGCCCTCCACTCCACCTCCCTCCGTTCACTGTGTGAAGGGAGGAATATGTAGGGAAAAACAGGTGAAATGTTCTCATAGTGACATGGGGCAACATTCAATGGATCTTAGCTTCTTCCCTTTCCTGGGGGTAGACCGTCTCAGACATGTCAAATGGGAAACCGAGCTCAGCCCTCTCAAGAGAATCTCCCCTCTGCTTCCTATTTTTAGGCTTTATAATTGCACTAATGTTGAATAAAGTTGTTACCGTTATGACAGTTTTGTTCTCCTACATAAGAGATGAATACAGTCGGCAAAAAATGCTTCGACAATTAATTGCACTCACGCTGTGTCATTACACATATCCTTTTCATAATCTGTTCTTTCTTGGGGCTGGGGCTGCTGTACTCCAAACCCTGCTCTGTGGGTGACTCTCTTGGCAGAGCCTTGCTCAGGCCTCTGAGCTGCCTGGCTGAGCAGAGAGGCATCCTGGGAGGTGTCCCACGTCCCCGGCCGAGGAGAGAATGAGCTGAGCAGAAGAGGGGTTCTTGAGCACACCAGCAGGCATTGCCAGGGCATGGTGGGGGCACACGGGAGCTCTTGCCTGGTTAGGGGCAGGGAGCGGTCCTGCACTGCTGGAGCTCTGCCTGAGGCGGAAGGACTTTGCACAGCCGTATTTGCAGAGGATGACCTCAGGGCTGACACCTTAGAATGGGTTTCAGCCACTGCCCGTGGTCCAGAAATAGAAGCAGGTCACACAGCACAAAATCATGTTTTCCAGCTTTGCCCCACCTACTCTGTGGTCATTTCTACACCCCCATTCCCCACCTCCCCCATTAAAATTGTGTCCTGATAGCTCTGGGTGCCCCAGGAGTGTCCTGTGCTGCTAATTCGACCTTTTGGCCAGTTCGTGGTGCCCTCATTTTCTTCTTTCCCAGCTAGTGGGGTGCTAGAGCTGGCTTGTACAGGCTTGTGAGAGCCAGTTTAAATTTTTTTTTAGGGATTTTACTAAATAGTTAAGCACAGCCATCTGAAAAATTGTTATATAACTTGCAGTTAAATGCAGTATGTTACAAACAAAGGTAGCATACTGTGGAACTCATCACCCCCCAGTGATTTTATTACACTTTACTGTTTGTGTTCTCGTGCTCATGACTTGTCTCTCTGTCCACACGCTGGCATGCTGCTGCGTACCTTCACGTTCAACCCCGTCCCACCCGCGGCTTGAACCTGGCCGTGGTGGGAATCTGTACCCCACAGGAATGGGTGTCCCAGCTGGAGCATGCTATGTGGCTATGCCGTGGGGGTCAGTGACGAGAAGTCAGCCGTGCAGCCAGCCGCCGGGGCAGCTTGGCCAGCGCTGAGCCTGAGGGCCGGGCTCCAGCACAGCGATCTGCCCTGGCCCCACAGCAGTGCCTCTGGGCTGCCTCGGGGACCCTTTTGCTCCTTAGGGGCGATAGAGAAGTAGCCCACGACATTGTTATGCACTGTCAGGCACAGGGTAGTGAGCTGGCTGGGGAGGGAGACTCCACTCTGTGAGAGTATGGAAAGCCGAGCAGAGAACCGGAGAGGAGCAACACCGTGAGGTTATAGCACGTGCAGAGCGGTTCTGGGCACATTGCAACCACTATCCTGCTCATCGCTGGGACCCCTTTTAGGAGGTGCAGTCTGTGTCCACTGCGGGAGTCAGACAAAGGCACAGGTGCAACTGTATGGGGGCCTTGGGAGCCTCCTGGGGAGACTCATTCTTTAAAAAAAAAAATTTAAGTATTTTTTTTGTTTTTAAAGAAGTTTTAGATTACATAAAAGTTACATTGAAAATATAAGGGATTCCCATTACACCACCATCTCCCCTCCCACACTTTCCCCCATTAACAACATCCTTCAGGGAAGCGGATTTTGGCTCAATGGATAGAGTGTCCGTCTACCACATGGGAGGTCCAGGGTTCAAACCCCGGGCCTCCTTGACGCGTGTGGAGCTGGCCCATGTGCAGTGCTGATGTGCGCAAGGAGTGCCGTGCCACGCAGGGGTGTCCCCCACATAGGGGAGCCCCACACACAAGGAGTGTGCCCCGTAAGGAGAGCTGCCCAGCGCGAAACAAAGTGCAGCCTGCCCAGGAATGGTGCCGCACACATGGAGAGCTGACACAACAAGATGACGCAACAAAAAGAAATACAGATTCCCGTGCTGCTGACAGGAATGAAAGCGGACACAGAAGAACACACAGTGAATGGACACAGAGAGCAGAAATGGGCGGTGGGGAAGGAGAATGAAATGAATTTTTAAAAAATCTTTATTAAAAAAACAAAAACAAAACCCAACATCCTTCATTAGTGTGGTCCATTTGGTACAATTGATGAACACATTGAAGTATCGCTACTAACCATGATCTTTAGTTTACATTATGGTTTACACTTGACACCACACAACTTTCTAGGTTTTGACAAAATATATAATGGCCTGTGTCTGTCATTGCAATGTCATGTAGGACAATTCCAATGTCCCCAAAATGCCCCATGTTACACCTATCCTCCCCTCCCCCTCCCCTCAGGACCTGTGATGACTTCTTTATATCAATATTACAAGTTCTTCAATTACAATTACTAGAAGAATAATAAGTCTACTTTAGTCTATAGCTGCATTCCCCCCTTATGCAGTTCATTCCTCAGTCTTGAGGATTTTAGGGTGGTGATGCCCACTCTGCTTCCGATTGAGAGGGGGCTTAGATCCCATGGGGCAGGTGGATGGAACTGTCTTGCATGCATTTGTAGATACTCTCTTTTTTGGGATGGACTTTGCCCATCATCATCTTTTTGTTGGTTGTTCTGGGTGAGTCTGATGAGTAGGTGCTGGCTGAAGATTCAGGGCTCAACCAGCATATGGACAGTTGGAAGATTTAAGTGGAAGAGACTCATTCTAAAGGAAGAATGAAGGTGCCAAAGTTAGTTCAAGGGCAATGGGGCTAAGGTCAAATGGTAAAAGTATTTTCTTGCTCAGCAGAGTATGTTTTACTACTTTCATTGTTTCCAAGCCTAAGCCCCTATTCCTCTACTGCATTCTCTCATCAGGCAAGCCAGTCTCCTCACTGGGCCCCGAGGGACTTGGGGTGAAACACATGTCTTTTGGTAGAGGGACATCACCCTGAAGAGGTGGTTTTGTTTCCTGGAGTCTGACCACCTGACAGCCACTGGAGAGAGGATTAAATGCCGCCACAGTGTTTCTGTTCAGATGTCACATGGGGGTCCAATCAGCAAACCCTGTCCTTTTCACAAATGCTTGGCACATCAGAAATACAACATCACCTTTCTGGCAGGAATAGGTCTCTGATATTTTATAGCAGAAGAAGTAGGGAAAATGAGAGCCCAGTTAAATACCAGTCCCTATGTTAAGTTATAATGAAACTCATCCATCAGGCCCCCATGCCTGGGATGGTCTGTTCTGATGCAGGAAGAAAAAGAGCAGGAAGTGCTAGAGGCTTTGGGGGAAATTTTGTCCATTGGTGGCTCCACAGGACAGGATGATCTTGTGGTCCTGTTCTTGTGTTCCCATAGCTAAACTGTGAGTAAGTTTCATGTCCAGTAACTTTCTAGACCCAGGTATAGAGTGGTCTGGAGTAACCTCGGTGAACTGGAGAACACAGCACGAACAACAAGACGTCCAGGAGATGGTCAACAGGATCCCTGAGGGATGGCTCAGAACCTTACACCCTAAGAACTGATCTTTAAAATCAACAGTTCTTAAGTAGTATTTCAGGATTTGATTAAAATAACCCCTCCCCAGCTCCTTCCTCATCATAGGTGTTGGAGCTGTCATTTCCCAATGAAGGCTCTGGAGAAATGTTAGGTGGAAGGATGTTCTGTGATCAAGTAAGTATGGGAATTTCTAGGATAAACCAAAAAGCAGTTTTTCCCAAACCTGTCTCAGCGGACACTTTAGTCACCGAGCATCCAGAGGGACGAGGGTTTCAGGGCACTGTTGATGGGAGGCAACGTAGACTTGACTCAGGAAGGAGGGGAGAAGAGCTTTCTGGAGGTCAATGGTAGAAATCCTCATCATGTGTGTAATAAATCTCTTCACAGCCTCTCAGTGTGTGTGTGGTTTTCCTAAGTCTCGACATCCAAACCAAATTTTGCGTAGGGAGATTGATCCCACCCCTTTCAAGGACACCACAACAAACCACAACAGATAAACCTTGAATACAAGAGAAGTTAATTTCTGGTTTGTATCATGGTCCCATGCAAGAGTTGCTTGATGAGGGCAGCCTTCCATGAGCTCATTCAGAGGCCCAGGCTGCTTTCACCTTCCAGCTCCACCTCCTCGAGCTCTTTGTGTTCTCTCCACTCAGCCAACAGATGGGAAAAGAGCAGGGAGGATCACACCGAAGGGTCAGGCTTGGAAAGGGGATACACCGCTCCTGCTCACTTTCCTTTGCTCAGGCCTCATTCACATGGCCGAACCCACCTGCATGTAAAATTGAGAAACCTCATCTAGGTGTGTTCCCAAAGGAAAACAAGATGGGTTTTGGTGGACATGTAGGAGTCTCCATCCCAGATATATTGACTTTGACATGATACTTAGTCACTGAGGTGAGATGTTTAGAAGGTAGTAGGATAGAGGGGTTGAGGGCAGAAGAGAGAATTCTTAGCTAGAGCTGTGCATTTATGATTATCACCTTATAGACAATGAAAGGAAAAAGAAAAAGAGGGGATTCTATTCCTAATGCTTTTCGCTTCATTTTCACCTTCAGAGATTGCCTTTTAGAACCTTACAAGCCTAGTGGAATGTTGCGAGGAAGGCGATATTGAACAGGAAGTAGCTAAATCCCATCTCCTTTGAAGCAGAATCACACACATACGTGCACTCTTTAATAATCTGCCCCCGCCGCCGGCTCCTGTCCTCCTAAAGCTTCCAGTAAGGAAGAGGAAGTAACAGACTAGCTGGAGGGAAGCGTGGAGGAATGGCAGGCGGATAAAGCAGAGAGGAAATCAGTCTACTATACTAAGGGTAGGAAAGCCTTCCCATTCGCCATCACCGTCTCCTTGCCAGTTAATTTCATTTCAAATGAAGTAGAAAGGTATTCTGATAGGCTTCATTATCTCTGCAAATAAGTCATAAATTCAGATGAACTCGGAACTGTGACATCGCATGTAGGAGGATTTCAAGGTCTGCCGAGGTGATAATTACCAGGACTGAACTGGCACTGATAGCTGGTATTGTAATAATCTCCTTTCTATTGAAATTCTTTGTGTGATTAGGAAAAAAGGCAGCTAAATTGAGTTAAGCAGCAATAACGAGCACACTCCTTCCTTGCAGACAACAGAACTGATGGGTGTGGAGATGGCAGAGCCTTTGTGGCTGATTTAGAACTTCGTAAGGGAGGTCTCTCACATCTTCCCAATGATAAGAGCAGTTCAGATGTGCAGAAATGGGCAGCATGGTCAGTTCCAGAATTCTGAGCAACCTGAGAAGATGAATCAGGATACTTCGATCAGCAAAAGGAAGCCTCTTTGTAGTAGCTCCTGCTTTGCTCAGGCGGGAGGTGTATTGCTGCATTAACTGATTACATCCATTCTTCAATATTCCTTCTACCACCTTCATGTGGATGACAGAAAGTGAAAACAGAACATAAAGGTTTGTCTGGTAGACCAGAAAGAAATATATGTCTTTTAAAGCAGTAGAGCATTGCTTTATGGTAAGTATTTTATTTACGCCGATAGAATATTTTCTGCAACCCTGAAATACGTGTAAGCTTGTAAAAGTAAGCTCATGAGTTTCAGGATGACCGTAATAGTGAATGGAAAGATAGAGTGCATATATTAGAAGATTAATACTTGCACGTTCATTAATCTATTTTTTCATACACACATGTCATTTATTTACCCACTCGCTCATTTATTTAAATAAAAGCTTATGCGATCTGTGCCATAAGCAGCACTGAGTGCACAAAAATGAATCAAGTGAGGCAGCTGCTCTCCCCCTCAGGGAGCTCATGCCTGTCTGTATCGCTACCTTTCTTTCCATCCATCCATCCATCCATCCATCCATCCATCCATCCATCCATCCCTCCCTCCCTCCCCACGATGCCCTCTGGGACTTCCATGGCCCTCTGAGATGCCAATGGGCCCTAAACTCCCATTATCGTAGATCTGGTGCTGCAATCAGCTCACAATAGGTTGGCTCGAAGGGAAGGCAATGCAAAACTTTATGAAATAAAGGGGCAGAAAGAGAGAGACACAAGAGAGGAGATAAAGATGGGACCAGGGACTCACAGATTCTGGAGCTGAGAGCCTCGCCCCTAGTTTCCACCTCGTATTTATTGTAAACTACCAAATACCTGTTTGCTATTAGAACTGCAACATCATCTACAATACTAGGGAACAGCTGCAACATCTAACACTGCAACGTCTACAATAGAACAGGTGTAACATTTACACCAAGGAACAAGTAAGCCAGTTTCCCACAACAATCTGGGAAACCCTGACCCTCCCGCATTGTTTCTCTGTGTGCCTGCACGTTTTTCTTTTCACCCTCTCTGCCTTTGTGCTTTTGTGGACAGTCCTTGCTCCACCGCATCAGCATCACACAAAGGCTTGCACCTTCAATGGGCTCTACCTCTCCAGTTCCCTTGCCTCAAATATTTTGTGAGTTTACTTAAGACTGGGGGGAATCATATCAGGGAGTCTTGACCTTCACCCCTTTCTTCCCCCTTTCTCTCACTTGTCTTGTGTTTCTCCTCCAGATAAATAAACATGAGGCTTCCACCCCAGGCCCCACCATACACACCCTCCAGTCTCATACTGAATAAAACATGCCCTGAAGGCTCAACTTTTACCCCCAGTCAGTTTGTCAAAAACAGTTTTGTAAATAAAATCTTAACTAAAAGGAGTTCTAGAAAGGAAATGGCATTTTTTCTCTACACTGTATATCTTCCATTGTAAAACCCCAGTCTTAAGGCAGTGCATGGATAGATGAACGAGTGTGATGGGAGACAGATGATTGACGGATTGATAGATCACACACCTAAAAACTGGGGTCAGCTTCCATGTATTTCAGAAAAGAAAAATGAAAACTTCAAAAATTATATGTACTTGATTTTTACATCTTAAGCTAATTTTAAATTATTTATTAAAAATTTTATTAGAGAAGTTTTAGGTTTACAAAAAAAGCATGCAGAAAATAGAGTTCCCATATACCACCCCCCACCGTTTTCTCTACTATTAACACTTTGCATTAGTGAGGTGTTATAATTGAGGAAACAAAATTACTATAATTATACTATTAACTATAGTCAATAGTTCACATTAAAATGCTATGTGTTGTACATTCCTGTTTTTTAAAAAAATTTTTTATTGCAATAACATATTTACAACCTAACATTTCCCCCTTTTAACCACATTCAAATATTTAATTTAGTGCTGTTAGTTTTGTTCACAATATCTTGCTACCATTGCCACCATCCATTAACAAAACTTTTCCATCACGCCAAATAGAAACTCTGTACAATTTAAGTATTAACTCCACATTCTCTACTCCCACCCTGGCCCCTGGTATTAACTGTATTCTACTTTCTGACTCTGTGAATTTGCTTACTTTAATTACATCATATCAATGTGACCATACAATATTTGTCCTTTTATGTCAAGCCAATCCCTTTCTGGTGGTCTCAGATTAGAGTCCGGGTACCTCTTCATCCCTGGCTGTTAATCGTGTTTGCAATGTTAATAAAATAAGTGTCTTGGTCTGAGATCATGGACTACAAGCTACAGAAATGTACTCAATCAACGCTTAAGCAAAGAGGCATATATTATCTGCTGCTGTGTAACAAATTACCCTTAAACATAGCTGCATAAAAATAAACAGTTTATATCTCACAATTCCTGAGGGTCAAGAATCTGGGACCAGCTTGCTTGGGTGGCTTTGGTTTTGGAGGAGGCTGCCAGCCTCAGAAGGCTTGATGGGGCTGGGGCATCTGCTTCCAAGATTGTTCCCTCGCGTGGCTGTTGGTTGGAGGCCTCAGTTCCTCCCAATGTGGGTGTCTTCTCAGAACATGAGAGAGAGAGAGAGTCCCCCAGAGTGGTCCAAACAAGAGAGGGAGAAATCACTATGGGTTTTATGATCCGGGGTCAACGGGAGTGGTCTCCACACGGGCGTAACCCCTGAGAAGGCTCCCTGGGGGCCTCGTGGGCTGGCCACCACAGTGCATTTACTTAAGGGCGCCAGAGGCCATCTTATGGATGCCCAAGAGTAGGAAACCGATGGAACCAGAACTGGGCAGCTAGGAGCGCGTGGTCTCTTTTGCCCCTGCTTCTCCCTTGTTCCTTTCCTTCTAGTGCTTATGGCTTAGCATGATCACTCAGGCCCAAATTCACAGACGTTTCAGTTCAAGCATCAACAACAACAAACATAATGCATTTTACAAGAGGTTAACATTATCTTAATGGCTAACATTTCTTTAGTAGTCATATTTTTTATACTATGCTAAGCATATTGTGTGATTACTTTTCATTAAAAAATCATATGTCCATTTTACAAATGAGGAAACAGTAAGTGATATGTAGCCATGGCTACATGGCTAGAGTGTGCCACTGATTTCAAATGTCCTTAGGCAGAACCTCCCTGGTCACTATCCAGCGGGTACTCCTATGTGGCCAGGAAGACAGATGCCGCAGATTGGGGCTGCCCCGTCTGCAGCTGCGGGCACGGCCTGTTAAGCTGGATGGGAAGTTTAAGCCTGGCAGGAAAACCGGCCGGCGTATCTGCTTAGAGCAAGCAGCCACTCTGTTAAGCCCATGAGTTTGCCTTAATTGCCACCATTCGCAAATAGAAATCCACTTGTGCAGCGGGCAGACAGCATCCAGAACACCGCAAGCACCAAGAAAGATTATTTTTCTCAGAATACCAGCAGCTTATGTGTGCTACTCCTTTTCCGTATTGAATTTTGCCATCTCGTGGCTTGCCTTACAACTACTGAAGAAGCAGGAGTTTCTTTAAAAGGGGACCCGCGTGAAAGTCCTGCAGGAGGGCCTGCTCGTGGCCCTTGGGACGAGGTCCCTGGCAGCGCTGGTGAAGCCCTTCCTTCCCCGAGTCGCAGGAACGCGGTTCAGGGAGCTCCCGCTGGCCCCGGGGCGGGGGTAGGGGTCCCTGACCCTCCAGGGCCCATAGCCGCAGGAGGGGAGCTGAGCGGCTCGGCGGGCGTGGGAAGGAGCAGCCCCCACCGCAGGCGGGGGTTCCCCGGCGGTCGCAGCTGAGGCCCTTCTCGCTGGAGACTGGGAAGCCCTGGAGCTCCCGGGAGGCCCTGCCACGCCGCGGCTCCTCCTGCCGCCAGAGGGCGCCGCGGGAGGCCCTGGAGCTCCCGGGAGGCCCTGCCACGCCGCGGCTCCTCCTGCCGCCAGAGGGCGCCGCGGGAGGCCCTGGAGCTCCCGGGAGGCCCTGCCACGCCGTGGCTCCTTCTGCCGCCAGAGGGCGCCGCGGGAGGCCCTGGAGCTCCCGGGAGGCCCTGCCACGCCGTGGCTCCTCCTGCCGCCAGAGGGCGCTGCGGGGGGGCCCTGGAGCTCCCGGGAGGCCCTGCCACGCCGTGGCTCCTCCTGCCACCAGAGGGCGCTGCGGGAGGCCCTGGAGCTCCCGGGAGGCCCCGCCATGCTGCTCCTCCTCCTGCCACCAGAGGGCGCCGCGGGAGGCCCTGGAGCTCCCAGGAGGCCCCACCATGCTTCTCCTCCTCCTGCCGCCAGAGGGCGCTGCGGGGGGCCCTGGAGCTCCCGGGAGGCCCCGCCATGCTGCTCCTCCTGCCGCCAGAGGGCGCTGCGGGGGGCCCTGGAGCTCCCGGGAGGCCCTGCCACGCCGTGGCTCCTCCTGCCGCCAGAGGGCGCCGCTGAGCGGGTCCTGCGTGGACACGGCCTCCGCCCCGGCTGCCGCGGCTCACAGCCGGCCGTGTCCCCCGAAGTCCCTCAAGCGACCCCCACAAAGCCGCCCCGCCCGCCCGCAGCCCTCGGTCGCGCTGCGCGGGTCTGCCCCGCCGCCGGAGCCGCTCGGCTGTCCGGGACCTCTCGCCCGCGTTCGGGGACCGGCGCTCGCCGCCGGGTCCGCCTGGCCCCCGGGGCGGGGAGGCGCCGCTATTCCTGCCCCGAGCCTGGGCCCGGGCGCTTTCCTCGGCTCCCAAGGCTGCGGCTTTTAGCGCTCGGGCCCCTGAGGCTTCCCTCGGGAGACTGCTGGGAGCAGGCGTGGCCTCGCCACCTGGAGAGCCCCAGGTCCCTCCCCTCGCCCGTTTGGCCCATTTCCGCCTTTCCTAATCCCGGGGGCCTCTTTCCCGCGGTGGTCAGCCTAAACCCATTGCCCATTTTTTTCTTTTTCTTTTTTTAAAAAATTGAGGTACAATTTACATACAGTGAAAAGTACAGACATTTGCACATTAGGAATGCAATTACCACCACTGAATTCTATACTCGAAAGCGGCTTTTTAAAAGGAGAAATGCTACCTTGTATATATGTTACCACAATAAAAACTACAAATAAATAGGGAAGTGGATTTGGCTCAAGCAGTTGGGCTCCCGCCTACCGCATGAGCGGTCCTGGGTTCAGTTCCTGTTGCCTCCTGAGGAAGAGGAGCAGGATAGCGAGCTGATGCGATAGGCTGGCATGGTGAGATGATGCAGCAAGATGATGCAACAAGAGATTCAAGGTGGAAAACATAATAAGAGACTCAACAAAGCAGGGAGCTGAGGTGGCTTAACGGATTGGATGCTTCCCTTCCATATGGGAAGTCCGGGGTTCAGTTCCCAGTGCCTCCTAAAAAATGAAGATGAGAGACAACAAAAAACAGATGTAGCAAGCGCAAACAACAAATAGGGAAGGGAGAAATAAATATTTTGAAAAACCAAATATGCAAAAAGTCAGATGGTGATAGGGAAAAACTGCTGTATCTGGGGGTGCCCATCTGTTCTTAATCTTGGTGCCTGGGTAGGGGCTTTTAATTGAGCCCACCAAGGAGCCAGATGTAGACACCAGTTATACAACTGTCTCTGCTTTTGCATTGCCACAGTCTACATTTGCACAAGTGAGTTGGAATTGGTCAATTCCTGTCAATTTTAACCTTGGCTAGTCTATTGATCCATCCTTATTATTTCAAATATGCCTTCCATTGCACCAAGTGCCTTCCAGCTTCTGTCAATGAATGGGAGGAGGGGCCAGGTTTTCCCCCAGAAAGTTAAGAACTCCTTTAAGTACTAAGTACTTCATCCCACTCTATTATATTTTTGTCTCATTCCAACGTTTTATATTTTTATTCTATTTCTCAGAAAACATGGCTGGTAATTAGGAAGAATGTGGATAAGGAGGGTCTCTTCTTTCTTTCAACAAAAGTGTCGAACTTTGGTGTGTGAGGTGTCACACATGCGGGGAAGTTGTGTTCAAAATCTACTCATTCATCCTCTCACAGTAATTTTTGAGTGCTTTTTAATTCTCTGACACCTTGATAGGTGCTGTGAAGGTAAAAAAAAGGAAGTAAGATAATTGAGACAAGCTTCTGGTTCCTAAAAGATCTTGAAATACCATTGGGAACATAAAATTAACATGAAACAATGAAGGAACAAAGCACGACTGTGATTAAGTGCTAACCGTGTTGTGGGGCCTCTGGGAGCGCCAGGAGTTCCTAGAAGGTGCGTGGGCGGGGAGGGCGAGGGGGCTCCGGGGCCCTGGCCACACGGCCCCGAGGGGCCCTGGACCTGGGGGCGCCCCCAGAGCCGCCGAGCCGGGGCAGCTGGAGGCGGTGAGGAAGCGCAGGGCGCTTGGGGAGTTCTCGCTCTGGCCTGGCCTGGCGTTGCCCGCCCCTTCCCAGGTGCCCTCCCCGCAGAAAGCCCGGGCGGGGCCGGCTGTGATGGGCACTGGGGGGACCGGCCAGGCTGGACCCTCAGGCACCTGCCGGGAGCGCTGCCCTTCCGGACTGGACGAGGGCCCAGAGGCTGGAGAAGGAGGGAGGTGAAGCCTGAGCACCTGAGAGGCCGGCGCAGCCCGTGGATCCACTCCACGTCCGGGGCAGGCAGCTGGCGGCAAACGGGTGGGCCTGACCTCACTCCTTCTCGTCCTCGCACGATTGAACTTCTTTACACCTCGCTTCGCTTCTGTGAGCACTGGCAGTCGGAATTTCTGACAATTAAGACCGACTTTCTCTTTGGAATAATTTTAATTTGATCACAAACAGGAACGATCATTTCAAAAAACTGAATGGTCTGATTACCCTTAAGCCCTTCTCCATGCTTGGCACCATGCAAGTACTTTACAATAATTATTTCATTAAATTCTCGTAATAGCCCTGCTCAGTCTCCTAGGCTGCTCAAGCAAATACCCTGAAATGGTTTGGCTCAAACAATGGGAATTTATTCGTGCACGGTTTTGAGGCCAGGAAAATGTCATCAAGGTGACGCTTTCTTCCTGGAGACTGTGGGGCTCTGGGGCCGGGGCCCGGGTCCCCGTCACAGGGCACGGCAGGCGCGGCACCTCCTGGCCTCCGCTCTCCTCCAAGTCTGCTCCGGCTTCTTGCTCCCTGGGGCTCTGAATGTCACTCCACCTCTGAAGGACTCCAGTTACAGGGCTAGGCCCCACCTGAACTGAAGCAGCTCACCTCGGCCCGGCTCACCATGGGTCCCCGTCCTCAGGGGCGGAAGGCAGGCAAGGACAGGTTTGCCGGTGGGACACACGGCCCCCACCCCCCAGGCCTACAGGCCAGGAGCCCGCCAAGGCCCGGACTCGCAGGGAGGAAACGTAGGCCAGGCGGGGACGTCCACGCAGGTCGACGCGGGCCGCGCTCAGCGCCCAGGGCACGCCGTGTGCCTGTGCCACGCCTGCTGGCAGGCTAGGCAGGTTGATCACTAACGGTGCGGGTCTTCAGCTGATTTCATGAGAGCCTACTGAAACATCTGAAAATATTCTCTGTTGGTGGTGACACCGACTCTCCTTTTTAAAGTTAAGGGCATTGCGGCAGAGAGGGGTGAATCTATGATTCTATTTAAAGGATCATTACTCTGGTTTTGAATAATGTAAGCCTGTACCGGGGAGGAGGGTTTACTAGTTTAAATGCTATTTTTCATGCATGTAATTGAAAGGAACCAAGCTTAGGCTGTCAGAAGAGAAGAGTGGCTCAGTGCCTGAGCTGCTTCCTTTAGGAAACTTGCAACTAAATCCTCCAAACTGAGACTTCAAGTTCCCAGACAGGATAAGGGAGAATATTTTTGGTTGTTCAGGACTTTATCTTGAAAAAATTTTGAGTGGTGAGCCAAACCGGTCATCCCAGGTTACATCCCACTTGATAAAACTTAACTGGATTGCCTAAGACAAACTAGATAGAAAGCCTCTGGGCTGTACAACGTGGATTCCGGCAGTTTACGCTGGACTACTGGAGGGTTAAGTTTCACTTCAGAGTGGCCGAGCTATCCCAGTCTCGGGCAGGGCCACCGCCAGCCCACAGGTGCCTCTGTGAGGGTTAGGAGGCGTTGCCCTCTGCGTGGATCCCAGGCCAGCTGGGTCCAGATTCGAGTTCAGCTCCCATCTGCCGCCTCAGCTGTGCAGAGCTCAAGGCTGGCAGCTCCAGTCGCTGGGAAAGTCGACAGTCTTTAGACTGAGCACCCCTGGGTGCAGGGGAGAGAATTTAAAAACTAGTAAGGCATGGTCCCTGTTCTCAAGAGCCAAGCAAGAACCTCTCTCCAAGGAGGGCTGCGCACACACACACACGAGAGAATGCGGCTAGAGCCAGAGGTGGCCCAGGAAGGTGGAGCGGAGGGGAGGAGGGCAGTGGGACCGAGAGCGTTCTGCCCCAGGGACACCTGAGCTGAAAGCTTACTCAGCTCACCTTAGCTGAGAGCCACCTGTCGCTACGGGGGGAAGAGCTTTGGAGCCTGTTGACCTGAGGTTGAGTCTTGGCTCTTCCACTTATTAGCTCTGTGACTTCCGGGAATTACTTCTTGTCTCCACGCCTCGACTTCCCTGTCTATAACGTACAGGGTGGGAGACGATTCAATGAAATGGCGCTGGTGGTGCTATCACCACGGCTAGTGATGCCCGAGGGTCCCGTTGGATGGTCTGTGGACGCCTGGAAGGAAAGGGCCACCAGGGCGGCGAGGGGTCAGTCCCCTGGGGTGGCCGGTGCTGCGACTTCAGGAGGGCCAGGGTCCCCAGAGCCAAGCCTTCTGTTTTGCCCTCAGGAGAGCGTTAAACGGTCAATCGCCCAGGGGGCCGTGACTTTGCAGAAGAGAATTCCCTCAGGCTTCCTTTCTCTAGGCGGTTTTGGGGTGGAAGGTGGGGAGAGGGTGGGAGGGCAAGGAGACCCAGGATAAATCCCCTGGCTTCCTGGATTTGTGCAGGTCTGAGCCTGGCATGCAGCGGGCTCGGCTCGGGAGAAGAGCAGACCAGAGCAGCTCCCGGGCCCGCTCTGGGGGGCTTGGGTGGGCGGGTCCCCAAGACCCCCGCCGGCTCGCCCTGAGACCCGCAGACCCGCCCACAGCCGGCTCGGGTGGGACCGCAGCCCGGCTCCTCTGCCTGCTTCCTTGTTTGACTTGCTCCGTCCCTCAGCCAGGCCTGTTTTCTAGTTTTTCCAAAACTGGAGCCCAGGGAAGAGGGACGCCCCGGGTCAGACAGCAGACTGTCCCGCCAGAGGCTGCTGTTGCCAGCGGACACCCGAAGGCTGTGACACCAAAGGGCAGGGGCAAAGTTCTCCCCGAAGCCATTGCATCCTTTTGGTATTTTCTCTGAGCATTTCCTTCTTTGGGGGTAGAGCATTTCCACGGATTAGTCACATTGCTTTCCTGCCAGGAAGAAAGTGTGGGAAAATGGACTGGCAGCTCAAGAACTGCGGCTGAACCGGGGCAGCTGATTTCTCAGGCAGCATCGCGCCGGTGAGAGCCTGGTCCTGGCCCCGTCACCTCTGCAGCTCCCGGCTCCCGCCTCTGGTCTCCCTCACTGTTAAAGAAGTTGAGAGAGGTTCAATTATTTGCGTAGAGAAAGGCCAGGACCCAGGAATGATTTTGAGAAGGAAAAATGATTTATTGACGGCCGGCCAGACTCTGGAGCTTTCTGTTTCAAACCGGAGCCCTGAACAAGATTTTCAAGTTCCTTTTATACAGGGTGGGGAGTCAAATGGTGCTTTTATCAAAGAAAACTACTTTCTTTGTTAGTTAAGTCTTTGCCTGAGTACCGGGTAGGTTTTGAATTAACATATCGCTGCACATCTCAGGTGAGCTTGAATTAGCATCTTGCCCACATTCCGTCTGGATACAACCTTGACTACACATTCAGCCTTACATCCTTTCTGCACATTCAAAGCCCATATCACGTAACTGGATTTCTAGAGACTAGGCACACTTGGATACAGAATTAGATGATTTCGAATTTATGCACAGGCTATATTGTATTTCCCATTCAAGGCCAAGTCCAAGTTCCCTTAAGTTTCGGCATCACCACCATCAGTTTCCCTGGACTGACTGGTATGTATATAGTTTGTATTGCTAATTGCCTCCTGAGACTGGAGTCGTTGCCATGGTCACCAAGGGCAGGACTGCAGTCTCTTACCGTCCCACACCCACAAGTCAGGACAGACAGCCTAGGGTTATCTCTGAAGAGACAAAGAGCCTCCCACCCATAGCCCACATCAGTAACACCTCTCTATCTGGAGCTGACTGCTTCCTGTCCCTTGAGGCCAGGTGGAGTTACATAACTAAACAGTGCTGGAGAGCAGGATCATCCCTTTACCACACCAGGGCTGCCCTGTGTCCAAATGGTGACGTCGAAAATGCAAGAAGTGGGGGATAAAAATAAGCCCCGCGCATTAGATGGCTTCCTGCCCTACATAGCTGCCAAAAACCTACGTCTTGCTCTGCCCAAGAGTAAACAGTCTCCATATTTAGAAGTGGCGCAGTGGAAGGTAAATGAACTGGCCAGGAGAGGCCGGTTATAATTTGTCATGTGGAGAAGCTTAAAAACAGTTTCTGTGAAAAAAACTGATGCCTATCCGTTGTCGAAGGCCAGGCTCTGTGCTAGGGGCCTTGCATCCGTTACCTGCCGTGAGCGCCCCCCGGCTCTGCCAAGTTCTTCTTACTCCCCTGTACAGACGAGGAAGGTATGACTCTGCGCGGTCAAGTGGCGCGCTCAGAGCCATGCGAACAGTGGAGGGGAGCTGGGCCTCAAGTGCAGGTCCTGCATCCACATTCCTTCCCTGGCCCCCACTGCTGAGCACTGGCCGGAACGATGAGATTTTCAGGTACATCTCAAGACCCTGTGCCTCGTGGCTTTCCTGAGGTTCTTGGGCTGGTCCTTGGCTGAAGGGTGCTCCTCAGTGGGGCTGCTCAGGAGGAATAGAGACAGAAGTTAAATTCCCTCCAGCTGTGGTTGAGTCCAAGCCTGGGTTCCCGGGACCCTGTCTCTTGGCAGGGCTCCTGGCCTGGGAATGAAGAGCCTCGTTGTGGGAAAAAGAGTTTAGCTTGTATTTGCGCTTTGTAAGACCTGTTCCTTATTGTAAATGTTGCAGCTGTTCTACTGTAGATGTTGCAGTTGTTCCCTATTGTAGATGATGTTGCAGTTCAGATAGCAAACAGCTGCTCGGGAGTTTCCAATAAATATGAGGTGGAGACGTGGGTCAAGGCTCTCAGTTCCAGAAGCTGTGAGACCCCTGGTCCCATCTTTATCTCCTCTCTTGTGTCTTTCTCTCTGTCCTTTATTTTGTAAAGTTCTGCATCACCTTCCCTTTGAGCCAGACTATCGCTGAGATGATCTCAGCAACTGGCGCCCAACATGGGGCTTGAAGGGAAGAAGGTTCACAGCAACTGGAGCCTGAACAGGGGCCCGAAGGGAAGAAGGATCGCCTCGAGTGAAACTAAAGAGCTTGTGATGGCACAGAGCCCCGAGTGGTTTGGAAAGCCTTCAAAGTCCTCCAGGGTTTGCTTCTATTTCCCCAGGAGATGGAGGATGTGCTGTGTGGGTACCAGCTTGTCAGATAAAGCCATACCATGAACACCAAGAGACTACAGAATTTCCTGTGGAACCCAGAACCTCCAGTTGGTCATGCAGATGGAGAGAACGGACGCTGGAAACGGCACAGCTGGGTCTCATTCCGAAGACTAGAATGGCTTTACATCAAAGTATCTAAACTACGGAACTTGTTCAAGCATGGCATCATAAAGCAAATATGACTTGGGGTCAGAAAGAGATTAAGAAAGAAATTGAGAGGAGGAAAACTGGAAAAGAAATGTTGAATTATAAAAGGAATCAATGAAGAAATTCTAGATTAATAGATTTGGAACTGCTTTTGTGTTTGTTCAATGTCAGTGTGTGTTGTAATTGATTCAGTAATTCTAGATTAATTGATTTGGAATTGCTTTTGTATTTGTCTCTTTAATGTCAGTGTGTGTGTTGTAATTGATTGAGTGCATGATTGTTCAAAAAAAAGAAAAAGAAGGAAAAAAATGGAAAAAGGAAGAAAAAGGAGAGAAAGGAAGGAAAAAAGAGAGAAAGGAAGGAAAAAGAAAAAGGAAAGAAAGAGAGAGAAAGGAAGGATAAAATGAAAGATATAAATTTAAGTGAATATCGAAAAAGGTAAAGATTGTGGGAATGCTAGCTGAAATGTTATAAGGTGTATTTTGTCCTAAAATAAAATGGTTATTATGGAGATATGCAGGACAGAACTAGTATGCATATAGCAAGTTGTAAAAGTATTGTGGTAGCATTCAGTGAGATGTGTTTTGTAAAAGTAAAATGAATTTGAATGAACACAAAAAGTGCAAAAACTCTGTGAAAAGGTCAACAATGGACATTTGCAGTTCTTCAAAGCTTTCTGCCCTGATGGCAATGAATCTGGCTGCACAGAAGAAACCTATGGCAGTGTCCCTACTAAGAGACATCAGAGACAATGGTATTTTAAGGGCCTGGAAGAGGCAAACAATTGGGACAAACCGTAAGGTCCCTGCTACTTTATCAAATCATTAAATGTTGTTTGGTTGGGTAAGACAAACTATACTCTGCTGTAACTGATAAAGTATAATGCTTTCTCATGTTAATAGAATTTGTAATATTGTTGGAATACTAAAAATCTTTTATCCCTCACTGAGATGTGCTAATTAGGAAAGTCCTTCATGGGACTAGGACCTCCAGCAGCTGCTTTAAAAGAAAAAAAAAAAAAAAACTGGATATTGACTTAGCCTGTGAATTGGATGTGGCCCCAGGTCCAGTGAAGATGCTAAGCACTATACAAATGGGGAAAAGATTGTTTCTCATCGAGTACTAGCCTATATAGCCTTGGTGGTTGGGAATCTTAAGTCCAGTGAAAAATGAAAGTCTATTCACTAAATGTCTGCTAGTTGCATGTCTTATTGTTTGTTGTTGTATCATCTACTGCAGTTATGGATTATGTATAAAATGATGGAATACTAATCAGAACTTTAATAATGAAACATTGTGTACTTAAGTGAATTGTAAGTGATATATAAATGTACCTTGTTGAATATATATGTAAATCTCTTGTTTTAAGTTTGAACAATCCTGGTACTGAATATATTGAGAAAAAATTTAATGAGTATTGTTCACACCTAAAAGTGAAGATATGCAGGAAGCTTTGTTAATCAGTGAACCAATGCCTTATGGGTCAACGCATTCAAGATTCTGGTTGGCTGCTGGTTCAGGACTTCCTGCCTGTAAGTTAGGTCTTGCAAAACATTGGAAAAGCATTTTATCTAGCAGAACACTTATTGGAATATATCTAGTTTTTGTGTGACCCCCTATGTGCAAAAACAAAAAGAGAAATGTGGGAAAAAGTTTAGATTGTATTTGAACTTTGTATGACCTGTTCCTTATTGTAAATGTTACACCTGTTCTATTGTAGATGTTGCAGTTTTTCCCTATTATTATAGACAATGCAGTTCTGATAGCAAACAGCTGCTCGGTAGTTTCCAATAAATAGGAGGTAGAAACTAGGGTCAAGGCAAAAAGTAAGAGAGATGAAGGCCAAATATCATCTTAGTAACTGAAAGGGACTAAACTGGAGAACGTTGCCTAATGCGAGAGCAAAATAGTTAAGATACCTGGGAAGCAAAACTGAGGTGGAGATTAGTTTGCAGGAAGTTTCTTATGGAGTTCTTCAGGGACCAGCGCCTGTAGAAGGGAAAGGAATGGATGCAGGATTGGCAGAGGGAAAACTTGGGTGGTGATGCCCTTGTGTCAATGCCCCGGCCAGCTTCGTGGAACGTGCCAGGTCTTTAGACTTCTGTAGGGGCCAGTCAAGGGATTCAGGCTGCCTCTGAAAAGCAGGCAGACCTTGAGAGAGCAGCTCTCTCCAACTGGGGCAATTTCCAGAGAGGTCGAGAAGCTGAGGGCTGTCGGCCAGCAGCACACTCAGCCTCAGGGGAGGTAAGCCCTGCTGTCCTCAGGCAGATCTTGGTGGCTCACCAGAGTGCCCAGTACAATCCACCCCAGGCCCTCTTTCTGTCCACTTCTGGTGAGACCAGCTCTGCAATAGGTTTGCATGAAGGAAAGGTGACGCAGAACTGAAGAAATAAAAGGACAGAAAGAAAGACACAAGAGAAGGAGTAAAGATGGAATCAGGGGACTTCTGGAACTGAGAGCCTCAACCCTAGTTTCCATATAGTATTTATTTAAGAACTAACAAGCAGCTGTTTGCTATTAGAACTGCAACATCATCTACAATAACAGGAACCAACTGCAATATCTACAATAAGGCAACATCTACAATAGAACAGGTACAGGTCATACAAAGCTCAGACGTCTCCTCATGCAACCATTTTTTTGTGCTGACCAGAGAGTGTTCCATCTAGTCAAGGCCTGGTGTTCCTAAGCCTGCACTTTCTGTCTGTGTTATGGAAATGTTTCACCTTCAAACCATGTTCCTTACTGTTTTCCCACAACACACTTCTTCATGCAGCTTCTGGAAGCAGCTCCTCTAGGGTTCTGTCAGGCCTCTCTTCCTGGCAGAATCTTATAAGAAAAGTTGAGTGGACAAATGACAGTGTCCTGTCACTGTAGCTGGTCTTGAGGCTGGCCTTTGTCCAGGCGGCATGACCCAGACCATCTTCCTGAGAGCTCTGGCCCCTGGTTGCCAGCGCTCCTCTGGCAGTGGTTACTGAACTTGTCCCTTGGCCATCACAGCTGGTCAAGGGAGACCAAGAGGTGCAAAGAGATCGCCTGCACCTCTGCACCCTGTGTAACAACTGCCCTGCTGCCTCTTGCCGATCAGGGACATTACTCCACCAAGATGGCGGCTCGCCTTCTTGCCAAGTTCCTAGCTATGAGCCCCAACTGCCCTCACAGCAGTCATAGCTTATAAATCAACGATGCTCTTGATTATCCCCAGTGGAAATGTTCCCCCTTCTGGAACCTGGACCTCTAAACCTGGAAATCCCAGAAGGGATGGGAGGCACAAAGTGGGCCACTGGCAATGCCAGTAAATGGGGCCATTTCACTACAGCTTCCTAAGACTGAACCCCAAATAAGGGACAATAACCCACCCAGTCACAGCAGGGCTGGGCCTGGAAAGGGTTAGGCCCCCTCCCCTCCACCCTCCACCTCCCACTCTTATCTCTGCCCCCATTTTCCTACACGGACGGAGCTGGCCCCTGGAGGAACAGGGGAGGGTTTGTGCTCTTTGGGGACAGTCCTGTTCCTAAAGGAAAAGGAAGGAACAGACCCGAGCATGCACTAATCTGAATCTCTGAGGGCAGGACCCAGGAACCTGGAGTTTTTACAGATGGTCCCAGTGGTGAGCAGTAAAGGATGTAGACAAGCTGGGGTAGCGGGGAGGAGAGCGCCCGTGGGGTGGGAGAGTGAAGCGCCGTCCGAGGAAGCATGTAAGGAAGGGTTTAGACCTTGGGAGCTGTAAGGGAAGACGTTCCATGGGAAGAAGTGGGAACACAGAAGCATCGCGTCCACGGCGGGGCAGCACAGCGGACACCTAGCCGCCCCCGAGGGAGGGCACGGGTCTCCAGACCTCCAACACGTGCAGAGAGCTTGGAGCAATCACAAGGAGCCCGAGCGGCCGAGGAGAGGGGGCAGGTGGGGTTCAGCCGCTTCTCACGGGCGTTTGGTGTTTATTGCGTGTCAGTCCCCACTTTCCAGAAGATGCTACTGAAGGGTAAAAGTGTTAGGGAGTTTAAACTTATTTCTTGCATGTACTTAATGAAGTCTTTTTAAAGCACATGAAGTAGTTTATTAGCTTTGAGGATGGAAATCTGTGCTGAGTAAGGAGGTGGCAAGGAAAGGATGCAAAGAGAAACAGTCGGTTTCCCCCGAGGAGCTTACACTCTAATTAGACACAACGCAACCTAGAAGGTAAGTCTGCAGACGACGGAAGGAGGAGCACGGGAGAGTTAACTTGTCTAGGAACCCAAGCTTTTCCATAGGAGCCTAATAACAACGAAAAGGCTGAGGACTTAAACCGTCCCCTCAGCCACACAGATCTGAGGTCTCTGCCGTGCTGAGACCCTGCCTGGGAAGCGGGTCAGTGCTGCAATTTTGGGGTCAGCGTTGCAATTTTGCAGTCAGCCGTGGGCCAAAGCGGAGGCAGAATCCGAGAGCAGGACGAATGTGCAGCTCCTGGTTGACTGTCCACCTGTCCCTCTTTGAGGGGGGACAGTGTCCCCAGGGTTTCAGTCCTGACAGAGGTGACTTCAGGTCAGGTGGCGCTTGGTTTTAGGGGATCGGGGCTGCCTTGAAACTAAATTGTGAGGTACGGGGTTGACGCCACCCGCCTGCGCTTTTGGGGCTTGCTGCCCACCTCGGCCTCCCCCACCCCGACCACGCGCCCCTCCTGGGGCTGACTGCTTCATCCCACTCCTCCTCTCCCGCTTCTCAGTAACACTGCCTCTTGTCTTCCGAGACGCCTGGCCTCCACGTTTTCTGGGCCATTCTGCTCTTGAGGTCCTGTCAGAGCATTGCTGTGCTCCACGCGCTGCCCTTCCGAGGGCGGTGGCTTCACCCCCAGACCCAGCGCCCCCGACGGGACGCCCCTGACTTGGAGTTGCGAATGCTGAGGCGGGCTGGCTGGCGTGTGTCCGAGCTCAGGGAAGGCTCTTCCAGAAGCCTTCAGTACCCCAGAGGCGTGACGTGGGGCTCCAAAGGAGCTGGGTCAGGGGCCGGGAGCCGGGGTTCTGCCCCTCAGCGCCCAGAGTCTCGGTCAAGCGGAGAGCGGGTTTCATCAGTCAAGTCTCAGAGTTGTTCCAGGAAAAAAAGACGCAGAGGTGCTGTCAGCCGAAACGCACGCTCTCCTTACCGCGCGTGGGCGCTGGCGGGGGCTGCGGAGGGCGAGCCTGGAGGGGGCGAGGAGCTGGTGGGGAGAGCAGGTGCGCACGAGGCCTGGCCGGGCCGGCCCCCCCTGCCCCTGCTGCTTCCAGCGGGCACGTGGTCAGCGCGGCCCGCGGCGTCCCCTCCCGTGCGAGGAGCTGAGGTCAGGCGGGAACAAGGCGCCTCCCAGGAGTGTCTGGTTATTTCTGCTCCCCCATCTCATTATTCAGGAAAGAGCAGATAAACGTGCAGAAGGAAGTGAGGAGAGGGTTTGGTTCAGCTGCTGACGAGGAGGCAGGAGAGAAAGGGGTGTGTGTGTGTGTGCGTGTGTGTGCGTGTGTGTGCATGTGTGTGTGTGTGCGTGTGTGTGTGCATGTGTGTGTGAGCGTGTGCGCGCGCGCGTGTGTGTGTCCACACCGAGGGCTCTGCGTGGACGCTGCGCCCCACGGGCCCACAACTGTCCCCTTTGGGCTGAGCTTAGCAAAGAGGGGCCAGGCTGGTAATTATTCACACTGTTAAACACATACCGCTTGTGGACTAATTAGTTCAGAAGAAGGCAGGAGACGAAGGTATTACGAAGGGCCAATAATTTAGCCTCTCAGTCAATTCAAAAGTAGACTTAGCGAATAATTGCTGGAGGGAGCGGTAAGTGGTCAGAACACAAGCAAGTCATCTTCCTAAGGATGCATTTTCACATCAAATATCCATGGCATTTCTCGCATCATTTGAGGGGGGAAGGAGGAAGGAAAGAGTAGGAGGAACTGACCAAGACTGCCAGGGAAAAGAGGGAAAAACAGAGGGGGCATAACAACTTCTTTTCCCCTACTGAAATTGAAATTCAGTAGAGAAGTTTACAAAACCGAAACAGATTGAAATGCTGAGCAGACAAGAAAGATGTCAACCCCAAATGAAATTAGTGAGCAGAACTTCCACCACAATGAACACAATGAAGCTGTATCAACTTCAGAATTAATTTCCATTTCAGTTGAAGGGCTCTTGGGGGGAGCAGATGAGGCTCAAGCAGTTGTGCCCCTGCTTCCCAAATGGGAGGTCCAGTTTCAGTCCCAGGTACCTCCTGAAAAGAAAATCAAAACAAAAAACAAGCAAAACGAACTAACAGGAAACAACTCAGGGGAGCCGATGTGGCTCGGGGGTTGAGTGCCGGCTTCTCACATATGAGGTCCTTCGTTCAATCCCCGGCCCCTGGTACCTCAGGAAAAAGAAAAAGCAGCTGGTCTTTACCAGCTCCCCCAGGATAGACGGCAGGCAGAGCTGTCTTTGTTTCTGGAAGCCTTGCCCTTAGCCACTTTAAAGGATCATAGATTCTACTCTGACACTTGAAGTGTTTGCTTTTATTTTTGTTTCTTTTTAAAGAAGCTTTTGATTACATAAATATTACATAAAAAATATAGGGGATTCCCACTCTCCCTCCCAAATTTCCCCCATTAACAACATCTTTCATTAGAGCGGTACATTTGTTACAATTGATGAACATATTGAAGCATTGCTACTAGCCACAGTCAATAATTTACATTATAGTTTACACTTTGCACTGCACAATTTTATAGGGTTTGACAAAATGTCCAATGGCCTGTATCCATCATTGCAATGTCATGCAGAACAATTCTAATATCCCCAAAATGCCCCATGTTATTTATGCCTATTCTTTCTAGGAATTTTTAAAAATGCCAAATGCCCCATGGCCCTATCTGTAAAACTTCTTAATTAATTGATGTCAGATGAATCATGGGTGCTTTGTAGTTTTTAAGTGGTTGTGCCCAGGTGATGTTAATATATACCTAAAGTGGAGAAATTCTGACTTATAGAGTCTGCCTTGCTGCAGTGGTTCTCAAATTGTAGTATACATCACAATCAACAAGAGGGCTTATTAAAACCTAGGTTTTTGGGTGCCACCCTTCGAGTTTCATATTCAGCGGGTCTGGGTGGGGGGACTGAGGATTTGCATTTCTGACAAGGTGGTGCCAGTGCTGCTGTACGTTGGAACCCCACTTTGAGAACCACTGTTCCATTGTACTATTTATGGGCGCTGACCTTATAGCTTTCTTTCTTTTTAAAAAAATTAAATTATCTTTTTAAAAAGGTACATAGATCACAGAAAATGTTACATTAAAAAATATAAGAGGTTCCCACATACCCCTCACCACCCCCCCATCCCCCCACCTTTCCCACATCAACCTCTTTCATCATCGTGGCACATTCACAGCATTTGTTGAATACATTTTGGAGCACTGCTGCACCACATGGATAGTGGTTTACATTGTAGTTCACACTGTCCCCCAGTCCACCCAGTGGGCCATGGCAGGACATACAATGTCCAGCATCTGTCCCTGCAATATCATTTAGGAGTACTCCAAGTTCCAAAAATGCCCCCACATTTCATCTCTTCTTCCCTCTCCCTACCCTCAGCAACTACCATGGCCACTTTCTCCAGATCAATGCTACGGTTTCTTCCATTACTTGTCACAATAGTTCTATAGTAAGTAATTTATACCAGTAAGTTCATTCTAATCCATATCTTATTCCTCCATCCTATGGACCCTGGAATGGTGATGTCCACTCCACCTCTATATTGAGAGGGGGCTTAGATCCCACATGGCTGATGGATGTGATTCTCCTGCTTGCAATTGGAGGCACTATCGGTTCTCTGGTGTGGTGGTTGACCATCTTCACCTCCCTGTTAGCCAATCTGTGCAAGTCTAAAAAACCGGAGAGTAGGAGTTACAATTCTGCTGAGAAAAGGCATGGCAAAGGACAGATGTGAGGGTTTTTAGTGTTGGAGTTTTGATGTTGGAGTTTGAAGCCTTAAGCTGGAGCCCTGGGAAGTAAGCTCACAGAGGAAGAGAAGCCAACCCCAGAAGAAGCAAGCCCTGGAAAGACAGGAAGCTTGAACCCAGAGAGAAGCAAGACCCCAGAAGGGAAGAACCCAGAAAGCTTGAGCCCTCGCAGACGTTGGCAGCCATCTTGCTCCAACATGTAAAAATAGACTTTGGTGGGGGAAAGTAACTTATGCTTTACGGCCCAGGATCTGTAACCTCCTATCCCAAATAAATACCCTTTATAAAAACCAATCCATTTCTGGTATTTTGCATCAGCATCCCTTTGGCTGACTAATACAACCCCCTTAAGCACCTTCAACAGGTAATCCTTCCTTATAATATTTTCTATTTTTTAAAAAAATTTATTTATTTATTTATTTCTCTCCCCTTCTCCTCCCACCTTGGTTGTCTGTTCTCTGTGTCTATTTGCTCCGTCTTCTTTGTCTCCTTCTGTTGTTGTCAGTGGCACGGGAATCTGTGTTTCTTTTTGGTGCATCATCTTGTTATGTCAGCTCTCCGTGTGTACGGCGCCATTCCTGGGCAGGCTGCACTTTCTTTCACGCTGGGCGGCTCTCCTTACGGGGCGCACTCCTTGCATGTGGGGCTCCCCTACGCGGGGACACCCCTGCGTGGCACGGCACTCCTCGCGTGCATCAGCACTGCGCATGGGCCAGCTCCACACGGGTCAAGGAGGCCTGGGGTTTGAACCGCGGACCTCCCATGTGGTAGGCGGACGCCCTAACCACTGGGCCAAGTCCGCTGCCTAATATTTTCTAAAGAATTTTCTCAACATTATAGTTTCAACCAACTACCCAACAATCTCCCATGTTCAACTGTTCCCCCCAGGCCTCCCCCCAATTCCTTGGGCCATCTGACCCATCCCCCCAGCCCTAGCCCCCCTCAAGCCTGCAAAGCCCCACTCAAAGGTATCCCCATGGCCCCATCTTATCCCTTCCCTGTACAAATATTTACCTCTGCTTTATCATAGATTTCACCAATCTAGGCGTCACCTCCCAACCTTCCTCTCCCCCCAATGCCCTGTAAGTCTATTGTCCAGTCTCCAGCTCTCTGAGGCAGCTTGCTTATTTCATATCAGAGAATTCCTGTAGTATTTGTCCTTCAATGCCTGGCTTGCTTCACTCAACGTAAGGTCCTCAAGATTCATCCTTGTTATCCTATGTGTTTGTATGTATTCCTTTTTATAGCTGAGTAGAGTTCCATTGCATGCATGCACCACATTTTGTTTATCCATTCTTCTTTTGATGGGCATTTGGGTTGATTCCAACTTTTGGCAATAGTGAATAATGCCGCTATGAACATTGGTGTGCATATACCAGTTTGTGTCCTTGTTTTCAGTTCTGGGTACACACCCAGCAGTGGAATTGCTGGGACCCTATAGCTTTCTGACCATTGAATATGGCCATGTCTAGGGACTCTTAAAGCAAACTGTGTCTCTTCCAGCAGCGTTTGGGACGCCCTCCCAGGATCCTCCTTGCTTAGCTCCTGATTGGCTTCTGCTTCCCGCTGGCTCCCTGCCCACAGCTTCACCACCAGTGTGTGGCTCTGGCTTCTGGCTCTGACTTCTTTGGCCTCAGCTTCCCCGACTCTGACTCTTGGCACTTCTTAAGGTCTTGGCTTCGTCTCTCCCTTCTGACGCTTGCTCCTGCACAGTTCAGGGTGGATACTGGCCTGGCTTCTGCCTCTGGAGACCGCCCTCCAGCACGGGCTCACTCGTCAGCACCCCCGGGGGGGTTGGTAGGAAGGGGGCGATGTGAACAGTGAGGAGATGGTGTTTCCCCAACACTGTTCTTATGTTTCTAACAGTGAAGTTACATTAGCAATAAGAGCCATGGTAATATTTATAGATATTTGAACCCATATTGCGTGCCAGGCACATGGTATGCTAAATAGTGATATGGGTAATCTCCTGTTGTGTTTTTCTTGTTTCACACTAGGCTAGCTGGGGCCAAGGGCACTATTGTGCTCAGGTTACCAGTGTAATCTAATGGAGCTGCTGGTCCTGTGTGGCTTTCAGGTAGCCCCTCACTTTATATCAGTAGTACTTCTCTGATCTGAGAAGTTAAAGAGAGAGGAAAAATACTCAGCTAGTAGCAGGGTGGTCTTATACCACTAGTCATGGATAGGAATGTCCATGCTAGTCTGACCAGCTGGGAGCATCTTATGAATTTTCTGACATCTTCAGTGTTTGCTGCCCCTGCTTTAATTTCTGAAATACTGTGCTTCCCTTCACACTGCAGGAGGGCTGGAAGCAACATCAGTAACTACTTCCATCTTTAATCGTAGGACGTCTGGATCGCAAGACAAGTCCAGCACTGGTAGGAGTTGTGTGGTTTGGGTGATCAGAACAGACCACCAGATTATTTGGCAGTCAAAGATTCCAGAATTGTTCCTTTCCACTCTTCAGGGTGGCAAAGACTCGTTCTAAAGTTCAGAGTGCATTTTTGATCTCTGTTCTAAAGCCATGTTCAAGTATTGGACTTAAAACTCCCTTTCGGGGAAACGGACTTTGGCCCAGTGGTTAGGGCGTCCGTCTACCACATGGGAGGCCCGCGGTTCAAGCCCCGGCCCTCCTTGACCCGCGTGGAGCTGGCCCATGCGCAGTGCTGATGCGCACAAGGAGTGCCCTGCCACGCAGGGGTGTCCCCCGCGTAGGGGAGCCCCACGCACAAGGAGTGCACCCATAAGGAGAGCCGCCCAGCGCGAAGGAGGGAGCAGCCTGCCGAGGAATGGCGCTGCCCACACTTCCCGTCCCGCTGACGACAACAGAAGCGGACAAAGAAACAAGTCCCGCTGAGGACAACAGAAGCGGACAAAGAAACAAGATGCAGCAAAAAGACACAGAAAACAGACAACCGGGGGAGGGGAGGGGAATTAAATAAATAAAAATAAATCTTTAAAAAAAACAAAACAAAAAAACTCCCTTTCGTAATAGATCCAGACTCTTTCTAAGAGCAGATTCTGAAAGTCTCTTTTCTTTTCCTTTTTTCTTTCGAGTTAATTTTTTATTTTAAAAGAAACTTTAGATTACATAAGTGTTACATCGAAAACATAGGGGATTCCCATATTCCTCCCCTCCTCTCCCTCCCACACTTCCCCCATTAACAACATCTTTCATTAGTGTGGTACATTTGGTACAATTGATGAGCACATATTGAAGCAGTGCTACTGTATCCATCATTGCAATTCCAACATCCCCAAAGCACCCCATGTCACACCTATGCTTCCCTCTCCCTCCCCTCAGAACCTCTGGTGACACTGTCCTTACAGCAATGCTACAAGTTCTTCCAGTGCTAAATAATACTAAGTCCACTTTAGTCCATAGTTGCATCCCCCCCTTACGTTGGTTAATTTCTCAATGTTGAGGGTTTTGGGATGGTGATGCCCACTCTGTTTGTGATTGAGAGAGGACTTGGATCCCATGGGCAGATGGAAGGAACTGTCTTGCTGAAAGGCTTCTTATAGAGATAGTTTATAAAAAATAGGCTGAGGTAATATTAAGAATAATAGTATGCAAATGTAAAGTCAGCAGGGTTCTAATTTAAAAAAGAAGGTGCATGTGTGTGTTTGTGGGGGTCATATTTGGTTCTTCTTTTAGAGTAAAGTGGGAAATGACCTCCTTCTGACCAGAGCGTACCAGTCTTAACACGTGAGGGGAGAAATGTGGCTAATTCCGTTCTTATTTTCATTCCTGTCTCTTAGAGGGTGCATGGAGAGCTTGAAAGGCATCCTGAGCTTGGGGTGCTGGCAGGATGTCTTGTAGCTACTCAGGGGTCCTGCAGAGAGATCTCGGGCCCTCTCTGCACTGAGCTCACTCAGCCTCACTGGAGAGAGGAGGCCCCTGGGAAAGAAATGGGCTGTGGCTAACACACTGGGTCTCTGGACAACGAGCTAGCTTGAAACCCTAGCAGCGAGCACCTCAGGAGTTAGACTCCGTGGAAGAACTGGATGAGGTTAGGAAGGGGCACCTCAGTCAAAGCCTGGGTTGTATAAGTTGATGTATTAGTCAGCCAAAGGGGTGCTGATGCAAAGTACCAGAACTCTGTTGGCTTTTATAAAGGGTGTTTATTTGGGGTGAAAGCTTACAGTCACCAGGCCCTAAAGAGTCCAACTCAAGGTACCATAAGAGGTACTTTCTCACCCAAAGTCTGTTGCCACATGTTGAAGCAAGATGTAGGTGACGGCTGCAAGGGTTCAGCCTCCTCCTTCCTCTAAGGCTGCGTGGTCCCAGCTTCTTCTTATCTCAGCTGTAGGTTGGCAGAGGGCTCATCACTCTCCTCAGGGCTCGCTTCTTTCTGGGCTCAGCTGCTCTGTTCTCTCCACAAGGTCACTGGACTCTCAGGCTCATCTCTCTTCCCGGGGCCATGTCTATGGAGCACTCTCTCTTCCTGCGTATCTGCCACCATGTTCTCCTTCACGGATGTACTTCCCTGTCTTTGACTGAGCATCTGTTCACATAGCCCACAGCTGTAGGCTAGCTGCAGGTGGGGACTGGAGCCAAGTCACCCTAACGATGTGGTCAAATAAAAGCCCTAATCTTGATTTAATAAAGTGAAAGTCAAACCTCAGAGTCTAATAAATCTAATATACTCAGAGGAACAGACCAGTTTACAAACACAATCAGTATTTCTTTTTTGGAATTCATCAATTATACCAAACTGCCACAATAAATAAACAGAATGGGAAGAATTCTGAAGAAAAACAACAAATTATATGTATTTTTAAAATTACTTAAAAAATTTTTTTAAAGAAGCTTTAGATTACATAAGTGTTACATAAAAAATATAGGGGGAAGCAGATATGGCTCAACTGATAGAGCTTCCACCTACCATATGGGAGGACCTGGGTTTGATCCCTGGGGCCTCCTGGTGAAAAAGAAGAAGAGAAAACATGCCTGTGCGACAAGCTAGTGCCCACACAAGTGCCCAAGTGGTGAGCCAGTGTCCTGCACAAGTGAGTCACGCAGCAAGATGATGATGACCCATCAAAAGAGAGACAAGGGGAGCGTCAAGGTGAAGCACAGCCGAAACCAGGAACTGAGGTGGCACAATTGACAGGGAACCTCTCTCCACAACAGAGGTCTCCAGGATTGAATCCCGGTGAATCCTAGAGGAGAGAAAAGGAGAAGAGAAGACAACACAGATAGCAAAAAACCCCAAAAAACAAAAAGAAAATGAACCCCCAAAACCCAGCAGGGCAGGAGGAGGGGGAGGATGGAAAATAAATAAATAAATAAATCTTAAAATAATATTCCCATATACCCCACCCCCTACCCCCCCCACTTTCCTACATTAACAGCATCTTTCATTAATGTGTACATTTGTTACAAATAATGAACACATATTGAAGCATTGCTACTAACTGTGGACTATAGTTTACATTATAGTTTACATTCACAATTTTTTTTACACAAAATTTTTTAGGTTATGACAAAATATACAATGGCCTGTATCCATCACTGTGATGTCATGCAGGACAAGTCTAATGTCCCCAGACTGCCCCATGCTACACTGATTCTTCCCTCTCCTTCTCCTCAGAACCTCCAGCGGCCACTGACTCCACACCAATGATAAAAGTCCTATTGCTAGAATAATAATAAGTCTATGTTAGAGTAGTGATAAGTCTAGCCCATTGTTCATCCCTCAGTCTTGAGGAGGTAGGTATGCTGATGTCCCCTCTGCCTCTGATTGAGCGGGGGCTTATATTTTTAAGAAGCTTTCTCTGGGAGACTCTGCACCTTACCTGTTAATGCTTGTTATGCTGTATGAGCTTAAGGCTCCGTCAAATTTGTATGGAAGTTATTCAAACTTTCAAGGAACAAATGCTATCCATGCTATTTAAATTTCTCTGAGCTTAGAAGATTCAAAGCCCCCAACCTATTCTATAAAGCAAAACCAAACCAAGATAACACGGAAAACCAAAGACCAGTCTCACTTATAAATATAGACAAGGAAATTCTAAATAAAATGTTAGCAAATAGAACGCAATCCTTTTCTCATAATGCAATAGGGTGGTGCCAGGAATGATAGGATTATACACTATTAGCAAACGCATCAACTAATCTGATAAGAACCCTAGCGGTGGGGAGCGCTGCTGGGACTCCCAAGTCTGGCCGCCCTCCCGAGGTTGGGGGTCTTCGGGCAAGATCAGGATGTTGGATCCCTTCTTCTTTCCTGGAGGAGAAGCTTGGTGGTTGTGTGCCAAGACAATGTGCATAGCTTTTAGAGCTTTTGTCCAAGCTCTGAAGACTGTCCTACCAGTGAGCTGTCCTCTGTCCCCGTGTGTCAGGCCTAAACTAGCTTTCTTTCCTAGGCCTCCACAACATTCGCATGTATAGCCCAGCCTCATCAACTGTCTCCCATTGTTTTCATTCTTTCATGAATTCATTCATTCCCCAGCCTTGGCCGACTGCTTGTCCTGAGCCAGGCGGAGTTCTAGGTACTGAGGCTATGGTGTGAGCAAAAAGAGTCCTGCTCACGAGGAGCTGACATTCTAGCGGGGCGGGGGCAGAGAGCAAACATGGAATGCGTCAGACTCGATGCTGAGTGCTGGGGGACAAAGAAGGCGGGACAGGGAGCAACGCGAGGTTGGAATTGGGTAGAGCTTTGCTCATCTAAATAGGGTGGCAAGTGACCTTTGAAAAGTGCTAAATATGATGAGGAGTAAGCCGTGCAGAGCATTCCAGAGGGAGGGAACGAAGGGGCAGAGGCCCTGAGCTGGGAGTGCCCCTGGCGTGTGGGCAAACAGCGGAGGAGGAGTGTGGGGTGAAGGGAGTGAGGGGGTGTCGGGAGGCGAGGTCAGCCAGCAGGTGACTTGTCAGTCTTTGTGAAGACTCTTGCTTCCACACTGAGGGAGATGGAGCCTTCAGAAGGACTGAGCAGTGAGGGGATGTGGCCACTGCTTGAAGCAGCCTCAGCTGCTGCGTGGAGAGCAGAGCGGGCTGAGGAGGGCGTGGAGGCCAGGGGCCGTGGAGGCAGGGGAACGGCCCGGAGATGTCCCTCCTCGCCTGCGGACCCTGAGGCTCTGCTGCCACACGGCACGGGGAGTGAAGGCGGCAGGTGGAGTTCAGCGCTCATCACCTCGCCTGGAGAGCCAGGTGGGCTCAGCGGACCCACAGGTCCTTATAAGTGAAAGAGGAAGGCAGGAGAGTGAGCGTCAGAGAGACAGGGCTCGAGAAAGACTCGGCCCACAGCTTCTGGCTTTGAAGGTGGGAGCAGGGCATGAACCAGGCCTGCGGGCAGCTTCGGGACAGGGGGCCGCGAGCGCGAATGGAAATTCAAAAAGCGTTCTTCCTCGGCGGCCGACTTGGCCCAGTGGTTAGGGCGTCCGTCTACCACATGGGAGGTCCGCGGTTCAAACCCCGGGCCTCCTTGACCCGTGTGGAGCTGGCCCATGCGCAGTGCTGATGCGCGCAAGGAGTGCCGTGCCACGCAGGAGTGTCCCCCGCGTAGGGGAGCCCCACGCGCAAGGAGTGCGCCCCATAAGGAGAGCCGCCCAGCGTGAAAGAAAGCGCAGCCTGCCCAGGAATGGTGCCGCACACACAGAGAGCTGATGCAAGACGACGGAACAAAAAGAAACACAGATTCCTGTGCTGCTGACAACAACGGAAGCGGACAAAGAAGACGCAGCAAATAGACACAGAGCACAGATAACCGGGATGGGGGGAAAGGGGAGAGAAATAAATAAATAAATAAATCTTAAAAAAAAAAGCGTTCTTCCTGTAGGGACGGGTTGGTGTGGGTGTGATTATTCACTGAATAATGCGTAGTCTAGTGTGGACTTAGGAAGGGGTCTGTGGAACAAAAAGGGTTGAGAACCCCAGCTCTAGCAACCTGAAGAGGCAAGGAAGTGCGCTCTTCCCAGCCCTGCTGAAGGAACACCGACTTGCTGATGCCTTGCCTAGTGAGTTCTGTGTCGGACTTCCTGACCTCCAGGACTGCAAGAATAATAAATGTGTGTTTGGTTTAAGCCACCTCGTTTGTGGTAATTTGTTTCAGCAGCCCTAGGAAACTAGTACAGGCTTGCGGCTGCAAGAAGTCCTGAGGAGGGGGTGGCTTGGACCAGAGGGGAGCAGTGAAGGGGTCGGAACGTGGCTGGATTCTGGGCATACTGTGAAGGCAAAGCCAACAGGATTTACTGATAAATTAGCTATAGGATTTGAGAGAAAGAGGAGTCCAGGTGATTTTTCAGTCAAGAGAAAGGAGTTCAGAATTTCCTTGGAAAGACGTGTAGATTGGAAAAGTCTCTTTGGAGGCTGGCAGCTTTCCTCTTCCCCCGCCCCTCCCGCACCTGCTGCGGGCCAGAAGTGTGGCTTTGCAGCCTGTTTTTTCCTGGGCCAACACCCTAATCTTGACTCTTAAAATATTTTCACACTGATGAGAAGAGTCATAAAGAAAACTTCTTTTCTTTACAAATGACAAGATCTTAAAACACCTTCTCCAACCCCCGGACCGTGAAAGAGAGCGAATTTTTGAAGACTCCCCACTCTCCTTCCCGTTCCTCCCTTTCCCAAAATTTGAATTTTTCAGCTCAGTGCTTGGGCTGGAGCATCTAGTGGAAAAACCTAGAACATTTCCATTAAAGAGGAAGTTAATGTCTAAGTAAGGAAAAAGCAGGTCCAGGAATGGGGGTGTGGAGGGACAGAGGAGGTGGCTAGACTGGTCTCGGGAAGGTCGCTGGTGGAGAACCGGGACTGGAATGGGGAGACTGGCTCCAGCGGCCTGCGTGTGAGTGGGACTGAGGAAGCAGTGGGAGAGAGGACGTTAAGAGCTGCTGCTGTGTTTAGAACTGTGTCCTCTGATATTCTTTGAGAACGTCAGTACAAATTGGAATTGCTTTTAAGTACAAAGATGAAAAACTCTCGTGCCCCATCACCCTATTCCTGGGCTACCTTTCTCTTGTCCATATTGCAAGTTCTCAGGTTCTCACCCAGTTTTTTCCTTGGTGCTTAATAAATGGAGTCACATTGCTTAGCCTTGAAACTATACCCTTCCAACAGCTGATGGAAACAGTATCAGCAAAAAACAGGGTCCTACTTCCTCGATGCTATTCTGCACCATGAAACCATCCTTGTAAATGATACTTCTAAAAAAATAAAAGGAGTCTTGTCAGAAATCTTGTAAGATTTCAGTAATTATTGTTATGAATCTCATCATGAAAGTTAACATTTAACTTCCCCAAATTCTATAATTATTAATGGTTGCCTTACTGAATAGTTAGTTGTTCTGGTAATGGAAGAATACTTAATTTAAGTCACTGTTTTCGGAAAAGTATAAACGTTTGAGAGTTTTCTTTGGTAAGCCTGAAGAGGATCGCTGACACATCTTTCTGCCACATGGATGGATATGAAAATAAGTAGGTCCTAAGACTGTGTTAGATTTCTTATTTTGAACCAAGAGTTAGGGCCTCTGTGTCTCAATCTTCATAGCAAACACTTTTGTGTGCGGAGCTGTGCTTCCTGGAAGAGTTTGCTGAGCAGGGGCGGGCCTCTGTGGTCAGATGATGAACTCTCAGCAAGAACAACTTTCTTCTAAGCCCCCAAAGAGAACCGGCCAAGCCCAGCTCTCCCATCGGCTGGGGAGGGAACACAACCCTCCCAAGGGTAGATTTCCCACCCCAAGCCCATGTGGAAGCGGAGTAGAGAGACCCCAAAACTATCTGAAGAAGGATCTGTTGTGAACCCCGTCCCCATCCAACCCTGTCTACCAGCCCCCGTTAGAGCTTCCTCACCCTGTGGGCCCGTTTCGGGAGATAAAGCCTGCACCCACACCCCTCCCCGAGGTCAGAGTGTAGTCAGCACTTGTCTACGTTTTGTTCATTCTCCTGGTACCTCTAAGGACCTGGTCAGGCTGGAGGACCGTCTGGCCATTTACGAGGGATTGGTGGCGCATCAGGAGGTTTCCAGCATCATCACGAGGCTCTTTGCCTGACCCTTCTCCTGGTTCACTGCACCTCATGGTCGGTATCCCCAGCCCCAGCCCAGTGCTGAGCACATAGCAGGTGCTCAGTGAACATGGGGTGAATGCATGGCTCATGGGATGGGCCGCTTAGCTCCTCAAGGCTCTTGGAAGTAGCTGCTGGAAGACTCGGAGACGGAGCAGGAAATTATTTCAGATCAAGTCTACTCCAAGGCGACTAAAGGGCAGGCCCAAGATGTACGGCCAAGCCTTATTTCACATCTCAAATTACTTGTGGCTAAGCTTACCAGACGAAACCATACAAAGGTCCAGATAATAACCAGTGTGGCAGCAGGAGGAAATGCCCCAAGCCTCCTAATACGCCGTAAAACTGAAGACTGCGGCGTTCCTTCCAGGGTGAACGTGATTCTTTGTTCTCCCAGACAGATGAAAGTTCCCCAAATTACAGGAGTTGGGAGTGGTCCTCGCTCAGTGCTTGTGGGGCTTGGGCCTCTACCTCGGGCGCCTGAAGCATCTTCTGCTTTAGTTCACAAAACTGTTTCTGCACTCCGGGGTGGGGTGACTCCACTCCAAGCCTTTCCCGAGGCCCTGGAGCGTCACCACGCTGTCAGGGGAGCTGCAGCCCTGTTCAGAACAGAACATAAGGACCAGAATCACGGGTGACCAGTGAGCCACTAAGACCCTAAACAGCACCTTACATAAGAGCTCAGTTAGGGAAACGGACTTGGCCCAGTGGTTAGGGCGTCCGTCTACCACATGGGAGGCCCGCGGTTCAAACCCCGGGCCTCCTTGACCCGTGTGCAGCTGGCCATGCGCAGCGCTGATGCGCGCAAGGAGTGCCGTGCCACGCAGGGGTGTCCCCCCCGTGGGGGAGCCCCACGCGCAAGGAGTGCGCCCGTAAGGAGAGCCGCCCAGCGTGAAAAGAAAGAGCAGCCTGCCCAGGAATGGCGCCGCCCACACTTCCCGTGCCGCTGACGACAACAGAAGCGGACAAAGAAACAAGACGCAGTGAATAGACACCAAGAACAGACAACCAGGGGAGGGGGGGGGAATTAAATAAATAAATAAATCTTTAAAAAAAAAAAAAAAGAGCTCAGTTAGGAAAAGGCATCACAGGAGACTCCGAGAGGGAAACTTCAAGACCTGTCCTGCGTAAAAGCTCTTTTAAAAAATAAGAAAAGATGATGGATACTTTTTTAACCTGGTTGAAAAGTATTGCACTTAACCAATAGCCAGCATCCTGGGAAACAGTGAGATAATGAAGAACTTTTCATCCAAGCAGGCACAAAGTAAGGATGCCTATATAATCATCATTATTTTCTGATATTTTTCTGGACATTCTGGCCAATTTAATAAAAATAAAATAGAAAAAAAAAAGTAGGCCTAAATATCTTTAAGAAAGAGAGAAACACCTATTATTACTTGCAAAGAGAACGCATCTATAAAAAAACCAAAGGAAAAAAAGTAGGAAAAAAACATGAGAATTAATGAGTTTGTAAAGTGGCTGAATACATAATAAATACATAAAAATCAATAGCTTGCTTTTATAATATCAAAATAAGTTATAAATTACAAGGAAAACTGAGATCCTGATTATAATAGCAGAAAAAGTATGAAATGCTGCCAAATAACCTAACAAGAAAATAAAATGATGTACTTGAAGAAAGCTACAAAATGTTATTGGGAATTGTAAAAGAAAATTGTGTATAGAATAAAGGAATATAGTAAAGGTGTCAATTCTTTACAGTTTAAATACTCTAGTGTTATTTAATTCAATAGTACAATGTGCTTAAGTTAAAATCCTTTCTTTATTTCACCTGGCAGAATAAGCAAGCAAGAATAGTCATTAGTAAGGGAGGAATTAGCACATCAGATATTAAAACTCAGAAAACATCAGTAACTGGAAGTGTGATGTTTGTGCAAGAATAAATCAGGTACTCTTGCTATGATCCATAATGGCATTCTCTCTAATATAGCTGCTAGAAATATTACAATTAAGTAATTGTTTAATTTTTTGTCTAGTAAATCTAGTATCTTCCATCACTGCTTCTAGCACAGTGTCTGGCATTTATCAGGCACTGGATAAATATTTGTTAAATGAGTGAATGGATAAATGAGAAGAGAAAGGAAAACACCCACCAAATTGTAATAGGCATATAAGAATCTAATATCTGAAAAAGGTAATGTGATTCAGTGGGAAAGAGAATTTTTATTATAAATGGAATTGGGCTGAATGACTAGGAATTTGAAGGAGGAAATAGTTTATTTCTTTACCTCATTCCACACCTGATTTCAAGTACTAAAGTAAGTTCTTGATAGACTAAGAAATTAAATATAAAAAATTCAAACTACAGAAAAAACAATGAAAGAAAAGTAATGGCTATTTACCAATCTTTTAACTTAGAAAAGACTGGCATTTGGCCATATGAGCTTTTAAAACTTTCCTAGGGTCAACAAATGTGCAAACATAAACAAATTCACGAAATAAAAATGTCAAAACTAAGGTGACGATGACAGAAGTAATAGGGTACAATAAATATTAAGATCTCTAAAACTATTTGCACTCGTTGATAGGGTAAAGTGTCAGTATTTGGATGAAAGGGCAGGAGTTTTGGAACAATAGGGGTCTGGATTTAATTTATGGCTTTGAATCTTAAAGCAAATTAATGAACCTGTGTGAGTCTCAGTTTCTTCATTTACAAAAGGGGATATTGTTATTTATCTTGAAATATTGTGAATAGAAATAGATTAGGGAAGCGGACTTGGCCCAGCAGTTAGGGCGTCTGTCTACCACATGGGAGGTCCGCGGTTCAAACCCCGGGCCTCCTTGACCCGTGTGCAGCTGGCCCATGTGCAGTGCTGATGCGCGCAAGGAGTGCTGTGCCATGTAGGGGTGTCCCTGCATAGGGGAGGCCCATGCGCAAGGAGTGTGCCCCGTAAGGAGAGCCACCCAGTGTGAAAGAAAGTGCAGCCTGCCCAGGAATGGCGTCACACACACGAAGAGATGGAGAGCTGACACAACACGATGACACAACAAAAAGAAACACAGATTCCTGAGCCGCTGACAACAACGGAAGCGGACAAAGAAGAACACACAGCAAATAGACACAGAGAACAGACAACTGGGGCGGGGGGGAAGGGAGAGAAATAAATAAATAAACCTTAAAAAATAAAAAAGGAAATAGACTAAGTAAAATTCCTGGAGGCTAGCCAGTACACAATAAGTGATAGATATTATTATTAGCTATTATTATTATTATTTTGTATCTGAAAATCAACCCTAAGGAAATAATCCTAACTATGAAATTGGCTTATGCACAAAGGTATTGACACGGGTTGGAACGATCCTAAATATCCTTCTGACGGGAATGGCGATGTAATTTAAGGTTGATCCTCTCACTGAAATGTCACGAAGTCATTCAAATCAATATTTATGAAGGTTTTATAATATCATGGAAAAAAACAATATTTAGTGGGAAAAAAAAAAGCCTAGGAAGGAATGGTTTATAGTATGTTTACAATTTTATAAAAGGAAAAAAATCTATGCATAGAAAAAAGTCTGGAAGAAAAAATACTAAAATGCTAACAAAGCCTGTGTTTGTGGAGAATATGGATGATCTCTGCATCTTCCAAATGTTTTTAAGGGGCATGTAATATTTTTGAAGAAAATCTGTGCATTTAAGGAAGGAAGAAGAAAGAGGCTGTGAAGAACTTAATTTTGTAAACTGCATATTACTTGAAGTGTCCGTCTTGGGCTGGGACTGAGACTATGGCCCAGTCATCATCTGGGGAGTTCTGAAAAGTGAGAAGATAACCCTCAGGTTCTGAAACGGAAGCTTTGACTTGGCGTGTGTAAGTGACATCATATGCCCCTGGAGTCCTTGAGAAATCAGATGGGGACCCCAGGAAGGTAAACCCAGAAGCGCGGGTCAGATGAGCACAGTCCTGGGTTCAGATTCAGGAAAAGCCCTTGGCACTTTTGTTAAGGGGTGCTTGGGCAGGGAGGGAGCATGCTCCCGGGCTCACAGGGGTCCCTCGACAGAGCTGTCTGCATCAGAAGCTTTTCCCCGCCTCCTCTCCCTTCCCTCTCTCCACACCTCTCTATCACCTGCCTCCCCTCAAAAGCTTAGGGGAAGGTTTGGTGGAGAAGGTACTTCTGGAGGCCAGTGTGCAATGTATGTTCATGCCTTTTAACTTAACAGTCTCACTATTGCCCATCAATCCTAAGGAAATAATCAGTCAGAGGTAGGGAAAGGGTTTTAAAGAAAGATGCCAGTTATCATAGTGAAAAACTAAATATAAGGTAAGGTCCAACACTTGGGAGCTGATTACATAAATTATGGTTTATCTATATGATGAACTAATGTATAGCTATTAAATAGTTTTAGAAGGCTATTGTTATTAACGTCAAATTTAAAACTCCATATGCAATAAGGACTCTAATTAAATAAAAGAAACAAAATTCCCATAAAGATAGGGAATATGTGACTATGAGCTGACCGGAAGGAATGCATGAGAACGTTAATGTTTTATCTGGATGATGTCAGGATGAGCAATTCTTAATTGCTTTACATTTTAATTTTTTACAGTGATAATACACTACTTTCATTTATAACAAAAACCTTAATATCATCTAACAAACTAATGCTTATTTTGGAAAATGAAGAGCATTTGTTTCTAAGGTCGTGTGTATTCTAAGGAGGAAACTGTTGTCTATGTCTTTGCCTTTTTACTCTTCTCTGTAACCAGATGGCCTCAGAATCAACAGTAAAGCATCTATTCACTCGTAAGACTTAATGAATGTGTTTTGGAGACTCTTTAGGTCCTAACTTTTAGTGCGCTGCCTTATTGATGAACCTACATCATTCACTTTAATAGATAAATGCCGTACTCTCTAAAGAGGTTTTGTAAATTGTTGGACTAAGCCATCATCATGCTTTCAAGAGGGGATGTACAGAAGCAACCGGCTTACTTAGAGTCAGCCCAGGTGAACATCAGCTTAAGAAGATGACGGAAACAAATCTTGCTCCAAAATAAAAATGTCAGCTCCATGAAGGTAAGGATTGCATTTGTCTAATGTACAGCTTTATGCTCATTGCTCAGCAGCCACCACACTTACATAGGAATCACTTCATGACATGTGAATTAATTTTGAATGACTGAATAAATGTGCAGATATTTGTTTAATGAAGGAAGAAAAAAACAAACAAGAAAGCGTGGAGTATTAACATGCCATCCACTTTTGGGGGATAAGAGACAATGCTCCATGAATCTCAAATTTCTTCACATCCTGGCATTAATAGCCAGTTTGCTCAGATTTATTTACATTCTAGGGTAGTAAAGATAGAGAGACTATCTCCCTCCCTGGTGACATTTAAAGGTAGTAAAGATAAGACCTCTCCAGTTCAGGGTAATAAAGATGCTGTCTGGCATTATCTTTGTCTGGATGGGCAGGATTTCCAGCAGTTCCTGGTCACGTGGGGTCAGCTAAGCTCAGGGTGCCTCAGCTGTGGCATACCCTCTCTGTGCACGGCATCCACCTGTGCTCACCTCTGTCTCCCCCATGGCGCTTGGGGGACAAAGGCACTGGGTCAAACAGGAAGCTTACACTGCCTGCCGTGCTGGGAGTGACGAGTCACCTAGGTCCATTTGGGCTCGGTTTCTCCTTACTAGCAAAATCTATAGAACTGTGTCAAGCCAGCCTAGCAACTGCCACCATGCTGCTACTTAGGGACTGCTTGACATTTGACAAATATATTCTGCTTTTGCTTGATGTTCATTGATCTAAGTGAGCAAGAGTGATTTAGTGGAAGAAGCTGGAGTATGGGCTTCATATCCAGACAAACTTCTAGGATGTGACCTTGTATAAATTATGTAATGTCTCTGAGCCTGAGTTTCAATATCTGTGAAACGACTTTCTTACAGGATTGTTGTGAAGATTAAATATAAAGTGTACACCTAGTGGCAGGCATGCAGTAATATTGCACCCTACCTCTTCCCTACCAGCCCAGAAATCATATATTGCAATTTAGTTAAATAGCCACTATAGAATACTGTTATTGGATTTTATTTAGGTTCTTGACTTATGCTGCAGAAATGAATTTCAAGAGCACATTGAGTGAGTTAGGCCAGTAATTTATTCAGGTAGGGAGGGACAAGAAATGCGAGAAAATAACAGATCAGGGGTCCCAGGTAGAGAGGAAGGGGGTGAGAAGTGATAAAGGGGGCTGACCGACAAGCTACAATTCCCTGTTAGAGATTAAAAATGCCCTGGTTTATTTGCATGGCCATGTGGCAGAGGGAAAACGGTGAGAATGGTGTGCTGAGGGCAGGACGGGCCCACAGGCGAGAGAGTGAGCGGCTCGTTCAGGCCCCGCCTTTGGCTTTTGAACTGTTAATTATTCCACCCCTTTGCTAATGGCAGGGGCGGGGTTCCAGCGTTTGCTGTTTTGATTGATTGCCCACCCATCCATCCCCCTACGTGGCCCCAATGATTAAGTCCTTGGGGAATACCCAGGCTTCTCCTGGCTTCCAGAGGAGGTCTTTGTTCTGGGTGGCAGGATCTGGGGCTGGGGTCTTCCAGCAGCCGTCTTGGGGTTACTGATGTCCATGTCAGCTCTCTGCCAGGCCCCAGGTCCATCTATTGATTTCCTGTCTTATTAACCAGCTTCATTCCCCCCTCAGAGAGTTTAGAGCTTTAATCTTAAAGGGTGCTGAAGGGAGATGATATTTCTTCTGTCGCTACTTCCTGCTGGTTAGGGGCAGGAGGCCCTACCTGACAAGGTGTAAAACCCTCCTGCTTTTCTATTTTGTTTGGAGGAAGATGGATCCGGCATCCTGGGTGAAATTGGATGAAGTTTTCATATGGTTAACAAGATTCTGATTCTGGAAGAAATAGACGTGATTAGAATTTCAAAAATATATGGTCTGCTAAGAGGACACTGGACCACAGAAGTAGAAAAGGCCAGATGCCTGCAAAGGCTGCATTTTCCAAAAGGTGATGGGAAAGAGTATTTTTCCTTCAGTAGAATGGGAAGAAGCTTTGCCCATTTTAGTTAAGCTAAAGGAGATGAAAGCAAACTAGGTTTTTAAAAGGGATGTCTGGTTTTCCCTCCCTCTAGCAATAGGCATTTGGCCTAGAGTTAGAGGAAAAGCTGCCTTTGACACTACTTAGCTTTTCTCTTGAAGAGGGATTTCAGGCTGTCCAATGACTGGCATTCGTTTATCCCATCAGGTACTTCTGGTGAGCTGGCACTTTCTTGGGCAGCTGGCTTCACTAAGGATTAGTGCACCAAGTTGGAAATTTCTTTAATAGCTGTGGGATTGATCAGAACTACAGAGTGAAGATTTTTTTTACATTTTGGCTCTAATTGAGAATGAGGCTCGTTTTCTTGCCAAGTTGTGATCAGAACTTGGTTTCTAGTCCTGGGTGAGGAAAGATTTTCCACAGACCATCTCAAAGGGGCTAAGCTGAAGTGGGTCCTAGCCCTTTGTTTGCTGTTTCCCTTCTGGTGGGAAATGCTTAGCCCTGGCAGGCTGGCATGAGGGTCTGCCAGTCCTCCCCAGGGCATGAGTGGGACAGGTTCTGGAGTAAGGGCTAGGAGGGAGACTTGGGCTAAGCACATTCATTAACTATTTAGAAAATGAAGTTTACCAGGATTTTTAACATGCTCAATGTTTTTCTGTATATAGTCTAGAATAGAAAAGATATCACTATAATAATTGTCATATATCTAGAATAAGATACAGTTACAGTACTTAATACTAATTAATGTACTACCCGATGCATAAGTTTCTCTTTGAGCTGCAATTAATAGATTCGAGTTCCAGGTTTGCAATACCTTACATGTTGTTTCTCCATGAGAGCAGGCCATAAAGCCAGTTGTGTTTAAGTCCTACTCACAGTACTGTGGTGATCACTGTTCCCCTTGGTATGTTCTTTACACAGTGAGTAAGCCACAGCACCACTGACCCTAGAGAGAGATTAGGAAAGTAGTTTCCAGTATTCCACTGGCCTGGTGCATAGCGCCCTTTGGCACTATGAAGCAGTGCTGGTCTGGAGGTGATATTCATCTCACATTTGGCTCTATTGAGCCATCGTTGACTGCTGCAGGAGTTTGAAACTGTAACATAGTCTCCATCGACTTCAGGAGCACAACCAGAGATGTAGTAGATACCTTTATTGTTTTAGGGGTCAGTGACCAACCTAGCCAATAACTCATATGGAGAGGCAATCTACAGTGTATTGAAGGCCTGGTTTGAATGCACAAGAGAGTTTGACAATGCTGAAGTTTATCTCTTGATTTTTATACACTTCTTAAACATTTCCAATGCAATGTGTAACGCATCAGATGAATTTTTAGTACTATGCTTCTTTCTTTTACACTTTTACCATAAAGACTTTAACAGATATTTTATGTTAGCAGTAGAGGAAAAACTATTTTTTCCATTTTTAAAATGAAAACTGAAAATTTCCAATGGAATCAAGGTAACTTTTCATCATTACTACTTGAATACGCAGATTGAGGTGACTTCTAGACAGGTTTCACTGTTACTTTTTGAACAACTTTGTGAGATTTCTTTGCTTTTTTAGCAGTTAAATTAATTCTACTTGTGATTTATGTATAAAATCTACTAAGCAAGACAGTATTGACATTTAAAGACTCATTTTTAGGTTAACTTTTGCTGTTAATCAATTTGTAACAGGTGAACCCAAAATCTGATTTCCTAGGCACAAGCAAACTGATGAAGTTAAACCCTGATTTCAAAGTTGAACACAAAGTTATGCACAGATTAAAACAGGAAAGAATTTTTTTGCATTTCTAGGAGCTCTTTGATTTTAATTGATGGCACAAGAGGTTTCTTATTTTTCAGGAGCGGTTTAGTAATGGGTCTGGATCTTGATTTTTATTCACACTTTTTATAGGCACAACTGAGCTTAAACTAATGGAAGTTTGAGGTTTATTTCCTCATTTCTTTAAGGAGGCACAACATGAGGTTTCTGGGCCTCACATTTATTTATTTATTTATTTATTTATTTACACTGGTTTCACTGGAATTCAATGTCCTATACAGAGGATGCTCTTGGCTATATTGTGACCATGTGGACCAGCAGTAGGCAGAGTTTCCTGATTCCTAAGAAGACACTCCTATGGGGAGTTTGCTGGCATGCTAGAGACTGCACCCATTACTCTAGGAAGAATGAAGAAGCACCTTTTAGTCAACCATTCTGGCATCCCACAGTCCTAGTCTGACCAAAACTTCCACTGCTCCATGTAATTTGGAGCTGAGGCTCTGTCTCAGCATGCTGAGAATTTCAATTTTCAGAGCTTGTCTGGCCCACAGGCATCCCTGGATGGGCAACCTAGGTCTGGGAGATATGTGATGCTTCCTCCAGTGATCAGATCAATGTGCCCAAGCCAAATTGGTGGGAGACTGAGCAGTGGCCCCAAATCAAAGCACCTGTGACGTCTGCCTCTCAGGGGATATTTGGCTGCTCTCCGAATGGATGGGCCCAAGAAGGGGGGTCCATTCAGTTTACTGCTCTGGTTCTCGGCACACTGGCCATTACAGGATCCGAGACCAACTGCACAGTTACCCAAGCAGAAGTTCTTGAGTTAAATTTTAGGAGACGTTTGGCTGCTCTTTGATTCCCACCCCAGGGAATCACAGAGCTCCTGCCGCTGGGCATTCCCGGGGCCCTCTGGACTTGGGAGAGAGGTTGAGTAGATTTCAACCTGAGGCTGCCAAGCTGAATAGTGCTTCTTTTTCGAATATTGCTCCTCCCTCCGAGAAGAGGCAAAAAGCTCTTTTCTATTCTTACAGAGGTCCTTAAAGCCATTCTAGTTTTATGACTTTACCGTCTGATAGTTTCCCAGTTAGACCAGCCAACAAAAGGCCATTTAAGTGATTAGAGAGTAATTGCTCCAGCTAACAGGCCCTGGGGCCCTGTGGCAATAGCTTCCCTGCTAGACAAAGGTACTTTCCTTTTTCACAGTTTTTAAGACATTTCAAAGCATTCTAACACAAACTTGTAAAAAGAGATTCAGTAGCAAGAAGTAGTAAGGTAAAACATGGGTAACAGTTAGATCAGGGGTATCCTGGTCTGTGACCCCCCTCCAGAAGGAAACTCGCCACCTTCCTACTTCACCCCCAAGTAGCTGGGTGTGGTCAGACAGGAATGCCATTTGCAAAGGTGTGGGCCCGGGAAGTCCCTGGCTCTCTGGCTCTCTGTCACTGCCATGCACCCCTGGGGTACAGGGCAGGAGAAGGCAAAGGCTGCCAGCCCCGAGGGCAGAGCCTCCAGCTGCTAAAAGGGCTTGAAAGAGCGGGGCAGTGGGTTCCTGTCCTGTGCCCCAGCCCACCCAATGGAGGTCAGATCTAACAAACCTGGGCGTGTGGCACGGATGCAGAGAATTCCGGAACCCTGGCCCTTCCCTCTTAGGATTACATCCTGTGGGGGCTCGTAGGTGACTGTGTTGAAAATGGAGAACAAAAGGAAGGCATTAAATGAGCTGCAGGCCATAGTTTCACTCACCAATGAAGTCCTGACTGGCTCACCAAGCATGTTACTGGATTTTGTCTAGGTTCTTGACTATGCTGCAGAAATGAATTTCAAGAGCACGTCGGGTGAATTAGGCCAGTAATTTATTCAGGTAGGGAGGGAAGAGAAATGGGAGAAAATAACAGGTCAGGGGTCCCAGGTAGAGAGGAAGGGGATGGGAAGTGAAAAGGGGACTGATTTACAGGCTACAATTTCCCGTTATAGATTATATATGCCCTGGTTTACTTGTGTGGCCATGTGGCAGAGGAAAAATGGTAAGAGCGGTGAGCTGGGGCAGGATGGGCCCACAGGGGAGAGAGCAGAGAGTGAGTGTGCTCGTTCAGGCCCCGCCTTTGGCTTTTTAAACTGTTAATTATTCCACCCCTTTGCTAATGGCAGGGGTGGGTTTCCAGCTGTTTGCTGTTTTGATTGATTGCCCACCCATCAATTCCCCTACATGGCCCCAGTGATTAAGTCCTTGGGGAATATCCAGGGCTTCTCCTGACTTCCAGAGGAGGTCTTTGTTCTGGTGGCAGGACCTTGGGGGTGGGGTCTTCCAGCAGGTATCTTGGGGTTATTTTTTTTTTTTTCCAAAAAAATAGAGATTTGTATTTTTAAAAAAATTAAATAAAAGCCCAGCTCTGCTGATAGGCGAATGTTACCCCCATCCCCACTCCCACCCCACCCCCATTGTTTCCCTGGCCTGTACCCCCATCCCACCATGGCCCCAGGGGTATTTACAACATGGAACAATAGAGGCCTGGGGTGGGGGGCACTGCCGCCAGGAGAAGGGGGCACGGGGCAGGTCCCCCCTCCCCAGAGGGGTCCCCCAAGACAACACAACATCAACAAGAAAAGTTGCAGATCAGGCAGAAATGGGGACATCATTCCAAGGTCCTTATATACAGACACTGCATGACCAGCAGGGAGGGGGGAACCCAGATAGAACCAGGCATGGGCAGGTGGCAGGCAGGTGGGCCAGCCAGGAGCAGATCAGAAGTCAAGGCCCCTGCCCCACTCTCTCCCCCATCCCCACACCACCTTTGGTAACAAAAGCCCTTCATGGAGCCCGAGGTGGTCAAGAGTTCCCTCTGGAGTCCCCAGGGAGAGGGGCTACCCAGTTCAGCCCTCTGCAGGACTGGAATGAGGCATCCTGTCCCCGCCCTGGTCGGCCACATGGGAAACGATGCATTAAAAGTGTGCTGCCCACCCTTGACTCCATCCTCTGCCCAAAGGAAGGGGGTACTCCCCAGAAGTCGAGGGAAGCAAGCCCAGTCATTGTAGAGGAGCCCTCAGGGGCATCAGCTGGAGGAAGCCCCATAAAGGGGAAGAAGAAGGGACTCCCAGGGGCTGGGGGCTGGAGGTGAGGAGAGAGGACCTGGAATCTGCCTGGGGGAAGGGCCAGCGTGGTCATGAGGCCAGTCTCCCCCCAACCCACTTGGGGCCCTGGCCAGGAAGTTCACGCTGGAGGGAACAGGAGTGGGGGCCCTTGAATGGCCCCACCTGGGAGCTGGCCGGCGACTCGGGGAGAGGGGTGGCCGGCCGGCCAGGGGGCGGCTCACAGGTAGATCTCCCGCTTGGCCGTCTGGGCGGATGCCGGTGTGGCTGCAGGTGGGAAGTCCGAGGTCTGGGTCAGGGGGATTTCCTCCAAGGTGGCCGAGTCCTTGCAGGAATCATGGCTACTGTGGGAGAAGGCACTGTAGGAGGGCAGGAGGCGCACGGGGGCCGTTTTGGTGTTCCGGTCTTCCGGGGGGCTGGGGCTGCCGGTGCCCGCAGGCTCCTGCCCTCCTCGGTCCTGGTAAGGCACGAAGGTGGAGAGTTTGAGGGCGCTGCTCTTGGTCCGGCGGCTGGGAGATGACTGGCCAGGCATCCAGCACGTGTCGGAGTGGCCACACTCACTGCACTCCCGGGTACATGTGCCCGTCATGGCGACGTCAGGCAGTGGGCGCAGATCTGGCACTCTTGGGGTTATTGATGCCCACATGGACTCTCTGCCAGGCTCCACATCCATCTATTGATTTCCTATCTTGCTAACTGGCTTCAGTACTTTGCTAACTTTTAATCTGCAATTGCCACATTTAGAATCAAAACCATTTTTAATAAAAATAATTTTACTTTTAATTCTTATTAAAAGTAATTATAGATGCTTTTTCACAATATTAAAAAATCCTTTCCTAAAACAGCTGTAAATATGTGAAATTATACAGCAATATACAAACCTAGCTTATTGCACAAATAGGAAATTTATTCATCTTAATTCCCTACAGGGAAAAGAAAATGAAACATTTATTAGGAACAATAAGCCAGACCCTTTACAAGCATTCTCTTATTTAAAACACTCAGCGATTTTCTTTTTCATTTTATTAACAAATGAGGAAACTGGTGTTTAGAGAGATTAAGTAACTTGCACAAGATCACAGTGCTGGAATCAAGATTGAACCCTGGGTATATTTTACTCTAAAACATTAATTTTTTATCTTACAAATTCTAGGAACCAATGCGATGTCTATTCTATGCCTCTCTGCCTGCCCTCTTCCTTAGCTTCTCTTGGATTTCTAGCTATAACCAGTCCTTAAAGAATCATCACTGAGATCCCTTGCTGTCCTCAGAATGGCAGGATTTCTTGGCAGACTTGAAGCTGGGACTTGAAGCCTTCTAAGATATGGTATTTGTGCCTTTCTCCAAGTGTTGCAGCACTTAATATGCAAAGAGGATTTTAATATTCATTTCTTTGTTTGATTTTGATAAAGGAGATATGAGGATCCAGTGAAAGAGCCAGGGGTGAGAGTGAAAATGGAAGGAGCACACAGCATCATACTGCCCCTTCTTTGGTGTTGCCCAGCCTCTTCTGAATCCTCTTTGTGTATTTAGGACTTGCACTCTGTGGGCTGAGAAGTCCAGACGATTGCTTTCCCAGTCCGCCTTATCTTACACATGACCAAGGCCTGAGCAATCAGACAAACCCTCAAGCACTCTGAATGGGGAAGTAGCAAGCAAGAGGGATATAAGACCAGAAGCTAAAGTTAATGTTGCCGAATGACTTTGTAAATGTCTGGGACCCATCAACATCTCTTTGGAGCCAAGACTCAGTGCAAACCAGATTTGGAGAGGGGCCATCCTTCCATTCTGCTTCTGATCCCCATTCTGCCCCAGCCCTGGGCACACCTCTGGCACCCCAAGGCCTCCAACCTCAGCGGGGAAGGAAGCTTGTGTTTTGTGTCCTCATATTCTCCTGGAGGGCACCAGCCACGGAGGGGCCAGGAAACTTGAGGAGGAAATCTGAGCAGAGAACACGGGCAGACTCATTTCTGATCACTCTTTCTAGGAGATCCAGAAAGAACTGGGGGATATTTCAAAGAGAGTTGTTTCTGTGTAAGCAGGTGAGGCTAAGTGCCCAGTTCTTCAGGGCAGATGAGGTCTGAGATAGTCAGGTGACCCATACAATGGAGAACTTTCTGCTCAACTCTTTAAAGAGTGTGGGCTTGAAGCTGTGAAAAACAATTTCAAAACCTGGTTCTAAAACAGATAAGCTCTGTATCACTGACATGTCACAGAAGTGGAGTCACAGTATCTGCATCTGTGAAATGGGTGGAATAAAAATTTATCTGCAAGTGGCAGGCTATTAGGAATACATGAAATTCTGTAAGTCACATCCCTGAACTTCGAGGGGAGCAGAGAGGTGGGTACCAGTTAGACCTATGCCCTAGAAAACACGTGCTGCCTTAGCCAGTGCTGGGCAAGCAAGACAAGTCAAACAGTAGCGTTTTGATCTCCTCGTATTTGCTTTTTACAAATATTTACAGCATTTTTTATTTAAAAATTTTATTGAAGTATATAATTCATACCTGGGCATACATAAAAAATAAGAGTACAGTAAAAGTTGCGAACTTACAAAACAGACAAGCATGTCATCATACAGGGCTCCCATCCTTCAGCCCACCACCATCACCTGACATTATTGTGAAACCTTTGTTACACACTATGAGAGAGCATCGTCAAAATATTACTATTCACTATAGCCCGTATCTTACATTTAGTGTATTTTTCCCACAACCCACCTGATTATTAACACCCTATGTACAGCATTTTGATAGCTAATTCTGTCCATTTCGGTTGGGAAATCTTTGCTTGGAAATGCCATAGGATGGATATTTATTGTTTTTTTTGTTTTGTTTTTTGAGAGTGCGAGCACAGCATCCCTTATTTAGGGAAACTGCCTTGTCCCATGATCCATGTGATCTGATGGGTCTGCCATCCTAGCTCCCCAGGCTCCCAACCACAGGAATTACTATGTGGCCCAAACAGTAGGAGTGCACCACTCTCTCTTGAATCCAGTCTGCAACACAGACACCCAGGGGTAAAAGGCCGTTGGTGCCACATATAATGGCAGTGCTTTAGAAAAAGAGACCACAAGCTCCTGCCCACTGAGGGCCACACAACTGCCATAATTTCTGTCTTCCTGGATCCATTTGCTCAGCTTTTCCTTGATCGTTCCAATACACCCTTTTCCTGTTTATGTTACAGTTTACTTCTGTTGCTCATAACCAAAAATATCTTAATAGATACAAAAATTTTTAATGTAATGGAGAAAAAAATTATTTAAAACTAAAATTAACTATGTAATAGCTTTTGATTTCCAAAGGGGAGTTGGTATCTGGATGTTGGTGACAAATTTCATGTTAATACACTTCTATGCTATCCCCCTTCTTGTGCAAAAGCTGCTTGGAAAGTGAGGAAAAGAAGATGTTACATCTCATAGCAGAGCCATACCAAGGGAGACTTGGAGATGGGTTGAGATAAGGGCTGAAGGACTCACCTGAATTGCTGGAAGATGGCGAAAGAGATGGAAGTAGCCAAGCAAGATGGTAAGAGGTTAGTATGGAAGGAAAAAAATGGCCAAAGGAATTGTGAGTATAAGGATAACATACGTAATGTTTAGAAGTTTGAATTGTTTCAGTGTGAACGCAACATCCATTTCCCCGTGGGGAAATTCTCCTACCCTACAAATGTCTTTGTGACCAGGAGTGTGTGAGCGTGTATTGTATTAAGGGAAAGGGGCTGTGTTCTATGTCTGGCATGATGTGGTGTAAAATAAGGACGGCAAATATAGGAAGGCAAGATGTTCCATAAATTAAGTACTTTAGCAGAACAGGTCACCTTCATTCCCCCTGGAAAGATCGGGTAGCACACATGCTTGCCTCTACATGTGGTTTCATTTTAATATCAGAGGGTAGAGTACTTCAGCTAACAACTGCCTTGCGTGTGTGTGTGTGTGTGTGTGTATTCAGTCAACACAAACATTTTGATGGTGCAGAGAACTTGGGAAACAAGCAGGGGCTGGCAAAGCAGGGCTCTTTTTGTCAATAGAGCTGCTGGAACACAGGCATGCTCATTTGTTTATACATCGTCTATGGCTGCTTCCACCCTACCAGGGCAGGAGCGAGTGGCCCAGAGATCACATGGCTCGCAAAGCCTGAAATATTTTCTCTCTGGCCCTTCAGGAAAAGTTTGCCAACTCCTGCTCTAGAGGCCGAAAGGAGCCTTGCAGAAATAGGTCAGCCTTGTCCGACAGGTGGGAGTGACATGGACAAGGAGAGCCCTGGTCAAGGTTTAAGGAAGGCCCTGCATATTAGCCTGTAGCCCTGAGGAGAGGTAACACTCTTCTTTCCTGAAGAAAACAGGTGAAATCTACATCAAGTACCTTAAAATTTTTTTTTCTATGAATTTCTGAAGGTTCTTTTCTTTCCTACTGTTAGAAACATGGTATAAAGAGCATAGGTTTGTGGGTGAAATGGTTATAGACTTGAGTCCTAGCTCTTTGACTTACTAGTTGCATGACCTTGAGCAATTTGCTCAATTCACCTGTAAAATGGGTAGAATAAAGTCCATTCATCATGTAGTTACGAAGATTAAATAACATAGTGCTTATAGTGTGCCTAGAATGTTGAAAATTCTCACTTGATATTGTCTGCACCTTTTCCCTTCCCTGCCCCCAATTCTTTATTGTACTTTGTATATACATGGGAAGGCTTCAAACCTCTATCAGATATCCCCATGGCCATCTTTTCTTATTAAATAGTCTTAACGTAAGTTGTTTGGGTCAGTGCCAGCCTGAAGATGATAAGGGAATAATGTTTCGGTCCAGTGGAGCCTTCATATTATTCTAAGGAGTGAAGAGAAACCTGGCCTGCCTGGGTCCCTGGGGATTTTCCAACCTGATGGGCCCAAGTCTGGGCCTCAGAGAATACATGGAGAGGAGGAGGCAGAGGCCAAGGAGGGTTTTAGGTCCAATAACCTGCCAACAGAAAAGCTCAGGCAGAGCATTTAAGATGATTTAGGACCATCGAATTCCCTCAGGATTTGCAGATAAGGTTTAAGATCCCTGCGACTTGAAATGGGAATTGCTTCATGTAAGTATAAGATTCCTGTTTGAGCAATCCAATACCCCAAATTACCACCCCCTACCCCCAAAAGAAACCACCGGCCTAATCCTTGGAAAGCACTTGACAGACAAAATTGAGGAAAGACCTCAGGTGCTAAGGTGGCTAATGGTTTGGCGCCTTGGACTTACTGTGTTGCAGAAGCTCTGGGCCCCCCTTTCCCGTCACTGTGGGAGATGGGAAAAGACCCTCTGAGGACTATTTCTGCTGAGCCAGTAGTACTGAGGGTAAGGGAAAATGCAGGCTTTGTGAAATTCTTAATCTTCTTCTTTCTTGAACACAAGTTAAGATGTCTTCAGGCACATAAAAATCATTGTTGGCAAAATCATACTGGTAGTCGTCACTGGCTGTGTTAAGCCTTCGGTGTGCTGTAAAGATATTTCCAGTCTTCACCACAAGTCTGAAAATTTGGTCTTGTTATTGCTATTTTAGAAATGAGGACATTGGGCTCTAAGAAGTTAAATTGTTTGCCCAAGACAACAGGTAGTTAGGTCTGTCAACTCCAAAGCCATTACCCCAAGCTCCCTTGCCAAACCTATTAGCTTTGCTCATGACGATCTACCTCAACGTTTCCCACCGGCCCTGACCCTTGTTATGTGCTCCGCTTCCCAGGCCCCGCCTCTGGAGATTCTGGCTCAAGGGGTCTATGATAGAGTGAAGAAATGTGATCTTTACTGTGTGATTCTTGCTGTGAGGGTGTTTGGGAAAACTAGCAGCACCACCCCCTCCTCCCATAACTCCAAGCTGTGACTCTTACCCTGAGGTTGAAGTGTTGACATGTGTTTGAGACATGAGGGAGACAAGCATCCCAAGATGACATTCCTGTAAAATCTGAACATAAGGAGATGGCAAAGGCTGAGTTTATTAACAGCTCCATTTCCTACAGGTCTGACTTGATTTCTTGGGAATTCTGGGGGTAAGACATGGACTAATAACCATGACGAGATAGAAGTACTAAGTTTGCTGTTGTAGACCGGCTTTAGCAGTTGCCAGCTTGAAAAGCAGCCTCTATAGACTGAACAGAGCTTCCAGAAGACTGAGAGAAGCAGACTTAGACTGCAGTGCCATTGTGCACTCAGCGATTGGCTGTAGAGTGTTGCAATAATGAAGCTGCAAACAGACAGCGCTGACCGCAGATGCTAACGCAGCGACGATGGTGATGGGCGTGGGTAGCAGGGTGCTCGGCTGCTTCTCTCAGGCTGCCTTTAAGGGCACCTGCACTTCCTGCCAGGCCTTTGGAGACGTTCTACCTGGATGCTATTACATCAACTTGGGAGGACTGAGAGAAACAATTCAGAAAAGTGGATTCGAGTTCAAATGTATGAGAAATCTCTCATGGTTAAAAAAAAACAAAACATAAATTTTGTTTTGGACAGACAAGCAGCAGAGTATTTAAAAATAGAAATGTTATTTTTCTGATTGTCTAGAATAAAAAATGTTTATTCCTACTACCATCCCGAGAGTCTTTTTTATTGGTGTGTGATGGCTGTGATAGTTCTGTTCGATTTAGAAGATGTACCTGTTAGGGTTAGGTCCAAATGTGTATGATGAAAATAAATAGATAAATGATAGGTAGATAAATAAAGTTTCATTCTTACTATGAAAAATGTGAGTCCAGGAGGAGATAGTCGAGAGCTGAAATGGCTGTTCTAAACACCAAAGACCCAGGCTTCCAGTTTCCTTCTGTCCAGTTGTCCCTCCATCAGCATGGAGCTTCTCCCTCAAGAAGACTGCTTAAACTCCAGCCTTCACATCCACTGTTTTATTTGCTCAAGCTTTTGGAAGCAATATATCAGAAATGGGCTAGCTTTTATAACGGGAATTTATTTGGTTAAAAGCCTATAGTTCTGAAGCCATGAAAACGTACAAAACAAGGTACCATCAGAGACGCTGTCTCTGTGGCTGTGGACGGTCAGGCACGTGGCAGGGCATAATGGCAGCTCTGCCCAAATCCAGGCACCAAGTGGGCACTCTCCCTGAGCTCGGCGGTGGGAGAGCGAGGTGTGGCTCCTCTCTCCCTCTCCTCCAGGCCTCTCAGCCTCCAGGGCCTCTTTCTGAGCCCATGTTGTCCGCTGACTCAGCCTCCAGCCTCTGGACCTCTCCATCAATCTCTGTCCCTGTCATTATTTTCTTGTGCGCTGCTTTTTAGTTCTCTGCTTATAAAGGACTCCAGCAAGAGGATCAAGACCCACCCTGGGTCATGCCGTGATGAAGTAATCCAATCAAAGGCCCTCAAGTGAATCCACCTCAGTCAAAGGGTCCCATGTCTACAGGAATGGATGAGTTTCAAGAACATGATCTTTTCTGGGATCCACAAAAGGCTTCAAATGGTTCAATTCACTTTCTAGTCCGTAAGAATTAAAAAGAGGAAGAGGCAAAGAGGCAAAGGGCATATGCCAACTATCTTTTTTTTTTTTTTTTTCTGGTACCAGGGCTGGGGATTGAACCCAGGACCTTGTATTTGGGAAGCCTGCACTCAACCAGCCAGCTGCCTCTTAAAGACATTTCCTGGAAGTTGCTGCATAGAACTTCTGATTCCATCTCACTGGCCAGCACGTAGCCCCATGGCCAGAGGAAAATGGGAAATTGTTCTTTGGGCACACATATGTGCAGCTAAAAAGCAAGAAACCGATCACTGAAGCAAAAAGGGAGAAGGGATGGTAAGGTGGGCAAAGAGTCTTTGCCACAAGACGTGAGGGCCTGGCCACAAGGAAGCAAGTCTGAGGTGATGATAAATTGCGAGTCTGTGAGGGCTCTGGGCTGGGTGACCAGCAGGACCTGCGAGTAAGTCAGAGGCGCCTCTTCCCTGCCCGCGAGCGTCAGATGGGCAGCCTCAAGGGTACAAACGATCAGCCCTGACCCTTCTCAGCCGTTCTACCTCCAGCAGCTTCCAATCGGGTACCCCAGAAACACTCTCGCCATGAGCTCTGGACGGCTGCTCAGACAACTACGCTTCGCCTGTGTCGTGTGAGGAATTCTCTGGTGCAGAAAGGAAGGCACGACCTGGGCACCGCCAGGGGCCTCCCAGAAGGCAGGGCTGCCCCGGGGTCCCGACAAGCGGCCCTCTTGGTGATTCCACTGCTGGGCTCTTCTCACTCAGGAAATGCCCTCCACACCCAGCTGACCTGGACCCACACCCAGCCCTCGCTCTGTGGAAGAATTGTCCCACCTGTCCTCTCTGGCCGAGAATGCAAGGACTATCATTCAGTTGCCCTAGCTGCCCTCCGTGGGGCTGAGAAGGCAGTGACGATGGGAGGGTCAGAAGCGGGCGGCTGCCCAGCTCCAGGGCTGGGCGTGCAGGTTCGTAGTAACGTTCAGAGAGCCGTGAGGCCAGGCACCGTGCGGCATATTTTATACTTAGTAATCTTGGGGAAAAGGTGCACTCATGAGACCATTTTACAGATGAGAAAACAAAGGCTTAGAGAGGCAGCCAGCCCAAGGTGACACGGTTAATTAAATAAGGGGCACAGTCAGGCTGTAAGCCCCTGATCCTTCCGGCCCCAGAGAATGCACATTAACCCCTACATGATGCCCACCTATGTGTGTAAAGAGCTTCCCAGAAATATGCATCTGACGTGCAACAAACTTCCTGATGCTGTTCGCAGCGGCATGTCACCAGAGCAGAATGCCGTCCTGCTCTGCTGACTGCTCTGGCGATGGCAGGCTGCATTTTGCACTGCCATGTAGGAATCCTGGGGTGGGGGGTGGGGGCAGGCAGAGGGAGAACTTCGGAGCAAAACTCATGCCAGCTAATTGCTCTAAGTAAGAATCTGCCCAGTGTGGGCTTGAAAGCGGCACCTTTTTTTCCTCTTCAGATTCCCACCTCTCTTGCTCTGCTGCCTCTGAGCAGTTGTCAGTGATGCTAACAAGCTGGCAAGGGATGCCAAAGAAGGGATAATTTATTCCTTTTCTCCAGCAGCTGAGGATCTCACCTCCCCTGTGACAGACACTCTCTTCCGACAGGGAGGAAGAAGCAAAATCTGGCATCCTAATGAGTGGCCAGCCAGGGTTTCCTGCCTAATCCTGGTGGTAAGAAGGGGTGGGAAAGGTTTTAGTCACTGATGTGCTTCCGTGCCATGTGAACGATGTCGGCTTGTGAGTCCCAGGGCTGACCCCTGGGACCGCCATGAGCACAGCCCCAGCTGCCCAACCGGCCGAGGCGAAGAGGCCTCTGGACTCTCACTGCTCCAGACCATCAAAAGGGGTTGGCTTGCCACAGCAGGACCAATACTGCATGATCTCACTGGTATGAAGTAATGAGAACAAGCAGATTCACAGAGGCAGAACCAGAACGCTGGTGGGGAACAGGGAGTTAATGCTTAAATTGTACAGAGATTCTATTTGGAGTGATGGAAAAGTTTTGGTACAGGATGGTGGTGATGGTAGCACAACACTGTGGACATAATTAACAGCACTGAATAATATATTTGAATGTGGTTAAAAGGGGGAAATTTCAGGTTGTATACACATTACTAGAATTTAAAAAAATAGGACTGTACAATACAGTGAACCCCAAGGTAAACCACGGACTACAGTTAATAGTATAATCATTAAAATGTGCTTTCATCAGTTATAACAAATGTACCACACTAAAGCAAGATGTAAACAATAGGATGATATATGAGAATTCAGTATTCTATGCATGCTTTTTCTATAAACATACAACTTCTCTAATAAAAAAGAGGGAGTTGGCTTAGAAAATTCTGGAATTTGAGGGATTTATTTTGTTTTGTTTTCATTTGTTGTGCTTTGATTTTGTTATTTTTGATAATAGAATTTGTCTGGTTTATGTAGCCATTTCCTTCATTGTCTATAGCTAGCCAGTACCACCAAATTCACAGTGGTTTTGTCAGATTTATACCAGTGGGTAGACTTCTTCAGAATGACAACGTTTTGATAACAAATCTCTAGTTCAGATCAATTCTTCTAATAATAAATGGATCATAGTGCCTGTAAATAAATAAATAACTGAAAAGAGTTAGTGGCTCAGGAGATAACATAAATCTTTCTGAAATTGAAACCTTAAAGACATTTCTTCTATAGTTCTATATAAAGTGACCTCTGTCATATAGGGAACAAGACATCTAATCAAATGGTATTCTCATGGTTAGGATTTCCAGATTTAGCAAATAAAAATACAGGTAGCAGCTGAATGTGAGTTTCAGATAAGCGGCAAATAATTTTTTAGTTTAAGATGTTTATCTGGGGAAGTGGACTTGGCCCAGTGGTTAGGGGGTCCGTCTACCACGTGGGAGGTCCGCGGTAAAACCCCAGGCCTCCTTGACCCGTGTGGAGCTGGCCCATGAGCAGTGCTGATGCGCGCAAGGAGTGCCCTGCCACGCAGGGGTGTCCCCCGCGTAGGGGAGCCCCACGCGCAAGGAGTGCGCCCCGTAAGGAGAGCCACCCAGTGCAAAGGAAAGTGCAGCCTGCCCAGGAATGGCACCGCACACACGGAGAGCTGACACAACAAGATGACCCAACAAAAAGGAACACACATTCCTGTGCTGCTGACAACAACAGAAGTGGACAAAGAAGAGCACGCAGCAAATAGACACAGAGAACAGACAACTGGGGGTGGGAGAGAAAGGAAGGGAGAGAAATAAATAAATCTTAAAAAAAAAAAGATGTTTATCTGAAATTCACATTTAACTGGGTGTCCTGTATGTCATCTAGCTACCCCACATATGATAAACATGGCATCGAGACTCTTAAGTCCATTTTTTGTTTGGTTGCTTGTTTGCTTATTTTTGTCCATGTTATATATGCACAAAGTTCAAGACGTCAAGTAGCTCATAGTTTGTTATAAAACCAGTGGTTGTTCCTTACTCTCGTCATTTCTCTCTAGCCAGAAACAATCATTTTCTTCTCTTCCAACTGATTTTTTTGGCGGGGAGAATGGTTTAGCTCCATTTCTCCAAATGCCTTTTTAGGTGGAACAATTCAGCCCACAGCCGCCCTCAGTGACTGTGTCTTGTCAGGAGCGTGGCTGAGTTAGTGAGAAAATCACCACTGTGTGATAAGGACCGTGGCCCCTTTAGGAATTGCCTTAGGCCCCCCGCCTTGCTTTGCGCAGGTTGGGGTGCTGAGTCACTCCTGATACCTGAGACAAACTCTCCATCCTGCCCTCCCACCCCAGCCCCCTCAGTCTTCTTGTCTCCCCAGCAGCAGGGAATGTCAAGCTGGGATGTCTTCATTTTCCACAGGAAATGTCAGTGCACACCTCGCTAATGAGCTGGCTGAGGCGGAGACCCCGCGCTGCAGGCAGGCTGCGCCGTCTCCTGCTGGGGTGGGCCCTGCCAGGCAGACCTAGCTCCTCGCTTCCTCCAGAGCCCAGTGGATTCTCGCCTCATTACCGAATGGGCATGTCCAAATCTTGACTCTCTCCCACTGTTCAAACAAAAGCGTCTGAGTGAAGAGCTATTAAAATGCCATTAGAAGCAGCAGGCGCTAGGCGCTGAAATTTATGAAACTGTACTGGGAGTGATGAGTAATGGAGACAGGAGGACACTTGCTTTTTTATTTTTGTGTTTTCTTCTTCACTAGTGATTAAATAAAGTGCCAGGCAGTTTAATGATTTGCCTATCTCCTAATTAGGCGTGGACTGTTGTCAAGGGGACAGATCCACTTTCTGCTTCCTACAGTCGCTTGACAGAATGTTTCTGCTTTCTCATTCACATTCTCTTTTTCTCTATCACTCATTTTCCCTCACCCAATAGAATAAACATGGTGCAGAATAAGATCTCGAATGTTTCCCTCCTTCACCATGCCAGAGACATGACCCTGGCATCACCCAGTCTCATCTTTCTAGTTATGAGAACAGCAAGGCTTGTTTCCATGACTGCAGAGACATTTTTATGGCCCAGGCTATTCTCAAAGATCAAAATCCTATCTTTTTTTTTTTTTTAAAGAGCAGATTGAGCTACCTTACCTGGGGATGAATGTGGGTCATAAAAGGCAAAATAAATACCAAAAAAGATTCACTTATTCCAGACTCTCATAATAGGGCTAGATCAGTCAAATTTGTAGATGGGAAGTGTGACGCAGACAATGCACACCTGGGTTGAGAAACAGAGAATTTCTGCCAGAACAACAGAACTGGAATGAAACGGGATCCCTGCTCATGGCTGAGATTGTGCTGCTTATAAACCATGCTTAATGAAATCAAGATGAGCAGTCATGATGAATAAAAATGAATTTCCACCTTTTTAAGGAAATGAAAAACTTTTTAATATACCTCTGCTGTGGAACATTGCTCTGTCCCACTTGGAAGTACTTGCATGAAATGAATTTCTTTTATTAACAAGCACAATTAGGAAAAGTGTTATTCACCCTTAGCTATTAAAAATAAAGTCCCAAACTTAAAGGCAATAATTGTTGGAGAAAGTACTTTCTAGTTCTGCAGCCAGTTCGAAAAGCTGGGTCTTTTCCTTAAAAAAGACTAGATAAAATGTTCAAAGATGGGTTCTTCGAAAAGAGGAGGAAAAATTACATAACGAAAGAAGGAAGGAGATAAACAGTGAAAGGTGGATGACAGCAAATGGTAGAAGACAAAGGCTGTTTGGAGCCTTGGTATTATTTAAAATGGCAGCAAATCCAATAAAGACTGAGAAATTGAGAATGACTGTGCACAGAGGCGAAGACAGATAAGCCGGCAAGGCAGAGGTCCTGGACCGATTCTCCGCTGGGATATGCCTTGCCACACTTTACGTCTGCTCACACTGTGTCTTTGGTCAGTGTATCCTTCTTCCCCTACTCCAGCTAACAGGACGGCACCCATTCTTGGACGACTGTCTCAAATGCCTCCTCTTCTAGGGAATCCTACCAGGATGACTCAGATGCTTCTGCATCTAGGTTCCTGCAACATCTATCCCCATCTCCGGTCCCACTTCTCTACAGTTACTTGTTCATGGATCTGCTCCCTACTAGAAAGCATCTCCCTCTAGGACAGGGGCTCCTAATGAGGGGTCCATGACCTTGAATTGAAATTCAGAAAAACATTGTTTTGTGGGGACGTATTGGTGCAGGTATGATGTATTTATTAAATAACACACAGTAGAGTGTGGACTTAGTAAGGGGTCTGTGGTTTTCACCTGACTGGCAGAGGGGTCCGTGGAACAAAAAAGGTTAGGAACCCCTGCTCTAAGATACCTCATTCAATTTTGTAGTCTTGACAAATGCCACGATGCTCCAAAAATGGTAACTGTTTAGTAAATAATTATTTAATGAATTAATGACTGTTTAATTGACATTTAATAATGATAATAGCTTGCTTTTTAAATTGAATGTTATAATTTTCACAGCCATTATATTATTTGCTTCTTGGAACCTACTGTGAAGTAGGCAGAGCAAGCATTAGTCATAAATTGGACTTGGAAAGCAAATTCAGTCACTTTCTCTAAGGCTTCTAGCCCAAGAGTTGTTAACAGTGGTACTCTACAATGAAAAAAAACTGGGGGACATTGCATGATTGATCAAGATCCCTTTTGTGGGATCACCCCTATACTTCTTTTATTTTTTATTTTATTTTTTTAAATTTTTTATTCATTAAAAAAAAATATTACATTCAAAAAATATGCAGTCCCATTCAACCCCACCGCCCCCACCCCCTACTCCCCCCACAGCAACACTCTCTCCCATCATCATGACACATCCATTGCACCTGGTAAGTACATCTCTGGGCATCGCTGCACTCGATAGTCAATGGTCCACATTATAGCCCACACTCTCCCACGTTCCATCCAGTGGGCCCTGGGGGGATCTACAATGTCCTGTAGTTGTCCGTGAAGCACCACCCAGGACAACTCCAAGTCCCGAAAACGCCTCCCCATCTCATCTCTTCCTCCCATTCCCCAAACCCAGCAGCCACCATGGCCACCCTTCCCACACCAATGCCATGTTTTCTCTGTGGACATTGGATTGGTTGTGTCCATTGCACATCTATGTCTAGTTGGGGCTTAGATTCCACATGGATACTGGATGCAATCCTCCTGCTTTCAGTTGTAGGCACTCTAGGCTCCATGGTGTGGTGGTTGACCTTCTTCAACTCCATGTTAGCTGAGTGGGGTAAGTCCAATAAATCAGAGTGTGGGAGCTGAAGTCTGTTGAGGCTCAGGGCCTGGCTATCATATTGTCAGTCCAGAGATTCAAATCCCCTAAATATATCTTAAACCCCAACACCAACTACAATTCCAGTGAAGTAGCATGAAAGTCTTGTGAAAAGAGATCCCATCTGAGTCCAGTTCCATCACGCAGAAACACCAGCTCCAAATAAAGGCCATCTGACATGGCAGTGAACCCCATCTGCCATGACCATAGAACCCGTGGGTCTCTTTATCCCTCAAAAGAACCAATACCTGGGGTTGTATCTACTTTATCTGTCTCTGAGACTCTGCTCAGGTGTGCATAAGGGCAATCCTTCTGACAAACTCCAGACTCTTTTTTAGAAACTCGTAGCCATATAAACTCATTTCTCCTTTCCTTTTCCCCCTTACATTAGGTCAAACAGCATTTTAAAGTCATGTTATTATATGTAGACAGGGATATTCTGCTGATCTGCATTGAACCTTTAATTCAAGGTCATTTTCTAGTTGCATCTTCAGCTGGTATTTGGTAGTGATCCCTCGGTGCCACAGAGACTCATCCCCGGGTGTCATGTCCCACGCTGGGGGAAATGCTCTGCATCTACATGCTGAGTTTGGCTTCGAGACTGGCCACATTTGAGTAACATGAAGGCTGTCAGGAGGAAACTCCCAGGCACAGTGCTGCTCTAGGCCTTGTTCTTATTGCAGGTGTATAGGCTCACAAGCATAGTCATTAGTATCAGGAGCCCACTGTTGTACCCTCATTCCTTCCTGGTTCTTACCGTTGCACCTGGGGGACTGCTGCTGCTCCCCTAGGGACCATGACAGAGCCCCCCCAGCCAGGACCCCAGTACCCCCCCAGCTGTTGTTTTTAATTGTTTCCACTATGAGTATATCTAAACATTACCATGCACCCTGGACATATGCCCTGTATAACTACCTGTCAACCATATATCGCCTATCCATAACATCCCATACCAGTATTCCCCCGCCGCCATTGTTGAACCACTCTGTGATCCAAAACTTCCTGTAAAGTGAATCCCAATATAATGTCAGGTTCCCTTACTAGTAAAATGGAATATAGCGATGAGTTTAAAGGTTAGATCTAGAGTACATATTGATTTGGAAAAATTTCTACATCCTATCTTTTTCTTTTCTTTTTTCCCTAATTATTGAGCTTCTCTTCACAAGAGTCTTAGATCACAGTAATTCATATATACAATATACAGTATTCCCACACATCCACCATAAAACCTTTTCCCTTCCACAGCGATAATCTTTTAACTTATTCATATCATATTTACTGAATTTGATGTACAGACTCCGAAACAACAGCTTTCAAACAAGGTGACATCTGTGCTTACAATGTGGTCCATACTTTAGGATATACAGTTTTCTAAATTTTTTAGTTATCCTATGTTTTACATTATGGTTTACATTATTAGTCTGTCATCCCCTATATGTTTTCGGTGTAATATTACATGTTTTATATTCATCCTCATGTACTCTTGTGAAACTCCTCTCTTGCCCCCACATTTACCTTGGTTCCATCCATTCAACATCCATTTTCCCCTCCCCTTGGGGCCCACAGCAACAGCCAATCTCCATTTCCCGAGGAGCCACGTCCAGAGATACTTGCAACAGTGTTCAGGGCCTGACTTGTTCAACTGCCCTAATGCCCTGGGAGCCACCCTTTCTCTCGAGAGATACAGTTCCCTCTATTTGAAGGCATTAGTCCTCCCCAGGATGTGGGTCCACCCCAGCTCTCACTTCCTGGGTCTCTACCCAATGGTACAACCCACCCTGGCAAAATGAGCATTCAGACATTCCCCAGGAGTCCATCCCACATCAGACCATCCCCTCCGAGCATCCTAAACAGGTAACCCTCCTAATTATATTTTGATAAAATTTTCTCAACATTTTACTCTCAACCAACACCTGACACTCTCCTATGTTCGTATGTTGCCCCCCCCCCCCAATTTTGTAGGCAATATTACCCATCCGCCCATCCCCAGCTCCCCTCAAACCCGCAAAGCCCCACCCAAAGGCAACCCCTTGGCCCCATTTTATCTCTTCTTTGTGCTCATACTTACTGCCAGCTCATCATAGATTCCACCCCTGCAGACATCGGCTCACATCCTTCCTCCACCCCCCGATTTCCTGTAAGCCTATTTTCCAGTCTCTAGCTCTCTGAGGCAGCTTGCTTATTTCATATCATTGAGGTCATGTAGTATTTGTCCTTCAATGCCTGGGTTGCTTCACTCAACATAAGGTTCTCAAGATTCATTCATGTTATCACATGTGTTTGTAGTGTATTTGTTCTTACAGCCGAGTAGTATTCCATTGTGTGTATTTACCACATTTTATTGATCTACTCGTCTGTTGATGGGCATTTGGGTCGATTCCAACTTTTGGCAATAGTGAACAATGCTGCTATGAACATTGGTGTACATATATCGGTTTGTGTCCTTGTTTTCAGTTCTGCTGGGTATATACCCAGCAGTGGTATTGCTGGGTCATATGGCAAATCTATGGTTAGTTTTTTGAGAAACCACCAAACTGTCCTCCAGAATGGCTGGATCCTTCTGCATTCCCACCAGCAGTGGATGAGTGTTCCCCTTTCTTCACATCCTCTCCAGCATTTGTATTCTTCTGTTTTTTTCATAGCTTCCAATCTTATGGGAGTAAGATGGTATCTCATTGTAGGATTGATTTGCATTTCCCTGATAGCTAGAGATTTGGAGCATTTTTTCATGTGCTTTTTAGCCATTTGTATTTCTTCTTTGGAGAAGTGTCTGTTTAAATCTTTTTCCCATTTTTTAAAATGGGTTGTTTATCTTTTTATTTTCAAGATATATGAGTTCTTTATATATGCAAGTTATAAGTCTCTTATCAGATATATGGTTGCCAAATATTTTCTCCCATTGTGTGGGTTCCCTTTTTACCTTCTTGACAAACTCCTTTGAGGTGCAGAAGGCTTTAATTTTGAGGAAGTCCCATTTATCTATTTGTTCTTTTGCTGCTCATGCTTTTGGTGTGATATTCATGAAGCCATTTCCTATTACAAGGTCCTGTAGATGTTTCCCTACGCTGCTTTCCAAGATCTTTATGATCTTGGCTCTTATATTTAGGTCTTTGATCCATCTTGAGTTGATCTTTGTATAAGGTGTGAGATGGTAATCCTCTTTCATTCTTCTACATATGGCTATCCAGTTCTCCAGGCACCATTTGTTGAATAGGCCATTCTCTCCCAGTTGAGAGGGTTTGGTGGCTTTATAGAATATTATATGGCTATATATATGAGGTTCTATATCAGAACTTTCAATTCAATTCCATTGGTCTGTGTGTCTCTCCTTATGCCAATACCATGCTGTTTTCACTACTGTAGCTTTGTAGTATGTTTTGAAGTCTGGATGTGTGATTCCTCCAATTTCGTTTTTCTTTTTCAATATGTCTTTGGCTATTCGGGGCCTCTTTCCTTTCCAAATAAATTTCATAGTTAGTTTTTCTAGTTCCTTAAAGAAGGCTGTGTTGATTTTTATTGGGGTTGCGTTGAATGTGTAGATCAGTTTTGGTAGGATAGACATCTTAATAATATTCAGTCTTCCTATCCATGAACAAGGAATAATCTTCCATTTATTTAGGTCTTCTTTGATTTCCTTGAACAGTCTTGTATAGTTCTCGGTGTATAAGTTTTTTACCTCTTTAGTTAAATTTATTCCTAAGTATTTGGTTTTTTTATTTACTATTGTGAATGGTATTTGTTTCTTGATTTCCTCCTGATCTTGCTCATTATTGGTGTACAGAAATGCTACTGATTTTTGCACATTGATCTTATAACCTGTGACTTTACTAAACTCATTTATGAGTTCTAGAAGCTTTGTTGTAGATCTCTCAGGGTTTTCTATGTATAGGATCATGTCATCTGCAAATAATGAAATTTTGACTTCTTCCTTTCCAATTTGAATGCCTTTTATATCTGGTTCCTGCCTCAGTACTCGAGCAAGTACTTCTAAGACAATGTTAAATAGGAGCGGAGACAATGGGCATCCTTGTCTTGTTCCTGAGTTTAGAGGGAAGGATTTCAGGATTTCGCCATTGTAAACAATGTTGGCTGTAAGTTTTTCGTATATACTCTTTATCATGTTCAAAAAATTTCCTCGTATTCTGATCTTTTGGAGTGTTTTTATCAAGAAAGGGTGCTGTATTTTGTCAAGTGCTTTTTCTGCATCTATAGATATAATCATGTGATTTTTTCCTTCAATCTGTTTATATGGTGTATTACATTGATTGATTTTCTTATGTTGAACCATCCTTGCATACCTGGAATAAATCCCACTTGGTTGTGGTGTATAGTTCATTTAAATGTGTTGTTGAATACGATTAGCAAGTATTTTGTTAAGTATTTTTGCGTCTAGGTTCATTAGAGAACTTGGTCTGTAATTTTCCTTTCTTGTGGTGTCTTTGTTTGGCTTTGGTACTAGGGTAATGTTGGCATCATAGAAGGAATTTGGCAATGTTCCTTCTGTTTCAATTTTTTTGGAATAGTTTCAGCAGGATTGGTGTTAGTTCTTTCCGGAATGTTTTGTAGAATTCACCTGTGAAGCCGTCTGGCCCTGGGCTCTTCTTAGTTGGGAGATTTTTAATGACTGATTCTATCTCTTTGCTTGTGATTGGTTTGTTAAGATCATCAATTTCTTCTTTCGTCAACATGGGCTGCTTATGTGTTTCTAGGAATTTGTTCATTTCCTCTAAATTGTCATTTTTGTTGGAATATAGTTTTTCAAAGTATCCTCTTATGATAGTCTTTATTTCTGTGGGGTCAGTGGTGATATCGCCTTTCTCATTTCTTATTTTGTGTATTTGCATCTTCTCTCTTTTTTTCTTTGTTAGTCTCGCTAAAGGTTTGTCAATTTTGTTGATATTCTCAAAAAACCAGCTCTTGGTCTTGTTTATCTTTTCAAGTGTTTTCTTATTTTCTATTTCATTTAGTTCTGCTCTTATCTTTGTTATTTCCTTCCTTCTTCTTCCTGTTGGGTTACTTTGTTGTTGTTTTTCCAATTCCTTAAAATGTGCAGTTAGTTCTTCAATTTTTGCTCTTTCTTCTTTTTTGGTATATGAATTTATGGCTATAAATTTCCCTCTCAGTACTGCTTTTGCTGCATCCCATAAATTTTGGTATGTTGTGTTATCATTATCATTTGTTTCAAGGTAGTCATTGATTTCTTTTGAGATTTCCTCTTTGACCCACTGTTTTTCTAAGAGTGTGCTGTTTAATTTCCAAATTGTGGTGTGAAATCTGAGCTTCTGCCCCTTGCAAATTTCCAGCTTCACTCCACTGTGGTCAGAGACATTGTTTTGTATGATTTCGATCTTTCTGAATTCATTAAGCCTTTCTTTGTGGCCTAGCATATGGTCTATCTTGGAGAATGATCCATGTGCGCTTGAGAAAAATGTATATCCTGCTGTGTTTGGGTGTAATGATCTATATATGTCTATTAGATCCAGCTCCTCTAATATACTGTTCAAATGTTTTGTTTCTTTAGTGATTCTCTTTTGAGATGTTCTGTCCAGAGTTGATAGTGGTGTATTAAAATCCCCCACTATAATTGTAGATGCATCTATTTTTTCACTTAGTTTTTCCAGCGTTTGCCTCATATATTTAGAGGCACCCTTGTTAGGAGCATAAATATTTATGATTGTTCGATCTTGACAGATTGTCCCTTTCACTAAAATGTAGTATCCTTCTTTGTCTCTCACAATTGTTTCGCATTTAAAGTCTATTTGTCTGATATTAATATAGCTACTCCTGCCTTTTTTTGGTTATTGTTTGCTTGTATGATTGTTTTCCAGCCATTCACTTTCAACCTCCATGAGTCTCTGGGTCTAAGATGTGTCTCTTGTAGACAGCATATAGATGGGTCATATTTCCTTATCCAATGTCCCAGTCTGAATCTTTTGATAGGTGAGTTTAATCCGTTGACATTCAGTGTTATTACTTTCAAGGAATTATTTGTGTTAGCCATATTTTGATTGGATTTGTGTTTGTCATATTTTGTTTGTATTTTTTTTCCTTCTATTTTTGTCTTTTTTGTTGCTCTTACACTCTCCTCCAACTCTGCCTGTACTGTTTTTACCTTTCTTCCTGCAGAACTCCCTTTAGAATTTCTTGAAGGGGAGGTTTCTTGTTGGTATACTCTTTCAGTTTCTGTTTATCTGCGAATATTTTGAACTCTCCATCATTTTTGAATGCTAGTTTAGCTGGATAGAGTATCCTTGGTTAGAAATTTTTTTCCTTTAGTACCTTAACTATATCATACCACTGCCTTCTTGCCTCCATGGTTTCAGATGAGAAATCAGCAATCTTATGGAGCTTCCCTTGTATGTGATGGTTTTCTTTTCTTTTGCTGCTTTTAGAATTTTCTCTTTGTCTTGAGCATTGGATAATTTGACAAGTATATGTCTTGGGGTGGGCCTATTGGGGTTTATAACCAGTGGAGTGTGCTGTGCTTCTTGGATATGTACATCTGTCTCCTTCAGTAGATTTGGGAAGTTTTCAGCCATTATTTCCTGCGACACTCCTTCTGACCCCTTTCCCTTCTCTTCTCCTTCTGGAATGCCTATAATACATATGTTTGAGCATTTTGCATTATCATTCAGGTCCCTAAGTCCTAGCTGGATTTTTTCTATCTTTTTATCGACCACTTCTACTATCTGTTTGATTTCCGATGTACTGTCTTCCACATCACTAATTCTCTGCTCTGCCTCTTCTAGTCTGCTGATATTTGCTGCAAGTGTATTTTTGATTTCTTGAACTGTGGTGTTCATTTCCATCATATCTGTTATCTTTTTGCATATGTCTGCAATTTCCCCTCCAAGTGTTGTCTTCATGTTGTTAACCTCTTCCTTTACTTCATCAAATTTGTCGGTGATAAATGTTCTGAGATCTTTCATTGCTTGTGCAAAGTTCTGCTCCCCTTCCTGATTTTTAGTTTGTTGATTGGATTCAGCCATGTTTTCCTGATTACTGGTTTGGTTTGTAGATTTTTGTTGCTGTCTGGTCATCATTTTATCTTGACGCGTTTAATCAGTTCCTTAGCTTCTTTGTCTAGTCTTGGAGATTAATTAGCTGTTGTTTTGGCCTAAGTGTTATATCTTCTCTTTGTCACTTTGTTCTTCTTATTCTAATTTCTTATTGCTGGTTAAGTTCACTTTAAAGGAAAGTATTAGTGCTGGGGAAAGGCAATTGTGTAAGCAAGGAAAAAGTGTAAAGTAGTATTGATGATATATGTTAACAAAGCAACAATAAGAGATCTGGGAGGATGGAGGTTAGATTCATGTAAATTGTGTAGAGTTATAGCAGTAGGTAGAGTACCTATAATGAGGTAGATGACTGAATATGGGAGGAATATGGTATGAACTAAAAATCTATTGTTGTTGTGAGAGAGGGAAAGAGAAAAGAAAGGTAATAGTTTCAAGAGTGGATACCAGACAAAAAACAAAACAAAGGTATTAGAAATTAAGAGTTAGACACTTTGTGGATCAAAGAAAGGGAGGTGGAATATAGGAGAGACAGTAGATGATGGAGGATATCAAGATGTAGGGGAAAGGGGATAGTGTAGATAGCCAAAATCTATTCACACAGAAATGAGGCAGTGGAGGATGAGCAAACCCAGGAAATGTGAGGTGTTCCCTGCAGCACCTATTGTATAGTTAAGATAAAATAGAATAAGAAGAAGATGGGGGACAAGAGAGAGAAGAAAAAAAAAAAAAAAGAAAAGAGAAGAAAGGAAGAAAGAAAAAGGGGGTGGGTAAAGGGCGGGGAACAGATAGGGAAAAGAGAAAAAAGATATACACCAACCACCACAGCCACAATACCAATTAAAAAAAAACCCTAAATAAATGAAAAAAAAAAAAAAGACTTTGGGGGATACGCTGGGAGATAAGACTAGGGGATAATGCAATGTTAGCAATCAGAACATTAAAAAAATAAAATAAAAAATAAAAATGGAATAAAAATAAAAACAAAGCAAAACAAAAAAGAAAAAACGCAAACGTTGAGGGCTAGGACATTCAAGGACCTCAGATGGACCTCAGGGCGTGATGGATTCAGGGATGGAAAGTCTGAGATATTGAGGACTCAAGAGGTGTGAGTCTCTGGCGTGTGGGCCGCCAGAGTCCAGGGGACTCAGACCTGGCAACCTCAAGTCCAGTTAACAGGAAGCCTAGGAGCACCACAGTGCATCACAGCCTTCAGGGATCCCCGCAGCTGGGTGCCAGCCCTATGGGTGAGGTCACATCCACATCCTGTGTTCCGTACCCCACAATTCACTCACTCACTGGGGTCTATTCTGTGGATATATCACCAATTGACTTCAGGACCTCTCCCACCCTGTGATCCCCCAGAAGAGCCACCTGGGGGCGCCTCTAGGCTGCAGCCAATTTAATGACGCAGATCAATAGCCAGGTCCGGGGGAGGGGCTCCAGCCAGAAACGCTAATAACAGAGTCCAAACCCGAAATTCCCATGCTTCGCAAAATATTCCCCTAATCAGCTTCCAAACGTCTCCGACCCTACCAGACCCTGGTGGTGTCTCTTTATTGCTATCACTTTAAGCCCACTGTAGATCGGCAGCCGGTTTGGGGGGGAGGCGTGGCTCTAGGTGGAAGTGCTATTGTTTGTGTCCGCAATCAAAAATTCCCCCCGCTTTGCCATAAAACTCCTGTTTGTCTCCCCAAATCGGTCTGCAAGCGCCTCCTGTCCTATTAACCCCCCAATAGGCCGCTCAGGGCTTATGAATTCCCCAGTGCTGCAGAGCCGCCAAAAAAAAACCAAAAAAAACCGCCCACCCAAGGAGGGAGCTTTCCACACGCAGCTGGGACCTCCGTGTATATTTTATAGACGTATTTTCTCTGTTACCTTCCCACCAAATCGATGTCCAGATACCTCCTGACCTGCAAAAATCCTGAAACAGCTTGGTCCTGAAGAGCCTCCAACGCTGCCCAGCCGCTTCTTTGCAGGAGATATTATCAGGTAAGCTCACTCAGCCACCATCTTGCCCCACCTCTTCTCTTTCCTTTCTTGATAATGGACTTTCATGCAGAAAAGCTGTTAAGACTGCTGAGTCTGTTCTTGTGATGTTAGGGAAAAGTCTTTCCTTCTTGAGCAGGTCTTTTCATCTTGACAGCTGGTTTTTCATCAATATCCTTTATCATATGGAGGAAGTTGCCGTCTCCTCCTACCTTCCTGAATGATTCCTTATCATGAATGGGTCTATACTTCTTTTAATTACCTTTAATTATGAGCAGATGGCCCTGTTTCCTGACTGATTAGGTATGAAGCCCAGGTACACATATGTAGAATTATTTCTTGAAGTTCCAAAACTGGTAATAATGACCACAGACTGGAAAACAAGTCTACATTCCTGTCCAGGGTGTCAGCTATTGAGAATACTGGGTAATACTCTCACTCTGTCATTTGTCCTCCTGCGTGCCCAGAAATTACAGGCTTCTTTATCTTGAGTCACATTTGACACTTGAGAATTCCATTTTTGGAATGGCGCGCTCCTCAGGGTGTGTGCTGAGCTGAATGCAGCTGCCTTTTTTCTGGGCTATGAGAAGATGCTATAAATTTGAGATTCCAAGAAGAGAATGGAGGAAAAAGGAAGCAGACATTAAATAAGGTAATGAACCTTGGTGATTTTCCCTGCCTACTCTTATCCTACCTTCTCATCGTAGCTCTTCTTGCCTTTGTGGAATGACTTTCCGCTCCACGGGATCTGGGTGGGGCAGACCTCCTGGTGCAGGTGGTTGGAGTAGATTAGTCCAAGGCCAGCGTGCACAGGCTTGGCCAGGCCTGGCTTCTCTTTCCCTGGGCACACGGATCTGCACACAGTTCAAGATGCCTCAAAGAAACTCAGTGTTGAGTCTTTGTTGGGACGGCTGGAATGGGGATTCTCTCTTGTTATTGGGGGTGCTAGCTAAAAGAACGTAAACCAGAGGTGCAGGGGTCACTGTGGATAGGTCCTAGCTGGGAGAGAAGCCAACGCTGAGGACAGCAGGAGTGAGAGAGGGGGAGGGAGATGCAGTCTTGGTCTGGATGACCTCGTTTGAGTTCCTGGATCCAGGTGTGCTTCCTGTCAGTTCCACTTACTTGGGATTTTTCTGGTATAGAAGCTAGTACCTTTGCTCTCTCTCTCTTTAAAATCAGAAAAGGATGTGGCTCAATCAATTGGGCCCCCATCTACCATATAGGAAGCCCTGGGTTCGATGCCCAGGGTCTCTTGGTGAGGGCAGGCTGGCCCACGTGGAGTGCCGGCCCACGTGGGAACACCGCCCTGCTCAGGAGTACTGCCCTGCGTGGGAATGCCGCCCCGCATGGGAAGCTGCCCCACGCAGAAGGGCCAGCCAACGCAGAGAGCTGGAGCAGCAAGATGATATAACAAGAGACACAGAGGAGAGAAAACAAGATGATGCAGCTGATCAGAGAGATGAGGTGGCGCAAGAGAGTAATCGTCTCTCTATCACTCTGGAAGGTCCCAGGATCAGTTCCTGGAGCTGCCTGATGAGAATATAAGCAGAAATAGAAGAACACACAGTGAATGGACACAGAGAGCAGACAATGAGGGGTGTGGGGGGTGATAAATAAAAATAAAATCTTTAAAAAATAAAATAAAATCAGTTGGAGTTATATTACTATTTTCTGTTTGTTGGTTGGTTTTGCAACTTACAAGTCTGATGAAGCATGCAGCCGAGGATGGTGTGGTGGGAAGGACGCATGGAACAGATGAGACAGTCTGGCTGGGAAGTGTTTCATATAAGACAGGGGTGACTCCCAGCAGGGTATCACACACCATCCAGGTGGGAAACAGAGAAGGAAGGGACACTAAAATTCACACCTCTTAAGAGGACAGGGTGGGTATTTAAGTGTGGGGACAGGGGAAAGACGTGGCAAGTGACAGAGCCAAACAATCACATGGAAATGTTATTAGCTGCACTGCAGGTAGGCGCTGTGCTAAAGGAGATGTTCAGGAATGTTCTGTAAAGGCATGTGGTTACCACAGTCCATTAGAAATTAGAGGTAAAATATAACTGCCATTGCTGTGTGTATCCAAGGAGTGTGCTGTGATGATCAGGTTGCTAAGACGAGCCTTAGGAATGCGAAACCATGTACAAATTATATGCATGACTCACTTCCCTATATTTTCCACATACAAAAGGGGAAAAGAGAAGTGAATTATGACAATAAAAATTCTCTCCTAGCAGCGATTCCTCAGTGGGGCCCATGGCTCATGTTTATGCTTCGGAGGGTTTGCTAGCCCTTTGAAATTGTGTTCAAAATGTGCACGTATGTGCTTTTTCCCAGGAGACAGTCCAGTTCGACAAGGAGCAGGGGAACGGAGAGCATGGGGTGGACCTGGGGTGGACACTGGACCCTCGCGGCCAGGCTGCTGCTTTCTCCCGTGAACTCAACCTTGAGAGTAAGCAGCTTCCTACCTAACCCTGAGACAGGCTGGCACTGGGGCGAGAAGAGCAAACCCAGGGGCCCTGCGACCGCCGCGAGGACGGAAACCAGGCACTGGGCACCTGCGGGGGAAGACATGTGGAACGATGTCCCGGGGAAGGAAGGCGTGAAGACACGGGCCCCAGGACGGGCTGTGAGCGCTGCCCTCGACGTCCCTGCCGGGTTCGCGCGCCCTGTGGGCCCTGACGTCCGGGGGCCCCTGGCCTGCCATCTGTAAGATGCCCGTATCTTCCCAGCACGTTTTACTTCTGTTTTTCTTTTTGGTTTGGTCAAACTACTTCCAGCTGGATCAGTGATTTGCAAATAAAATGGAACCAAATAAAACAGGGAGGTATAGTAAAAATAAACAAAAAGTACACGACAAGTTCCTCACGGGAAGGGAAAGGAGAACAATGAGCCAATCCCCAAGTTGGGGAATTCTCTCATTTAATTTTTACCAAATTCCTCCCCTTGTACAGCTAAAGAAATGGAATCTCAGAAGAGTTTAAAACCCTTATCAAGGTCACATAACTAAGAAGAGGAATTTTTAATTATGTTATGGTAAAAGTTGGTAAGTACAATTTTTCACTGCAATGACAGTGACTTTCTAGTGACTCAGACGTCCAGTTGCCGAGGTCAAGTTTCCTTCTTTCTGGGCAATGTATGCACAAACTGGTTAAGTAGCCACTTCATAGGTCTTCCTTTCCTGCAGTTTCTGGCTCTTCCAAAGAAATTTACGGCTCTCCTTTCAATTGGGAATCACTTTATCCTCTTTATTTTTTGAAATATTTAGGCTTTTATCTATTATTTTTAATAATTTTTTGCTTTTTTTCATTTTTTAAGATTAGAACAGCTACAGGATTACAGAAAAATCATGCAGAAAGTATCCTCCCACATACAGTTTTCCCTTCTATTAACATTTTGCATTAGTGTGGTAACTATTACAATTGATGAAATAATACTCATATAATTAGACTACTAACTACAGTTCATAATTTACATTAAAGTTCACTCTCTGTGTTACACAATTCTGTTATTTTTTAAATTTATATTCTAGTAATGTATATACAGCCTAAAACTTCCCATTTTAATCATTTTGAAATGTACTAATTTTAGTAGTGTTGATTACATTCACAATGTTTTGCTATCATCACCACTATCTATTACTTTTCCATTCCCCCAACAGAAACTCTGTACCAGTTCTTACCCCCACACTGACCCCTGGTAATTCTATGAAATTGCTTATTCTAATTATTTTATATAAATGAGGTCATACAATATATGTCCTTTTGTGCTCAGCATGGTGACTTCAAGGTTCATCCATCTCGCAGCATGTATCAGAACTTCATTCCTTTTAATAGCTGGCTGAATAGTAACATTTTGTTTATCCATTCTGTCGTTGGATACTTGGGTTGCTTCCACCCATTGGCAAATGTGAATAATGCTGCGATAAACATCAGTGTGCAAATACTGATCAAGGCCCTGCTTTCAGTTCTTTTGGGTATGTACCTAGAAGTGGGACTGCGAGTTCAACTGTTAATTCTATTTTCAACTTTCTGAGGAAGTGCCAAACTGTTTTCCATAGCAGCTGCATCATTTTACATTCCCACCAACAATGAAGGAGTGTTCCTGTTTATCCACAACCTCTCCAACACTTATTTTCCTTTTGTTTTTTTTATTGATTTTGTAAAAATCCATATTTTTAATAGTAGCCATTCTAGCATGGGTGAAAGGGTATTTTATTTTGATTTGCATTTCCCTGATGGTTAATGATGTTGAGCATCTTTTCATGTACCCATTGACCACATGTACATTTTCTTTAGAGAAATGTCTTTTCAAGTTGTTTGCCCATTTTTAAATTAGGTTGTTTATATTTTTATTATTGAGTTGTAGGATTTCTTTTTATATTCTGGATATTAAACCATTATTGGATATGTGGTTTCCAAATATTTTCTCCCATTCTGTAGGTTTATCCTTTTACTTTCTTTTTTTTTCTTTTTTTTTTATTGACTTTGTAATAATATTACATTAAAAATATATATATATATGAGGTCCCATTCAACCCCACCACCCCCACCCCACCTCTCCCCCCCCAGCAACACTCATTCCCATCATCACGACATATCCATTGCGTTTGGTAAGTACATCTTTGGGCACCTCTGCACCTCATGGTCAATGGTCCACATCATGGCCCACACTCTCCCCCATTCCATCCAGTGGGCCCTGTGATGATTTACAATGTCCGGTGATTGCCCCTGAAGCACCATCCAGGGCAGCTCCATGTCCCAAAGACGCCTCCACCTCTCATCTCTTCCTGCCTTTCCCCATACCCATCAGCCACCATGTCCACTTTTCCCAATCCAATGCCACCTTTTCTATATGGACATTGGATTGGTTGTGTCCATTGCACCTCTATGTCAAGAGGAGGCTCAGATTCCACATGGATGCTGGATGCAATCCTCCCACTTTCAGTTGTAATCACTCTAGGCTCCATGGTGTGGTGGTTGTCCTTCTTCAACTCCATCTTAGCTGAGTGTGGTGAGTCCAATAAATCAGATTGTAGGTGCTGGAGTCTGTTGAGGTTCAGGGCCTGGCTATCACATTGTCAGTCCAGAGATTCAAATCCCCTAAATATATCTTAAACCCCAACACTAACTGCAACTCCAGCACATTAGCATGAAAGTCTTATGAAGAGAGATCCCATCTGAGTCCAGATTCATCACATATAAACACCAGTTCCAAAGAGGGGCCATCTGACCTGGTAGTTAACCCCATCTGCCATAACCATAACTCCCATGGGTCTCTTTAGCCCTCAAAGGAACCAATACCTGGGGGTTGTATCTGCTTTATCTGTCTCTCAGACTCCGCTCAGTTGTGCATAAGGGCAATCCTTCTGACAGCCTCCAGACTCTTTTTTAGAGACTCGTAGCCATATAAACTCATTTCTCCTTTCCATTTCCCCCTTACATTAGGTCAAACAGCATTTTAAAGTCATGTTATTTTATGTAGACAGGGATATTCTGCTGATCCGCATTGAACCTTCCGTATAAAGTCATTTTCCAGTTGCATCATCAGTTGGTAGTTGATAGTGGTCCCTTGGTGCCAGGGAGGCTCATCCCCGGGTGTCATGTCCCACGCTGGGGGGAAGGCATTGCATTTACATGCTGAGTTTGGCTTCGAGACTGGCCACATTTGAGTAACATGCAGGCTGACAGGAGGAAATTCCCAGGCACAATGCTGCTCAAGGCCTTTTTCTTATTTTAGGCTTATCAGCTCACAAGCATAGTCATTAGCATCAGGGGCTCACTGTTGAACCCTCACTCCCTCCCGGTCCCCGCCGCTGCACCTGGGAGACTGTTGCTGCTCCCCTAGGGACCATGACAGAGCACCACTGGTCAGGAACCCAGTACCCCCCCTGCTGTGGTTTTTAATTGTTGCCACTATGAGTATATCCAAACATTACCATGCACCCTGGACATATGTTCTGTACTTTTACTTTCATGATAAAGTCCTTTGATGCACAAAAGTTTTTAATTTTGGTGAAGTCCCATTTATCTATTTTTTTCTTTTGTTGCTCATGCTTTTGGTGTAAAGTCTAAAATATCATTGCCTAAGACAAGGTCCTAAAGATGTTTCCCTATGTTTTCTTCTAGGAATTTTATAATTTGTTTCTTATATTTAGATGTATATTATCTATATCTTACATTTAGAAATCTCTTGAACTCATCTTCAGTTAATTTTTGTATATGTTGTAAAGTAGGGGTCCACCTTCATTCCTTTGCATAAGCACATACAATTTTCCCAGCATCATTTGTTGAATAGACTATTGTTACGCCTTTTAGTGGACTTAGCATTCTTGTAAAAATTCAATTGACCATACACATGAGGGCTTATTTCTGAACTCTCAATTCCATCCCATTGGTCTATATGTCTGTCCTTCTGCTAGTACCATGCTCTTTTAATTATTGCAGCTTTGTAATAAGTTTTAAAATTGGGAAGTGTGAGTCCTTCAACTTTGTTCTTCTTTTTCAAGATGTTTTTGGCTATTTGGGGTCCCTTCCAAATAAATTTGATGATTTGATGATGGAATTTTGATCGGAATTGCATTGAATCTGTAAATGTTTTTTTTTTAAAAGATTTATTTATTTATTTATTTATTTATTTATTTATTTATTTATTTCTCTCCCCTTCCCCCTCCACCCCGGTTGTATGTTCTCTGTGTTCTCTGTGTATCTGCTGTGTGTTCTTCTTTGTCCGCTTCTGTTGTTGTCAGTGGCACAGATTAGTGTGTGCAGCACCATTCCTGGGCAGGCTGCACTTTCTTTCACACTTTGGCTCTCCTTACGGGGCGCACTCCTTGTGTGTGGGGCTCCCCTACGCAGGGGACACCCCTGCGTGGCAGGGCACTCCTTGTGCGCATCAGCACTGCGCATGGGCCAAGGAGGCCTCTGGTTTGAACTGCGGACCTCCCATGTGGTAGACGGACACCCTAACCACTGGGCCAAGTCCACCACCTGTAAATTATTTTGGGTAGAATTGACATCCATATTTAGTCTTCCCATTTATGAACACAGAATGTTCTTCCATTTATTTCGGTTTTATTTATTTCTTGCAGCAATGTTTGTAGTTTTCCATGTATAAGTCCTTTACATCCTTGCATAGATTTATTTCTAGATATATGATTCTTTTAGTTGCTATGGTCAATGGAATTTTTTTTTTATTTCCTCTTCAGATTGTCCACTGTTTTTTGCATATTGTCTTGTACCCTACCACTTTGCTGAATTAACTTATTAGCTCTAGTATCTTTGTTGTGGATTTTTCAGGATTTTCTATATATGTCACCTGTAAATAGGGAATGTTTTACTACTTCCTTTCCAATTCGGATTTCTTTTATTTCATTTTCTTCTTAATTGCTCTAGCTAGAACATCCAGTACAGTTTTGAATAACAGTGGTGACTGTGGGCATCCTTGTCTTATTCCAGATCTTAGAGGAAAAGCGTTCAGTCTCTCCAGTGAATATGATGTTAGTGGTAAGTTTGTCATATATGTCCTTTATCATGTTGAGTAACTTTCTTTCTATTGCTAGTTTTCTAAGTGTTTTTTATCAAGAAATGTTATTGGATTTTGTCAAAGGTCTTTTCTGCATCAATTGAGATGATCAAGTGGGATTTTCTTGCACCATTCTATTAATGTGGTGTACTACATTAATTGATTTTCTGATGAACTACCATTGCATACCTGGGATAAATCCCACTTGATCGTGGTTTATAATTCTTTAATGCTTTGTTGGATTCAGTTTGCTAGTATTTTGTTGAGGATTTTTGCATTTATAAGAGGATTTGGTCTGTAATTTTCTTGTAATCATGTTTATCTGGCTTTGGTAGTAGTGTGATGCTGGCCTCAAAAAATAAGTTAGGAAGTATTCCCTTCTCTTCAGTTTTTTGGAAGAGTTTGATGAGGATTGGTGTCAATTCTTCTTAGAATGTTTGACAAATCTCACCCAGTGAAGCCATCTAGTCCTGACCTTTTCTTTGTTGGGGGGTTTGTGATGACTGACTCAATCTCTACTTATTATTGGTCTGTTGAGATCTTCTGTTTCTTCTTGGGGCAGCATAAGGAGTTTGTGTGATTCTAGGAATTTTTCCATTTCATGTAGAGTATGTGATTTTTTGGCTACAGTTTTTCATAGTATCCTCTTACAGTCCTTTTTATTTCTGTGAGGTCAGTAGTAATGTCCCCCTTTTCTGTTTTTTATTTGTGTCCTCTCTCTTTTTTCTATGTTGGTCTAGCTAAAGATTGTCAATTTTATTGATCTTTTCAAATAATCAACTTTTGGTTTTGCTTATCCTTTCTCTTGTTTTTTGTTTTGTTTTTTCTCTCAATTTCACTTATCTCCACACTAATCTTTGTTATTTCATTTCTTCTGTTCACTTTGGGTTCAGTTTGCTCTTCTTTTTCTAGATTCTCCAGGTGTGAGATAAGGTCTAGGATTTGAAATCTTTCTTCTTTTCTAAAGTAAGCGTGTAGAAATATAAATTTCCCTTTCAACACTGCCTTTGCTGCATCCCATAAGTTTTGATACATTGTGTTTCACTTTCATTTGCCTCAAAATATTTCCCTTTTGATTTCTTCTTTAACTAATTGGTTGTTTAAGAATTTAATAAGTGTTTTAATATTTATTTTTTAATTATTAAAATATGTTTATTATACTCATATATGATTTGAAATATAAGAAAGTAGATATTGGAAAAAAAGCTATTATCCCACTATTGAAGGTCAATCACCGCTAATATTTAGATATATTTTCTTCTCTTATGTTTTATTATGCATAGTTAAGGGTTTTATATTTTATTTTGTCACATAGTTGAGACCATACTATATTATAATTGCAGTTTACCAAGTTTTTGACGTCAACAAAAATTTGAACCTGTAAGTAGCATTGACTACTACTATTTTTATTTTTACTACTGCTACTATTATCTAAATTTGGAAAGGTGCCTTATATTTACAAAGTGCTTTCACTTCAATGATCTTAGCTAATCCTCACAACTATATAAATAAGGCAACTCCTTTTCAGTTTCCATTTAGAGTGGAAGAAATGGGCTCTTCCAGAGACTAGGTGAGTTGTTCAGCACGTAGTATGAGAAAGAGCTGGGACTAGCCCCAGTCTTCTCCTTGTACTGTGGTGCTGTTTCCACAGAAACACAAGCCACCTCTTCCACCCCATCCTCTTCTACCTCACAGAAGGAGCCCAACACTGCCTGCCAAATGCCTCGTGCTTCTAAATGCAAGATGAGGGTCTCGTGTTTTCAGATGTAAGGACCAAATAATGCCTTGGAAAAGTCAAACATCATTCTGTTCCCCAGTTGGAATCTTGGAGGCTGCGTGCTAAAAGGCTTGAGGGCTCCATGGTTATTAAGCTACTGTGGTTCTCATACTCAGGAGAATTGGGTGGTAACAACTGTCCTTTTTCTTGTGTCATTTGTTACCCCAATTATTTAGTGAAGTCAAAGTATAAGTGATCTCCATTCTACTATCTTGGTGGTTGCCTCAGAGCTTAATTGTGCATCTCTTTAGGATGGAAAACCAACTGATAGTGAGGCAAGGAGGAGCTACCTGTGAATATTTAAATTGTGAGAGAGAGCCTGTCAGTAAGCAGACAAATGACACTTTCCAGTGCGGGGACAGACAGGGATATCTCTAGGCTGCTTGAACCTGGCGGTGTAGTCCTAAGTGCAATCACAGTCAAAAATACCCAATGAAGTTTCCAGAGGGTCTGAGAATAATTTGGGAAGTTCTTTTCCTTAAAAAGACAGGATAGAAAACAGCAGGATAGGTTGGGATTTGGATAAATCTATGATTTTCAGACATTTTTTTATGTGACCCTCAATAAGAAATACATTGTGAACCAGTAATTCTGTATGTATATGTGTGTGTGTATATAAATAAAAACATACTCTCGTCAAATAATACTTTCACTTCATGGTATGCACTATGATAATTTATATTCCATTCCTATCCAATCCACAAAAAAATGATACTTATGACTCATTAAGTAAAATTTACTACAAACTAACCCAACAATAGATCATGACTTGCAGTTTGAAAAATACTGAGAGAAAACATAGCTCAAGCTCTGCTCCTCTACAACTTGTCCATGTGGAGTATGCACACAATGGAATATCAAGCAGCAGTAAGAAGAAATGAAGTTGTGAAGCAAATGACAACAGGGATGAACCTGAATTATGTTGACTAAAGCAAGTCAGACACAAAGGGACAAATACTGTATGACTGCCCTATTATGAACTAACTATACTATGTGAAATATATATATGGGCAAAATTGCATCTATAAGACCGTTTTTCTTGGAAGCTGAACAAATGTAGGTTAATACTACAAAATGTTAATATAAGACAAAAAAAAATTATCTTAAGTGAAGGAAACCAGACACAGAGTATTATATATTGTTTGATTCCATTTATATAAAATGTAAATATAAACCAATTTGTAAAGATGAAATTAGATTAGTGGTTATGTAGGGCTGAGGAAAGAATGCTAAGGGGTGTGGAGTCTTTCTTTTTGGAGTAATGAAATTGTTCTTAATTTTTTGAGATGATGAATGTACAACACTGTGATTATACTTAATGCCATTGATTAAACACTTTGGATAGATCGTGTGGTATGTGAATATATCTCAATAAAACTGCTTAATAAACAAATGAATAATTGTGCAAGAATAGCCAGAAACAGCAGCTATATACAGCAGAGGAAACAGAAAGATTGAGAGGTGGGGAATTTTCTTGTTTGTCTGTTTTTTATTTATTATTATTATTATTGAAATAATGAAAATGCTTTAGTAATGATTGAAGTGTTGAACGCACAACTCTGGGATTATACCAAATTCCACTGATTGTACACTTTGGATGAACTGTATGCCTTATTAATATGTATCAATAAAATTGATTTGTTTAAAAGAGAGAAAAAAAGGACATGACTCTTCACCTACAGGTAGTGGTGTTAATGAAATGATGTGTGTGCTCACTGTGTCAGTTCCATGCTCTGTGTTTTCACTGTTGTGTCCCTAGCCCTGAGCACAGGGCCTGGCTCATAGCAGGTGCTTAATATGTGGTACTTATTTCGCTATCCTCACTGCCATCTCCCACCCTGCCCAGAAGCTGTAGGAGGCATGCAGCCTACAGTAGCACATCCCCAGTGGTGATTCGGGGCAGGGGGCTTGAGACTAACCATTCTGGAGGTCTTTATGAGGAGGAATATTACAGAGGCTGGTGCAATAAACCATTCAGCTAACCCCATATCTATAGAACACATATTTAAATGTCAGACCCTAGAGCAAGATCTGGCAGAACACAAAGAAACTCTATTCCTTGCAGTCCCATTTATTAGGAGTTTATCTGGCTGAAGAAACAATGCAAAAAACACTTGAAAATAAGTAGAGGCACAGGACAAGCAAATCGGTATTGAACAAGTGAAGTGGTACAGGTAATAAATTAATGGTTTTAAAAATAAATCTATGTGCTATTACTCTCTAGAGTGTGTGCATATATTTCTTAGTCCACAGACAATGTTTGATGTGTCTAAGGACTTCAGGACTTCTAACAGAATCATGGAAACAGACCTGGCACCTATCTTTGCCACTAGCTCTGTGGCCTTTGCAAGTGATATTAACTTCTGAGTTTCTCTACCTGCAAAACTGGACTAATAAGCATACCTGTCTCACAGCATTTTGGGAAAGAATGAATGGATTAAGATCTAACATTCTTAGCACATCACCTGCCAAAGAGGACATGCTCAAGAAAGTTAGCTGGAACTCTTGTTATTGTTTTTGTTTTTTTTTAAAGATTTATTTACTTATTTCTCTCCCCTTCTCCCCCACCCTGGTTGTCTGTTCTCTGTGTCTATTTGTTGCGTCTTCTTTGTCTGCTTCTGTTGTTGTCAGCGGCACTGCAATCTGCGTTTCTTTTTGTTGCGTCATCTTGTTGTGTCAGTTCTCCGTGTGTGTGGCACCATTCCTGGGCAAGCTGCACTTTCTTTTGCGCTGGGCAGCTCTCCTTACAGGGCGCACTCCTTGCACGTGGGTGTCCCCTATGTGGGGACACCTCTGCGTGGCACAGCACTCCTTGTGCGTATCAGCACTGCGCATGGGCCAGCTCCACACGGGTCAAGGAGGCCCAGGGTTTGAACCGCGGACCTCCCATGTGGTAGACAGACGCCCTAACCACTGGGCCAAGTCCACTGCCTCTTGTTATTGTTTTATTGCCCTTTGTGGTCCATGGCCCTCAGCAGTAGGGATCAAAGAAGATCACATCAGGGCAGTACTTAATCCTACTTTGCTATAGAAGACAGGAGAAGGCCGAAGGCAGGGATTGTTTTCAAGATGGAGAAAATCTGGCACAATGAGTTTGCACTTAACTGAGGTTTCACAAGTCTTGAAGAAGGTGTGAAAAATGAGCCACACCAAATGGGAACAAAACCACAAAGGGACCTGGGTTTAAGCGCCAGAGCAGAAACCTCTTTGAGGCCGTTTCTTCGTCTGCAAAGAGGCGATAACTCTGCCTCTAAACCTGGAGGGTCCGCCTCAGCATTGCCCTCTGAAATCCCACCCAGCACCACGCAGGCTGGGGCTGAACATATGTAAAGCTCTTTTCCAAGTAATGTGCTCTTGCTCTACGCACCAGGGTTTTTTCTCTGTTCATTTTGTGGAAGGATAATTGTGATGAAGAGAGACCCACAGAGGAGGGTCAGCATAACTCAAGAAGACAGGTTAAAGGTTGGTCTGGAGGCAGTGAGGGGTTTCTTCAGATCAAGCCACTCCTAGGCAGACTTTTTTTGATCAGAAGATTTGACCTGGGGAGATGGCTGCTCTCTATAATCAGGAGACTCAGGCTACTCTCTGAATTAAACCTGTGACTTCTGCTTCATTAGCACTGTTACTACAAACTCACAAAGCTGAGTAGATGCTGTGTAGAATTCATATGGCCACATACTCCCATTAAAAGATGGAAACTATTTCCCAACCCCTTTGAATCTGGGTTGACCCTATGACTTGTATTGACCAATTTGACTGTGAGGTTGTGTGCCTCCATGCCTTGGATGAAAGAAGCTTTGTGGCTTCTGCTCTTGCTTTCTTGGAAAGTTGCCCTGAAACGGTCAAACTGCAAAGAAGACTGGGATGAAAGACCATGTGGCCCAGCCATCTCAGATGCCCAGATCAGCTCATCCTCAGTTGTCCCACTTTCTGAATAGAGCAGCTTGAGTAAGCTGTGTATTGATTGGCAAACCCAATCAATCCACAGAATTATGAGAGATGACAAGTCACTTAAGTCACTAAATTTGGGGCTGACTTGTTACAAAGTGGTATATAACTGATGCATGCACACCTAGAAATAGAGAAATTTGATGATTGGGTCTAGCTGGGAGCTAGCACAGGAGGTTTAAGGATAGGGCAGGCTCAGAAACATTCATAGTGACAACAGGGCCACAATATATTTGTAGGACTTCTGGTTTACACAGTTCTTTCATACACATTCTTCTTTAATTCTCACTGCAGCCTTGTGAGGTTACTGGATGTCTTCAGACAGGCTCCCCAGAGATGAAGATTCTGGTACAAGTGATTAATTAGGGAAGTGACTCCCAGGGGAAACCATTAAGGGAGGTGGGGAGACAGGATGTGAAAGAGGAGGAAGTCAAGCAAGGGTGTGAGATCTCAGGCAGAGTTCCATGGGGAGAGCTTCAGACTGATCCTTTGGGAGAACTCTAGAAAGTAAGTTATGTTCTTATGAGGCAAGTAAGCAGGTGCCTTCATACTTCAGCACCTGCCATCACTGGAAAGCCCCCTATGAGCTTTCCTAGGCATGAGGCATGCAAATTCTCTGATGTTTCTTGCTTTCCTGGCATATAGGGCTGTCCCCTGAAAAAGAGCTGCAGGAACCGGCTATTGGAAGCCAACAGCATACCTAATCAGGAGTGTAGGGAGACGGCTCCAGCATGGCTACCTGGCCTCCCTACACAAATCCAGGTGGGCCAGGTGGGGAAAGCTTGAACCACAGCTGGATCCAAGCCTTGGAAGAATGCCTCATGGTTCTCCCGGAACATGCAGGCAAGGGCAGTTCGCGAGGAGCTCCTTCAAGGCCATTTCCCACTCACCTGTCTATCTTCCTGGGAAACTCTCCTGAGACAGTTTCTTACTGCCCCCCATGTTCTGATAAGGAAGGGGACCTTCTGTCTCACCCCACAAAGGGTAGAGCTACAGGTTATAAGTGGCTTAGCTGCGGCATGGCCTCCCTGACAACAGGATGCCCTACTCTCCACAGTGCAGTCATCTGGCCTCTTTTATTTTGGTGCCACTCTTTTCCTGGGGTGCTGGTACCTTAGGCTACTCTTGCTTTCAAGAGTGAGTATGACCTTTATTCACAAGCCTCTCCTGTTACTTTTACTGGACCTGTGGTTGGTGCTGGGGTTTAGTGTATACTCAAGGGACCTGAATCTCTGGACTGTCCATGTGACACCCAGGCCCTGAGCCTCAACAGACTTGCAACTCCTATCCTCTGGTTTATTGGACTTACCCCAGCCAGCTAACAGGGAGGTGAAGAGGGTCAACCACCACACCAGGGAGCCAAGAGTGCCTATAGCTGCAAGCAGGAGAATTGCATCCATCATCCAAGCGGAATCTAAGCACCCTCTCAATATAGAGGGGGAGTGGACATCAGCATTCCAGGGTCCACAGGATGGATGAATAGAGTATGGATTAGAGTGGACTTACTGATACTCTGGAACTATTGTGATTAGTAATGGAAGTAAATGTAGCATTGATGTGGAGAAAGTGGCCACGGTAGCTGCTGAGGGTAGGGAGTGGGAAGAAGAGATATGATGTGGGGGCATTTTCGGGGGTGGAGTTGTCCTGGGTGGTACTGCAGGGACAGTTACTGGACATTGTATGTCCTGCCATGGCCCATTGGGTGGACTGGGGGAGAGTGTAAACTATAATGTGGACCATTGACCACGTGTTGCAGCAGTGCGCAGAGATGTATTCACCAAGTGCAATGAATGTCCCATGATGAGGAGAGGGGTGAGGGGGGTGGGGGGATATATGGGGACCTCATATTTTTTGAATGTAACATTAAAAAAATAAATAAAGACAAAAAAAAACCAAACAGAACAACAACAACAAAAAGAGTATGTAAGTAATAAACTGTCTGAATTTAAAAAGGACTCCTTGTTTCTCTACTAGCCAAATCTGTCAGTGTTGGCTTTGTCTTGCACAAATCAACTGGAACGCCAGCTGTGTGGTATTCCATTGTACCATTGTTTGTTCAACAACCCTTCTGTTGATGGGCGTTTAGGTGGTTGCTGGTATGGAGCCCGGGCCCTGCAGTTCACGGCCACAGCTCCTGGCCTGTCTGCTGTCCACTTGAGGGTCACCTGCCCTGGATTCCTCACTGCCTGGTCTAACAACCACCAAGCTTTAATAGAGGCCAAGGTGCCTGGGCAGGTCCAGCCAGGACCACCTGCGGGATGGGCTGAGGTGTGCTCTTGCCCCTGGACAAGAGTATAAATGCCCAATGTCAGCACAGAGGTGAAGCAGGAGGGTTGAGTGCTGGCAGGTGGAAAAGTAGGAGATGACTCTTGGGATGGGAAGCCAAAGAAACAAAATACCAGTGGAATCGAGGCAGGAGGCATGAGTCTGGCTGCTGAAGTTTTATGCAGGAACTGTATTGTGAATCGTGCCTTCCTTCCCAAGAACTTGGCAAGAGTCATTGGGGCCGTAGGCTCAGAGCATCTGAACAGCACCTGGCACTCACAGCCACGCTTCCAGTGACTGTTGCCCCCCCAGGCCTGCCGGCTCCCTGAGTGTGACCTGCTGGGCTGCGTCTGTGCACACCAGCCTGGCCTGCCTGGGCCTCTTCTGAGACGAGAAGGGCCCTTCTGGCTCCCGTCCCACCCCAGTGAGCTGGCCTAATTCCGCATTCTGGCCCCTTGCTGTCCTCGAGTTCCTGCCGTTAGCAACCGGCAACCCGGGGCTCAATTCTGAGCACGGCAGTTGTCTCCATGATCTGTACACACAACCCGAGGAGCGGGCAAGCCAGCTTTGCAGGTAGAAGAATGGAAACACACCAAGGTCAAGTGATAGGCTCAAGGTCACCCAGCTGGTTCAGGGTGCTAGTTATCCATCAGGCGTGGCAAGCTCAGAGTGGCCCATGTTATTTGTAGAGATCTACAAAAATGTTTAAATTTTAATTCCACTAAAACCAGAAGGAAAAAAAAAAGCATTATAAGAACAATGGATATATAATAATACCACCAGCCTGGATTATATTCCTCTTATATCAGCACAGTTGAGAAATATTATTTTAAATATTTTTTTTAATGGAGTAAGAAGGCAAAAGTGCCTAGGGCCTATGAAAGTACGAACGCTGGCGTGTGGTGATAGAGCTGGGACTAGAAGCTCTCCAGCCCACCTGTAGTGCTCTTTTGGCCTAAACCATGTGAGGGTCCAGACAAAAGAGCTTTCTTTTATAGGGGTCACATATAGAACTGCCTTTAGGGGGCAAGGAGAGCCAAGGGGAAAGGTAGATGCCCCCAAACTTGGTTGAGCTCTCTCCGTGTCCCTGCTGCAGACAGCACTGCCAGGGGCCTGAGGGGGCGAGGTCAGCAGGGCATGTGGGAAGGAGGGTGTGCCATTACTCACCCAAGAGGCGGGTGGCCCCAACGTGGGGTTTGGAATGTACTGATATTAAACCCACATTCGGTCCCTTACTCGAACTCACCGTGTGGCTTTGACCTGCCTGTAAGAGTCCCTCTTGCTCCCCATCTCAGCTTCTCTGCTGTTGGAAGCTGTCTGGGCCAGAGCTCTCATTGTTTTGTGCTGTACTTGCGGCAAGCGGGCTTTGAGAACACACCTCTGGATTCATTCTAGGTTATAAATAGAAGAATGATGGACTTTTTTTTCCCCCTCAAGTGACTTGTGTTTACCTCAGTTGTTTGTTCCTGAACACAATAGGGTATGACAATAGGAAATGTATACAGCTGAAGAATAAGCAATTCTTTGCTGCAAGGAACCAAAATAACCATGTCGGGCAGGTACGGCAGACTTTTTGTCAGGTGTTCATCAGCCCTCCTGGGTGTTGGCTAGGAAGTGGTAATTACACCAGTGACTTCACAGAGGCTTAGCATCTCTGTTCTCCACGTCCTTCTGTTGAGTATTGGCTCTTAGATGTCAGTGTGCCTGTGTGACAAACAAGCCTGAAACGTGCAGCGTGGCAGGGAGCAGGCCCGTCTACCTTCCCTTGCTCCTGCCGAGGTAGAACGCAGTAACTGGCTTGTGCCGCATGAACGGGGCCCTCGATGGCGCACTCCACCCTCCGGCTTCCTCCTGAGTCAGCGTAAATGGCAGGGCGGTGCTTTTTCAGACTTGCTGTGAGTTCAGGTGAAGGCAAGAGTGAGCCTGGCTGTGTCACGTGCTCATTAAGAGAAGTGTGGGCTTCCTCCTCAGGAGACACCAAACCCAACCCCGCAGGAGGTGGGCTGGGCGGTTTTGCTGCCTCTTCTCATCCTGGGGAACAAAGCCCCGGAGGAGGGGAGAGCAAAAGGCAGCGGTGGAGCCTGCACTGGGCCCTCAGCGCTCTCGGGCCCATCATGGCTCATCCTTCACCCTGGGCAGTGCGTGCTAGAAGGGAGCCGGCCGCACACTGGCGGAGAGCTTGGATGACTTTGTTCTGAGTCCAAATTTAGCTCCTAACTTAGAGGATGCTGTCTTGGTCTGCCAAAGGGGTGCCGATGCAAAATACCAGAAATCTGTTGGCTTCTATAAAGGGTATTTATTTAGCGGTAAAAGCTTGCAGTTCCAAGGCCAAATCAAAGTACCATAAGAGGTGCTTTCTCACCAAAGTCAGTGCCGCGTGTTGAAGCGAGCTGGCGGGCGCGCTGGGCCTGGCCTCTCCTTCCCCTCCGGGCTTGCTCTTCCTCTCGAGGCTTCTTGCTTAAGTCATCCCGTAGTCCTCTTCTCCTGGCATAGGGCTTGTTTCTTTCCCGGCCTTCAGCTGGTCTGCCCTCTTCCCAAGGTTAGTTGTAAACTCTCAGGCAAATGGCTGGTCCTTACCCATTAGCTGTTTGAGCCTTCTCCTTTCCGTCACGTGGCAGGATCAAAGTGACAGAGAGGGCTCTTTTGTATGTCTCCATCTGTGTGACAGACAGACCTGGCAGGGGGTAGGAACTCCAACTGAGCCACGCCTACTCACCTAGTCAGATCAGATCCCAGCAGGTAATCTAATCAGAGACACCTCAGCTGGATCCAAAGTAATCCAAGGGCATCACTCCCAGAGTGCCACAGATGACTTGACCTTTACCCTGACAAAACGGGGATTTGGTGAGGTTCACTGAGAAATAGAAAGTCCCCTACAGGTCAGCAGCGTCCCCTCTGCCCGCCTCTGCCCAGTTCCTGCAATTGTGTTCACTGTCTCCGCTTGGCCCTTATTAGAACAAATGGAAACCTGGTTTGTTCACTGGTGTCCCTAGAAAAGCCGTTCTCCTAGCACTGGGTGAGCTCGCCAGACAAGGGTCCAGGCGCTGCGGGCTGCACCCAGCCTTCCTCCATCTGGCCTCCTCTCTCCTCCCCACGCTCACCTCCCGTGCACAAGCTCCTCTCCTCCGTCTTCTCAGAAGCTGAGCATCCGCCAACATCAGTGCCCTGAGGGCCTTGGCTCCTGCTCACACCCGCTAAACAAGGCTCTCCTCCTGCACATGCATCCTCTCAGATGTCAGGGCAGCTCCTCGGCTGTGCTCGGCCCAATGTGGGGACCCACTTGTTCAAGGCCACGTGTTCATTACAAAGGGAACCTAAGTCCCTGTGGTGGAAGCAAAACCTGACTGGAGGAGTTCATCATTGTGTACTTCAAATGCAAGTGCAGAGGGTTTGTAAAACTCCTGCATCAGGATGGCTAATTTTCAGCCATCTATTTCTGTTTTTTTTTCAGTCTATGGCTTGCAAAAGCAATCAATGGGTCAGGGGCAGCATTTTTTGAAAATGAAATAGAATAGAACAAAACGGTACAAAGTAGATGAGAGCATCTTGCCCAAGGCAAACCTTGCATACTGCTTTGTAAAACTTGATTTTGTATGTGGGAATACATGTGTATATTGGCTGTTGAGGTAAAATCGATTTCTTATTGATAAAACCACTTATTCTATTTCTTTTTTTTTTTCAAACTCTGTTCTTGGGGTCATTCACATCAGAATCACCTTAAGGATAACTTGTTAAAACACAGATTCCAAAGCCTGCCCACTTGAAATCACTGTGAGTGGGGCCTGGGAATCTGCACTTTTAATTTTATGTATATACACCTAACATCTATGGAGCTGCTCACTCCACACCAGGAGCGGCTCTTTGTGCTTCGTGTGTAGGTTTAACTTGTTAATACAAACGAGCAAAGCAAGATATGGAGGCTAAGTGTTGGGTTGGTAGTCCAGTCATCAGCCAGGGGTCAGTGACACGTTCCCTCCTGCCGCTGCGTGGTGGGCCTCTTGTTTTAAAAATCCTGGAGTAGAGACTGAGAGAATCTTATGTAGCAATCTGCTACATAAGTAGTTAATAGAAGAGCCAAGACCAGAACCCAGGATCCCGACCCCCAGCCCCACCCCAGCCCCTCCACCGCCACTCCTGCATGGCTGTTACTTCCTACAACTGGTTAGCCCCTGCCTGGCGTGCTGTGGTCTTAGACGTCACACAGATGTCAGGACAGGCTGCTCAGGAAGCCATTTCCCCTTCCTTCTCATTCACGTCACCAACTGCTTTCTTGGGTGGCACATTTGCTTTTCTCCCCAAGAGAGGACTCTGCATTTTCCCAAGATCCTTCTCCAGAATGACCTCATTATTTATAGCTCTTCTGAGTTTCTGGAAATTGGCAAATGTCTGAACTCCAAGCAAGTACAAAATGCATTTCCTTTCAATCCTTGAAACTGATGTGAGAAATGGTCATCTTCATTTCCACAGCCATGATTTTCATTTAGATATGATTCCCTGGGAAGATGGATTAAGTCATGGTAATTTATTCCAAAATTTAAACCAAATTCTCCTCCACTCAGTTTAGGTGATTTCCAACGCTTTGAAGCAGTATGAATATGTAGATCCAGCAGGGCGTCTTTAAGCTTCTCCCACATGCTGAAACCCTACATTGCTGCAACGTTTGCCCTTGAATTCCATGAACCCTCGCCCAGAAGCCAGTTCCCTCCACAGCTCCCTCCTGCCCTTTTCACACTGTTTTTCAGGCCCTGTCATTTCAGTCTTCATAGCTGAATGTGGTGGGGTGACGGGCGATTGGGCTCCTTGAAAGGAGGGACAAGGATCTTATTGCCTTAACTTCTTCTGACATTGCAAGAACTGGGAGAGCCCATGTACCTGCCCTCTTATGTACGTATCTTCAGGAAAACGTCTGTAAGCTCTTGGCTGTCCCTGCTGCAGCCTAACTTTTCTCAGGCAGACTCACTCTGTGAGGACAAACAGCGAGAGTAACAAGATTTCCCTGACTCATGTCCGCTCTCAGCTCTACTAAATTTTTTTAAAAATGTATTTTATTTATTTATTCTGCCCCCTCTCATTGTCTATGCTCGCTGTCTGCTCTTTGTGTCTGTTTGTTGTCTGTCCATCTTCTTTAGGAGGCACCAGGAACCTAACCCGGGAACTCCCATGTGGGAGGAAGGTGTCCAATTGCTTGAGCCACCTCTACTCCCTGCTTGTTGTGTCTCATATTGTGTTTCTTCTTTGTGTCTCTTCATTGCATCAGAAACTGAACCCAGGACCTCGCATGTGGGAGGTGGGCACCCTGCTGCTTAAGCCACATCCACTTTTCTCAGCTCTACTTTAAAACCTCAACAGTTATAAGTTTTGGTAATGGATGGCGGTGATGCTACCACAACATTGTGATGTAATTAGTACTACTTAATTGTATATTTGAAAATAGTTGAAATGGAAAATTTTATGTTGGATATGTGTTACCACAATAAAAATCTGACACAACATAGAACCTCCCCAGTTACTGCTGGAGGTCCTGGGGTGGGGGGTTCTCATGTGAACCTACAAAATCCACCTCATACACCCATGTTAGCCCATGAGCTCACGTCTCACAGCTACCACTCCTGGCAGGAAGCACTCACAGGCGAAACAGCTAAACTGCTGCCTCATGAGGACAGGTCTCTGCCAGCCCTGCGGCCTTCACTGTGCCGAGCGACCCCGAGCCCCCAGCAGAAGCGAGGATACCTCCTTTTCCATGTTTTGACCCATGCCTGTGCCCCTGAACCTTGTAGGAGCCCCTGGAAACGGCTCCCTCTGCTCGGCCTGCAGCAGCTCTCTCCACAGCCTGAGCATGAGTCGAGGAGACTCAGTCCATTCCTCCACCTCCCCTTCTCCCAGGTCCTGCCCACAACCCTTGACCCGGCAGCCTTCTTCTTCCCTTGAAGTTTACTTATGGAAATGGACGCCCGCGGGTTCCCCACTCTAAAGTCTCCTTAGACACACCCAGGTAGGAAACCCATGTGCAGACACAGCCTAGACTGGAGGTATTTCATATACATCGTGTGTCCTTCCGAGCACAGTGAGGCACGTACCCTTCTATGTACCAAACCAGCAAAGAGCAGGTGCTCGGTAGCTGGTGGCGTGCAGGAAGCTCTGCTTAGGACCAGGGCAGATGGAAGCCGTTAGCGTGAGAAATGAACAATCAAAGGCAGCACCATCTGAGTCTTCCTTGATGAGCTGCACTTAGAAAACATGGAGCTTGACATCTAAAAACCCAAATGTTTAACCAGCTTGTTGTGTTCTTTTGCCTCTTGTGCCAAGTGGAAGGGGTTAGATTGAGCAAGAAGGGAGACGCAGCTTCTTCACATTGTGTTAGTTTGTAGTAGAGGGTGGGGGTACAGGTCATTCTGTAGGAGCAGTGGTAGGAAGTAGATTTTTCAGCGAATTCCCTAAATTCATGTTTGCACAATTTTAGGCTCCTCTCTCCTTAACTAAGACCAACGTGTTTTTTCTAAACTACAGTCCTGGGAAGCAGATGAGGCTCAACCAGTTGGGTGTCCGCTTACCACATGGGAGGTCCCAGGTTTGGTTCTGGTGCCCCCTAAAAGAAGATGAATAGACTCCGCCCCCACAGCAGTGAGCGGAGGCCACAAGCCAGCAGATGCTGCAGCCCACATGGAGTGGATGTGGCTCAGGCCGTTGCACATTCCCTCCCACAGGGGAGGTCCCAGGTTCTGTTCCTGGTGCCTCCCAAAGAAGGCAAGCAGACAAGAGAACCATCTGGGGAGGGGGAGATAATTAAAGAAAAAATACAGTAAATAGTAATAAGAATAAGGATATTATGTGGGCCAATAACAAAAAAAAAGGGTAATTTAAATTATGTAAACTACAACATAAACTATAATCCATGCTGTGTAGCCATGCTCCAAAATGTACTCATCAAATGCAATGAATGTACCATGCTAATGAAAGACGTTGTCTATGTGGGAAGAGAGGGGGGTGTGGAGAGTGGGGTATATGGGAACTTCATATTTTTTAATGTAGCATTTTGTGCGATCTATGTAACTTTAAAAAAAAGATAATAAAAAACAAACACAAAAAAAGACATATACCCCCACGCCCCTAAAAAAACGAAAAAGCTATAGTTCTGATTATGTCATCCTATGCCTAAGACTCTTCAATAGCTTCCTGGAGTATTTGAAGTAAAGACCCAAGTCCTTCGCGTGACTTCCAGGCATGCATGGCCTGGCCTGCCCCTCTCTCTGGAGACTTCTCATCCCATGTCCCATCACCTCCCTCACCTTCATTCAGCTCTACCGGGAGCCTTGGCCCTCTCAGCTCAGCACTACTTCCTGCGGAAGCTTTCCTGGATTCCCCAGACGTCTCAGTATTATGAAGTTTAATGAATGTTTATGTGCCCCAACAACTGTAAGCTCCATGAGGCCAAGGACCTGCTTGGCCTACCATTGCTTCCCTGTTCCTAACATGGGACTGAGCGCCACAGAGGCCCTCAGAAAACATCTGCTAAATGCCTGATGCTGGAAAAGTTACCTAACACGTTGAAACCTTGGTTATCTTACTTGTAAGATGGGGATAATAATATTATCTACCACACAGGCAGGGTGTAAGGATTTAAGTAAATAATGTGCATAAAGCACTTTAAACCAGGACCTGCCTCCATAAGAAAATGGCAGTTATTATTATCAGAATTATGATTAGTAGTAGAAGCGTTGATAGTATTTGAGGCAACATTGTGACACAACCCTTGCTGTATTTTACATTAACCAAATATCCTCAGAGGGAGTTGCTGTTCTAGTTATTATCCACTTGAAAAACCATCACAAAACGGTGGCTTAAAATAATACTTACTTTGCTCACAAATCTGGGGTCTGGCTGGGCTCAGCTCTCCAAGTTTCTCAGGGGCTTCCGTGCAGTTGTGCCCTCATTCACATGTCTGATGCTTCAGCTGGGAAGACTCAGTCATTTGGGGCTCCTCAGGAGTCTCCATCTCTGTCTCTCTGCTCTCCGTGGTCTCTCCATTTGTTCTCTCTACACGGTAGCTGAACTTCTTCCACGTTGATTAGACTTAAGGCTCCCAGAGTGAACGACCTAAGACAGATGAGAACAAAAAACTTACAGGGCCTTTTCTGAACTAGTGTTAGAAGTGACTGTGTCACTGTGTCATTCTATTTGTTGAGGCAGTCACAAAGGTCCACCCAAGTTTAAGGGAAGGGGCCATAGATTTTGCTTTTTAAAACCCCACAGTTGTGGCAGGTTGCATAATAGCCAGATAATGGGACTCACAGGCTCTTGACATTCCAATTATTTTTTGGTTTCCTGGCTTCTAACACAAATACCATACAATGGGTTGGCTTGAACAATGGTAATTTATTGGTTCACGGTCTTGAGGCTAGAAGTCCAAAATTGAGGACTCCGGTAATGTGGTTAAAGCCTGACCTGATTCAGTGGGCCATACCTTAACTGAAACTTCAAAGAGATCTTAATTACAGTGGGTCCACATCCACCAGAATGCAACCAAGCCCAAGCCAAGAGCATATCAACCTGGGGCGCACAAGTTCAACCCACCACAAACACCAAAACATGAATTCACAGTTTTAACATCCTTACACATTAGTCATAAGAATGAATCTTACCAGTCAATATTCACGGGTTTTATTAGACTTAAAATGGATGGTGGCAAGACTCTGTCAAGTCTTGGACCTTGATGGGACCATTTCCTGAGACATAAGGGAGAACATACTGTAACTTCCCTTTGAGCACTTTGTGGCATCAGGGAGAGTCTGCTCAACCACATGAAATGGGTTACTTTTGTTGCTTTTCCCCTTAAGTGAGGAATATCCCAAAGCATTCACAACTGCTGTACAAATGAAGTGCACTGTTCAATGCAGGACTGGAGAGAGCTTTGAAAACCCAAGTTGGATGAATGGTGTAATGTTACAAGCAGCGCTGAAGATGGAATGCCATTTCTAGGACTTGACAGATACCCAGTGTATTGGAGCAGATTGCTGGCAGGCTGCGGATGAACACAAAGAAGGCACTGCCAAGAGAAAACAGCTCTTTTTTCTCCAATACTTAGGCAACTAATGCATGAGACCCTGAGCTGCCTTCGATGTGCATCGAGTATGGAAGGAGACTGCAGTCCAGCTCTGACGGACACAGTCAGGCCTGTGCACACCCTCCTGTCACGTGCAGCGTCTCAGCTGGCATGGCCCACGTCGTGAGGACAGCCTTTGACTCATTGAGTTTGCCCTACCAGAGTGATCTAGATGGAGGGGTGTCTCATTCATTAAAAAGTACTATTGAACAGTTTCCAGTTGGACAGGACGATAGAGTGCGAAAAACACAACCATGGTCTGCCCTCTTGAGACTTTCATTCACATTGGGGGAGACAGATAATAAACCATCAAATCTATAAAGGAACAAGATAATTTCTTTTTTTTCATTTTTAATATTTTTTATTGTAAAAACCATCAGACTTTTAAATGAATTTAAAAACCCTTCCAATATTATTTAATTAAAGTGTTAGGCTGTCATAATCAGAATAAATCAACATTTGCTATTCATTTGTCATGTTCAGTGAAAAACACCACTATTGTATGCTTGGAAAATCATCAACCTCATTCTCAATTGAGAGTCCATCATAATTTATAGGGCATTTTCCCCACTCAAATAAAAATTCTATTATACAGCTACAATAGTTATGTACCAAAGCAATACCTCGTTACAGGCTTTACACAGTCCCTTGAAAAAATAACTCATTTGCTCCTAATCTCTGATGCAAGGCACTTCAAAGCACCTGCACAAAACGTCCATGTAAACAGCAGTACAGTACACCATTTAAATAACATGAGTGGCTTTCACACAGCTTGACCTAGACTTAAGGAAAAAAATTCCATCAGAGCCACAGCTACAAAACAGGTTAAGCTTTACAACAAGAATTTGCTTCTCTTACTATAAAGAAAAAAACAGGCCATATAACTTCCTGGAAGCCACCAAACAAACGAACAAAAAACCACCTCATAAATATTTATGTCATACTGAAAACAACAGCATGTTCCCTGGGTATGTATAAAATCAGAACATTCAGGTTTATTAAGAGTAAATGCAAGGGACATTTCCGAATACCAGCTTTAATACCCACCAGGTTTAGTTGTTCTGGACTACTTATAGTACCATGGAAAAGGCATTAGAAAATCCCAGAGGCATATACTTCAAACTAATCTTTCTATGAAGTTCACTTAGTCCACAACAAACTCCAGTGATGCAGAGAAAGAATTTTAAAAATTATCTGCTTATTAGATTTACTTAGCAAGAAGAATTCTGTATTATTTATTTTTTGTACATTTCATGTACAAAAGTACCAGTTTAAGTAAGATTACTCAAACCCCTCCAGTATCTTGTTGCTCAGCTTGAAAGTCCATTTCTTATTATTTCTCATGTTATATCCATAATGGCAAGGAGGATAAAATCCTGACATTATGGATAGATAGATCCTGAGCTAGAAATCCAGTTTCTTCCCTCTCAAGTAAAACGCAGGATGAAGTGACAAAATTTAAAAGGTTCACTGCATTCTCTGGGGCTTACCCTCCTAACAGAGTCATCCAGTTAATTCTAGAGGATGAACACATAGGGAGGAGGAGGCCACAGCCGGGGTTCACTGCCTTGTAAGGGAAGACTGGTTTAGCTTTCCCGCAGCAAGGCCAGACTCTCTTTCTACTGCCAAGTACCTCTCACAAATGTTCACCACTGGTAAAACAAGAGATCTAAGTGTGAATTCAAACCAGGGAACCCACCAAACACCTCCAAAAACTATCCAATGAGAATCCACTGACAGTTAATTTCACATTTGAAAACCAACACTTTAGCCTCTTTACCAGTAGTTAATTCTTATTATCACGCCCTTCTTAAGCATAAATGGAATGACAAGGACTCTAGATTTATGCACAGTTAAGAATCAATTATAAATATTCAGATTGTTGCATTTAAAAATTACAGATTAAAAGTGGCTCCCAAAAGAAATTTTTTTTTCATAAATGAAATACAGTTTATAAAAAAACTGGAATGATGGTTAATTCACATACGAAAACCTACATACAAAAAACCCTAAACCCTTGGTAATTTCTTCCAAATTACCAAGTTCACACAGTTGATTCTACCAAACAACTCTTCTGTATTATGATTATACCACTAGAGTAAAATACTAATAAAGCTCTTCAGTTAGAGAACTGAGGTCCACTTCTTGACACCTGCATTAAAACCGCAGCATTTAACAGATTTGGGGAACACCATTCCTAAGCATGGCTTCCTTCTTCCTGTTCTGGCATCCCACAAGGATTATGAAAGGCTGGAATCTGGTCTGTAAACGGCTGGGTCATCTGCTGCCCATTTGGAATGTCCCTGAAAGGAGCTCCTCTACTTAACTGCGCACTGTTAGCTGTCAGTACATGTGAAGAGAAGTGCAAGGTTCACTATTGCATGGATTCTCGCCATAGGCGCCACCATATGCTGCTTCACGACCCAGGTCATAGTTTTCTTCCTTAACCACCATCTTCTTTGCATCTCTTGGGCAAGCTGTAAGTCAAATACGTATTACACCTCCTGAATGTCTGCATATTGGTCAATGCCTTTCCACTGACCCCTTAAGTCCTTCAGCTTCATGTAGTAATGAACTTTGTCCTGGGCTTGGGAAACTGAGCACATCTTGTGCTGTATGATGGCATAACATAGCAGTGTTTCTGTGTCTGGGATCTCATGGGGTTGACGCCCAAATTCTAAGTTCTTAACCTTTACTCCAAGAACTTCTTTACTAAAAATTTCATAAATACATTTTCTATTAAACACCGCAATTTGTGGCTATTTCTGTAATTTCTGCACCAGAATACATTCTCTTTCATGAAATTCTTTACTAGAAAGATCTCGACCGCCTGGTGTTGTCCTTTCCATCATGTTGATAAATCCAATACCATACGTCCCTGGTAAAGTGTGATCATTCATATGATTCAACTGGACTTCACTCAGCCCTGTCATACAAACATTTCCAGAAATGGTCTCCAGGTCTAGGGTAATGATGCCCTTTGTAAGCAGCCATCAGCCCTGGGTTTATGCCAAATAATCACAATGTCCAAATTGAGGGTGAAAATACCAGGGAGCGTCTGGTCAAAAGTTCAGTTTCTGAAACACCATTAAAATGGTCTACTTTTCTTTTCATTCTAAACATATCTGTAATATTTTCTTGTTTTTCTTTTGGCTTTGTGGACTTGCCAGATTTTTTAGTCTCAGCAGGGTTTTTTGGTTCCACTGTGTTTTTTTGGTTCTGTTGTCCTGGGTTTTCTTTTCCTTCCTTTTGGAGCTTGTTGTCCAGGTTCCTGAGCAGGAGCTGGGACTGGAACTTCTGCTGGCATTTGCTGTTCTTTCATGATTTCCATATTAGAAGCTTCAGCCATCATTTGTTGATATGAAAATGTATACAAAGCTTGAGCTTGCCAAAAAGAATAGCTGCCTGCGTTCTCTGCTTCCATTCCCTGCTGCCACTGGGTGGTAAATGAGTGACTGGTCTCTGTCAAATGCGGCCATATGACAATAACCAGGGACTTAGGCTGGATTGCTGAAAGAACTCAGACAGTAGCTGGTGCTTGGGCTCCTCCAATAATTTCAAATAGTGGTAAACTATTTTGCTGTGAGAATTACGGAGGGGATAGTAGGTGTTGGGAAGTTTTCAGAGCTTTTTGAAGACCTCTTAGAGGCAGGCCTTCTGAGCTGAGAGTTGAAGAATTTGAAGGAAGCCATCCTGTGAAGACCTGGGGAGGGGTCTTCCAGTCAGGGAGAATAGAAAATACAGAGGCCCTGATGCGGGGGAGAGGACTGGCAACTAAGTGTGATCTTGGAGCATCCCGAGTACCAGGGGTAGAGGCAGGAGGTGACCTGGAGACTCAGAGATCAAGCTGCGATTTGCAAGCAGTCTTGATTTTATTCTAAGAGGAATGGGAAGCTACTTTTAATAATACACATGCCTCACCCTGGGAACTCTTTTGAACCTTTTTTATTTTGAATTAATTTTAGACAGCAAAATTACAAAAATGGTATAGAGAGCTTTCACCCAGCTGTCCCCAAAATGTTAACATATCCCACAACTATGGCACACTTACTGAAACCAGGAAATGAATGTTGACACAATACTTTTAATTAATCTACAGACATAAACAAAATTTTGCCAACTGGACCACAAATTATACCTTTTTCTGGCCCAGGATTGTACAATGCATTTAGTTGTCATGTCTTGTTCATTTCCTATAACCTGCATCCCAGGTAGGTTTAGTTGAAAGCTTCCCAAAGGCATGTCCTGCCCACCCCACTGGCAGATAAAGATTAGTCATACTAATAATAGCACGACTACTAGTAATAGTTAATATTTATTAAGTGCTTTCTGTGTGCCAGACACGGTTTAATTGCTTTACATTTTTTACCCATTTAAACTTCACAATGGTTTGAGTTAGGGTCTGTTATTATCCTAATTTTTCAGAAAAGGAAACTGGGACACAGAAAGCTTAAGGAACTTGTCCAAAGTCACACAGCTGTTAAGGGGCAGAGCTGGGATTGAGCCCAACCAGAAGCCATGAAAAATCTTAACCACGGTGTTCTACTTTGCCAGAAACCCGAGGTTCCGAGGTGGCAGACTTGAAAGCTCTGTAGTCTAGCAGACAAGCCATGGAACGTCAGTAACGGTAGCAGCGTTCTAAGCGCTGCAATGGAGTTACGCTCACAGAGAGGAAGGACCCCTGGCCTAGAGCGACGAATGCGGAGGCGCCTCGCCGGCCACGCCGAGGCTTGGTCTGTGCCTGCAGCTGACAGGCCTGAGGCGGCGGAGTTTTCTACAGATCGCTCCGGCGTCAGCTTAGGAGAAGCCCCGACGGCGGGACCGCGGGTCCCCTTGGCCCGGGTGACGTGCCCCAGTGAGAGCTTCCCGTTATAGCGGCCGAGGAGGCCAGCGACAGGACACGGCCCCGCGGGGAGGACGCCCGGCGCGCCCGTGAGGCGCGAGGGCAGCTCGGCGTTCTGTCCAGCCAGAGCTCTGGCCGTCGCCCTGCCCGGAGCCGACGCGGCGCGCTTTCGCGTTCTCCTGAGGAAGGGGTTCGTTCTGTTCCACAGGGTCCTGGTTCGGTTTATCTCAGAAGCAGATCCCGACAGAAAAAAAAAAGACGCCGGGCAAGACGTTAGGGAGAGAGGCAGGAGGACGCGCGGGAGGCTGGGTAATGAGACACGCCGGAAGCCGCCGCCGCTGCGGGTGGCGGGGTGGAGCTCCCAGGGGAGCCTCGGGGTCATGGGGAAAGCGCGCTCCTTAGCTGTTCCACCCAGAGGCTGGGACCTGGGGTATTTACACACCAAATCCTGTCAGTCCCCTGGTGCGGGCTGCTGCAGCTCCAGGGGTGTATAGTTCCTGCTCCTGCACCAGCCCGCAGACCACCGAGAAAGCCCACTGGCTAGGATGCATGCTCTTGCAGTTGGAACGTGGCAGGAAGTCTTCCGCCATGGGAGGGCCCGTGAGACAGGGGTAGAGCAGCCAGAACGTCTGCTAAACACAGGCTGTCCGGGAAATGTATTAGAGCGAACGAAGTAATATTTATGGGCAAGGACCTAATACATATTTAGAAATGGCATGTTGAAATGACATGTTTTACTAATCCTGCTCTCAAAAGTTTGACTTACCATCACAGATGGCATTAAAAATGTGTAACAGGCTGGTTTTCAGGGCGATCCCTAGAAAAACTTTTTATGATGACTTTAAGACCCAAAACAAAAGAGAAGTAGACCCTGGAATCGGCTACATAGTGAACTGGAAGACAGAATGAGGCAGGAATCCCCAGAATGGGGCGAAATAATATAACCAGGAGTAGTCCTGGCTGGGAGGATGTGAGCCAGCCTCATGAAGACGTGGAATTCCACACGGGATTAAGGCTGGTTGGGATTCTGCGAGGCAGAGGTGGGATCCAGGCTGCAGCCCAGTCCAGGGTTGGGAGTGAGGCCAGGCTGGGAGCCTTCAGGTAGTTAGGGGAAAGGGTCTGCAGCAGTCAGATATTGTTTACAAATTCCAAACATAGATATTGGTTATGTGTGTAAACTGCTCTGTTCCTCTGGGCATATTAGATTGTGTTGGATTCCGAGGTTTCACTTTTACTTTGATTGAGTTGTGATTAGGGCTTTGACTGGGCCACATCAGTGAGATGTCAAGTCCCCACCCCCTTGGTGGGCAGGGACTCACAGAGAAAACTAAACTGCAGAGGAGTTAGTTCAAGTTTTGATACTGGAGTCCCAGGAAGTCCATACACAGAGAAGCAGATAAGTGAGGAAAGAGAGAAGGCTCCATTAGGCACGGCAGAGGCCCCAAGAAGAGAGACAAACCATTAGCCTGATAGTTTGCAGCTGACTTTGTGGAAAGAGCAGATCGGCTGGGCCTGGAAAAAGGAGACTCATCCCAGCCTACAGCTGATTTTGGAAGAAGCTGGAACCATGGACCCTTAAGGGGAAGAGGAAGCCTAAACCCTGGCAGACGTCGGCAGCCATCTTGTTCCAACACTTGGCAACAGACTTTGGTGAGGGAAGTAACTTACGCTTTATGGTCTTGTGACTGTATGCCTCTACCCAAATAAATTCCCTTTATAAAAGCCAATGGGTTTTTGGTATTTTGCATCAGTACCCCTTTGACTGTCTAATACAGGGTCCACGGTAAGAAAATTGGAGATACGATTAGAAAGGTTAGGGGGAAAATGGGAAGGATGTGTGAATGCCCAGTTAAGGCTTTTGGACTTGTGTGGAGGGTGATAGGAATTGTCTAAAGTGAGAAAGGGAGGGTACTCACATACAGCATACTACTGGAATACTAAGCTGAAGCTATTTTAGCAGATAAATTTGAGAATAGACATACTGGAGGCTAGAATGCCTTATGAGACCATTTTAATAGCTCAGGTCATAGGAAAGTAGTGTAAGGTGGTAGCAATTGGAGTGAAAATGAAAAGACAGACGTCGAGGACTGCAAAAGAAAAATCAACAGGAAAAGGGTTTGGCATGGTGGGGAAGAGAGTGCCCTGAGTATGGAGAAAGGATGGCACCATCAACAGAATAGAGAAGTCAGGAGAAGGAACAGATGTGGAGGAGAAGCAGAAGAGCTTGAGGGTGATAAATGCTGAGTTTGAGTCCCATGTGTCAAATGCATGACTTACCAGTCACAGATTGCATTAAAAATGTGTACATGTACCCTATGTACCCTATCCACAAGAAAGTTCTCATCTATTGTGAAATATCAAGGAATATCAAGGCATATTCTTAAATAACTATAACACAAGGTAGATAAAGCAAGTGTGAGTAATTAAAGGGAGACAGAAAAGTGCTGAGAATTTTCAGAGGAAGGATAAGTCCCCACCAGCTGCAGAGATTAGAGAAAGTTGCAACGAAACGTTTCAGTTAGATCTTGAAAAAAATAGTTAGGATTTGGATTGGTCAAGAGAAGAGCACTCCAGGCCAAGAGAGCGTCATGAGCAGAGGTACGCGATAGGAAAACTCAGGTTTGGTTCCAGCAGCCCATTTTGGGTTGGGGAGAGCAAGCATGAAGGCAAGTGATGGGAGATTAAGTTGGATGTCAGGATTGGACCGAATATAAAGGGACTTGGATGCAGGATGAAGAAATATAAATTTTAATTCATCGCCATTGAAGGCTTCTGAACTGGGGACCAACATTGTCAGAAGAAGGGTTGGGGGGTGGGGGGGAGCCTGATGCCAGATTCCTTAGTCAGGTAATTGCATGAGGCATGAGATAATGAGGGACTCTACCAGGACAGAAACAGTAGAAACTGGGAACAGAACCTACCATGGGAAGAGTAGGAGTATTCAATGAGATGAGCCAGCAAGCCGGATATCCACATGAGGTAATGGCCCACTTCCAATTTCATGGTGTACCTTTGAGGCATAGAGGAAAGTTCTGGCTTTATTTTTGAGGAAAATTCAGTGGAGCCCATCAAACTTGAACATGTCTCATGGGTTAATTAGTTTAGTTTTCCTCGCTTCCCAAGGCTTCCCTTTCCACATACATGGCTATTGGCTGTGCTGAAATGCTGCCGAAGGCCCAGTGGGAAGCTGTAGGCAGCTCCAAGAGAGCTCTTGGTTGAAGTGTGCCGAATTGCATTCATCCAATAATTCTAAAAGTGATTTTTTTCAAGTGAAAGTGTGTGTGATGGAACAAAAGTTTGCTTTAAATGACCTTGAAGGAAGTTGGACCGCCTCCCATGTCAGCTATGAACAGATGGAAATTTATGTGCAGAAGGCAAGAGAAGAATTTATTTTGAAAGCTCTTGAAAAATCATGTACCAGTGTCAGAACAAGTATCAATGTAAGAATCACGTTTCTGCACTGGCATAAGCAATATGAGTCTTATTTTATTCTTGACAAACAAATAAGTAATATATATTTTTGGGAAAGCACACAAACGTGTGTGAGTTGTTATCTCCATAAAATTATTGGAAATTTTTGTTATAATTTTGAATGTTTAGGTCAAAGAAATGTGAAGTTTACAATTCGAGGTAGCCCTAAGTACTCCTATGATAATTAGAAATGTAAAGAAATAAAATCTCTCTACCAGAGAGCCCTTGACTTCACCATCACAGGAATCCCTGTGGCTGACTGTATTTTCCAAATAGGGTCCCAGCAATACTTCCGCTTCCACATGTGCTCCCAACACCTTGTCACCACCCTGCCAAGAGGTGGCATTTATTTTTCCCTCCCCTTGAAACTGGGCAGAGAATGTGGTGGAAGTGACACTATGTGACTTCTCAGACCCAGGTTATAAAAGGAAATATGAATTCCATCAGGCTCACTCACCTTTGGAACCCAGTCACCATGTTGAAGGAAGCTCAGGTGGCTGCGTAGAGAGGCCGCTTGGGGTCGTTCTGGCCAACAGCACTAGCTCAGGTCTCAGCTAACAGCCAGCGTTCACCACCACACGTATAGTACGTGGGCCCTTCAGGTGCCTGCAGCCTCCAGCCATCCCAACTGGAGTCAAGCAGAGCAGAGAAAAACTATCCCCATCAAGCCCAGTTGCAGATTCACTAGCAAAATGAAAGTTGCTGTTATTTTAAGACATGAAGTTTAGGAGTAATTTGTTATGCAGCCATAATAACTGGAATGCTCTGCTACAGCCTAGGAGAAAAGAGCATGTAACAGGGTGTCAGTAAGTGCTGTGCATTGGGCTGAAGTTCTTGGTCGTGGAGGGAGAGGCTAGGCAGCATACAAGCAACTTAGAAGAGTTAGAGAGGAGATACGTAGCCTAAGGAACCTGCAGGCTGGCAGGAAAGTCTGCGCCTCAGGTGAAGCCTTGTGCATAGAAGCAGACACAAGAGCACAAGTGAGTGCAGGGTGGCAGGGTGCATGACTCCCAAGAGGATGGAGGTCCTGGTGACACCGCAGAGCAGAAGTCTCAGACTACTCCCTAGCGTATTTGTCATCCAAAGGGGTTCTGATGCTAATCTGTTGGCTTTTATAAAGGGTATTTATCTGGGGTAAAACCTTACAGGTACAAGGCTCTAAAGAGTCCAACTCAAGGTTGCTTTTACACCAAGGTCAGTTGTCTCGTGATGAAGCAAGGTGGTTGATGATCTCTGTGAGGGTTCAGCCTTCCTCTCTTCCAGCTCCAGGCTGACACTGGGTTTGTTTCTTTCTGGGCTTTTTCAGTGCTGCAAACTCTCAGGCAAATGGCTCCTCTCTCTTCCCGGGGCTGCAGGATCAAAGTTCTCTCCTCTGCTGTGTCTATGGAGCTCTCTCTCTTCCTGTGTGTGTTCCTGTGCGAGTCCATTTCTATCAGCCCACCAAGGGGGCAAGGACTCAACCCTGAGTCACGTCCTACTGACATGGTTGAATCAAAGCCCTAATGTTAACATAATTTAAGCAAAGACCTCTCAGCTGAATATAATACATTCAAAGGATACCACACCTAGAAGAAACATCTTCTTTCTTTTTGGGGGTTCATAAAATAATATCAAACTGCCACATCTAGGTTGGTTACTGAAATCTCCATTCTTAAGGAAGCCTGGCCACAGACTCGGAAAGAAGCATTGCCTAGACAGGCTCCAGGGTGAATAAACAAGGCAAAAGCAAAAGAAGTTTATTTTTCTGTTCTCTTTCCAAGATGCAAACGATGAAGGTACAGATTAATCAGTAATCAATGAAAAGGGGTAATATCTATAAAGGCCGCTCTGGTTTGAGATCTGAATGTAATAGGCAGTAAATTGCAGGAACAAAACCATCACAGAGTGCCCACCTTCACTTCACAGGCCAGACAGCTCAGGCCTTTGCTTAGAGAATTCATCCCATCAATGTAGTATTTCCAACACGTTCCACCAAAATGTGTATGTTTCTTTATTTATAAATTATTTTTACATATGACTATACCAATGCAGCATGTACATTTAAAAATATACACAAAATAGAAATACGACTACTAATAACATTTCTAATATTTTCACCCTGTCGGATTATCTTATGTCCCACATTGGAAACCAGTGGTTTAAAATGTAGACTTTAGGTTTCATCAGACTTTGGTAAAAATCATGACCAGTCTAGCGCATTTCTGTGTGATCTTGTGATCTTTATTTAACCATTCCAGGTTAAATGTTATTGTGATAGTTAGGATAGCTATCAATTGATAGAATCAATTACATAATGGTCGAAACACTGTAGAAATTTGTTTCTCACTTAGTGGACAATCTTGGGTAGATGTTCAAGTAAGCTGGTATTTATCCACATAGTGACTTAGGGAACTAGTTCCTTCTACCTTGTGACTCTACTCTCCCCAAGGGCCTTTGTTTCACCTGCCTCTGGTCAGTGGAAGAAGAAAGAAAAGACTGGGGAGATACAGGCTTTCTCAGAAGTTCTGCCCAGGAAGTGGCACCTATCACCTCTCTTTCCTTGGAGAAAACCTAGCCCTATGGCCATGTTGAACTGCAAGGGGTGCTGGGAAATGTAGTCCAGCTCTCTATGCCTGCCTCTAGTCTTACAACCATGGAAGAAGGAGAGAATAGACTTGATGGACAAAATATAGTGACCTCTTCCACACTCAATTTACTACTTCGTAAAATTACAGGTAATAATACATTACCTGTGAGATTTATTTGGAGGGTTAAAAGCAGAATATCCATGTAAACACTCAGCAGAGTTCTGGCACATTAGAAGTATTTAAAAATGCAGTGCTTTGCAGGAGAGGGAAGGAGCAAGAAGCCTAGGGCGGAGGGTGGTGAAAGGAGCAATTGTGTCTGAACAGGAGGCCTGGCTCCTTGGTGGGGTCCACCGCTAGGTGCGTGACCTTGGGCAAGCCACTCACTCTCCCTCTGGGCTCACTTTTCTCACCCATGAAGGGACTTATGGGTTTCCATACCTTTGTACCTCCCACTTTGCATTATTACTGCTTATGTTTGGGTCACCAATCGATTCCCCCCCCTCGAACCTAGTGCCAGGCTGGCTCTATGCAAAGCTGACACCCTTTCTGTTCTCTCTGTGTCCAACCTACCCTTTCCAGACCCGTAGGCTCAAGATGTTAATCAAGGTCATCCATGCTGCTGAAAAAACGATTTGATTCCTACCTACTTATCCTATCTAAGTATACATGTGCTCATCCCATCTGGGTTCCATTTGACCCCAAGAAATGATTCTCTGAGGATTGAACTTTGGGTACTTGGGTGATTGCAGGAGCTTCTAGAGTTGGGAGGCCTTCCAAGATCCCCTCAGGTCACCCCGTGGAAACTTTCCCTGCTGAGACTACATGAAAGGGTACTTCAGAGGGTAACCGACCTTCTAGTTTATCTAGATATTCTAATTTCTCTTTACAGCCAAAAACTATTTATTGGTAACCTGGAAGCCGTGGACCCCCTTTCCTGCTCCTCCCACCTCACCCCTCCCAACATGCACACACTCACACACTCCAGCTACGGCCACGGCGGGGACAAAACCAACACTGATAGAGCGCCCAGATGGCTCACGTGCACGTGCAGATGGACCTTTCACACGCGCCCAGAATTCACAGGCAAAATAGGAAAGTTTAATCAAGAAGAACAGAGCAGAGATATTTTATTAGCAGATATACTCTTTCCGAGAGACTAACTTTCTCTAAGGAAATTGTTGTGCCATGAGATGATCTCATTGGCAGGGAGGAAGACTGTAAAGAGGAATGATAATCACAATATTCTACCACTTCCAGACCACTTTTACATCAGTTAGCTCATCCATTTGAGACTCAGCAGTGAAGAAATGGAAGCTCAGGAAAGTCGTGGCTTATCTGAGGTCACACAGCTAATAAACACATGGCAGAGACAGGACAGGAACCTAGGTCTTTAGATTCTTTCCTGGGCGGAAAGCAACTATAATTTGTAAAGCTTTTCAAATCAAACATTTTCCTTTCCAGACCTGAAAAATGATGTAGAAAATATCTGAGGCAGAACTTTCCTCCAAAATTCTCATCCTAGATACAGTACTTTAAAGAGTCACTTGTCAGGCTAACAGTGTTTTCTGCAAATTATAAATGTTTCCACCTGCTTCCTAACTGCACCTGTGAAATCTATAAGATGCCATCGCACGATTCAGTTAATGACCAAAATAATGCCTACTCCCTTCCCAGATGCCCCTTCTCCCCATTTCCCCCTCCCCTCCCCTCTTTTTCTTTTCTTTTATGTAGAAAGCAGGAAATATGGTTATTGGGCAAAGCCATGAAATGTGAATGCAATGTTTGTTACTACATCTTTCATTAAACTCCAAAGTTAAAATGATTCATGCAGATGGCAAGGTCATCGGTGCTTTGACAGTTTATTTTAAAGAGTCATTTTCTACCTTTCAGATATGGGGCTAAATGTCGACTCTAATAAAGTAGAAAATTCTTACAGTGGAACACGATGTGTGCGTGTGGTTCTAACTGCAAACTCCGGGGGCCCACAGCATTGCCTTCCTTAGAGATCATTTTTATTTTGTTTCCTGCATAATGAATAGGCTCCATTCCAATCTCAAAGGCATATGGAGATATAAAGGGAAAAAAAAAAAAAGGTGAGGGCAAGAAGCAATTAACACGATGCATCTCTCTCAGCAAAATGAGTAATTAAATTTCAGATTTGTCGTCTAACAAAAATCATAACATGGCAAATGCTGTAGGAAGTACGACTGTGGCATATTAAAGATGGATTAAATGAATCACTGCATTTTTCCATTGCTATTGTGCAAGGCTGGTTGTGAGAGAAGAGGACAGGCTTGTGGAGGCAAAGTGTCCCAAAGAGGCTAAGGCATTCTACTGTTTGGGATCTCGCCTTGGCGCTAAGTTCCATTTGGCCTGAGACAAATTTTATTTCATTTTATTATATGGTTTTGTCTCTCTCTTTCTCTCTCTCGCTCCCCATAGCCCTTCTCAGCCCTATGTGATCAAGACTACATTGGCTAAATTCAGGCCTGGTTAAAAAGAAAAAATTTGGTGCCAGAAAAATGAATAGTTTAGGGAATAAAGAACTTAGTACTCATTTTCATATGACAGGCTAACTGGATTTGTAATAGCCCCGAACTGGTAACTACCCAAATGCTCATCGACAGTGTTAAAATAATACAGAGGAGGGGGAATGGATGTGGCTCAAGCAGTTGAGCACCTGCCTTACACATGGGAGACCCCAGGATTTGGTTGCTGGTGTCTCCTGAAAAAGCAAAAGCAAACAACAAGCAAAACAAATGAAAAAACCAACTCTGGAGAGCCGATGTGGCTTAGCCAGGTTCAATCTCCGGCCCTCATACCTCAAAAAAAAAAAAAAGATAATATAGAGGAGGCCATTGGACTGGGCCTGTCCAATTGGACTGTAGCCTTGGCCAATCCCTTGCCCACAAACTCAAGTTGCAAGACTGGTACTTGGGAGAGGCTGCCTTTCCCACAAAGGCTGTAGCAGGAGGTGGAGCCTTACTGCCAGCCGGTCAGAAATAAACACCTTCTGGGAAGCAGATTTGGCTCAATGGATAGAGTGTCTGCCTGCCACATGGGAGGTCTGCGGTTCAAACCCCGGGCCTCCTTGACCCGTGTGGAGCTGACCCATGAGCAGTGCTGATGCGCACAGGGGGTGCTGTGCCACGCAGGGGTGTCCCCCACGTAGGGGAGCCCCACGCACAGGGAGTGCATCCCGTAAGGAGAGCCGCCCAGCGCGAAAGAAAGTGCAGCCTGCCCAGGAATGGCTCTGCACACACAGAGAGCTGACACAACAAGATAATGCAACAAAAAGAGACACAGATTCCCGGTACGGCTGACAAGAATAGAAACGGATAAAGAAGAGCACACAGCGAATTGACACAGAGAGCAGACAACTGGGCGGGGGGGGGGGGGGGGGGGGGGAGGGGCGGGGCGGGGAAGGGAGAGAAGTAAAAACAAAAATAAATAAAATCTTAAAAAAAAAAAAAGGAACACCTTCTTAGGCAGAGGCTTTCCACCAGAAACGGCCCAAATATGGCAATGCAGCTTAGCGGTCCAGAGTACTTCCACACTGGCTGCTGCCCTTGGCCCTCTGTAAGCTGCCCTTCCCACTCCCTCGGTGGAGCTCTACCCAATTCGTGAATTGTTTCTTGCCCAAACCAACTTTGATAAAAAATTTACAATGCTTCGGTTTATCTTTTACAACAGAATAGATGAATCGTAGTATGCTCGTTCACCTGCATTCCTTTCCTACGTCTGAGGAGCAGGTACTGCCAACTCGTTAGCTAAAAACCACAGATACGTTCTGTCCAGCACGTTGGAAGCTGCAAGTCTGAAGGCAAGGTGCGGGCAGGGCAGTGCTCTCCCTGAGGGGCTCGGGGGAGGCCCCCACCTCTCCCGGGTTCGGGACGTCCCAGGCTCCTTTGGCTTGTGGTGGCATAACCCAATCCCACCTCTGTCTTCACAAAGCCCTCTTCTCTCTGTGTCTGCGGTCACATTCTCCTCTAATTACAAGGACAGCAGTCATGATGAGTTAGGGCCAGCTCAGTACACCAGTTTTTAACTTGGTCTGTAAGACACTGTTTCCCAACAAGGTCAGGACTTCAACGTTTCTTTCTGGGAGACACGATTCAACTCATAACCTCACCCAAAGGAACTCCACACACCAATGAGAAGGAACGGTCTACAACTTCTTGGTACAATGTGGATGAATGTGACATACGTAATGTTAAACCAAGCCAAAAGAGAATAAACCATATGAGTCTATTTATAGACTTAGAATTTTTTTTAAAAAGGCAAAACTAATCTATCTTATTAGAAGCAAGGATTATGCTTATCTTCATAGGCTAAGAGTAACTGAAAGGGACCACACGGAGGACTTCCAGGTTGTGAGTGATATTTTATTTCTAGATTTGGCTACTGGTTACACGAGAGTGTTCTGTCCAGTTGGTAAAAATTCATCAAGCTATTCACTCAGTGTCCTTTTCCCTACCTATGCGTTGATAAAAATCCAAATCTTAACTGGATAGATGTTTAACAATAATTTTCACAAAGAGACTTAGAAAAGTATAAATCTGTCTACATGGGGGCCTCAGACGGGTCTGTCTCGGTGCAAACGTAGTCCAACAAAGAAATAAGGCTCTTGAATTATACAGTTTAAATTGCATGGTATGTGAGCTATGTCTCAATAAAGCAAAAGGAAGGAAGGAAAGAAGGAAGGGAGGGAGGAAGGCAGAGAGGTTAGCAACCAAAAGTAGTTAAAATGCAGTTCTGGTGTTTCCTTTCCTCCCGTCTTCTTTTCTCTCTAACACTGCTTTGCTCTGGAGTCTTCATTTCAACCAAGCTCAATCTCCACTTTCCTCCCTGGCTCATTCTTGAATTCCAAGTCATGGGTCCCTCACGGTTGTTTCCTGACTCTCTCTTGTTTTTTTAGACCTATCTTTTTCAGTCTGTTCTCCTTCTCTTATTTGGTATCACAAAATTCAAGGAACTCATTTGAAGTATTTTCACAAAAGAATGTCAACAATGACAACAAACTATCTTTGTATTTTCAAGGCTATAAAATACCCTGGAAAAACCACTCTTAACTTCCTATAACTTTGACAAAATTAAACCATAGGTTTGAGGTTAAGAAAATAGTACTTAATTAGCTCTCTGTTTTCAGAAAATGCTAGTCCCAAGTTAATAACTTCTTAACATGAGAAGACATATGTCAAGAGACACTCAGTCCTCTTGGGCTATTGATGGAAGTTTAGGATTCCACTTGGTTGTGATGAATAAATATGGTTGCTGTGAGTGAATTCCCCAATTGACTCCTTGACTCTGGAGTTGACAGTCCTACCTTGATACACATACCTTAAATATACCTGAAAGGCTACATTTGGAATCCTTAGGCATGAGAATGAAGACAGGCAGAGATGGTCAGCTCCCAGGCACCAGCGCCTGGCCCACTACCTACCACTCTCTTTCTATTCCCATACCTCGAAATATCTTGCCTAGGCACTTGCATGTGGACACCCCAGCCACGTCCAGGTTCTGTCCATGATCCGTGCAGACAGCCACCCGTTGGTCAACCCTCAGGCCTAGGGCTATGAAACCTGTGACATGGCCAGCCTTGGGAGGACTAAGAGTGGTAAGAAGCCTGCTCAGGCCTGGAAAATGGGCTTGGGGGTGAATTTCAGGCTCTTGGAAACGGGAGCATGTCTAGAAGGGGAGGCACCTCCTGCCTGCATAGACTCCTTTTGCTGTGGAGAGGGGCACAGGTGCAGGAGGGCCAGTGCGGACCTCTCTGAGCACGAGACGGGCCTCCCTGCCTGGGTCGATGGGTGGTGCTGGTGACACCCAACTTGGTGGCCTGGAAGAGCAATACTAATGGAACAGCAGATAACCTTTAGTACGGGCATGCAGTTGGCCTGGCCCTGCTTGTGCACTCTCACACGTAAGAGCTCCCTAATCCTCCTTACGTACTATGAGGTGGAAGTGATTATGCCCTCCACCTCAAAGGAGAGGAAACTGAGACACAGAGACATGAAATATTTAAGTCCAGGGTACAAAGTGAGTAAATGATAGAGCTGGGATTTTAGAGACTGCCTCTACAATCCATATCCTTAGCACTACTCTATGCTTCTTCTTCATTAACAAATAAAATTAAAGTATAGCAAACCATATAATGAACCCTAGGAGGAGATCATTCTGAAGGGTTAAATGAAAATGTTTGGAAATAAAGGTTTTTTAAAGGTCTTATCTTATTAAGGGAGCCAACAATGGAAGCTTCAGTTGTTCTGCTGTGTGAAAAATAGTTTGCATCTTATTTGTTATAAAGTAGAAGGGAAAAATGAATTTGCTTCTGTCCATTGGGTGAAGGAAAATAACTAGCATAGTAAACTCCGGCAAATTCACAAGGGGAAGACAGGGATGAATCATAATATGATGAAGCCATATGATAAAGGAAAAACAGGAAAAAAGGATGGTGGCAGTTTGAGATCATTTATGAATCCCCAAAAGAGAAAGATGATGCTTGTAGACGAATGTATTCCTCTGGGTTATTGTATTAAATTCAGAGGATTCAGGTTTACTTGCTAAAATCGACTTAGGGCTTTTCATCGGGCCACGTCATAAGGTGTGGCTCAGGCTGAGTCCCCGCCCCCTTGGTGGCCTGATATAAAAGGACACTCACTCGAGACACACAGGAAGAGCGCTCTGGGGGCCCTGGGGAGAGATGAGCCATTCTCGCATTAGTTTGCAGCTCATATGGGAAGCCCTGAGAGACAAGCCCTAGGCCTGCGAGAAGCTGGGCTCACGGAGCCTCAAGAGAAAGAAGAAGCCGCAGAAGGAGAGAGCAGGCAGAGCCCTCCTGCCATCTTGCTTCAGCACGTGGCAACTGACTGGGGAGAAAGCAACCTTGAGTCGGACTCTTTAGAGTCTTGTAACTGTAAGCTTTTACCCCAAATAAATACCCTTACAAAAGTCACCGGATTTCTGGTACTTCGCATCAGAACCTCTTTGACAGACTAATACAAGGACATGACAAAATTGGAAATTGTGACTGTAAGGTAAGATGAAATTAAATGAGTTTGTTTTTGGGATTGGATAGGATAAAATAAAAAAGTGCTTGGACAGGATTTTTTAAATGTGATGCTTCCATGGTTTGTTGAGCTCCTTTTTGTCTATTTTATTTTTTGAAGGTGAAATAAAGTTTATGAAAAAATAGATGAAATAAGTTAAATACATTCTTTGCTGGAGAAGAACAACGCCTCTCCATGCCACAGGTCTGACCTGTGTCTGCACCTCCCACAGCAGAGCTGCTGTCTGTGCAGAACAAACCTGATCACGCCCGCCCTCCCAGGCACCTCACCCCGCGCCCTGCACCGTCCACAGGGGAAGCCTGGACCTGGCTCACACAAGTCTACCTTACCCCTCAGCCTTAATCTTTGCCACTATCCTTCTCCATCTGGGAGCCTCCTGATTTTTCTGCCCAGGGCCTCCTTTCTTCTGGAATTGTGGCCCCACATATCCGCATGGCCTCCACGAGGCCCGTGGTGCAATGTGACCTCTGGCCGCAGTTGATGGGGACTCCGATGAGCACTCGATCCCATCAGGACCAAGTACAGCCCCATCCCTGGATCAGACCTCCTTAGCTATAGTCAACTGGTCCATAAGTGAGCCCCTGGCCAAAAGGAGGCCATCACCATCCTTCTCCGGGACCCTTTGGAACTGGGATTGCAAAGGAGAACAAAGTCTCTTTCAAGATTGAAGCGATGCTATTTAAAGCTTCAGGACTCTTGGCGGCCATGTTTCCTGACATGTGGAGCAGAAACAGAAAGACCATTAGAGGGTGAGAAGGTGGGGAGGAGAGAGGGAAGAGGAGAGAGAGAAAAAGAGACAGACTCAGAAAGGTGTCAGCAGGAGGCAGGGCTGAGAGCAGGATGGCCCTGACAGTGCTGGAGTTCTTGTTTACATTGATTCTTGAGGCCGGCAACTACTTTACAATTCACAAAATTGCCAGTATCCTCCCATTAATTATTATTTCTTTTCACCAACAGTCTATTACATCTAAAATAATTGAAAAGTTGCTTTTGGTTCCTCATATATGCGGTCCAGTGGTGTGCTAGCAAACTGGTTCTCCGAACCCCCCCAAAAGTTTGCCAATTTCTGTGGTGTAAATATTCCCACCACAGCCAGTTTCAAGCTACTGAAGGTTTAACAAGCAGAAATTCTTGAATATGTATGGATCGGCTCTCGCAGGGCACTGGCTCCAGCTCATCACGTCACTACAGCAGTACTCGCACGGCCATGTCTCGTCAGTGATGTTCTCTCTTCTTGTACCGTCCTTCCCATCAGCTCTCTCCCTGCGCCTGCTTGCTTTTTCATGTCCTGTAGCTTCCCTTCCAAGAAGCCTTCCCTAACCCCTTCCATGCTCCCTCAGCCCTCTTTGTTTGCCACTATTATTGCAATCACTCCATTTAGCTGAAGTTTATGTGAAAACTGTCCCCCTCCAGTCTGAGAAGGTCACATCTTAACTGTCTCCTTAGCCCTGCCAGCCCATGTGCTCACTGGCAGGACCTGGCTGAGACAGTGCACAGCGGACAGAGTGGTCAGAGCCCAGCACGAGGCCAGCTGAAAACTGCCGGAGGCACTGAGGGGTCCAGTAAGCGTTTATCAGGTAGAGTTCGGCTGTTATCCTTAGAAACGCTCCACGGGTACAATATAAGCAGCCTTAGACTTTCCAGGGAGAAGCGGACTCCAGGTGTTAAATGTCATCTTTGTGGCTACATACGTAAGGTGAAAGAAGTAATATTGGTCACTTCCCAAACCTGCCCGCTTTAAGGGATGTCTGCTGCCCCACCTCGCCTGAGGCCATCCCAGCCTTGACTGATTACCGGTGCCTCTATTTCTACAGTCTTAAGACTTATCTGCATCATTCAGTCACCAATTAATCATTAATTTGTTATTAGTATTTAGATAACTCAATGTATGTTCTTACAAAACTTAAATTTTTAGGTACTTATGTGTCCTTTTCCTAAATTGGTGCCAAATTTTTAAAAAACAGGAACCATGATCGTGTCCTTCTACGTGTAGTGCTCCTCGGTGTCTCTATTGTGCTCTGTGACCAGGTTTTCTCCCGAATGCTCACCTGGGATGAGGCTGAGGCTTTCTCTTGGTGTAGGGTAAAGAGCCAAGGGCCTGGGGGAAGCTGGAGGAAGCATTTGCTCGTGCTCCTTCATGCTTCAGTTTGACTAAGGTTTTTGGAATATGAGTTGTTTCTTCCTTCACTTCCAAATTGAGTGTTAAATGAAACCCCTAAACGGCCCGATTACTGGTCAGATGGAATAATTAATTCTACGTGAGAGTGGAATTCCCTTTAGGCTCCCAGCAGATGCCTCGTGATGATACTGTAGCTTAAATCCCCGGGTCTAGTGTGAAGAGAATTTCAGGGGAGGAGCACGATGCGCCTTCCTCTTGCTGATTATGAAACGCCCCAGCCAGAGACCTTTACCTCAGGTGCGTCCTCTGCACGGGGGGCTTTGGTCAGAATCCACTGAACTGTCGACAAACGGGGTCTCAGGAGGAACAGGATGGAAGAGAGTGGAACGGCGATCATCACCTGAAAGAATTTGCCTGATGGACGGGTCATTTTCCAAAGCGAATGACACTATCTTTACCTGCGCACTACAGGGCCGGATTGACGGTGATCCCCTCTGGAGCATTCACCTTTGGACCTCACCCATCGACGCCAGCGTGTGACGACCGAAGGGCCACCGTGTCCCTCCAGCTGGGTCAGGGGCAGTGGGCTCCTGCCTCGTGTGTCTGTGAAGCGCCAACTCACACTGGAACTTCTGTTTTGTGACTGTCACTTTAGGTGACCCGGGGGGCGGGCTTCTCCACGGGGACAAAGCCCCCTGTCTCGGGACCTTCCACTGCTGTGAGTGAAGGTAAATGAGCCTCGACTCCTCAGATCGTCCGTCTGCACAAGCGCCCCTTGCGCTCCGCTTCTCAATGCTCTGTGAGCACTTTGAAGGTAGAGAATAAAAATCTGTTTGATTATAAATCTGTGGTAAGAATCGAGGTGATGCGTGCTGTCTCCTTTATCTTGTCTCAGCAGTCATTTATTCAGGAAATATTAATTGGGAGTAACAATGTGCAGACACTGTTAGAGAGCAACTTAAGCATGGAGCAAAACAGAAAGTCTCAGAAATAGTGCTAGTGTTTGTGCTTTTAATTTGGTGAGATTCACACAAATAAATGTTTAATTCATTGATTTTTTTGTATGCCTTTCTGCCTCAGATCGAGCTCCAGGTTTGGGGACCAGGCCCATTTCATCTCCTTGCCCGCTGCTTGGAGGAGTGGGTGCTGAGAGGTTGGCTGACGTGGCTATTCTCATGCTGTTTTAACGTCAGCTTCAGTTTAGGATTAGCAGATGCTAGCCAGGAACAGCTGCCAGTCACCACGGGAGCCCCGCCTTCCCAAAGACAGCCGCTGCCCTGCCGCAGGGGAGGGGAGAAACAGACCTCTCATGTTACATTCTGGAATCCCAATACATGTATCATGGGAATTCTGCAAAGGATGCTTTATTCAAATGTACCAAAGTGAGGTGTTGCCTCAAAGCCCATGTTTTGTCAGGGGCATAATCGCAAGGTTGCTGACTGGAGGATTTCCTTCAAATGTGATACGCCTGCACTGCCTTGAAAAGAGCCAGCCGGGGTGCAGTGCCCTCTGCAGGTGGTGTGGGCACCGGCAGGCCTGGGGTGAGGGCAGGCCAAGGACACCTCTGAGATTCTCAGACCACTGCCTAGCATTTAACTAAACGATAATCTAAAAAAATCAGCAGAGCTGGGGACTCAGCTCTTTCCACGGGGAGCCTGGGGACCCACTAAGAGGCTGCCCATCAGTCGTGGCAGCCCAGCTTTGTACCGACAGGGGGGCATAGTGAAAAGCACCTTGGCTCAGCAGATCTGGGCTTGAATCCTTGCACTTTGCCTTGCCGGCTCTGTGCCTTTGATCCAGTTATTAACAGCTCTGAGCCTCTGCTTTTTCATCTAAAAATGGGAGTGATAGTACAGATCTGTTCTGAGGATTATGTGAGTTTAGGTATGCAAAACACCACTAAACGATTCTTGGCACGTAGTAGGGGCCCCAAAATGGCTGCTAATGTCCTTGTGGAGATGTGGGAGATTTAAATAAATTAGAAAATTTAAATTCTGACTTTCTGTTAGCCATAATCTTTTTAATTTTTTAAAAAGATTTTTTTCTTTCTTTCTTTCTCTCCCCCCCCACCCCCCCTCCGGTTGTCTGTTCTCTGTGTCCATTTGCTGCATCTTCTTTGTCCACTTCTGATGTTGTCAGCGGCACAGGAATCTGCTTTTCTCTTTGTTCCATCATCTTGTTGTGTCAGCTCTCCGTGTGTGCGGCGCCATTCCTGGGCAGGCTGCACTTTCTTTCTCACTGGGTGGCTCTCCTTAAGGGGCGCACTCCTTGCGCGTGGGGCTCCCCTATGCGGGGACACCCCTGCGTGGCAGGGCACTCCTTGCGCGCATCAGCACTGTGTGTGGGCCAGCTGCACACGGGTCAGGGAGGTCCGGGGTTTGAACCGTGGACCTTCCATGTGGTAGATGGACGCCCTAACCACTGGGCCAAGTCCGCTGCCAGCTGTAGTCTTAATAGACAAATTACATCGTGGGTTTCATGAAATGGAATAAAACAATTTCAAAATAACATTTCAGTTCTTACCCTTTTAGAAACCACTTCACATCCTTGGGGCTGAGTTTCTTCTGAGGACAATCACAGAATACGTGATTACCCTCCTGTTAAGGTTCTACCGACAAGATGGCACAGTACAAGCCTAATACAGGCAGTCCCAGCTTCTTCAAAACGTGCGTTTCGCCTAGTCACTTATTCAGTAGTGCCTGGATATACATATCACTGCCTGCCGCCTTACTTTCCTGGGACGTGAGCTTCAGCCTCTAATTTATCGGTTTCCTGGCTGCCAGCGTTTCATCTTACCATTATAAGGTCGCCATCTAGTGGTGGCGGTGGTAAAGAGCAAGGATGTAAGCCTTTTTCCCTCAGGTTCTTTGCTTACTAGTCTTAGGAAAAGCAGGACGGTGTGAATAAACGCCGAAGATGGGATGAACCTCGCAAAGCTAATTCAGGATTTGGATTTTGAGCTTTGTCTTTAAATTAAAAACGTACTGCTGAATAATAATTGGGTGACTTTTTTAGGTTGGCGGCATGTCACTCTCTGACAAGAAGAAAGCAGGTTTGATATTCTTGGGCCAAGAAAGCAATAGTTTGGGTCGGAGTGGAGGGTCACGTTACGCAGCTGGGAGGGGTGAGTGGCATAACTGGGGGAGGCCTGAAAGAGTGGGCTGAAGGGTTTAGTGTGGTGTGACTGTCGGTTTCCTAACTCCAAAGGGGCTGATGACCGAGTCAGCAGCGCGAGGCTGTGGGTCCCCGATCACACTCTCAAGGGCAGTGTGAATCTGCACCCTTTCCCGATGGGTTTAGAAAACACACACACCTCTTTCTTAATGGTGCTCAGAGAGTTCTTCTCACCCCTCCCATTTAAGGCTGTGCGCTCTGGGGGGTAAGCGTTTGGGTTTTGGAATCGGATGGGCCACCTGGTATCCTTGAGGAAGCTATTAATTTCCTTTTTTTCACCTGTTAAATTGCAGGAGGGTGCATGGTGCAGACAGAGATAATGATAACTGCCCCGTAAGTTGATGTGAGGATTAAGTGCTGTACTTATGTGTAATAAATGGCATTATTAATGTCTTTCTTTTCCTTCGTGGAGCACCTAATTCCCCCCCCCCCTTTGAGGGGCTTATTTCTATTGCATTATCTTTGGTTCAATGCAGGATGTTGAACACAACCTTTCCTATTATCTCAAAGCTTCAGCAAACCAAAAACAACAGGTGTGACACTACAAACGCAGTGATTGTGAAACCGGAGGTGCCTTTGGCCCATCAGCCCCCTAGCAGGTGCACGAGAAAAGTCCTGCGTGGGTGAGGTGGCCAGTGGTGAGGCCTGCCTTGGAGAGAGATGGCAGCGTGCCATGCTCCACCCCCTGCCCCGTCACCTTCAGCCAAAGAAAAGGAGCCTCTTGAAGAAAACTCACCAGGTGAGCTCGACAGGGGCTCTCTAAGGCTTGAGACACCTGGAATGGAATTTGCCCAAGAAGACTTCCCGCCAGGGCGAGGCCTCTGTGTGTCAGCAAGTGACTGAGGACACTGTTGGATGCGGAAGCTGGATTGGGGGTGGGGAGGGAGGAGCTTGTGAGCAGCCAGCAGGAGGACTCACCACACGGGGGGCTGTGGTCCGAGCCCCCAGAAAGAGGGCTCTAGAAGAATCCGTAAAAACACCCTGCCCAGGGGGTGTATTCCATTCCTTTCCTCTCCTCCAGCTCCTTGAGCGTCTCTGGAGAGGTCCCACACTTCAGGGCGACGCTGAGTGAGAAAGAAAGAAGTCCAACTCTGGAGGGCAGCCCACGTTGCAGGAGGAGAGAAACTTGAAGCTGAATGAGTGTTTGGAGTTTCGCTATTAGACCAGACTGAACATTTTAGTACCTGAACGTAGCCAGAGGACCTAGGATTACTGGAGAGGAATTGAAAATGCTCTGCTACTGGCCCAAGAGTTCATCTGCGGGATGGGCTGGGGGTGGGTTGAGGAACGAATAGAGGAGGGTTTAAGTCGGGGGTTCTTACCCAGGGGCCCATGAGCTTGAATTACAATTCAAAAAAACATTCTTGTGGGGACGTGTTGGTGCAGGTGTGACCTATTTATTAAATAACAGACAGTATAGTGTGGACTTAGTAAGGGGTCCGTGGTTTTCACCTGACTGGCAAAGGGGTCCATGGCACAAAACAGGTTGAGAACCCTTGGTTTAAGTGGAGCTGCACTTACAGCGTCAGGCTCATTTCCTAAGCTGGTTAGCAGATGGAGGCAGCCCATCATCACTGGCTCTGCTCTAAGTTTAGGAGCCGGCTTTCACGCTGGGAGGACCGTGCTGAACACGGCTCTATAATAATACGATAAATCTTCATGCCTCAGGAGTTGTTACACGTAATCCTGCCTGAAATTCAAAGACCGAGCAGACTTGCTTACTCCTCTGATATTTCCTGTGGCCCTGCACCGTAATAAGGCAGTTACTGCCACAGAACAGCTTTGGAGCTGCGTAGACCTCAGCTCACTCCCATCCCCAGTGCTTGCTCTCTGCACACATGGCTGTGACAATTCCTGTCTGAGCCTCAGTTTCTTCACCTGAGCAATGGGTGTTTTCCCTGGGGCCCCTTAAAGAGTTGTGAGGATTCAGTGAAGTGATGGATGTAAAAGTCCTAAAATAGTGCTGACACTGATCCAGGACCTGCCCCAGCCCAGTCCCTAGATATGGCTGCTGTTGCTCTGTGCAGAGCACAGTTAAACCTTGCGGGCAACAGAGCAATGCATGGTGTCTGTTTTCAAAGAGCTTATATTCTGGTGAGGGGGTAGATTAAATGTGTGCTTATGTAACTCATACTATCAGTTTTTGTTGAGGGCTATATGTTTACTGAGGCTTTTATTGATTTCTTTGTAGACAGGATGGAGATTTGGGTTGGATGTCAATATTCTTAGGTGAATTGGTAGTGGAATTAAAAGCCAAATCCAGAGAATCTTTAATTAATGGGTATGATATGAGAGACATAATTAGGGCAAAACCTGAGAACTCCCTTTAGGTTGTGTGGACAACACGCCAGCTGGGATTTGGGACACCCCTTCCTCCAGTGAGACAGGCTGTAGTTCAGTTAGCTGCCCAGGGGAAAATGACCTTCTCCCCTGGGCAGATGGGACTGCAACATCGTCCCGCAGACCCCGAGGTCTCCAAGTTGGCAGCTTGCCTTCCAGGAAGCTCCTAAGAACGGCTGGCCCCCACCCAAATCCAGACACAGGTACCCAACCAATCCCCCAAGGAGGCTAAAAGAAGGGAGAGCGGCCGGGGGCAAGGCCCCTCTCTGGACTAGGAGTCCCCGTGGTGAGTCCAGCTGCAATGCTTCAGTCCATCCACCTCTCGCAAGGACAATGGGCAAAGGAAGAGCTCTTCCTTCCCTCTTCCTGCTGACCCCCAGTGTTGACATCTCTCCTTTTTCCAGTAAAGCCTACTCCTTCCCCAATCTCCGTTGTGCTGAGGGACTCACCCCCCGCCTCGGTACAGGCCTGCATCTGACAGTGGGACGCGTTTAACCTGGACGGAGATTTCCTGCGGTCGCCTGGGCTTTGTTCTTAACAGCCTTCTGCCAAAGGAGTGGACCTGGCTGAAGACTCAGGAGGCAGGTTGGTCAGATCTGCGGGGGATGCGAAGCTGGGGGTGGGGGGGAGGGGGTGGGGAATGCCGGCGTGGCAGAATCAAAATACTGAAAGATTTCAACGAGCTGGAATGTTGGATCCATGCACTAGAGATGGAATACAACAAGGCCAAATGTTAATTTATGCAGGTTAAAACAGCATGAAGAAGAAAAGGAGAGAACGCCTCTTTACCGAGATTCATGTAAGAAACGCCTGGAGCTTTAGAAGACCCAAACTCAGTAAGAGTCGATAGTAACACGTTACTGAGGTTAATAACGAGGCCAATTCAACTTCAAGAGACAGGAAGAACAGAGGGAGAGTTAGTTCCCCCAGGTCCTCACCGGCCGGCCAAGGTCAGGAACATCATGCACAGTTCTGGGAGCCACATTTGACAGGGTCTGCGGAGCCCGATGAACATTCAGGGGAGGGTCAGAAGGATTCTGCAGAGAAAGGTTGAAAGAACTGGGCAAATTCAGCTTGGAGAAGGCAAGAATTCATTAAAGCAGAATAACTCACCTAAAAATCGTGAAGGGCTGTTATCCACTCACTCAATACAATATCCATTGCCACGCTGACAAAGAAAAAGATTCAGTCAACATGGTTTCATGGAGCAGAACGGCACAAACTGGTCAAAGTCACAGGGAAATAATCACCAGAGCCAAAAGAAAACCCCACAACAAAACAAAACCCCAAACACAAAACCAATTTCAGATTTTTTTCCTAAAAAATGTAACGGGCTGCTTCACAGAGTAGCGCCCTTCCCTCCTGCTGTGGGTTTGTGAGCCGCATAGAGGAGAGTCCTGGGGTGGCCGCGCTATGCCATGGGCTTGTGTGGCAGAGCCCGCTAATCGCCTACCCAGTGTACGCGCTCCCCTTTGGCACAGAAACCTGATTTCGTGTGGAACGACAGTGTGCCAACCAAAAACTACACAATCCTGGCAACTCGTGTGGTCCCAGGAAGCTCAGGCCAGCGTCGCGAGTGGCAGGACCGTGGGGGGCATCGGGGAAAGCTCTCTAAGGGAACTGGTTAGCTGAGAAGTACAGCCTCTGCCCCTCCTCTTTTCTTTTCTTCCCCACCCCCTTTCCTGCTGCCTAGAGTGTAGGCACAACGGCCGCCAGGCATCGTGGACCGGGATGTGACCTTGAGGCTAGAAGTCACGCTCCAGGATGGTGGAGCAGAAAGAGAAAGAGAACGTGGGTGTCTGAGGGTGGTGGGCCCGAGGTTCAGTGTATATTAGTGGGTGTTTACTACGTGCCACACAGGTGCTCGGTCCTCGGTGAACAAAACCAAGTAGCTGCCTTCCAAGATCTCAGACTAGCAGGGGTCAGGCTGCTGGCTGCTTTGTCCAAACTCCGGGGCTTAGGAGCTTCACAAACATTAAAAGGGGGTCCCCTGAATTTGTGCAAGGGGGAGGCTGCAAAGGGAGCTTTCATGGCAAGAGCAGACGTATAATCTCGATTACACAGGTGAGAACGGTGAGACTGACAGACACAATTTCCCCAGGATCACACACAGAGCGGTCAGGCTGGGGTTCAAACCCAGGTGTGTCTGACTCCAAGCCCACTTTCCTAACCACTGATCCCAGCTCGTTCAGGGCCAGGAGGTAGGAGAAGGGAGGGGAAGTGCCTGGAAAACAGGCAGGAGGAGAACCAGGGCAAAACAGCATTTCAGAGGGGAAGAGAGTGGAGAATCACAGGGCAGAGGAGAGGGGAAGCGGAGTTAAGAAGGTGAGGAAGGATAACGGGCAGGGGGATTTGGAGACTGACCATGAGGGACCTTCCAAAGAACAGTTTCAGCAGAGAACCTCCCTGGCTTACTTCAGTTCTCTGAGTTTGAGTCATTTTTTTTCTCTCTCAGTAATAAGTTTACAAAATCTTTCATTTTATATGTCTATTATTGAGATTTATGTTAAAAATAGATTCCAGCAACTGTTCAGTTGCATAATTATTCCTATGACATCAGTAGTACACCCAGTACCAATTTCTTTTGTTGTCAGTCTACCAAATGCCACTGAGAATTGCGCACTGTGCAGTGGTGGCAGCTGTTTTGCAGACATTTAAGTATAGAACTGAGATGTTTTTCACAAACAGCTTCTCAAATTCACGTCCATGGACCTGAAAGGTGTTCGTGCACCATATGCTTCCTTTTCTTCAACTGTAGAGTAATAAATAACACTGTCAAAATCACTACAGAAAGGCATATATTCTCATCCTATCTTCCAGGGTGTGGAGTCTATGTTTCTAAAAATGCTTCCTCCTTTGATGGCTTGGGAGAAAACGACCCTTCCGATTGTCAATGAAGGCTGTAAACATCCTCAGAAACTCTTAAGTCTCTGAAAGACATTTCCTAAAAGGCCTAAGTTTGAAAGGGGACACGGAAGCAGAGGCAGAGCAAACCACGGAGAAGGCTCCCCTCCTCCGACCTGCTCGCCTCTCTGCCTGCTCTCCTGGTGTCTTCCTCCCCTCTGCATGCCCACCCCAAGGTGATTTCCACTTTCCCCACTGAGAACCAAGGCCCTTCAGCACAGTCGTGAATGCTGCAGAGTGTGTCCCGGAAGACAAAGGTCCCGGTGATTCTGGGGTCAACGAGTAGGGTGTCGGGCAGGGCTACCACCTGCCCTGGGCCCAGGAGGTGGCCAGTGAGTCACTGTGGAAGGGGATATTTGTTTTCTTCCTAAGGGTTTCCATTTTTCTCCCTTTAGTCCCTCTGGACTGTAACTACGTAAATCGGGTTGTGTAGCCGACAGGGACAGTGAGAGAAGCTGATGACGCACCCCTGCCTCTTCCCTTCTCGGGCTGAAGTTACGAGACCGATTTGGGGGAGTCTAGGCGGAGAGAAGTCGGTCAAGCCGGAAGTTAAAAGTGCTGCTGAATTTAGAACAGAGTTTTCCATTTTAATTTTTTTTTTCTTTTCGTTGTTTCAACCAGCAGAGTTGCCAGTGACTCTCTCCTGCACTAGCAAGAAGGAATTAAAGTGGCAAAGTTCCTTGGTGGTGAGCCCGACTGGGGTGCTGGGACCTGGGCTCTGCCTGCAGGCAGAGGAGGGGGAGCAGGTATTACAAGCCTTCTTGAAGCTGGACACTGCGTGCTGTTGACTTGTTACTTCATTTAATCCTGCCAGCTCTGAGATAAGTATTGACGTCTCCATTGTTAGAGAAATGAACCGAAATATTAGAAAGGCGAGATAGCGTTCTTTTGGTCACGCTGTTAGTATAAGAGTTGAAGCAGAACCTAAGTCCAGTGTTCCCCTGCCTTTTCTTTTAAACACGTGCTTCTGTGCGTCCTGATGTCACTAGAGGAGAAAGGGAGTTTGAACAGTGGGAAGGGTATTCCAGGCAACTCTGAGGCCAGAATATATTCGTCACCCGCTAAGCCGCGGAGACTTCAGACTCTTCCCCGTTGCAGCAGCAGAGAGGCTATGGGAGCTTAATCCACAGCGCTTGCAGTGCCAGCGTGGCGTCACTGTTTTCCAAGAGCGATTAGGCACAGAAACCAAATTAGCAAAGACAACAGCCATGTAGCTGGCGAGCTCTTGGCAGCTGAAGTAGGCTATCTGCTGAAGGACAGTGCTTTGGAAATGTTGCCGACCAGTTAGCACGCCAGCCTGTGATCAAGGGAACGACTAGACCGTCCCGGAACCAGACAAGGTGTGGAAGCCAGCTGGAGATCCAGACTGGAGACCCAGCGGAACAGGGAACCCAAATCAGAGACCCGCACTGGCCAAGAGGAGGCTGCGGGCAACGACGGAGAGGACACCGCCCCCCAGCCTCTCCTCGATGAGGCTGTCACAGGCCCCTGCGCCGAAGGCACCTGGCCAGCTCTCAGGACGCGCCCTGTGGGTCGCTTCTGCAGGCGGTTTTGATTTCTTCTCACTAAAACGTAACTTGTCTTTGGGAACACCCTCCAGCTGCTTAGGATGAGGTCACTGAGCTGCCTTGTCCTGACGTTCACCCCTCACAGAGCCGTGCCCGGACAGGGACGACTGCTCCCGCTTAAGTTAGTCAGCTCCTGCGTGGACACGGCGTCTTCTGCAAGGAGGCTTAAGGGCTAAGGGACTCATCTGGAAGGTGTCTTTGCACCTTTGCTCAAACCGCTCCCTTTCATCTGTAATTCCCTAGCCAATTTTATTTTCCCTTAAAAAAATCTTAGCCATCTTTTAAGACTGGCTGGTGACCCGCCTCCAAGAGTACCATCCCTTCGATTCCGTCTCATCTGGATCTTAATTTGCCTTGAGCGTGCTTATTCTTCCACACGATGAGCACCTAATTATATGCTGGCAGGGACCCTGGGCAGCCAAAGCCTATCTGTGGGAAAACGGGCTTTCAAGTTCCCTGGGGTCAAAAAACAGCAAGTGGCTCAAGGAAGGCTGGCCGTTGCTCTTCTTCCCGTTTGTGGATATGGCCTCACCGCTGCTGACTTTGTTTCAAGAACCAGGAGAATCCAAGAATTTGTTGGCATTCCCTTCAGGGGAAGTACATTTATTTGTGGGTGTTCTGTCTGAGTGGTGACGTAAATCTCAAGCAGAAAGAAAAGAAAGGACACAGCTGGAAACTGAGTTCTCAGATCCAGGAAGACCTTCCCGGCAAGGGCCGGCAGCACAAACAGCAGCGCACACCTGGCAGGGACTTTGCGGACCGAGGGAAGTGACCCCAAGTCAGGCTTCCTGCTGCTGCCCTGGGAGCCTCTGCAGGTCGGCTCAACGGTTGTGGCCTGTAAAAGACACGTGGAGGGAGGAGTTGCGAGAGCACCGGCTACCCCGAGGGGAGCTTCGGAGGGATCCAGCTACTAGATGAGTCGATTAGTCTTTCGCCCCTCTACGCAGGTCAGATGACCGATTGGCACGTCAGGACGCCACGGACCTCCAGCTGGGTTTCCTCTGGCTTCGCCCTGCCCAGGCATAGTTCAGCATCTTCCCGGTCCTTGAGAGGAAGGGGAGGCCTGAACCCTGGCACGTCGGCAGCCGTCGTGCTCGAACTCGGGGCAACAAACTGTGGTGAGGGAAGTAACTTATGCTTTATGGTCTGGTATCTGTAAGCTCCTACCCCAAATAAATACCCTTTATGAAAGCCAAAAAAAAAAAAAAGGTTGAGAGTTAGTCTACTCTCTCTCTCTCCCCCCTCTCCCTCATGTCTTTCTGCCTAAGGCTACTGGAATGGTGCAATAACCAACCAAATTTGCAATTTACTTTTCTTCACTCAAAATTATATCTTTTGAGATCGATCCTTGCTGACATAGGTGGAGATCGATAGACTCCGTTCTCTTAACTGCCGTGTTATTTTTCCATTCCCTTCTGGTGGACATTTAGATCTCCTCCTGACTTTCCCCAGTACAGTGCTCTATATCCTCGCACACATCTCCGAGGAAGTTTGTGTTATTTGGTCACAATTTCATGCTTGCTCAACCCTTGCTGAGCTTCTCTATGTGTCGAGAACTCTTTCCTGCCCCACTGATTGGGCTCGGCGGTGTGACTTGGCTTTGGCCGTGATCTTAAGGCATGTCTGGTCAAAATAGTTGGATGCGTTTGTGTGGTTTGGCTCCGCTTCCACTGAGGTTCTGCTCTCTCCTGAGCACCCCAGGCCCTAGAGCATGGCCGCTCCTTCAACCTGGAAGCGAATGGAGAAGATGCCCGGAGCCCAGCTGAGCCAGGCACACCCAGCGGCCCCAGCGAGCCGCAGCTCCCAGCCCCGGGAGCACTGCTCATGAGCCGCTGAAGGTCAGGGGTCCTCTGCTCCTCTTTCATGTCACAAGGTTGTTATGGCCCAGTCGTAGCGTCAAGAGAAATGGAATGAAAGTTAAACGACCTTGGCATGGGTGCCCATTGACGAGCTCTGACTCTTGACAAGTCATGCACTCTATAAAAACGAGGGGTTGAATTATTTGACCTCCGAGTTTCTTCTCAGACATAAAGAATGATTTTGCTGTTTAATGAATCAACTTCCCTAGCTCACAATTTCACTATCCTAGTGCAGCGACCTGCAAACCGTCAGGGACTAAAACACCCAATCCTATTTCCATTCACTTGTTCACCTTCTGAATTAACCTGAACAAAAGAACAAGAAGGTGTATCTTTTTAAAAATCGAGGGTTTATTTACCCAAGAGCTATGAAAGGATGTAGTTACAGAAAGACCAATACAAAAATGTTTGTAGCAGCTGTATTTATAATAACTGGAAACAGCCCAGGTGTCTGTCGCTGGGAGAATGGATGAGCAAATTCTGCTACAACTTTCCATAGGAACACTAATGAGCAATAAAAAGATTGGACTACTGATACTCCCAACAATAGTGGATGAATCTTAAAGACATATTACTAAGTGAAAGAAGCTTTTCACAAAAGAGTATGTATTATATGACTCCATTTAATGAGAACTTTTAGAACAGGGAAAACTAATCTGTGGATTAGAAAAAAATCAGAGTGATGTTTGCCTGCGGGGACTGGAAGCAGGGGTTGACTGGGAAGGGCATGCACGGGGGCATTCGAGGGTGGTGGCGACCGTCTCCATCCTGACAGGGGAGTGGGTGACAAAGGCGTATGCAGCTTTCAGAATTCAGTGGCTGCACACTCAGCGTTTCAGTGTAATACATTTTACGTTAAAAAAACTGTAAATAAATGTTGAACTCTAGTTAATGATCTGCATGCTGAAATACTTAGGGGAAGTGTCTTCACTTTACTTTGAAATACATCGGACAATAAGATGGATTAATGACCGGATAGAGGAATGATATGTAAACCGCTTCATGCAGTGCCTAGAGCGTAAAATCTCTCAATAAATGTTGGCTACTACTGTTTTTAAAAAATAGCACAATATTTTAAAATGTTATAATAAACTGTAACAAATGTTCTGCATCAATGCAAGGTGCTGGTGGTTGGGTGATATATGGGAATCCTGCACCTTATGCATGATTATTCTGTAAAACCCACAACTTCTCTAATAAAAAATAAGCCTGTGTTCTTTCTACTGTATCAGACTGCCTCAAAGTGTGGCAGCCTGTCCAACATCTGTGGCTGCCCCGCTCATGTTATGCTGCCGAAAGCCTTTATCAGAGCAGGGCCTGCAGAACTCTCTTACCCTGTTTAACTCATCTGACCACTCAGATCTAGCTACAAGGAACTCAATTTGAAGACACCGTTGAGTGACACTCATAGTTCAGCAGAGGACCCCCATGGGAAACATTGAGGAGAGAGTTTCATCTAGGTGAATAAAATGTGTATTACTTTTATTTATTGAGAATTTATTGAGAATCTTCTACATGCTGGCCATTGTGCTATGTGCACATTATAGAAAAAACTTCTGATTTTCCAGATTCAGAGCTAACTAAAAGTTCATATAATTGGAATTGTTTTCATCACTGTCCAGAAAACACCATAAAATCAAATAAAGAAGGTTTTGTCCATATCCAAATACACCCCCCTCACGCATTTTCCAGGGTGTGGCTTGGCTGGGGGGTGGTCATCGCAAATGCAGGTCAGCTGCACCTTCCGCTCCTGTGGGGCAGCGTGGCGACCCCAAGGACCTGCAGGATCCATCGGTGCTTGGGAACTTCAGAGACCTAATTGTGTTTGGTATTAATCTAGTGTTATTTTTATTAAAAAACCCAGATACATTTATATAATAATTCTGAGCTATGTCATTCCCTCTGCAGAAACAGTTTATAACAATACATGTGACATTTAAAACTTTATCATGGCACTTGTCTCCCAGCCTGCTTTATATTAATTTGTGTTTTTGTCTTTTCCATAGACTATGAGCTCCTAGAAGTCAGTGACTGTGTCTTACTCATTTTTTATTCTCCACAAAGCATAATAATTATTTTGAAATGAAAGCAGAAGAAAGTGAATGTAGAAGAAGTATTTTCATTTTAGACATGCTGAGTAAAGGAAGAAAAGCCATAAGCTTCCTAAGAATTTACTGAAGTTGACCGAATATAACATATTCTCATGGGTGTCGAAGTGACGTGCTGAGTGTGGAGCGCTTGTGAATTTATCATCAGGCTGCCTGGATTCAAACATGATTCTGGAATTTATTGGCTGTGTGGTTTTGGTTAAGTTGCTTAACCTCTCTGTGCTTGAGGTTTTTCAACTATGAAATTGGAATAATAATGGGATCTATCACATGAGGATGAAATGAAATAATACATGTACAGTACTTTGCACTGTGCCCAGCACACAGTAAGAACTCCATAAATGTAAGAATCCTTACATTTCATATAAGGATTAAATGTATACCCATTATACATTATATTATATAGTATATTTAATGTATACCCATTAAAATATGTGGGTAGCTCAGAGAAGAGGGACTTAGCAAATGAATATGTAAGTGCAGCTGATCCTCATTATTTGTGGATTCCATATATGTGAATTTGATTACTTACTGAAATGTATCTGTAACCCTAAAATCAATATTCCTGGTGCTTTTTCAGTCATTCTCAGACATGCACAGAGTGGCAAAAAATTTGAGCTGCTTAAGCTACACTGTGACAGTTTGAATTTGGTGTATCCCAAAAAGAGAGTATGGTTTTAAGCAAATCCACTTCTGTGGGTGAGGGCTCTTTTATTAAAATTAAATTTTATTTTATTTTATTTTATTTTGAAAGAAGCTTTAGATTGCATAAATGTTACATTGAAAATATAGGGGGATTCCCATGTACTTCAACCCTTCCCCCCTCCACACTTTTCCCCATTAACAACATCTTTCATTAGTGTGGAGCATTTGTTGCAATTGATTAACAAATATTGACACATTGCTACTAACCGTGGTCCATAGTTAACATTGTAGTTTACACTTTGCACCACACAATTTTATAGATCTTGATAAAATGTATAATGGTCTGTATTTGTCATTGCAATGTCATTCAGGACAATTCCAATGTCCCCAAACTGCCCCATGTTACACCTATTCTTCCCTTTTTCTCCCCTCAGAACCTCTGGTGGCCACTGCCTTTACATCAATGTTACACGTTTTTCCATTGCTAGAATGATAATAAGTCTACTTTAGTCCATAGTTGCATTTCCCCCTTATGCTTGTTCATTCTTCAATCTTGAAGATTTGGAGATGGAAATGCCAACTCTGTTTCTGACTGAAAGGGGGTTTAGGTCCCATGGAGCAGATGGATGGAACTGTCTTGCTTGCCGTTGTAGATACTGTTTTTGGTGATGGGTGTTGTCCATCATTATCCTTTTGTTGACCTGGGTGATTCCAATGAAGTGGAGAGTAGGAGTTGCAACTCTGCTCAGGCTCAGGGCCCAGCTGGCACAGGGCCAGTCCAGAGGTTCAAGTCTCCTGAGCATAGGCTAACCCCAGCGCCAACCACAGATTCAGTAAAAGTGACAGAAGAGGCATGTGTATAAAGGTCACATCTGAGTCCAGCTCCATCACTGTCAGGAGCACAAATTCCAAAGTAGGGTCCACTGGCACGGCACTGAGCTCCAGCCCCAGGTAATGGTGCTCCTGAGGGCTACGGAGAGACTCAGCTTCGACAGTCATGGCCTTGCTTTCTAAATTGATCAACTTAAAGGGTGGAGTTGAACACGTTTTACGTTCCCTTCTGTCTGATGTGCTATGATTCAAACCCAGACTTTCTGGAATTAAAAAGTCCTCAAGAAAAAGAGCAACCGTGAAGAAGTGCAGTGTTGAGGATGAACGGAGACAGCTTAGCTTCCGAAGGACGGTGGTGCTGCAGAGCCAAGGCGGCGGCTCCACTCCCGGTCCACGGGGAGCGCCTGGAAGCCTTGCGAGGCCAGAGGCTTCAGGCATTCGGCCGCCTCTGGCCTCTGGCCAGGGCCACACTCATCCTCGGGCTTGGTGACTGCCGACTCAGCGTCTTTACCCACCGACCTGCTCACGTCATTCGTTCGCTCACGCATGCATTCATTTCCTCTCTCCCTCACCTTCTTTGTTCCATCTCCCCTTCCATTCTCTCCCCCTCCTTTCACCAACTTCCCCTCTTCCCCTACTCTTTGGGGCAGGTAAGATCAGGTACCCAGGGGTGGACTGGACCTAGAGCAGGGGTTCTTCACCAGGGGTCTGTGAGCTTGAATTGAAATTCAAAAAACATTATTCTTGGGGGACTGTTTGTGTGGGTGTGATATATTTATGAAATAAAACACTGTCTAGTGTGGACTTAGTAAGGGGTCCATGGTTTTCACCTGACTGGCATACGGGTCTGCGGAAGAGACAAGGTTAAGGACTCCCACAGCAGAGGACACACCCTCCACTTTGCTAAGCTGTGGCTGTGGAACTCAGCTACGAAATCTTTACACAGTCTGCAACTCCTTTTTCACTCCCACGTATCACTGCATCCTTCCCAGTCTCTCATTATAGGTCCACAGATGCTACATGTCACCATTGAGGAAACCGAGACTGAGAGGGGCTCAGAGATGCCCGTGAAATCTCATGGCTGCTACGGCATAACCACAATCCCCGATTAAAGCTTAAAATCACACGATACAGGGTAAAAGGCACATTAAGACTTCTGAAGTCCATTTACCAGTTAGTTTTTAGGGAAACTCTGAAGCCTTCCTTATAACCATGGTAAAGAAGACTTGAGAGGCCAGATCTGGCAATTTCTGAGGCTATGGCCAAGCAACAGAATACTGGGGTAATGCTGGGTAAAGGCCTAATACATTTTTATTTTAAATCCTTTCTCTTAACTAGTTGAGATGCCTGAAATTTGACCTGTAATAAACTTGCAGTTCTATTGGATTTTTTAGCCTCATTCTTTTAAATATTTAACATCACTTTTATGAATTGCATTCGGTGTTTGAAGGGTTTTAGATTTCTAAGAGAATACTCAATAACAATGAAAGTAGAAAAGAGAATTGTGAATGAAATAACAGGTGACAGCCCCATTCCCAGTATTCAGTTCCTATTAGAAACTTTACGAATGATCACTGAAAGCAATATGGTGTTATGGGTGTTATATTTATTTGCACAAATAAATATTAATCTCAAATATTAATATTAAACAGTAAGCCAAGGTAATAACTGCTTGTCAGCATGGTTATTTTTCTTCTGGCATGATCGCCCAGGTGTTTCCTCCTCTAACCCAGGTAAGTGGCAGGGCGTCCCCTCCCTGGCGGGGCGATCGCACGACACTCCCAGATGACATCCCCTGTGACCAGCAGGATTTGAGCCTGTGTGCGCAGAGAAGCCTGCTTTAGTCTAAGGCACTGTTCACTGCGGGGAGCTGCAGAGCCTTTTGCTTGAAATTCTCAGTCTGCTGCAGGAAGAAGCCAGCTTCCTGGGTGAATTGGTCTGGCTTCTAGAGTGGGTTAGGAAAGTAACCGAGTAGACCCATACAAGCAGAGAGACGCCGAGTCAAACAGGTCCGACCTGGGAGAAACCTAGTGTGGCCACCGTTTAGGAAGGAAAGGGCTGTGAGCGAGCGTTCCTTCTAGGTCTCTGAAAAGGCTAATTACTTTGGCAAGCAGTTCATTTTCCGCCCGATAAAGGTAGCTGCGGCTGGGTAATGTGTAAGTGATAGCTCATAATTCATTAGAAACAAGAGGATGGGAGACGTTTTAAGGACGAATGAGCTGTGAGGGGAAGATTCACCCTTCAACAGTGGCTGCCGTGGACCAGTGCCCAGGGCACTGAGACACCTAGAAGGGGCCGTTTTCATCTCGGTGGTAGGCGTGCTGCTGGGTGCCGCCCTCTTCCTCAGCGGCAGGCAGTGTGGTACAGTGGGTAGAGCCCTGGGCTTGGGATCAGAAGAATTCAATTCCAGCCTTGAGCAAACCTCTGAATTTTCCTGTTTCCTCAGCTGCAAAATGGGGTACTCAGAGTACCTGACCCCCGGAGCAGGTTGGACGCTCTGGTCCTAGGCACTCCACAACAAAAGACTTCTGAGTGAAGTCCTGTTCGTGCCAGGCACAAGCTGAGGGTGGATGCCAGCATTCCAGCCCTGCAGGAGCTCAAAGTACCCCTGCCCAGGACTCGCCCCCGACCAGCTGGGTCTGAGTCTTCGGGAGTGGTCCCAAGCGCTGGTCGTTTTCACAAGTTCCCAGGCTCAGGGCTGAGGACTCCTGAGGCAGGTGAAGGGTCCCACTGGAGGCAGAACGCTAAGTAAATGGAGGCCAAGAGAGACTCCGGCCACATGGGGCAGGTGGGAGGATGAGGAAGCACCGGCCGTCAAAGGCCCGTGGGCAAGGCCAGGCGCGTTCAGCCCCGGGGCTGCCGCGGTGGAAGGCAGCGTGCGTTCGCTCTGGCTGGGGAGATGAGTTAGAGGTCAAGCGAGGGTGCGATGACGGAGGAGTGGAGCGCTGTGCTGCAGGAAGGCAACGCGGACTCACAGGGCTTTAAGGAAGGAGTGAGACTGTATGCTGGGACGGGTATTCACACTCCAGGAAGGGGGTGCAAACGGAAGGCAAAGAACCCCTTCAGGGCTGTTGCAGGCATCTAGATATGGTTTGTCAAAGAGTTACACAAGCGTGAGGCATCATCACCCCAGTTAGCCTTGTTGTGCTCTTTCCCTGTTGGCAGAAAGTGGGGTAGAAAGGGATCTAAGTAGACTTTTCCTCTCAAAGTCCCCCAGGCTGGGCTTTTCCAGGTGCAGATTTTTTTTTTAAAGATTTATTTTATTTATTTCTCCCCCCCACCCCCCGCCCCCGTTGTCTGTTCTCTGTGTCCATTTGGTGCATGTTCTTCCTTTTGTCCGCTCCTGCTGTTGTCAGCGGCACGGGAATCTGTGTTTCTTTTTTTGTTGCGTCATCTTGTTGTGTCAGCTCTCCATGTGTGCGGCACCATTCCTGGGCAGGCTGCACTTTCTTTTGCGCTGGGCGGCTCTCCTTACGGGGCGCACTCCTTGCACGTGGGGCTCCCCTACACGGGGGACACCCCTGTGTGGCACGGCACTCCTTGCGCGCATCAGCACTGCACGTGGGCCAGCTCCACACGGGTCAAGGAGGCCCAGAGTTTGAACCGCGGACCTCCCATGTGGTAGGCGGACGCCCTAACCACTGGGTCAAGTCCCCTTTCCTCCAGATGCAGAGTTTGTTCCAGAAGTTTTCTTCTTCCTTGTTTCTAAGTAAATAATGATCTGTGCCTCCCCTCCTCGGGGGCTTCTTTGGTGGGGGCTGGTTTTGGAGACATCACCAAAGAAATGATCCTGATAGTAGAAATGTTAGGTACTTTCATTCACACTTCCAGGAGATGGCAGCTTTCGTTGGCTGTTTTGTTTTGCCAACTCAGCCACCACTCCAGTTTTGCCGCGTGTGCTCCAGCAGCAGCATTCTCCAGCCTGAGTTAACGCAAGCCACATCAATGTGTGTGGATTTAACCGCCATGCTTCCTGGCCGGCACTCCCTTCCCAAGCCCTGGCTCTTTACAAATACCCCTCTGATCCTGAGATGTCCTCTCTCTTTCTCTCCTGGGCAGAGAAGCCCCTGTTCATTGGAGGAAGGCGTGGGGCTGAGGAGGCCACGTTTGGGCAGAAGGCTGCAGGGCTTCTCCTCCTGGTCAGCTCGCTTGTTACCTGTGTTAACCTTGAGCGAGTTCCTTAACCTATTTTGCATGCACTTTCTCACCTACAGATGAGATGAAGAACACTTTCTATCTCTTGTCATTGCAGTTAGGATTAAGTGAGCTCCTAGTGACAGAGCAGAGTGCCTGATGCGTAGCCAGCATTTTGTTTGCTGTTGTGATCTTCCAAACCCAGGCTCCGAAGTGCCCTCCTTTGTGAGCCACATCAACATCCTGAGGCACTATCCCTCCGTGGTCTCTTACCTTTCCCACTGCAGTTATTTATCTGCGTGCTGTTCTCGTCAGATGATGAATCACCTGAGGGCAAGACTTATTTATTACCCGGTGTAGGCCTTGGGCATAATAGATGCTCTCTACCTATTTACTGTATGAATCTGACTAAGGTTTATTAATTTAATAAAATAGGAACTACTGAAGCACAGAGGTTTTAAACTATCAACAATATTCTTCTATTGTGTTTACAGGTTGAGATCTGATTCTGTTTCGTGTGTTGAAAAAGGGCTTAGAAAGGCAGACATTTCAATATCTTTACTTTTTTTGGTCATTAAAACCTTGACCTTCATTGTGGCATTTTCTTGCTGGAAATCTTATAAAATATTTAGTTTCCTAAGTACCCTGAAGTTAAATCCTGTTAGAGAAACTTCTGGAAATGTCAACTATAATTTATTAACTCCCATTTCTTGCATACTAAATACTGCAGTACAGCATTTCCGATGGGGAATGAGTTGCAAATACGATGTGGATATTGAAATAGACAAATCTCTTTCAAGGAAGATTTAGGGGAGCCCTGAAGAATTTCGTGGCTGCTTAGCGAAGTCAGGGGACTAAAACACCGACCTGACTGAGGGCGTTAGTTTTCCCTGTTCCCTCTGCCTGAAGGTTCTCCTCCCACATGTCCACCTGGCTTACTCCCTCACTTCCTCCAAGTCTTTGCTAAAATCCACACCATTTGATCCTATGATCTACCTAACCCATCTCTTACTCCTGATCCCCTTTACCCTACCTTTTTTCTCTTCTATACCACTTTATCATCTTCTAATAATCTATATAATTTACTTACCTACCTATGTTTATTGTCTGTCTCAGTTCACTAGAATTGCAAACTCACACGGTCAAGACGCTTTATTAGTTTAATTTACTGTTGTAGTCCAAGAACCTAGAGCAGCTCCTTGCATTAGTATGTGCTCAATAAACATTGGCTGTGTTGAACACGTGCTGCCCCCAACCCAACTATCACCAACACGCCTGCTGATAAGACAAAGCTGAGTTTACTGCTCGGTGTGGTTAATATAGCCCACGTGTGAATTCAAAATTACCCAATTCTGTATCCAAGTGTGCCTAGTTTCTAGAAAGCCAATTAAGTAATATAGGCCCTATAGGCTTTAAATCTTCAGAAAGGATGTAGACCGAAAGTGAATTCAAAGTTACAGCCAGACAGAATGTGGGCAGTACGCTAATTCAAGCTCACCTGGAGGATAGGCAACATGTCAATGCAAGCTTACCTGGAATGTGGGGGATATGTTAATTCAAAACCTATCTAATACTCAAACACTTGAAACTCACTAACAAAGAAAAGTCCTTTTTTCATAAAGGTGCCATTTGACTCCCCACTCCTACATCCTCTGTATAAAAGGGACCCAGAAACCCTATTCAGGGCTTGGCTTTTTGGACAGGAGTCTGCTGGGCCTGGCCGGTTGTAATAAATCTTCCTTCTCAGAATATTCCTGAGTCCTAGCCTTCAATACGCGGTCACTGACTCCTTTCTGCTTCCACAACATGGGAAGGGGCACACCACCTTGGCCAGGCTGCAGTAGTGGCTCAGAGGGGAAAGGAAGGCTGGAGTTCAATGAGGATTTGAGGTTTGGTTTAAGGCAAGCCTTTCAATGAGGGGAGGAATGTTCTTACGTTTTTAACATTTTTATTCATATTATTCTGAACGCAAACGCGAGGTTTCTGGATCAAGGCGGAATTATTATTACAGCAGTAACCACATTGGTTTCCCATGCCGTAATTCTTCCCTCTCAAGTGACTGAGCCAGCTGGTTAGTCTAGAAGAGGCCTTTTGGCACCACGGGACGAGAACCCGGAATTACCAGTCTGTTAGTTTACATAGGGCAGCTCCCTCCGCCAACTCCCCTTCTTCTTTTTTCTTTTTTTCTTTTTTAAATATATTTTTTATTTTTTTAAAAGATATTTAATTTACACAAAATGTTACACAAAAAAATATGAGGGAATCTCACATGCCCCACTCCCCACATCTCCCACCCTTTCCCACATTAACCACATCCTTCATTAGTGTGGTACACTCATTGCAATTGATGAACAAATGTGGAGCATGGCCAGTAAGCATGGATTATAGTTTACTTTTTTTTTTCCTAATGTTACATTAAAAAAATATGAGGTCCCCTTCTGAGAGAGGGAGAGAGACGGCATACCTTAAAGGTAAAAATTCTCCTTGGGAAGAGAAGGGGAAGATCCCTGGGTTCTTAACCTTCGGAATGTAAATAAATGTCTCTAGGGGGAAAGTCAGACTGGCCTCTCAGTGTTTACAACCCTGGAAAGTCTCCCCAGTTCTGAGTTTTATTCTCCTTTGAAATGCAAGCACATGCCTCCAGGGAGGTAAATCTTTTCGCAGTCCTCTAGCTATCTAATTGTCCTTTGACATCCAAAGCTTTTCCTTTAATCCTGATTTCAGTAAAATTTGCTGAGAAAGCCTAACTGAGCAGAAGCCTGACTAGCCACTTCCCCATAGGGCTTGATTAGGGCTGGATAAGGATCGCCACCTAAAGGTTTGGGATACATGGCCCTAAGAGGATTTAAGAGTCTTAGGACAGAAGCCGTCTGTCATGCTTCCTGTTGGCAGAGTGGATGGGTCTTTGGGAAAGTTCCTGCAGTGACCATTCCGGTTATTTGCTTGGGCAAGAGTATTCTGGACTAGAAAACTCATGTTACTATAGCAAGTAAAATGAGGGTGGGGGGACTGGGAGTGTCTGCATTCAGTCGAACAATTGAAAGGGAAAGGAACCAAGATTTATTAAACATCTTAGTATCTCAGATGGTCCTACATGTTCGTTCTTTCCCCAATTTCTCCCAGGGCTCTGAGGGCCAAGCACAGCATTGTAAGAAAGGTGGAAATATTCCTATTTTACAGGAAAGGGAAATTTAGAGGTTAAATAAGTTGTCTAAGGTCACAATTAAATCATTGTAAAGGCAGAATTCTAACAGTTCTGCTGGACTCCAAAACCCATGCTTTTTCTAGAGTACCATGCTCTTACATAAATTAAATTATTACCCAAATCATCCTTTCATTGCCAAGCGTGCCTGTGTGTATGTGAGTATGTTTATAACCATTTGTATGTCCTTTGGGAGAAGAAAGGTGGTGGGGTAGACACTGGAACTGCACAAAAGCAATATTTTTAAGTGTAGAGGATTTTCTCCCTGATTTTCTTGGGGAATGACCTCAGAACCTAAACTTGTATCAGTCTTTCATTTCAAATATATGTTCTCTGTTCTTATAGAAGACCCTTGTAGCTACTGAATTCTAACAACACATTTCTCCTTTTTTTTTTTTTTAAGATTTATTTATTTTTTATTTAATCCCCCCCCCCCTCTTCCCCGGTTGTCTGTTCTCTGTGTCTAATTTGCTGTGTCTCGTTTCTTTGTCCGCTTCTGTTGTCGTCAGCGGCACGGGAAGTGTGGGTGGCGCCATTCCTGGGCAGGCTGCACTTTCTTTCGTGCTGGGCGGCGATCCTTACGGGGCACACTCCTTGCGCGTGGGGCTCCCCTACGTGGGGGACACCCCTGTGTGGCACGGCACTCCTTGCGTGCATCAGCACTGTGCATGGGCCAGCTCCATACGGGTCAAGGAGGCCCGGGGTTTGAACCGCGGACCTCCCATGTGGTAGATGGACGCCCTAACCACTGGGCCAAGTCCGTTTCCCCACATTTCTCCTTAATACATACACTTTCTACTTTTCTTTCCTTAAAAGTAAGTGGGAAAAAGTAACTAGATTTAACTTCAAATAATTAAACGTCTGTGATTCTTGGAATCATTTCAGGTTTTGCAAGTGCTATGTAGTTTTCAAGAACTAGAAATAAAACTTCTGGCTCTCCCTAGATTTACTGTCTTCAGTAAATCCTGACAGGAGGGCTCCATACTGTCTTCACCTGAGCTAAGCTCTAGAAGCAGGGGTAGGAAGAACACCAGGTAGAATTTTGTTTTTGGTAGGAAACCCTTCCAGAGGGGCACTCCACTAGGGACTGCACTTGGGGTAACTTTCTTTTCCTCCCTTGAAGGAGGTTACCAACTATACCAGTGAAACTCAAATTCAGCCGCACATTGGAATCACCTGGGGAGCTTTGAAAAATCCCAATGCCCAGGCTGCACCCAAGACCAATGAAATCAAAAGCAAAGCATAAGTCTTTTCTAAAACTCCCCAGATGATTCCAACTTGCAGGCAAGTTTGAGAACCAATTCACAATGGGAAACTTCTTGATGCTAATAATATCCAGAGGCATCTCTAGATAAAGGGGTAGATGTGCAGAGTGAACTCTTGTTTTCTTTGGAACGCCTTTGTTGAGGAGGGTGGCTCCGGCCATGAGGGTGGCAGATGCGGGCAGCAGTGCTGACTCTGTGACCTAGCATTGCCTTTTGCCCTGGGATGTGGCTGTGTACATGCACTGGACAAGCTGCTCAGCAGCGCCCCTGACAGACACTCTGGACACCAGCCCTGGGGCCTAAGCATGGGTCGGGTCTGCCTTTCCTGGGGGAACTGCTTCTGTAGTAGCAGTGGAGCTGCGGATCCACCCTAGGCACCGCTGTGCAGGTGCAGCCCTGCCTTGCCTGCCCGTGACCCATGGCAGGTTGGAGAGACTGTTCCACAGCCCTGGGGAGATATTAGGTCTATTGAAGGGGCCTGACTATACCTTAAACCCAGAAGCCAGGAACAAGCAGCCCCAGCTGCTTATCAGGGTGGACTCTCAGTGACAGGGGTCCCGCCCCCTGGGTTGTATAAAAACCCCGCCCTTGGGCAGCACGGATCTGTCTTCCCCTCCACTGTGAAGTGGGATGTGCGGAGCTGCCATCCCTCAACCCTGAGCCAAGCAGGTGGCCCCCCCACCCACCCCAAGACCAGCATGATGGGGTCTGTTCTGCTCTTTTGGACCCTTCGTGCTGTGTAAGTAATGAAGTGTCATTTACTGAAAGTTTCTATGGTGCCTGAGCCCATGTTCCTAGGATGCCCCATAAAGAAACTCACTCCACGAAAGAGGTATTCTCTCTGTGCAGTCTACATGGCGAAGGTCCATCCAGCAGTTACAGAATGACAATTTGCAAAATGCAAAATTATGCTCGGAATGTGTGGCAATGTCAGATTACCCAAAATGCTTCTAAACACCACATTTCTGTATTTATATCCACACAGACCTTTAGCAGTTTGGGGTAGCACTGTTCTAGACCACGCTAGAGATCAGGCTAACAGATCGTGATTTGTTAGCCTGTCAGCCCAGCCCAGCTATGTTAGAAAAGACTAAAGAGACTGCAGAATGATGATTTCTTTAGAGAAGCGATGGAAGCTCCAAGAGAATCACTTGGAGAGCCCAGTCAGGTGCCTGGAACTAGGATGATGACTGGAGCTAGAGGAAAGAAAGCTGTGTAGAGATTGAGCTGTGCTTTCCCCAGTGGAGGGACAAAGAAGGTGATTCTCATAGAGAAGGAAACTGGCTGTGAGCCCTCTTGTAAAGAACTTGTCCCAAGAAGGCATTCTGACAAGGTTGAGGCCACCTCCCTGGAAAGAGGCTGGAGCTGTACCAAGGGACACAGAAACGAGGGGGAGGGACAACTTGGAGTGAGAGTGGGCGGAGGCGGAGGCCCTGGACTGTCCTGCCCGACAGGAGTTATTTATGTAACTCGTGGTGGTGGCTTTGGGCTAGGGCATTTCAGTTCCAACCTCCTGAGGAGCTGGAGCCTAAAGATATTAGCCTGACTTCTAGGAGTGGTTGGAGACTAAAGGTCAGTCACACAGACAGTATAGGAACATGCTCTGATATATGCAATCAAGACTCTGGACACCAAAGGCTTCAGCAGTTGGGCAACACACTGTCCACATTGTTACACATTGTGCTTGGAGGAAGTAGTGCCATCCATGGATCCTTGGGGAGAGGATGACCAGAAGCTCTGGGTTTGGAATCCTCCCAGACTCTACCTTATACATGTCCTCCTTTGGCTAATTTGTACCTGCATCCTTTCTCTGTGGTAAACCATGAGCATCATAGTTTTCAGTTAAATCTGTGAGTCTGACCAGCAAATTATCTAACCTGAGGGTGGCTTGGAGCACCCCCTTGAACATGCAATTGGCGTCAGAGGTGAGGTCAGTCTTAGTGGATGACTGTTCTCTCTAACTGTAGAGTTGGCTAAACTCAAGTCAGTGGGGGATGGCAAGGAAACCAACATCATGGGACAAAGAGTCAGTGATGGCACATCTGCCACCAGAAGGTCTCAAGCCAAGATTACATCAGTACCAGTCAAGAAAGACATGCACCTCTCCCCTTTACCTCTTCTCCTCTACGACTCCAAAACCCTGCCCCAGTATAGAATTCACAGCCTATGGAAAGCCCAAACTGGGAAGGAACAGAAGTTTAAATTGGATGAAAGTCTGGGGTCTTGGTATTATACCGGATATTTCAGTACCTGGATAACGAAGCTATTTATTACCTACGAGTTACCAAAAAAGCAATGCAGCTGCCTGAAGTTCTACCAGGAATGGGGAAATGCACTTCCTAGCTTGTTTGCAGATGTATTGGCGAGGAACAAAGTAACTTCCTGCTTTTGACTCTTAGCCTCCAATAATCTGGCTGCATGATTATGGTATAATGGCTAGAGTGCAGAGTCTACAGTCAGATTACTATGTTTACTTGCCCACTCACCCCTTACCAGTTTTGTGAACTTGGACCAGAAAATATGTACCTCAGTTTCTCCCTCTGTGAAATGGAGATAACTTGACCTCATAGAGTTGGCTGTGAAGATTACATGGATTAATGAATATAAAGCATTTGAGATTATACAGGTACATTTTGTTAAAAGGGTCAGTTTGGGACTCCATTCCCAAGGATTCTGATTCATTAAGTCTGGGGTAGTATAGAGGAAACAGGTTTCTGATGGAGGTGGTTTGCAGACTCTACTGTGGAACACTTGGTGCTGAGAACACGGTGTTTCCGTGTGGGAGTCTGCTCTGTCAGATGGGAATGAGGTTAGAAGGTTGGGCGACTCAATCACAGAAGATTAACATTCTGATTAAGAAACAGAAGTTATTCTAGAGATCCAGTCCATTGCCCCTTACCTTTTAGGTGAGGCCACTGAGGTCTGGAGCACTGCTCAGAGTCACAGCTGGATAGCAGCAGATTCGATGCTACAATCATTGTCCCTTAACTCTAAGCCTCATGCTCTTTCTACTCCTCAGGGCTGACCAGTAGTAAGTTCACTGTCAGAGGAGTCCTACTTCTTTCACTTGGACCCAGAAAATACTTCAGCAGATTCTAAATCAGCCTAGAACATAAAAAGCAAATAGCTTGCTTCAACCCATCAGCTTTCCTTGTTCCCTCAGAACTTTTGTCATGAACTGCAACTTCTGATTTATGTACTTGCGGTTGAGGAAGTCGGGGCATTGTTGTTTGCTGCTATTCTCAGTGGAGTGTATATTCTAATGGGCAGACTCAATCCACTGACAGCTCTGTGAAGCGCATCCTCTGAGAACAATTGCTAATGTGAATACAGCTTTTTCTTAGACTACTATTTACTCCATATGCACTTTTAAATTCCTACTGTACATACAATGGAATATTTTTAGCCACAAGAGGAGCAAAGTACTGTTACAACTTTGTACAACTTTGGTGAACCTTGGCAGCATGCTAAGTGAAAGAAGCCAGACACAAAAGGTCATTAGCGTATGCTTCCTTTTGTGTGATATACTCAGAATAGGCCAATCCAAAGAGACAGAAAGCACATTAGTGGTTACCAGGGGATCAAGTGGGAGAGGGAAGATTGGGGGAGATTAGTTAATGAGTAGGAGGAGTTTTTCTACAGTGATGAAAAAGTTTTGAAACTAGAGAGAGGTGGTGGTTGCATGACATTGTGAATGCACTAATATGCTTTACAATTATTAATTGTTACGTGAATTTCAGCAAAACACTTCATATAAAGAACTACTCTAGGTACTCTGGAAGGGGGCATAAATGTATATGCCCTTCAAAAAGACATAGTTATGGGAAATACCTGGATAAAAATGAAGACAGGTAGATACTCTAATTTTTAAATAAATTGGTACATGTGACAATTGTTTCACTGGAAAAAGAAAAGACTATCTGAAAGAAACATTCTCCACAGAAATGACTTATCTAGAAAAGCTGATCTCTTCTACATTTTATCAGTCAAAAAATGATGTTCATTAGCCATCAGGATACTAATGAGATCACTTTGCATCCATTAGGATGGCTATAATAAAAAGAGAGAGAGAGAGAGAGCAGTGGAATTGGAGGGCATGTTGAGAAACTGGAACCCTGGTGGAAATGTAAACCTGTGCACGCGCTGTGGAAAACAGTCGGGCAGGTCTTCAAAAGGGTAAGTATAGAATTACCACATGACAATTTCAAAAGAAATAAAAACTTAGGTCCAAACACAAACTTGTACACATATGTTCATAGGAACATTGTTCATAAAAGCCTAAAGAGGAAACAACTCAAATGTAATGAATTTCTGATACATGTTACAACATGGATGATCCTTGAAAACATGCTGAGTAAAACAAGCCAGTCTCCAAAGTCCACATATTATATGATTCCATTTATATGAAATATCCAAAACAGGCAATCTATAGAGATAGAAAGTGGATTAGTGTTTGCCTAAGGCTGGGAAGGGTTGTGTCCATTCCAAGCCAAGGTTCACAGGAAGGAGGAATACAGTAAGGATTAGAGTGGACTTAATGATATTCTATTCATGAACTATTGTGGTTAATAATCGAGAAAATGTGGCATTGGTGTGGAAAAAGTGTCCATGGTGGCTGCTGGGTGCGGGGAATGGGAAGAAAAGATGAGATGTGGAGGCATTTTCAGGACTTGGAGTTGTCCTGGGTGGTGCTCCAGGGACAATTGCTGGACATTGTATGTCCTCTCATGACCCACTGAATGGAACGTGGGAGAGTGTGGGCTATGGTGTGGACCACAGGCCATGGGGTGCAGCGATGCCCAGAGATGTACTCACCAGATGCAATGGATGTGTCATGATGATGGGGGAGAGTGTTACTGTGGGGGGAGTGGTGGGGTGGGGGCGAATGGGGACCTCATATTTTTTGAATGTAATATTTTTAAAAAAATGAATAAATTGAGTAGAATTCGGAAAAAAAAAAAAAGCCTGGGCAGGAGGGTTGGTTTGGGGAAAATAGTTGAGGGAGAAATTGAAAGTGACTGCTAAAGTGTACAGAGTTTCTTTTCCGGGTGATGAAAATATCCTAAAATTGATTGTGGTGATGGTTGCATAGCTTAATGAATATACTAAAAACCACTCAATTGTACACTTTAAATGAGTGAATTATATGGTATGTGGATCATATCTCAATAAAACTGTTATAAAAAAGCGAAGTGTTGCAGTACCATTTCCTGTGGCTGGTGAACAACCTCTCTTCTGAGGAAACATTTCCTCAAACTTCAGGGCTTTTAGGGACCACACATTCTGCTTCATCACCATCATAGCCATATGCACCAAAGAATTCAGTATTAGCAGATTTAATGAAAACAAATTCTTTGAAGGAGATTAATATGGAATAAGACTTAAATTACATACATAGCCCATGTGAGACTCTAGTGCATGTGTCCAACTTTTTATTCACTAAGTTAGAATTTATTGTTTTACTGTCTATCAAACTCTATGCTAAGTCCTGAAGAAGAAATGGATATAAATATATAAATAATGAATGAATGAATAGATACATTCATATATAATTAATGTAAATCCTGGGTACTACAGTAGATACTGTGAGGCATGTAGAGGTGAAAACATGGCACCTGTGCTCAAGGAGAGCTTCCAGTTTGAGAAATAAAACCATAGCCACGCGACCCTATTGATTTTGCACTGCAATCATTATGATCATTTAGGGGCAAGTTACAGAAATCAACCTGAACTAGTTTAAGCAAAAAGGGTCTGGCTAAGGACAGGAATGCAGGTGGACTTCAGGAACAAGTAGAACTGGAAATTAGAAAACCTTCCATCCCCAGGCAAGCGCTCTTCTCCTATTTCTTGTTTCTGTATCCCTGTCTTCGTCCTCTTTTTCTCTGTCTTCTGCTAATGCATCCCCCCTCCCAAAAAATGGCTGCCTAGAATTTATAGGCCCATAAAAAGAGATGATGAGTCAATTTTCTTTTTGTCTCTCCTACCCTCAATTCTAAATCCCTTCCACAACTAAAAGCATCCTAAAAGAAGTCATTCATTATATGCTTTCGCTGCATGTGGTGGAAAACTCAATTAAGGGAGGCTTAATCCTTTGCAGCTCCAAGTGTGGTCTACAGGCCAGCAGCCTTAGCATGACCCAGAAGCTTCACAGAAAAGAAGACTCTCAGGTACCACTCCAGGCCTACTAAATCAGAATCTGTGCTTTACCAAGATCTCCTTGTGATTTTCTGCACGCTAAAGTTTAAGAAAAACTGGCCTAAATAAAAATGATTCATTATTTCATGTAACAAGAAAGCCATGCCTGGCAGTTCTAGGACTCAACAGTGCCATCATGACCAGTCATGACCAATGTCATCCTTCTGCTCCACTGCCTCTTGGGCCAGCTCCCTTGGACTCCTAAGAAAGTTGCAGCATCTGGATTACTAGAGTATTTATTCTAGGTGCAGCTTTTCTGTTTAGTTTAGGGCTTCCTGCCCTTTCTTCCTTGCTCGTTGTCCAGTAGGAACCAAGGATGGAGTTGGTGCTGTAAGCTGTGGAGGCTCAAGCTGCCCTCATTGCCCCAGGGATGGATGAAGCTTCTCCCAACTTTCTCCTTTGCCAGGGGTAGGGACAAAGTCAAAGCTGTGTAGAATAATCCAAGTCATGCAGGCCTAGACTGTAGTTGTCCAGAGAGACTGATGAGGCGCCACACTTCTTTCTCCCCTGCCTGGAGTAGGGATGGAGCTGTAGGTGTGGGCAGCAAGCTATGCAGTGTGGGTCCAAGATGACCTCAGTTCCCTGGCAGACTTCCTATTATTCAGTTTGTGCCAGCCAAAGGTACCGGAAGTTACCTAGCTAGGGTGGTGAAGGGCTTGCCAGTCTCCTCCCTGCCGGAGGTAGGACTGAAGCTCAGCCTAGGGCTGCAGCCTGATCTGGGTGAAAGAAACTGGTTCCTCCCATCACTATGATTTTCGGTCAGCTGGGCTTCCCCTCAGGCTGGGGGTGGAGTCAAAATGGTGGCCACCGGTCTCTTATCGACTTGGGCAGATTCACACCCCAGCTGTTCTCAGGGTTATATCTTAGGCAGCTGAGTCTACTAATCAGTAACCAAAATCAGCAGCCAGCCGTCTCCTCCTCCCCTGTTTCTGGGAAATGGAACTTCTAATTCCAGCCACAGAACAGCTCCTGGGGCCACTTGTGCCACCAGAGTAGGATAATCACCGGCCTCTGTAGCTTGGCTGGTAATTTCCTGGAGAGGCTGGTGCAGGTCCCCACAGCTTCCTCCCTGCTGGAGGTGATGCTGGGGCCTAGGCTAGGCCTGTAATCTGACCTGGGTGGAAAGAAACCGGTCGCCCCCCAGCACTGGGATTCTCAGTCCATCTGCTTCCCCTCATGCCAGGAGTGGAGTGAGGCAACTCCCAGCCTCTTTCTGACTTGGACAGGCTCAAAACTTTAGCTGTTCTCAGGATTATGCTTTAGCCCCCTGAATTTACTCATCAGTAGCTGAAGTTGGTGCCCAACCATCTCTTCCTTCCCTGTTTTGGGGAAATGGAGCTTTCAATTCCAGCTGCCGAACAGCTCCTGAGGAGGCTTGTAGCTTCAGTGGAGGATGGGCACCAGCATCCAGGGCGTGGAGCTCTCTACTCACGAGTCTTCTCTGCAGATGGGCA